>NC_052623.1:318253241-318878241 GCF_016161935.1 Mauremys reevesii
ATCACGTTTGAGTGAGATGAGGAGTGGGCCCTCCACAACTGAGGCAAGTCCCATGGATTCGATGGAGGCCACCGGTACAGATAAGGCATTGATGGCCAATAAGTGCTGGGTCAGGAGGCCCACATCCTGACCGTGAGACGAGCGTCAGTTCTGGTACCTGCAGTGCTGCATGAACAGTCCCCAGTGTGGGTCAGCTGATGGAGAGAGAAAGGAGGAGGCTCCCAACCTGTATGCCAAGGAGTCCCGAGCTTCAGGGGATAGAGGTTGTGCCAGCCCTGAGGGTGCAAGGAGCCGGTCTGACTCATCCATAGCCCAGAAAGAAGAGGGGACTGGCACTGACAGTGGGAACAGTGCTGGCAGCACTGAGTATGCCTCCAACATGAGTGCCACCATGATAACATCAGCAGCACTGACAGTAGAGGTGTCAAGGAAGTGCCTTGTTCCGAGCCTGGCACACTTCCACTGACTGTGAAAGGGGAACCTCAGGGTATGGTGCCAACAGGCTTAATGGCCTGCCCAGCCAATGGGGCTATAAAGGATGGCCTTGGCAAAGTCCTAGACCAGTGGCAAGATAGGAACAGAAAGGCAGAGGAGGTCCATTGCTACCTGATACACCACCAGCGTGGAAGCAGCTAGTGCCAGCATCGCCCTTGCTGGTACCGGACTCAATGGACACTCCGGGGCGAGACCAAATGGTATGGTGTGTCTAACCTCCTTGCGGAGAACTGGAGAGCAGTTGACGGGACCTGCTTCATTCTGAGCACCACCATTCACCCCATGCCAATCCACACTTCTGGAGTAGGAAGAAGAGCTCCACCGGATATTGAGCTGTGTCAGTCAGTTTTGTGTGACCTTTTCCTCAGCACACTCAACAGGGAATGACTCCTCCATCTCTTTGGAGAGGTGCCAGCTCCAGGATGCAAAGTGAGAGCCCTCTTCGAACCCCAGGGTGACCTCCGATCTGATGAGGGCCTCAGTGCCAAAGCAGGGCTGCACAGCCTGTTCAAACAGGTGCTGCTTCAGATGAAGATCTATCATCACTTGAGTTCATTTGCAATCTGCAAATCGAGCACTGCTCCTTGATGGGGGCTCTGTCTAGACACAGCAAGCACCACGTGTGGTGATCGTTGTTGGGAATCGCTCCTCAACATAATGGACAATGTTTAAACTCTGGTGAGGGCATCTTCAGAGAACATTTAACTACAACTAACTAACATTAACACTATACTAAGGATACTAATTAACTATATAGAACTAGAAAAAGTAATTAAAATAGAGGGTTTGTGAGGTGAAAAACCACACAGAGCTCCAGCCATGGGCAGTAAGAAGGAACTGAAGGAAGATGGGTTTTGGGTGGTGCCATCTCATATAGCCAGGGGAGGAGCTACAGCCATGAGGAGTGAGTGCCACCCCTCTATGGGGAACGCTAGGCAAAATTCTTTGGCTCCAGTGCGCTAGGTGCGCATGCATGCACCCCCCCCCAAAAATGGAATACATGGTTGCATCTACTCAAAGAAGAATCGGAGAGTCTCTCTCTCCTACTGCCAGTTTCCGTCTGCTCGTTTCTGCCCCAGCTAGCTTCCTTTGACCTTGGTTCTCAAAAATGGCCAGTGAGAGACCCTTTGTCTATAACTTCCAGTCCCTTTTGTCAGGTGATCCACTGATCAGCCTCATCAGGCAACCAATTCCACCCACAGGTGCCACTGCTTAGTTACCAGCCCATCTGGGCGGACTAGTTCTTTTGGAAGGTAGCCAACTCTTTGTTCCAGGGTGCTTCCACATAGAATAGAGGATCAAGCCTTCCATTGTTAGCCCCCTGTCACTATTGCTTGGAATTTCGATCCAAGATGGAGGCAATGCTAGCAGGGAAGCCTGATCAGCCTTGCAATCAAAATGGAGTTTGTAGTTTGAGAGATGCATATAGAGTCCATAATTTCAAATATTATCCCTAAATTTACATACATTCCCCAAATTGTCACAGATTGCACTACACTTATCAGCCCTTAGATATTGCACTGCAGTGATGGGCAATATGGAAAAACAAAACAGATAGATAAGAAAGATGCGCACCATAACATCACTTGCATTTTATCATTTTCAAACACTTTTCTTACAATGTTCAAGTGAATTTCTCTGTGCCTGTACTGTAGTGCCGAAATGAATAGTTCTACAGAAATTGATATACTAACACTTGCAGGAATGTGGAACATATCAGGGCCATCTACTGGACAATGCATAATACTTCAAGGACCCCTACAAACAGTCAAAGGTATATTCACGTTGATATTTTTACATATATATTTTCCTATCATATATAAAATGCTATAGATGCCTACTTCCATGAAAGCTAAGGGGACATAAAAGGATAAAGAACAAAATAAAATAAAAAAAAAATGTTGGATTGCTCCCTTTTGCTATACAGATCTATGCAGCTTCTCTCTGAAATACACAATACATAACTCATAAGCTTCAATGTGTAAGTTCCACAAATATATTCCTGATAAAGAGGCTAATTTGCAAATACACACACATTGCAACATATGACAACATACCTTTTCTTATTGTAAATTGGAAAATATGTGGTGTTTTGGCAACAGTTTTTAAATTGCATCAATTATTACAATGTATCTTATTTATATGGTTTTCTGATATTATTCAGGTTTTAGGTTGAGATTTTAAAAGCCAGTGTTTCCCAGATCAGGACACCCTTTTACATGCCTGAATTGTCCCTCCTCCAAATCACAGTGGAAGCAGGAACCTCCTCCCATTTAGCAATATGGGAACAGTAGGTTGGCCTCCACACCTGACACCTGTTAAGGGTCACAATGCCCAGGTTGGGAGCACCTAGTCCAGTAGAGTTAGCCAAAAAAGTCATATTGAAATTAACAGAAGTTGTGTAGCTAAATCTCCTATTTGGCTTTAAAAATTATAAACTTAAATTTTTGCAACTTGGTCTGAAACAGATGGCATTCATATTGTGATACACTTTCATTCATATTAATCAATGGATATAAAGGAAAACATATACAATTAAAAGGTAACATCTTAATCTATGCTGACTAGAAAAAATGCTTTCATACAATTAAATATGTTTATTATGCGTTTATGACTTTTTAAATATAAAAATCATTAATGCTTAATGTTTCCCTGGCCCTTCTTGCCTTTAAAATTTAACCACACTGCCCTCTTGTGGATGTCAATATATTCAACAAGGCAGAGAGAGAGAGAGAGAGAGAGAGGGGCTGACTTCAGTCCTAATGTGGCCTAATGCTTACACCAGATGTGAATTAGGCCTAGCATTTTGAACTATGCAATCCTTACTTGATACACAGCAATCTGATGTTAAGGTTACAGGCTTGGAGTAACCCTGATGTATATGATCTAATGTAATTTTAGGCTTAGACACAGAAGAGAGTGAACACAGTAAAGCATTTCATTTATTGTGTTATAACTGAGAGTACATAACAAATTTTGCCACTCTGACAAATTTAGGATTAAACCAGATTTCTCTGTTTTTCAAAAATGTAACAATGTCAGTTCTCAAGCGTACATCATACTTTCGGTCTATTTTCATGCCTGTGTCTCCTTCTGTCCTACTCTCTTGCCTTGGAGTTGCACTGGTGAGCAGATCTGTCTTTGCAATTCATCCTGTTACAACAGACACATCTAGTATCACTACTCTGTGGGGGCCAGTAACATCAGAAGTCCTTTACTGAAACCTTTGCCAAAAGCGAAGCCCACAACTGGTTACCATTATATAATCATTGTTACAACTACTTATGGTGCAGTTTTCTAACTGGAGGACCAGCAAATCTAAACTCTTGTAGGTCTCCCAACACAACTAAAACATAGCCTCAATACACTTTTCACTTAGGACATCATACAAATCTCTTCAAAACTAGTCTCATTTTCCCTTCTGTATAATATTTAAGGAAACCACAATCAATTTAAAGATCACACTTCTGTCTGACTTTTTATTGTTACAAATCAACCTATTATAATTATTATAAAGGGAAAGATAAGAAAAACATATTTTTTCAGTTTATTTTCTGCATTTGACAGACTTTGGGGCAGTCATGTTTACTGTTTACCCTGTGTAGTTAGTTTTCCATGTTGTTTGTGTGGGTCTGTCACACAGTAACAGGGAAGAGAAAAACATTTAAAATAGGAACATGTCACTATAAAGCCAAAAAAATTTGACAGAGAAACTTAGGGCCAAGAGCAGCTACTGAAAAATACTTCGAATTTATTTTTGAAAAGGAGTACTTTCAAGTTGATGGTGTGCCTTATTATCCTGCAACCCATGTTCTCATGAGAATACACAGTATTATGCCATTATAATACATTTATTTTCAAATTAGGGAAAGGCCATATATTGTATGAAACATACACTTATATTGCATGCTGTAGGGCAAAACATTTTAGCCCTGATATTATGAAGGTCACCCAAGACCCTCATAAATCAGGGGGCTATACAATCAGGAAACCTGAAATAAATTTCAAAGGCAACAGCATCCAGTATAATAGTCTAAATTCATTTTTGAAGGGCAAAAGTAAAAACACTGAGCGGAATATAGTAAATTCTTTTTAAAGTACATGTAAGTGCTTTATATGTAAATATATAAAGCATACAAATTAAAATAAATCTGAATAAAATATACTACAATTAAAAATGAGCATTATTAGGTGGTTCAATAAAGAATGGTCTTTTGGGGGGGGGGGCGGGACAGAAAGGCATTCCAGATAAAATGGATTTTAATAAATCCAGGGTTCTAACGTGCTCTGTGTCACACTGTGACTGCAAAGTGGTAGTATGTATGAGAAATACTTCATAAAATATGACGAGTCTTAGCAGAATTTTTTATTTTTTATAATGTTCAGAGATAGTATCAATGTTTATTTTAAAGCATTTTTTCAATTTATATCTATTTAAATTTCACAGTTGCAAAGAAATTGGGAGGGTGACAATAATTATTTAATGACAGACATTCATATTAAAAAAGTTAAAGCTTTATAAGCCTCAAAACAAATTATCAACATCACATCAAAATATACAAAGTAAATATCCTTAAATTATAAGATGTTCTCAAGAAGCATTTTTCTTACTTAGCTTATCTGTAACTTTTGATTACCTTTGATGGAAAATATTTTTTTGGCCATTTGTGTGTATACAGTGAAATCAATGTTTACCGATATTTACTGATAAAAATTTAATCCTTCCAAGCCTAAGTATAAAGTAAGGGTCTTCTTAGAACTAAGCCTGTTACACTTTGTTATAAAAGTCAGTTCTACTATAAATTACAGGTTTACAGCAACAACAGGAGTGCTGAACAGATAACATCAGTGTCGGAGAGGTGTGAGAGTCGGAGTAACAATATTACAGACTAAACACCAAAATTCTTCTAGATGAATGTTTAAATATTTAATGTTAAAGAGTGCTTACAAACAGAGCAAAATAATTATCTTTGCAAATAAGAACAAATCTTTCTTGTATCTAAGGAAGAGATAGAGATGCTCTCAAACTTTAAAAGATGCATACTAAGAGCTAATCATCTGGATTCTTTATAGTGTCATTTTGTCTCTTGATATTCAAGCAAATGGAGAATGAATGCTGAATTTCAAACCAAGGAGCAATTTGATCAGATATTGTACACATTATTGAAAAGATTCTCTCAAATAAATAGAAATCTCAGGGAAAGCTAAAACCACACAAAAATGATAATCAAACAAAATATTCAGTGGAGTCGCATGCTATTTCATGCCAATTAACAAAGTTGCTAACATGCCATCTTAATAAAAAAAAAAAAAAGCAATTGACCCAAGTAGTGGGGCTAATTAAATGAAATAAGATAATTAAACACTTCTCAATATGTAATCAAAATTTATGGCTCTAAATGTTTCACAATGCTGTCTTTTTGCTTTCTAGTATCTGCTTTTCTATAGAATTCTAATCAGTGTATCTATTTGCATAAGACATATATACAGTGTGGATGTTAATTTGTTAGTGATAGAAATCAGGTATTCAATTAAAAATATTAGGTGTGCAAGAGAAAGCATAAACTTTCCATTTAATGGAACGCATGCAGTTCAATTAAAAAAACAGTCTATCAATTCATGATGAAATTATACTCAAACATTCTATAAAGTCAACAACATTTTAATTCTGTACTCTACATTGCTACTTTATTACATCATATTCATAGGATCAGCCTTTGAATTATTAACTATTTGATTTATCTGGTGTTTTAAAATGCATCTGTTGATACTTGATATGCAAAATTTAATCTGGATGTTAATATATATTTACATATAGATATTCAGTCACATATGCAAGTTAGGTTGTTGGTTTTCTCCACTTAGATATACATCAGCATGTTTGGATGCTGGCTGGATTGCTTTTTATAGTAAAATTACAGAATTAGTAGATGAAAGAAATGTAGGTGTAATACATTTATTATAATATGTTAGGATTTTAGTATATCATATCTTTACAGCTGGTCAAACTATTTGTTATGAAAAAATATTTAATATAAATCTAGACCCATTTTTACTTCTAAAGCAATTCTGATTTTCTTTGAACGTATTTGTAATTTGTAAGTATTTGCTGAGTAGTTTGGATGACTAATTTTTAAGATATGGATAGTTCATTAATTTTTCACGTTAACTTCTCTATTCATTATTCATTCTTCTCATGTAATTGGTCATCTAAATCATATGGAAATTGTCTCTGCTCCCTGATTGGATGACTGAAACTTTTAAATGACTAACAAAATAATTTCCAGTACAAATTTTTGAATTTGCATGAATGATCATTCAGAATTCACAAACTTTTCCACAAGTATTCAACATGAACGTGCAATGTGAAGTGGCAGTCAGAAAGTCCAGTGCAGTTGACATGCCACAGACTACGGAAATACGCTCATAGACCTTCTCCATGCTACTGTGACACATCCTCACCTGAAATACTGCAGCCCCTTCTGCACTGCTCACATTTTTGCCTTTAAGGCTGAATTTTGAACCTAAAATTATCAGACACAAATTGGGGAAAAGTGGCTTCCTCCTTAAAGCTCAAAGGTCAGACAGCATATGGGAAAAAAGTGATTTTTTTTTAAAACCTCATGGTTTTTAAGCCAATATCATGATTTGGGGTGCTGATCAGTCATTGATAATACTGATTCTAGTAGCCTCCCCTCATTTCTCTCACCAAAATCCCAATACTCCCCCCCGGATCCTTCTCCCCAGCATCAGAACAGTGGCAGATGGCAGTTTTGGACTCTCAAACTTCCCACGGTTTATCACAGAACTTTCCATCTGACAAACCAGAGGAAGTTTGTCTGAACCAGGGGTTGGTTCAATAATGGAACACACTTGCCAGAGGAGTTTACCTGCCGGTATTCCTTATGTCTCAGTCTCTAAAAGATGCCTGGCAGGAAGATCGAACAGGTCATTTCAATCTCTTGCTTCTGTGATAGTGCCCACAAAAAGATTTTTTTTATACTGTTTCACTCACTTTCCCCCCTCTCATTTATGAGCAAAACCTCATCCTGTCATACACAGCCCCAGAGACAAAAAAAAAATATTCTAGAGAATATATACAAGCACTAACACAAACATATCAACAATTTAAAACTGTATTCTAGATTTTCCTTTAGACTGGTGACTTTAGATATGCTGAGAACATTCTTAAAAGTACATGTGCATAGTTGTTCAATCATAACTTGAAAAAAAGCCACATTTCAGTGTGAACTTATGGTACAGAGCTCAGTCTGATGGCATTACTACAAAGAAAATACATTTCTGTTGGGAAGTGCACTGCCAGATTACCAAGGTGATGCCACCATGATATATTACTTTGTGATGTGAGATTTCCATGAGGACCTTGTGAAAATGTTACAGTGTGCAATTGCCAATAAAATTGGAATATAACACCATACGAACTATCTAAAGGGACTTCATTGTGATCAACACACTATTTTGGCAAAACAATAGCAGCATAAGATCATGGGGACTCTGTTACCATGTCTAAAGAGAATGAAATAATGTCATTGGAATTATGTTACTGTGGAAATAAAACCCATAACACTGAACTAAAATAATTGTTAAAATACTGTGAAGAAACTCACATAATATCACAAAAAGCTAGGAAATTCTTAGTCATATCACCTGTATGTTTTAGTCCTAGTGTTCATAAGTACAGAAGCACTATGAGCTACTATGAGCTGAAATCTACCTTCAGATTCAATGCAGTAACAAATTTTATAAGACATGGAAGGATGTATGCCCACATATCTAAGAGCAACATCAGGTCTATGGTATGTAAACTGATCCACTATTTTCTGAGTCCGAGAGAGAGAATTAAGAATTAAGACATACCATTAGCCTTTACAATTAATGATGTCCTGATTTAATTAGTGTGCTTGAATCTGGGTGGGTTTATTTTCCATGAAACACAAATTGGGTGAATTTTATGTTTGGGCAAGTGACAGATAGATAGTGCAAGTGAGGATGTGGCACAATGCAAATCTCTCTGCAGTTAACAGTAACTCTAAATTAAAAGAATGCCAGGAGCTATAAAACCACTTGCAATTTGAGGTGAATGTCAGGTGGGGAAACTGGTATTTAAATGTTATGCCATTCGAAATGTTTTATAGGACCTATACTGAATTCAAGTCAGATCACCTGGAGAGAAAGGCTAATAAATAACCACAGCATCACCTAGCTCTCTCCACATTATTAACATGGATAATATACTTAATATATAAACAGAATAACTCAAATACAAAAACAACCTAAAAATGTTCTTATTGTGATAGTCCCACATCATGGTGAAATAACCATAAAGAATACTTGTGTCATGGGTATGGTAAATAGGCCACTCTACTGTCACAGCCAGTTCCCCCTTCATTAACATGGACAGACACCTCATAGGAGGGAAGTTTTCATATGACATTTAAAAAAGAGTTCAAATGATAGAAGAGTTTAAAAATATTGTGCAATGCTGTAATATGTATAAAAATAGTGGCACCGAAGCACAGATGTGGCTTTGTTCTGAAAAGATTACGGTAGTCATATTTTGAATCAGTAGGTAATATTACAGGGTATTAGTCCCTTTCTTAAAAATCAGAAATGGGTCTGAACAGTAAAGTTCAGATCTTGTTGTGAACTGATCTTTTCCACAGTTATGGGGGACTTTGTTAAATGGCACTTACTACACAGGAAAGGAAGTGACTTTTCTTTGCCTTATTTCATGTGAACATGGTGACTAGCTAGCCTATTCAGCTGTCTTTCCAGCAATTACCTAATCAGATGGACATATTTTGCAATGGCATAACATCATGTTTCCTTTTTTCTTTTTTTAAAAGTAATATATTCAAACAACCAAAGCCCTGAGTCTGTTTACCCTGGCTGTTTCAGTAATAACTTGTGACATGTAAATGAAGCTCCAAATGAAGATAGCACTCTAGAATGAAAGCCAGTTGCAGGTTACATCTGGCCTGAGATTGTCCCAACTACGTATACAGGCTGCCCAGTTTTATATCTAGCTGCAGGTTCTGTCAAATGAAAATATTATGAAATAATTTGCTCTTTCAAATTATTACCACGATAAGCTGTTTTTATTAAACAAACTTTAAAACATTTGGGTTTTAGACATTAAGGGTTCTCTGATGAGCACAAAACTCTCACTAACGGCAACGGGCAACATGCAACTTGGATTTTACTCTTCATTTTTATTAAAGGTCTGCTATTGCAAACAATCATGACTGTGAGTGCAACTATTCACCCAAGTGAGGGCTTGCAGGATTGGCCCTTGTATTCTCAGTAGCAATAGTAATTTTTCTTAAAAGAGTACGAAAACATTAATCTTTTATCTTTGAAGAAATGCTAACGCTGGTACCGGGGTGGGGAGGAGGGTGCGGGGCGGGAGAGCGAGGAATGGTGCTTTGGTGGGACTGGTAGCAGCACAGAAATTCCTACTTGGAGACAGGAGTCTTTGTTGGTGTGTTGGTGCTTTTGCGCTTCCCTTCCCCACCTCTTCTTTCCTCATGGCAGGGAAGGAAAGCTGCATGCCTCATCTGAATGCTGGGGCTTGTCTTGCCCACTGCTGCTGTCATTGATGGTGAGGATGGGATCAGGTGATTGGCTCTCATCCAGTGGTAGCTGGGGGGAAGGGGAGTGAATATATTTTACTTCCTTTTATCAGCCCTACCCTAAACTTCAATGCTAGATCTTCTGTGATATCCAGGGCTCAGCAAATGGCTGGTGATTTTTCACTTTTCTCTTGGCATCCAAGAAGTTCGGTTGGGTGAGGGGGGCAGGGTTAAAGTTGAAATATCACAACTATAGCTGTCCAGAAAGATTAAATGGAACAGTTTTCTATCAGAAAATGTAGCTCTGTCAAAATCAAAATAATTTGCAATATTGTCTCAATTTCACCAAAATTTCCTTTTTATAGGAAGGGGGAAAAAAAAGGAAAATAGTTCCAACAACATCAAAAGGGGTCCATTTTGATTTTTTTCTTTCAAAACAACTTTTTGTTTAGATTTTTATTTTGTACTTTAGTGTATGTTTGTGTGTGGGGGGGATGGGTGGAGGAAGGGAGGGGATAAGGACCCGGTCAGGGTCCTTTGGACGGGCTGAAGGTGAGAGGGCATGACCATAGCCCTCAACCTCAAGTTCATAAACACATCACAGGCCACTGGTGCCAGTTTGAGATCTACTCTGGAAGAACCCCATCCGGTAGTTTAGGGTGGCTTATCCCAATTATTTATGGCTTGTTGAATAAACTTCTGGCTTGTGCATTTAACCACATTTGATGCCAATGTCCCATTGTTTTTCCATGTCCACATCCATACTAAAACTTCAGTCATATAAAAATATCATAACAGAACTCTTTGTTCAAGGTGTGGTTTTACTATAGAAAATGTCAATGTAAAAATGGCAGCTTACTCAACAGATGCTAGCAGTGAATATTAAGAGTGACATATAATTAATAATAATGGCTTCAAATACATTAGAAGCAAGAGGAAGACCAAGGACAGGGTAGACCCGTTACTCAGTGGGGAGAACAATAACTGAAAATGTGGAAATGTCAGAAGTGCTAAATTACTTTGTTTCAGTTTTCACAAGAAAGTTTAGTAGCGACTAGACGTCTAGCACAGTGAATGTCAGTGAAAATGAGCTAGGATCAGAGGCTAAAATAGGGAAAGAACAAGTTAAAAATTACTTAGACAAGTTAGATGTCTTCAAGTCACCAGGGCCTGATGAAAAACATCCTAGAATACTCAAGGAGCTGACTGAGGAGATAGCTGAGCCATTATCAATTATCGTCGAAAAATCATGGAATGCAGTGAGATATCAGAGGACTGGAAAACGGCAAATATAATGACAATCTATGAAAAGGGTAATAAGGACAACAAATGAAATCACAGACCAGTCAACTTAACTTCAGTACCCAGACAGATAATGGAGCAAATAATTAAGTAATCAATTTTCAGACACCAAGAAGATAAAAAGATGATTGGTAACAGTCACCATCGATTTGTCAAGAACAAATCATGTCAAACCAACCTAGTAGCTTTCTTTGACAGGGTAACAAGCAATTGGGGGTGGGGGAGTGGTAGCTGTGGTATATCTTGACTTTATTAAGGTTTTTTTTTTTTTTTTTTTTTTTTTTTTACTGTCTCACATAATCGTCTCATAAACAAACTAGGGAAATACAACCTAGAATCTGATGGAGCTACTATAAGGTAGTGCATAAATGACTGGAAAACTGATCCCAGAGAGTAGTTATCAGTTGTTCACAATTAAGCTGAAAGGGCATATCAAGTGGGGTCCTGCAGGATGAGTTCTGGGTCCAGTTCTGTTCAATCAGTGATTTAGATAATGGCAGAGACAGGACACTTATAAAGTTTGCGGATGATACCAAGCTGGGAGGGTTGCAAGTGCTTTGGAGGATAGGATTAAAATTCAAAATGATCTGGATAAATTGGAGAAATGGTCTGACTCAGGAAAGACCAATCAGTGCCACACACACAAAATGGGAAATGACTGCCTAGGAAGGAGTACTGCGGAAAGAGATCTGTGGGACATAGTAACTCACAAGCTAAATAGGAGTCAACAGTGTAACCAGGGCCGGCACCAGCATTCCAAGCAGCTGCTTGGGGCGGCAATCTGCAAGGGGCGGAAGTCCGTGTGTTTTTGCCCCCAAGCAGCACGCCGAATTGCCGCCATGGACGGCGGGGGCAGTTCATGTGCCGTTAGGGCGGCATGCGCATTTCGGCGGTGGCGGCAATTCGGCGGCAGCTTCTATGTTCAGCTGTCCGCGGTGGCGCAGCTTCTGTCTTCTGGCTGAAGACAGAAGCTGCCACCGAATTGCCACCGCCGTGGAAATGCGCGTGCTGCCCTAACAGCTCATGGACTGCCCCCGCTGTCCACGGCAGGGCTGCCCAGAGGATTCAGGGGGTCTGGGGCAAAGCAATTTTGGGGGCCCCTTCCATAAAAAAAAGTTGCAATACTATAGAATACTATACTCTTGTGGAGGCCCCTGTGGGGCCCGGGGCAAATTGCCCCACTTGCGCGCCCCCCCCCACCCCTGGGCAGCCCTGGCCCACGGTGGCAATTCGGCGCGCTGCTTGGGGTGGTGAAAACAGTAGAGCCGGCCCTGAGCGTAACACTCTTGCAAGGAAAAAAAAAGAAAGCAAACATCATTCTGTATTAGCATGAGTGTTGTAAGCAAGACACAAGAAGTAATTCTTCCACTCTACTTTGTCTGATTTGGCCTCAACTGGAGTATTGTGTCCAGTTCGGGGTGCCACATTTCAAGAAAGATGTAGACAAAATGGAGAAAGTCCACAGAAGAGCAATATAAATGATTAAAGATCTAGAAAACATGACCCATGAGGAAAGACTGAAAAACTGTGTTTGTTTAGTCTGTAGAAAAGAAGACTGAGGGTGGACATGATAGTTTTCAAGTACATAAAATGTTGTTACAAGGAGAAGGGAGAAAAATTGTTCTCCTTAACCTCCGAGGATAGGACAAGAAGCAATGGGCTTAAATTGCAGCAAGTGCAGTTTAGGTTGGACATTAGGAAAAACTTCCTAACTGTCAGGATAGTTAAACACTGGGATAAATTGCCTAGGGAGGTTGTAGAATCTCCATCATTTGAGATTTTTAAGAGTAGGTTAGACAAACACCTGTTTGGGAGGGTCTAGATAATACTTAAGTCATGCGTTGAGTGCAGGGGACTGGACTAGAAGAACTCTCAGGGTCCCTTCCAGTCCTATGAATCTATGATTGTGCTAATGAGCTTGGGGCTAAGGGGCTGTTTAGTTGTGGTGTAGACATTTGGGCACAGGCTGCAGCCCACAGCCTGAGATCAGGGACCCTTCCACCTCACAGGGTCTGAGAGCCCAGACTCCAGCCCAAGCCCTAACCTCTACACTGCAGTTAAACATCCCCTGAGCTGGAGCCACATGAGCCCAAGTCAGCTGGCATGGGCCAGTCGCAGGTTTTTAATTACAGCGTAGACATACCCTTAAAGGCAAGACGTAACAGATGGATGAAACAAATTAGGGAGGGAGGACAAGGCAAGGTAACCACAACAAGAGCATGTTGTTCCAATAACTAGTTGTGTGCAGAGTTTCCAGGCAAATTCCTAAGTAGCAGTAATATTAACTTGTCTCCTGGTGATCATCTGGCAGAAATACACTGGTATTTCAGCATAGGTGAGTCAAATTGAGATACAAAGAGGATAAAGTAGTGGGGCTATATGGATATTTTTCTGTGAGCTATTCCGTGAACCATCAGTTATACTTGCATAAACCCACGGAAGGCAGTGAGGTTGAACAGGTGTCACTGAGAACATAATCTGAGGACAATGGGGCTGTACTAATAAAAGTGAAACTTGATTATTCTGCGATGATATTCAAGAAGGCAATAACTCATCTTGACTTCAAAGACAGGATTTTCAAAAGCATTCAGCTTTTCATTGAAAGACAGTAAAAATGAATCACCACATTGCCATTTTTAGAGATGTTTTTATCCCAGAGTAGAATCACATTTTAAACACTGTCCTTTGGTTATGCAGAATTCTGAAACCATCCTCAATTCTGCTACTTCAGTTAAAAACAAGCCATGAAAACATGAAAATCACATAATTGCACCAAATTATTCTAAGAAAAGAAATGACATTTTCAGTTTTTTGAATATTAACCTTGCTTAACCCACAGATCTTTTTCACATAAAGTGTGTTGTGGTTAAGCTAAGTGAGTTTGGATCTAAATGTATAGCTCAGCTTTTGCAAATATTTCAGACTAATTACTTTGGAATGAATGAAGAATGACACCTTAATTAGGAATACTTCTCTTGGCAATTAAAATGGCAGTGGCATATTACTAAGGTCTCCAAGATCCCCCATGCCTCCCCACTAGCAATTACTGAAGGAAGCATTAAAAATCAAGCTCATCGCTATAATCTGTTCTCTGAGGATCTAGCAGCAGGATAAACACTTTTGCTTCTTCCTTCCCCAGCAATTTTGCATTTAAAGTCATCATCATTATCCAATCAATCATTAATGTAATTTTAACACGTCATTTGTCACGAAGTTCAATTTTCCATTTTTAATGTAATGGATTTCACTCAATTGATTTTGCAGAAATATATAGAATGAAAATCATGTATACTAAGACAGAATTAACATATTAGCACATTTCTTAAATGTATCATTCTAGCATTTAGCACAGCTTAAACCAGTGTGGCCACCAATACTTGTATGAAACACGCAGAAATATTAATGTCAACGTGTCAAACCATAGCATCTTGTGCTGTGGTAACATCAGAACTCACCAGACAAGCAGAGTGAGGCTAAATCAGTATTTGAAAGGGGGACCTCCACAAAATACCTACAAGTTTCAGGAAGTGGAGTTAGCAGTTTAGTAGCAGACAATTTCATAACAATGGACCAGGCCTACCTGTGAAAGAGAGACTCTGCAAACACAAAGCAAGAGTAAAGCACAGGCACAATAGGCATGTGTCTAGGGCCCTCACTCCTGGAGACATACAATGACATCAGAATCTCAGCTTTCATTGTGGAAAATTAAAATTATGATCCTAGCCCTCCTAGTTGCCCTCTCCCCCACCCAAAAAAGTCTAATTATGTGATCTGATTATAACAGATACAGCTGTGTCTGCTTAAGTGTTCAGAGAACCTAAAACAGCATCTCTGAGAGGTGTGAACTGCCCCCTTCATCTTAATGGCTTAACTCTGACGCATGCTGTTAACACCACTCCAGCAGAGGGCTGTGTGAGCAGGGGCCCTCATTGCCACTAGCCTATTATGGTTCCACTAGGGCGGTGTTGGCAGGGGTCTCCTCTCTCTCTCTCTCTGTATATATATATATATATATATATATACACAGAGAGAGAGAGAGAGAGTCCTTTGTTCAGATAGTGATGGTAGTGGGGGAAGAGAGGCGGAGCTGAATCCTCTCTCTTCTGGGACAGATCCTCACCCACCAGAAGACACGGAATGGGAGTTGTGGTCAGGGGACATACCAGCCTGCCCAAAGAGAAGTGGTGGCAGCCCCCAATCTCTACCAGCCCAACAGCCAGTTCATGTGGGCAGCCCTTATCACTAACACCTCATGGAGAAGTGGAATATGGCAGTGGGCAGGCCTTGGGGGCTCTCATGTGGGGCATGTGTACATCTGACATTGGGTGAAGGCCTCATGAACTAATGACCTGCCACCAGAATTCTGAGAATGCTTGTTACCCCTAACCAAAGTAACTGAAGGAGGAACACACTGTATGCTGGAACTTCTTCTCTGATAACTGAATATTCAGACATGTTTTGAGACAGTACTTCGGTTGCTCTATTTATGAACTAAGACTTTTTGTTTAAAAGACTATTGGAAACCTTCTGAAACAGCCTGGTTAATTTTCCATGGACTAAGAAAATATAAAACCCTGAGCAATCCTGAGGGGCCTTTTTTGTTTTTTAGTTTGGTTGCTATGTGTCTGTACTTTTCCTTCTTACTGCTGCAGGTTACAGGTCTATTCTGTGTAAAGGTTATTGAACATAAGACCATAATGTTTCTTGGATTTAACACACCCCAGAGTCTTGAGTTTGGTCTTTGCCTGATCATCTTTCTGTTGATTTCCATTATCCAGAGAGAAATAAAAAAGCTATCTGAAAAGCAAACCTCCTTCTCTGATCCAATTTCTCCTAAAGTGCACCAAGGAACTTTGGTCTGAAGCTAATGGCAAACACTACGTACCACCCACTTGATTATAAAAAAGGAATATTGCACTGAATCTATTTTATTGCCTTTTCCTTCTCCTTCCTTTTCATGGGTATATCTTCTTATGTATGTATTTGATTGAGGAAATTGACTTGACAAAACTAACACCTTTGTGAATAAAGCTGAGAATGTTTTGACTTCAACCTAATTATGATTTACATCATTTTTTAAAAGTGTGGTTTAGGAAGAAAAGCTGGCTTTTGCATTGCAATTTCTCCCTGAATGTTTAAGTAAATAAAGACAGAATTGTTGACCTTACATCTCTCTTTATCCAAAGCCTCTGCTCAGAGCCTGCTAAATTCGTTTCCAGTGTTGGTGTCCTATTAGACTCCCTCAGCGTGATTGGGTGCTCAAATAGCCCTGGCTGAAAATTAAGCTGCCTCCTCTCTGTAGCTAGTCAGAAAAATGTGGCCCAAAGCATCAGACTCAGAGCTGACTATGGTGAGCCATGAATTCTTGACCTCAGGGTCATACTGAAAGATGAACTGTCAGGCTGGAAGGAGGTTACTAGTGGAGTTCCTCAGGGATCGGTTTTGGGACCAATCTTGTTTAATCTTTTTATTACTGACCTTGGCACAAAAAGTGAGAATGTGCTAATAAAGTTTGCGGATGACACAAAGCTGGGAGGTATTGCTAACACAGAGAAGGACCGGGATATCATACAGGAAGATCTGGATGACCTTGTAAACTGGAGTAATAGTAATAGGATGAAATTTAATAGTGAAAAGTGCAAGGTCATGCATTTAGGGATTAATAACAAGAATTTTGGTTATAAATTGGGGACACATCAATTGGAAGTAACAGAGGAGGAGGAGAAGGACTTTGGAGTATTGGTTGATCACAGGATGACTATGATCATAGTCAATGTGATATGGCCGTTAAAAAAAGCTAATGCGGTTTTAGAATGCATCAGGTGAGGTATTTACAGTAAAGATAAAGAGGTGTTAGTACTGTTATACAAGGCACTGGTGAGACCTCATCTGGAATATTGTGTGTAGTTCTGGTCTCTCATGTTTAAGAAGGCTGAATTCAAACTGGAACAGGTACAGAGAAGGGCTACTAGGATGATCCGAGGAATGGAAAACCTGTCTTATGAAAGGAGACTCAAAGAGCTTGGCTTGTTTAGCCTAACCAAAAGAAGGCTGAGGGGAGAGATGATTGCTCTTTATAAATATACCAGAGGGATAAATATCAGGGAGGGAGAGAAATTATTTAAGCTTAGTATCAATGTGGACACAAGAACAAATGGATATAAACTGGACATTAAGAAGTTTAGACTTGAAATTAGACGAAGGTTTCTAACCATTAGAGGAGTGAAGTTCTGAAACAGCCTTCCAAGGGGAGTAGTGGGGGCAAAAGACTTATCTGGCTTCAAGACTAAGCTTGATATGTTTATGGAGGGGATGGTATGATGGGATAGCCTAAATTTTGGCAATTAATTGATCTTTGATTATTAGCAGCTAAATATGCCCAATGGTCTGTGATGGGATGTTAGATGGGGTGGGATCTGAATTACTACAGAGAATTCTTTCCTGGGTTCTGGCTGGCGAGTCTTGCCCACATGATCGCCATATTTGGAGTTGGGAAAGAATTTTCCTCCAGGGCAGATTGGCAGAGGCCCTGGAGGTTTTTCGCCTTCCGCTGCAGCGTGGGACATGGGTCACTTGCTGGAGGATTCTCTGCACCTTGAGGTCTTTAAACCATGATTTGAGGACTTCAATAACTCAGACATAGGTTAGGGGTTTGTTACAGGAGTGGGTGGGTGAGATTCTGTGGCCAGAGTTGTACAGGAGGTCAGACTAGATGATCATAATGGTCCCTTCCGACCTTAAAGTCTACGAGTCTATGAATCTATAACAGGACCGCTTGGAAATAGTGACCATAATATAATAACTTTTAACATTCCTGTGGTGGGAAGAACACCTCAACCGCCCAACATTGTGGCATTTAATTTCAGAAAGGGGAACTGTGCAAAAATGAGGAGGTTAGTTAAATAGAAATTAAAAGGTACAGTGACTAGAGGAAAATCCCTGAAAGCTGCATGGACAGTTTTCAAAGACTCCGTAATAGAGGCCCAACTTATATGTTAGGGAGATTCCCAAACCCAAGCCATCATTTGTAGGTGACAAATCTGAGGAATTGTCATAGATTGAAGTGTTACTAGAGGAGGTTTTGGAATTAACAGTAACAGTAACAAGTCACCGAGACCAGATGGTATTCACCCAAGAGTTCTGAAAGAACTCAAATGTGAAATTGTGGAACTATTAACTAGGGTTTGTAACCTGTCCTTTAAATCGGCTTCTGTATCCAATGACTGGAAGATGGCTAATGTAACACCAATATTTAAAAAGGGCTCTAGTGGTAATCCCAGCATTATAGACCGGTAAGTCTAACGTCGGTACTGGACAAATTAGTTGAAACAATAGTAAAAAATAAAATTATCAGACACATAGAAGAACATAAATTATTGGGCAAAAGTCAACATAGTTTCTCTAAAGGGAAATCGTGTCTTACTAATCTATTAGAGTTCTTTGAAGGGGTCAACAAACATGTGGACAAGGGGGATCCAGTGAACATAGTCTACTTAGATTTCCAGAAAGTCTTTGACAAGGTCCCTCACCAAAGGCTCTTATGTAAATTAAGTTGTCATGGGATAAGAGGGAAGATCCTTTCATGGATTGAGAACTGGTTAAAAGACAGGGAAGCATAGGAATAAATGGTAAATTTTCACAATGGAGAGGGGTAACTATTGGTGTCCCCGAAGGATCAGTCCTAGGACAAATCCTATTCAACTTATTCATAAATGATCAGTGAGGTGGCAAAGTTTGCAGATGATACTAAACTGCTCAAGATAGTTAAGACCAAAGCAGACTGTGAAGAACTTCAAAAAGATCTCACAAAACTAAGTGATTGGGCCACAAGATGGCAAATGAAATTTAATGTGGATAAATGTAAAGTAATGCACATTGGAAAAAATAACCCCAACTATACAAACAATATGATGGGGGCTAATTTAGTTACCACTAATCAGGAAAGAGATCTTGAAGTCCTCGTGGATAGTTCTCTGAAGACATTAATGCAGTGTGCAGTAGCAGTCAAAAAAGCAAACAGGATATTAGGAATCATTAAAAAAGGGATAGAAAATAAGACAAAGAATATCTTATTGTCCTTATATAAATCCATGGTACACCCACATCTTAAATACTGCATACAGATGTGGTCTCCTCATCTCAAAAAAGATATACTGGCATTAGAAAAGGTTCAGAGAAGGGCAAGTAAAATGATTAGGGGTTTGGAACGGGTCCCATATGAGGAGAGATTAAAGAGGCCAGGACTTTTCAACTTGGAAAAGAGGAGACTAAGAGGGGATAGGATAAAGGTAGATAAAATCATGAGTGATGTGGAGAAAGTGAATAAGGAAAAGTTATTTACTTGTTCCCATAATATAAGAACTAGGGGTCACCAAAGGAAATTAATGGGCAGCAGGTTTAAAACAAATAAAAGAAAGTTCTTCTTCACACAGTGCACAGTCAACCTGTGGAACTCCTTTCCTGAGGAGATTGTGAAGGCTAGGACTATAACAGGGTTTAAAAGAGAACTAGATAAATTCATGGAGGTTAAGTCCATTAATGGCTATTAGCCAGGATGGGTAAGGAATGGTGTCCCTAGCCTCTGTTTGTCAGAGGGTGGAGATGGATGGCAGGAGAGAGATCATTTGATCATTACCTGTTAGGTTCACTCCCTCTGGGGCACCTGGCATTGACCACTGTCGGTAGACAGGATACTGGGCTGGAAGGACCTTTGGTCTGACCCAATATGGCCATTCTTATGTTCTTAACACTAGTTGTAGTGCCCTGGGGCACTCTTATCATTGTGCGGAGGAGTGCCTATTAATTAAAAAGAAAATGTATGTATAAATAATGTTAAGATTACTAAAACTGACAAAAGCCAGAATATGCAGTATTAATGTCAACTTCCAACAGTCCACTTACACGTAGGCATTAAAATAAGAACAGGTATTAGGGATGGAGTACAAACCATTATGTTCAATTATTTTTAATTTTTGTTGGCTTATGTCATAACATAGTTTGTTTAAATACTTCTGAGTACTTAATTTCACTCTATAAAAGAGAGAAAATTCTGTGGTGAAAGTTTTTCAGATGTGTGCCATTGTCAATCACATCTCATCCACTCTACCAATAATATCAGGCTCAGTGCACCATTTGCCTGCTTCCCTGTCAAATGTCTCAGGGCCTTTTTGCAGGTCACACTCTATTCAAATCATAGTAATTCCTAGCTCCTACATAGCACTTCCCATCTATAGATCTCAAAGTGCTTTACAAAGGTGGCAAGTATCATTATCCCATTTTACAAATGGGGAAACTGAGGCACACAGGGGTGAAATGACTTACCCAAATTTACCCAGCCTGATATTTGCAACGATGGGGCTAGAATCTGTATCTCTCAAATCACAGTCCAATGTTGCATCTACTAGGCAACACTACACTACCCAAGTTCTGGCCCACCAAGACATTACCTTCTCCTCATTCAAATCCCTTCTTTAGAACTCGCTTCTCTGTAGACTCCCTGGTGGGCTTCTACAACAATATTGAGTTATTCAACCCAAATTCTGAACTACCAAGATGGGCACATTCTAAACTTAGTAAACATGTGATTGAAATGCTGTAGCTCTTATCTCTTCATCCCATCCCCCTTACTGCACACCCCACATACTTGCTGGGTTACACCCCTAAGATTAAATTAACCTCTTCAGGGCAAGGCCATGTGCCATTAACACTGACCTAGAGAGACCTTCTCTAGCAGTGGAGATTCCTTCTCCTATGTCTTCCCAGTGCCCAGATCAGCTATTTGGGCTGGACTTTAGCAGGCAGATTTCAGCTCAGGTGTGTATCAATGAATTTACATCTGTTTGGTGAACACTTTTGCAGTTCTCTTGATACCATACTAGGATATGTTATACAAGAAAATATCAGAGAAGGATCCTGTGAGACTGAAAACTACAGCTATGAAAGCATGTATCTTTAGGGCAACAGAAATAATCAATTAGCAACTATAGGTTAATAATCCTCCCCACAAATTTTAGAAATGTCTCATGAGAAGATGCTGACCTGGACTAGTTCCATAATGCAAATGTATATCTTGAGAAACAAGCACAATATGTGCCATATTTTGTTTTAGCTAAACTTAGGGATTTGATCTTTCTGATGTCATGTGGAAATTTGAATGTCTGCCCAGGAGTAGTGTTATGAGATAAATACACAATATGCCAGACGGATTGTGCTTGGGGCAGCAAAGGCTGTAAGTAACAACAGATCATTTATTAACTTTCTGAAATATTATATACAAATCTCAATACTTATCAGTGACAAGTGGTTAGGACTCCTGGGAACATTAACAGACATTTATGGCAGTTTGCAATTATATTCAGTTTCACTGAGACCCTTGAATTCTCAAAACCATCTTCAGATTCCTCCTAGCAACCCTTCTGCTTTCCACAGAGTGGCACTGTTTCTGGTGGAAAATAAAAATGAACCATCCATATCTGTATCTAGTAAGAAAGATCTGTTGCAGCTAATTTCAGAATACTTGTTAACAGTTTTCTGTTGAAAAATATCTTTCACAATCCCCGAGGTTTCCACATGAGACTCACCCAATATTACTTACTAAACACAGAAGAGGTGGGCCAGCGAGTGACAATTCTGGAAGATATGTTCAGAGAATCAGAATGATAGGGTAAGTAATGCTCTGAAGATATCCTGTCTAGGGTTCTTACTACTGAAGAGAATAAATTGTAAAGATGTCCCAAAAGGAAAATGAGAGCACAGATGCAACAAGCCACAACAATATGGCCAATAACACAAAAAGCGAGGGAGTTTTACACACACAGAGTTTTTATATATAATTACATACACACACAAATACAGAGGACCAAGAAACCTCTTTAAAATTCAGCATTAAGAACAACAATCAAAAGTCTGTAGAATGAGAGAGGAATCCAGGAAAACAAACAAGACAAACATGGAAAAACTGATAAGGGACATCTCAAGAAAAAGCAAAACAAAACATTTAGGGAATGAAAGTTTTGCCTCCTGTATCTTGGAAACAATTTCTGGAGCACTGAGACAGAAATGCAATATCCAATTCAAGCAGTAATGCTTTGTAAACATAACACTGTTTGGGTTTTGCTTTCTAAAATTTGTTTTTATTCTTTTCCCTTTTAGATGAGACTATTGAATATTATTTGTTCTGCATTTATTTCTTGAAGAAGTTACTTGTAAAAACTTCATTGTGCCTGTTTTCATTCTAAACTGACAGCAACAGAGCAATACCCTCTATTAGCCACTAGGCTATGCTAAAAGATAATTCAACTGATCCAAAATATTTCACTTGTAAAAATAATCCAAATTACAAATCCATCTATTCAGTCATGTAAAGATGTACATTAAAAGAGAACGTATTAGACAGAGGAAAGCTACTTAAATTATTAAGCAAAGTAAGACAAATAGGACTGACTCATCTGCCTCAACAACCCCACACAATGAAGTGATGAGTTAAAGGGAAAGACCAAATTGGCACACGTGTCTTCAGTGTAATCACTTACACAGGTAATCTTAACTATCACATCTTCATATAGCTAAACAGCTTTCAAAATAGGCTTTTTAGCATGTGATACATTTTGGCTCATAAGTTTTTGGAAAATCTAAAATCATAATGGAAACATTTTAATAGAAATTTTAATAAAAGTAAAACTCTAGCAAAATATGAACTCACTACCTTTGCAATACTGAGACAACACTTTATCTAGCAGGCTCTACAATCTTTGGCAAGTAGAACGTTGCCACATTCCATGAATACAAGATAAACAGATTCTGAGTTATAGTAAAAAAGAATTTTTAAAAAATGCATAAGTTACTAGTAGCTAGAGTTCTCAAGAAGAATGTGTCACAAATCCACATTGCTGGGTTGCATTCACCTCAGACTGCACAGAACCTTCTGGCTAGTAGCATTTGTTAGGGCCAGGCACACATGTGCTTGTGGCATCAAATGCATGGATTAAGTGTGTAAAAAGTGGGGGAAGGGGAGGATTGGAATGTCCTTCAGTTTCTTCCACTCTTTCAAATATCCATTCATGAAAGATTTAAAGAGTCAGAAGGCTGGGGTCTGGCCAACATGGGGTTCGGCGTGGCGCAGCCATGGGCCGCCTGGCATGGCCAGAGATTAACGGTTAATGTCAGTTAACCGGTAAGCCTAATGCTTACCAATTAACTGGTTAAGCGGTTAACATTTTACATCCCTATTTTTAACATTTAAAAAAATAATTCCTTAATTTTTAAAATAGCCCCAAACACTGTACCCCTCCCGCAAGAAAGTCCATCATGTGGCATCATATTGACACCCAGATAGGTCAGCAGTAGATTTAGAACTTTTAGTTCCACCACACGTACCTCAGCTACATGAGCTAATGGAGTAACTGATCTCAATAGTAGATCATCATCCTGTACATGAAAGCACTAGAGAGAGATGAGGCACACACTTTGCCAGTTGGTTTCCCAGATATTTGCTGAGAACAGAAGACTATTGAGTCATGGGTTCTATTACAGGTTCTGAAGGGAAATGTTTTCTAGTCGACACGGATTCTGCAGAGGCTCTTCTGCCTGTCCCTTTGCCCTCCCTCCCCCCAAATCTTGACCCCTTCTGCCCTGTTCCCTCCAACTTGTCTCCATCTACCCCATCCCTGGCCTCTTCTTATTCCCTGTCCTATTCTCCTTGCCTACCCAGTCTCAGTTTCCACTTCTCAGATTTCTCACCCCTTCACACTCTCCTTGCCCAGCCAGTCCCAGCTCCTCACACAATGCATCTATCCCCTAATGCCTCAGGCTCCTGAGCTCAGTCCTCTGGAACAACCGGTCCCGGTCTCCTTGCCTACCAATCCCGAGTCTCATTCTTTGAAACAACAGAACCATTTGGGCTGACATTTTCTCACACACACACACACACACACACACACACACACACACACACACACACACACACACACACACACACACACACACACACACACAAAAACATCCTGAGGCAGACATGTGTCATGGAAAATTTCAGGCCATACAGTTAAAGTTTAGCAAAGTCATAAGGAACTGAAAACTGTGTTATATAATAGGAAGTATGGGGCATCTTTAATAATAGGCAATGACATCAGCCCTGTCTGAAATAAGCAAAATAGAAACAATAGGAAGTATTTCAGAAGAATTTAATAGCATACTTGATGCTAATTTATACAGTAATAATTAGAATCTACAATGGTGTTCTTTTTCTGGAAAGCACTTCTGCCTTTTGTTTGCATTGTGTAGAAGGATAAAAAATATGCCTGCCAAACACTTCGTAATACTTGTAATTGAAGCCTTTCCCTCTTCCAGGAGACATTATTATTTTTGCAATTGGGATGGGAGATGCTGGCCATGTGTTTTTATATTTATATTCTTTTTATAATCCATTACACATAGCTCTAATGTAAGATCTAGAAACAGGAAAAGTTCCTAAATTGCTACTATAATGCAAATACCCTTGAACAGAAATACGGAACATGAGAGGACAGAAACTTTTTGTGTTACAAATAGCACCACATTCACATATAAAATTTATTTTATTTTAATGGAAATTGTGTGCCACCTAGATATCAAGTATTTTTTAAATAATTATTAACTCTAAGCCTAACATTCAAGAACTGCTTTTTGTAAAGGGCATTGCACTTTTCACTCTGACATCTTAGGGCAGGCTACACTTGCAGTTGTAGAGCACTGGGAGTTATACCAGCCTTCGGAGACCACAGCAGGGAAAACGCTGCTGAGTGTTTACATTCTCAGCTGGAAGCACACTCATGTGGCCACATTAGCAGCTCTTGCAATGCCACAAAGAGCAGTGCATTGTGATAGCTATCCCAGCATGCAAGTGGCTGCAAGGTGCTTTTCAAATGCGGGGGGGTGGGGTGGAGTGTCACAGGGAGTATGTTGTGTGTATGTGGAGAGAGAGAGTAGGTTTTTGTGGGGCTGATAGCATGTCAGCATGCTGTCTTGTAAGTTCAGACAGCAGCAAAAAAGACCCCCCGCCCCCGCCCCCACCTCTCTCTCTCTCTCTCTCTCTCTCCCTCGAAGCAAGCAGCATTCCTCAATAATGATTCTTTTGTCCTGGAGCAGATAAGCAGCCAGCTGTCAGAAACAGAGCTTTGAAAGGGTGTATCTGCAGTCCTACAGCGAGTTCAAAACAATGACAAGAGTGGCCACTTGACTTAAGGGGATTATGGGATGTTTCCGGAGGTCAATCAGAGTGCAGTAATGCAACACCTTGTTCACACTAGTGCTGCGTCGCTACAGCGGGGGCGCAGCAAACATTATTCCACTTGCTGAGGTGGAGTACCAGCAGCGCTGTAGCTGCAGAGTCAGAGCGCTCTACGTGCCTTGCCAGTGTGGATGGGTAGTGAGCTAGTGCGCCCGGGGCTCCTTTAATGCGCTGTAACTTGCAAGTGTAGCCAAGCCCTTAGAATTAGTTCTTACAATTTGTCTTTACATCCCAGTGAATCATTTGAATTAAATGTTAGTCCAGGCTACAAATTACTTATAAAGCCAGCACTATACCTTCCCATATTACAGCAAATGTTGTGCATTTCAGTGCTGCCTCTCAACTTTGCCTTATAGTTACATGTGGAAAAATGTGAACATAAGACTGGAACTAAACATGCAGAGGAATTCACAAAGTGCATACTCACCCACAATGCTTCATATGGGGTGGCTTATCCATCCTCACTGCCAGTTTAATCTTCAAGTCAGAGTCCTGGCTGTTTTTGGGGACTATCATTTTATGTAACTCAGGTGACTTTGAGCTATTGGATGTTGGATATAATATAACCTGTAAAATATAAAATAAGAACTTTTTTATTGTACTGACTCAAAAATCTTACCAGAATCTACTTGGTGACGTGTGACCAATTGAGAGCTTCATTGTGTCTTTTCCAATAGGGGTTGTCAGAGTCAAGACATGGCTATTAAACCATTTTATTCCATCTCCTCACAACAGATGTGTTTTCAAAGGGGATTCATTTATTTTCTGACAAATGGGTGTTTTTATATTATCAGATAACATGTTTTCCTCCTATGTTACTTCATTCCAAATTAATAGCTCAAGAAGCACCAGCAGAACTGACAGTTGAGAAATGCTCATGTACAATTAAGCAGGCACCTAGACACTTACATCATTCAGTACTCCACAGGGAATATGTCTAGTGAAATAATGTGCTATGGTATTATACAATAGATGGCATTCTCCAGCAATGAAATTAATTACATGAGAGAACACAAGAGTAATACACTCTTTCTTACCAGCTTCATTATTCAATCAGTGGTAATAATGAAAATCAATTAAAGTAATATCACAGAAATTAGAGATGGAAGAGATCGATTAGGTCTAGCCTATCTTGGTACAAGTGCAGTAGACTACATTTATTTCTCTAGCACTCCATTCAATCCAGGTAATCTATTCGCAGTACCATGTTGATATATCTACAATGATGACAAGTTATATAAAGTTAGAAAAAAATAAACCTTTATTTCAAATCAAACAGAAGCTTTCATGCAAACTGTTAAAAAAATCCTTCATTTATTACTACTTACAATTAAGCAGTTTCTATGTAGTACCTGAATAACATTAGATAACCATAGCCAGGGGCGGATTTTGCTGCCCCAAGCATGGCAGGCAGGCTGCCTCCAGCGGTTTGCCTGCGGGAGGTCCACCGAAGCCGCGGGACCAGCGGACCCTCCGCAGGCAAGCCACGGAAGGCAGCCTGCCTGCCGCCCTCGCGGTGCCGGCAGAGCGCCCCCCGCGGCTTGCCGCCCCAAGCACGCGCTTGGTATGCTGTGGCCTGGAACCACCCCTGACCATAGCCACCTCCATTCTCATTTTGGCCACAGCCCTTGAACAGGATTATACGTCAAAACTGCACATCTCTTGTGGCCTCATGACAAGTCAGTGTGTTCAGACTATCACCACCGAGAAATGAAATATTTCAAACTAAAGCACAACCCTGTAAAACAATAATCTACTTCTTCTGTGTCACTGTTTTGTAAGATTCTCAAGAAAAGGCTATCTACATATCTCCTCCATGTAATATGGGAAAGTTAAAATGAGAACTTGAGTACAAGTCACCAAGAAAAGTAAATGTAAAGAATACCTTCAATGCTAAGACCATTACAATGGTACTGTATCTGAGGCCTACATCTCTGGGATGTTGAATGACCCCAGTTTACATCATATTATCTTAGTACTTTGCAGGATTAGGATCATGAATTCTGGTAACCACAGAATCATACAATTGTAGGACTGGAAGGGAACTCGAGTGGTCTTCTAGTCCAGTCCTTTGCACTCATGGCAGGACTAAGTGTTATCTACACCATTCCTAACAAGTGTTTGTCTAACCTGCTGTGATAAATGAGGGGGGAGGGATAGCCCCCGTTCGTGGACAGCCAGCCAGCCAGCTAGCTATAGAATCCCTCTTGGTAGCTGTTCTCTACTTGCTTTACCTGTAAAAGGTTAAAAAGTCTGACTGCATGCACAGGTAAAGGGAAGTGAGTGGGCACCTGACCAAGACAGCCAATGGGAGGCTAGAACATTTTAAAATTGGAAAAAAACTTTCCCTTGGTCTGTCTGTTGTTCTCCAGAGAGAGGCGACACAGAGCAGCAGTGCTATAAGAAGCTTTAAGCCAGGTATGGAAAATCATCAGATCATACCTAAAACTACTTATTTGAACCCCAGATATGTAAATAAATCAGGGAATGTCTAGGAAGACGTGATTAGGATTATTTCTTTTATTTATTATTGGCTTGTGGACTCCTCTGTGCTAACCCCAAATGCTTTTGTTTTGCTTGTAACCTTTAAGCTGGACCTCAAGAAAACCATTCTTGATGCTTAATTATTATATTTGCTCTTTTTAATTCTAGCAATAGCCTAAGTTCCAGATGTATTTTCTTTCTTTTTGTTTTTAATAAAATGTACCCTTTTTAAGAACAGGATTGGTGTGTTTTTGTGTGTGTGTCCTAAAAGATTTGTGCATATGTTGTTTAATTAGCTGGTAGCAACAGCTGATTTCCTTTGTTTTCTTCCTCTGCTCGTGCGTGTGTGTGTGGGGGGGGGGGGGGCTTGAGGGTACCCCACAGGAAGGAATTCCCAACTGCTCCTTCCTGGGTTCTCAAAAGTTTTTTTTTGTTGTTTTTTTGTTTTTTGCAAACTTGGGTGGTGGCAGCATCTACCCATTCAAGATCAGAGAGAAGCTGCAACCTTGGGAGTTTAATACCAGCCTGGAGTGGCCAGTATTAATTTTTAGAATCCTTGCGGGACCTCACCTTCTGCACTCAAAGTGCCAGAATGGGGAATCAGCCTTGACACCTGCTCTTAAAAATCTCCAATGATGGAGATTCCACAACCTCCCTAGGCAATTTATTCCAGTGCATAACCACCCTGACAGTTAGGAAGTATTTCCTGATGTCCAACCTAAACCTCCCTTACTGCAATTTAAGCGCATTGCTTCTTGTCATAACCTCAGAGGTTAAGGAGAACAATTTTTCTCCCTCTTGCTTGTAACATTTTATGTACTTGAAAACTATTATATCCCCTCTCAGTCTTTTGTTCTCCAGACTAAACAAACCAAATTTTTTCGATCTTCTCTCACAGGTCATGTTTTCTAGACCTTTAATCATTTTTGTTGCTTTTCTCTGGACTTTCTCCCATTTGTCCACATCTTTCATGAAATGTGGCGCCCAGAACTGGGCACAATACTCCAGTTGAGGCCATATCAGTGCAGAGTAGAACAGAAGAATTTCTTCTTGCGTCTTACTTACAACATTCATGCTAATACATCCCAGAACGATGTTTGCTTTTTTTGCAACAGCATTATACTGTTGACTCATATTTAGCTTGTGATCCACTATGACCCCAAGATCCCTTTCCGCAGTACTCCTTCCCAGGCAGTCATTTCCCATTTTGTATATGTGCAACTGACGGTTCCTTCCTAAGAGGAGTACTTTGCATTTGTCCTTATTGAATTTCATCCTATTTACTTCAGATCATTTCACCAATTTGTCCAGATAATTTTGATTTTTAATCCTATCCACCAAAGCACTTCCAACACCTCCCAGCTTGGTATCATCAAGTGTCCTGTCTCTGCCATTATCTAAATCACTGATTAAGAAATTGAACAGAACTGGACCCAGAACTCATCCTGCAGGACCCCACTTGATATGCCCTTTCAGCTTGATTGTGATCGACTGATGACTACTCTCTGGGAACAGTTTTCCAACCAGTTATGACCCACCTTATAGTAGCTCCATCAGATTCTAAGTTGTATTTCCCTAGTTTGTTTATGAGACGGTCATGTGAGACAGTATCAAAAGCCTTAATAAAGTCAAGATATATCACAGCTACCACTTTCCCCCCATCCAAATGGGTTGTTATCCTGTCAAAGAAAGCTATTAGGTTGGTTTGACACAATTTGTTCTTGACAAATCCATGTTGACTATTAGTTATCACTTTATTATCTTTGCAAATTGCTTAATTATTTGCTCTATTATCTTTCTGGGTACTGAAGTTAAACTGACTGGTCTGTAATTCCCTGGGTTGTCCTTATTCCCCTTTTTATAGATTGGCACTATATTTGTCCATTCGAGTCCTCTGGAATCTGACCGTAGTCCCTGACTTTTTGAAGATAATTGTTTGTGGCTTAGATATCTCTTCAGGCATTTCCTTCAGTATTCTAGGCACTGGCGCCGATTCCATGGGTGCTCCAAAGCTGGAGCATCAGTGGGGAAAAAATGGTGGGTGCTAGCCCCTCTTTCAGCTCCCTCCCACCCCCACAGCGCCTCCCGCCCACCAGCGGGCCCCATGGATCAGTGCCTCCCCTTCCCTCCCCGCACCTCCCACCCACTGCAATCAGCTGTTTTGTGGCATGCAGGAGGCTGGGAGGGAGTGGGGAGGAGAAAGGACATGGCACGCTGGGGGGTGGAACTGGGCGGCAAGAGGTGAGGTGGGGATGGAGATAGGGGCTGGAAGAGGCGGGACAGCAGTAGAGTGGGGGCCGAAAAAGGTGGAGTTGTGGGGTTTTGGGGGAAGGGATGGAATGGGGCAGGGCCTGGGGCAGAGATGGGGGTTGAGCACCCCCTGGCACTTTGGAAAGTCGGCGCCTGTGATTCTAGGATGCATTTCATCAGGCCCTGGTGACCTGAAGACATCTAACTTGTCTACATAATTTTTAACTTGTACTTTCCCTATTTTAGCCTCTGAGTCCACCTCATTTTCACTGGCATTCATTAAGTTAGATGTCCAATGGGCTACTAAACTTTTTGGTGAAAACTGAAACATGAAACTTATTTAGCACTTCTGCCATTTCTACATTTCCTGTTAGTTCCCCCCCTTCACTGAGGAATTGGCCCACCCTGTCTTTAGTCTTCCTCTTGCTTCTAATGTATTTGTAGAATGTTTTCTTGTAACCCTTTATGTCTCTAGCTAGTTTGATCTCGTTTTGTGCCTCGGCCTTTCCAATTTTGTCCCTATTTTGCTTGTGTTGTTTGTTTATTTTCATCTTTTGTAATTTGACCTAGTTTCCACTTTTTGTAGGACTCTTTTTTAAGTTTCAGATCACCGAAGATCTCCTGGTTAAACCAGGGTGGTCTCTTGCCATACTTCCTATCTTTCCTACCTTTGGTCCTTAATAATGTCTCTCTGAAAAAATGCCAACTCTCTTTTTCCCCTTTGACTTGCTTCCCAGGGGATCTTACCTACCAACTCCCCAAGTTTGCTGAAGTCTGCCTTCTTGAAATCCATTATCTTTATTGTGCTGTTTTCCCTCCTATCATTCCTTAAAATCATGAACTCTTATCATTTCATGATCACTTTCACCCAAGCTGCCTTTCACTTTCAAATTCTCAACCAGTTGCTCTCTATTTCTCAACTGTTTTAGTGACAGAGAAAAAGAATCAAGATCTATCATCATAAAACATATGAAATGTGCATATTTCATAATACAACTAATAGTAGTGACTTGCTCTGGGGCATTAAGTAGACTCAGTTCCCTTTAAAGAGCTAGTAAGCTGACAGTACATCTCAGTTTTAGTACTTAGATGCTTCTACTGTTCAAAAATGATGATTTTTCAGAATGGGGCCCCTAAGGAAGCAAAATGATTTCCATTTAATATAAAAATCATCTTCTAAATACATATCCAAAACCCAAAGTCATTTAGTGTAACCCTAAGTTGCAATGCATGTGTCTGAAATAAAAAATGTTGTTAATTCAAAGCAAACCACACTGAATATTAAGCAAAGTATCTGTGTGCATGCTGAAGGTTACTACATTCTAACAATTTTAAATTTCTCATTGTGCTTATTAACAGAATTCCAAGAAAGGTAATTCTTGATAGTTCCCCCTCTTCCATAAATATAGAAGCCTTTGAGTTCCATTGCATAGGAAATAGTTTCCAGTTGTTTTTTCCTTTTAAGTGGAAACTATGTAAATAACATTATTACTCCTTCCTTGCATTTAATGATTTCACATATATCTAGGCATTCATGCCGAACAGTAGATAATAGTCTGATTTTTTTCCTTTTCTACAGGCAGTAGTTACTGCTGTCATGAAACAGATTAACAGACCTAATGAGTCGCAAGCAACATTTCTTTCTCCAAGGTTATTTATTTATTTTTTTAAAGTTGATGTAAACACAAATAGACAAGTGTGTCATTAATTCATAAGTTTTCAACTGGTAGTTTCTTTCTGTATTTTAAAAGAATGATAGAATTTTCTTCCCATATCTCTTTTTTGGCACAAGTTCTTATATACCAAATGTGCACAGAAGATCTATTTGCATATACCCCCCAACAAAACATTGTTAACTTTAAGTACAGATTGCTAAGAGAGGCAAATCTTGTACAAATTGCATTCCAAGAATGTTAGTGATAATGTTTAACATTTTTCTAGCACTTTATGTTACAAAGCATGTACGGATATTAGCTAATTAATCATCAAGGTAGGTGAGGTAGTTGGGCAAGTATTAACCCCTATGTGTCCGATTATCACCTGGCATAAATTGTCATAGCACTGTGGAAGTCAATGGAGCCACACTGATTTACACCAGCCGAGGATCTGGCTCAATGTATAATAGATAGAGAAACAGAGATGGGAAGGCAAAGCAATATGCCCAAGGCCACCCAGTGAGTCAGTGGCAGAACTATTATTAGAATTCTGGACCTCCTGACTCTATGCTCATTCTTCCAAATCACAATGCCTCAACAAGGAGGTTAAAGGGAGTTAAAAATAAATCTGCAAGTTAAGAAATTTGAAAATGGTCCATTAGCCCATTGCACGCATATAACCTCATGTAGTTTATCATAAGCCCTTTATACCAAATAACAATCCCACAGCAACAGTGTACTCCATTTCATGTCCATCATAGCTCTCTGACAAAATCTCAAGTCACATTAGCTATCTATTACAAATAATACTAACGTTTCATCTATTACAAGTAATACTAACATTTCATTTCACATAGTCATATACAGGACACAAAGGACACTGTCTTGTATTCATGTTTTTCTCTAATGAGGATGCCCAAGCAATATAATCAACCCCTTAAAGTACATAATAATTATAATTACATTAAAAAAACTGTGCTAAAAGATTATTAAGCTTGCAAAGTCAAGCACTCAAATGTTAGGAAATGCCAGAGTTAAAGTTGCCTGTGCACCTTTAATTCAGCTCCCTTGTACATATGCATTATGATACAGTCTTTAATTACATGATCACTCTACTATTTTTTCAACAGAACTCATGCATCATTCAGGCCTGGTCGACACTACAAAGTTAGGTCAACGTAAGCAATCTTGCATCAACCTATCTGTCCATGTGTCTATACTTAAATTCATCTCTGACCCATGTAAGTGCCCTATTGTAGTGACACAATAACACCATCTCCCCAAACGGCAGAGAGTTGTGGTCAACACACTAAGGTCAACGCTGTCAAGGCTGAATCCTAGCTTTGTCACTCCGAGTGCAGAAGGTGGGGGACCGCAGGGATTCTAAAAATTAATACTGGCCACTCCAGGCTTGTATTAAACTCCCAAGGTTACTGCTTTTCTCTGATCTTGGCTTGGTAAATGCTGCCACCACCCAAATGCAAAAAAAAAACCTTGTACCCAGGAAGGAGCACTCCCTGTGGGGTACCTTCAAGCCCTTTCACCCCACCTCCCATCCGGGGAAGAGCTGAGAAAGAAAAGAAAGGAAATTATCTGTTGCCACCAGCTAATCAAACAGCATATGCACAAACCTCTTAGGACACCAAAAATCCAATCCTGTTCTTAAAAAAGGTAAATTCTACTAAAAACAAAAAGAAAGAAAATACATCTGGGACTTAGGCTTTTGCTAGATTTTAAAAGAGCAATTCCAATCATCAAGCACCCAAATAAAGCATCTTGGGGGCTCACCATAAAAGTTACAAGCAAACAAAAGCATCTGGGGTTAGCACACAGGAGATCCACAAGCCAAAATAAAAAAATAAACCTGATTAGTTAGACACAAACATCCCCTATCCAAATAATTTCTTCTAGGTACGAAAGATGAATCTTCATACCTGATTCAAGCCTTATATGGCATTGCTGCTCCGTGTCTCCTTCTCAGGAGAACAACAGACAAAGGGAAAGTTCCTTTCCAAAATTTAAAAGTTCTACCTTTCCATTGGCTCTTTTGGTCAGGTGCCCACTCCTTTTCTTTTAACTGTGGGCTTGTTAACCCTTTACAGGAAAAACAAGTATAGAACAGAAACCAAGAGGGATTTTACGGCTAAGGGGATGGCTGGGTGTTCATAAATGGGGGCTACCCCACCCTTCATTTATCACAAACGCAATTTTTTTAAATGCCTTTTCCTGATTGTCCAGCTTGGCGAGCACATCAAGCAGCTCTCCATTTCTGTGTGCAACTGCCCAGATGATCATGCCAGCTATGTGCTCCAGACACACCTTGGTCTGGAATAGACAGGAGATATTGGCTCTCCTGGGCCTGTGGGGAGATGAGGCTGTGCAGGCACAGCTACGGGCCAACCACAGAAATGTGGACATCTACAAGCAGCTTGCACGGGGATGCAGGAGAAGGAGAATGACAAGGATCAGTAGCAATGCCACATGAAAGTGGAGAAAATGAGACAGACATACCAGAAGGCCAAGGAGGCCAACAGTCAATCTGGTGCTGATCCAAAGACAGGCAGCTCTTACAAAGAGCTGCATGCTACACTTGGCAAAGACACCCACCACCACACACACACATATACCTGAAGAGCCTAAGAGCTATGCCACAAACCAGGTGCAAGGCGGAGTACCTTAAACAAGAATTTAAAAAGGTTTTAACATGTTTTGGAATGCAGTTGGCTTAGTGTCATCTGCAAACTTACTGTGGGTGCAATCCATCCCATCATCCAGATCATTATTGATTAATCATTAAGTTTTACATCACCCAGCAGCCTTAACTAAAAAGTAATGTATTTATGGGGATTTCCCCCCCCTCCCAAGTTTTAATAGTTTAGCACGATGTAAATATCTGTGTGCATGCTCACGGGTGTGTGCGCATGTGTGTATCTCAAGCAATAGGAGAAAGGAGAGAGGGCAGTTTCATGTGTCCAATGATCTCTTTTGGAACAGATGGGTGAACCTTACTATTATTTTGAACTGAACATCAAGAACTAAAGCCTAAAGATTAATGAAACCATGAGAAATGTGAATAAATACACATCACTCTATCTTATAGCTCTAACTACAGTGCTTTGTGTCACTGTAAATAAAGGTGACATACTGCCAAGGGGAGCAAGAAAAGGAAAAACAGTTGATTGCTATTATTAAAAGGATTGTTCTCCATTGTAATATATGTTGTAAAACAGTATTATTTCCAATGTTAGTGAACAAATAACTTTCTAGATTGTTTTGTCACAGGTTTATTTTCAAAGTGTTATGTCATTTCATGGTTTTAATCATCTAGCTATATTTTCCATAACCTGCTTACAAAGAAGTCATCAACTTCTTCTTCTTTTCACTAATGGATTTAGAAAACACCTGTAAGTATCCCTTTTTTCTATACACAGTAATTCTACAAGTTTCACACAAATTCCAGTTGCAAAATGATTTCAAATCACCTTTTACTCTCAATGATCTTATTTTTAAAATACATTCTGTCAGAAGTAACAAGAACTATAAACCATAATTCTAAAGAGAAGCATAAAGAAATAACCAGATAGGTAACCTTCATTACAAAAGTCACATGCATTATTTATGACCATATAATTGAGTGCCAAAAGTGGGTCTTGAGTGTTGCATGGGGCCACGTGACTTATGACAAATCATCAATCTCAGTCTACTGTTGCTTGGGATATTGGTGATAAATGCAGTCATCTTATGATCCTAGTAAGTATGCCAGACGTTTTAATTAAACTAAGCCACAAGGGGTTAAGTATCACATCTTAATCTTCTCCCTCTTTTTTTTTAAATCATCATGTCTTTCTAAAGATCTAGAAAATAAAAGTTAGAATCTCGCTTTTTATGCTTTTCCTTCCGATCATACACATAACGTATATTGCCCAGGGATAAAAATCACAAAAAATAAAATTTTAAAAACCCACACAGATATACAATATTTTGTATCTAAATACTCTCTTCCAAGCAAGGATCTCAAAGCACTTTTTGAGTCACTTTTTGTGACTGGCAGAATGTTTCTCTCCTAAGCCCTAGGTATAACACAGGTTGAAATATTCACAGCCAACTAGAGTATGTAGGTACACAACTATCTATTGCAATTGAACTATGTGGCTAAATCCCCAAGTCAGCTTTGAAAATGTCAACCACATTATAAAAGCAAATACAGAAGTTATAATTTATACCCAACAGAACAACTCTTCCTCAGTCATTAACTTATCAGGGTGCGCAAGTTCCATCCCTTCCCCAGCCTTAATCCACTTCCTCTAGGAAGTTTGGAATAATAGTTGAGCCACGGAGCATGCCCTAAAGCTTAAACTCTTGATCTACCAGAAGAAAGGTGTAAGCAGGGCGTTTCAGGCCTTTGTCCACGCTGCCACTTTACAGTGCTGAAACTTTCTCGCTCAGAGGTGTGAAAAAACACCTCTTGAGCAATGCAGGTTTCAGTGCTGTAAAGTGACAGTGTGGCCATGCTCCCAGCGCTGGTAGCTACTCCCCTTGTGGTGCCACGACTACACAGCAGCAGCGCTTTAACGTTGGTAGTGAAGACGTACCCTCAGAGTCAAAGACATTTCATTGAAAACACCTGCCACCCATACTCTCCTGTTTAAGCCAGGGACTGTTAGCTCAAGCTCTTCAACTGATTTCATCCGCCGCGGTGTCAAATGAGGCAGTGGTCCTCAAAAGGACTCTTCAGCAGATTCATCACACCCAAGACACAAACTATAAGCACACTCCCCAATCAAGGGAGCCATTTCTTCTGGTTACTTCTCCCAGCCCACATGCATAACCTCGATCACATCTGAGTTCAGGCCCAGTCAACTGACCCTTATCTAAGCCCCAATTTAGGCCAGAGACTAGATAAATGGTTAAACAGAAAATGCCAGAATTAAGGTTGACTATGCAATGTTAATTCAGTCCCCTTATGCATATATATTATGATACATCTAATTACACAATCACATACTATTTTTTTCAACAGGACCCCTGCCTCATTCAGTGCACAGAATGAATGATGTTCACTGAATAAGTATCAGAGGGGTAGCCATGTTAGTCTGGTTCTGTAGAAGCAGCAAAGAATCCTGTGGCACCTTATAGACTAACAGACGTTTTGCAGCATGAGCTTTCGTGGGTGAATACCCACTTCTTCGGATGCAAGTAGTTAACACATCTGAAGTTAAGTAGTTAATCACATCTACTGAATAAGTAGTTATTCCACAGTCCATTTTATCCTTAGCCGTTAGGGGTGTCCATGCCTTATTTATTATTCAAATACTGCTCTGAATCTAGAATTACTATTCTCCTTCAGGGCTTTACTGTGGTGGTGATGGTGATGGGACATAGCCTTTCTATCAGCTGGATGAAGGTAACATTCCTACACTCAGACACTGGCAATTAGGTGCACCTGCAGAGTATGCTCCACCTGGAAAAGGGGAGCTTAAAAAGGTTAAACCCACCACAGAGAAGTGGGAGGAGAAGTCTGCCCAGGAGGAGTGGCTGCTAGGGACTGCCAGTGAGTTCAGGAGCGAGAGGAGCCCAGCCTGAGGTGGTGGCTAGCCTTTCCTTCCCCTCCCCCCTTGTTCTGGGGACCGACACTACAAGCCTGATACAGGTGGCAGCCGGCGGGGGTGGGGTGGGGGGGGGGCTGCTCCAAACCAGTGACCTCTGGTGAGACCCAGGGCACACTGCCAGGAACTAGAAGTAATTGGACTCAGAAAGAACTGCAGGAGTGAGCTGAATTCCTCTTGGGAACAGAGAGAATGCGCAGGAGTGGGGGCTCCAGTAGAGGACCCAGGGGCAAGACACTCAAAGAGACTACAGCTAAGCGCAGGCTGAGGGTTGACCTACAACACTCATCACAATGGTATTTTCACAAACATTAGTTTATTTATTTTCACAACAGCCCTGTGAAATAAAGCACTGTAATTCTCCCTATTTTCCAGATGAGAAACTGAGGTATGGAGAAATTTAGATCAAAAGTTTCCTCTAACTTTGGGTGCTCAATTTGAGATCATGACAGCCTTATTTTTCAGAGTCCTTAGCATTAAATAACACTGTATACTATGTACAAAGCACAGCTCCCAGGGGCTTCAGTTGCAGCTGTGAGTACTCAGCGCCAGGGTCACCCATAAAATGGGAAGCGCACAGTTTGTGACCACCTCTGAAGAGTATGGTTTAAGTGACTTGCCAAGCATCACACCAGCAATCTGTGCCAGAGGCAGAAATAAAACCAATTCTCCAGAGCAGCATTCAGCTGCCTTAGCCTTGAGACTGTGTCATCTTTTCCTACAGTCCCTTGCCCCATTCAGCTACACGCCTTCCAGCCTCTGCAACAAATAAGGTAGAGTCCTCCAAACTACAACCACCTTTTTCACACCACCCCAGTTCATCCCCAGTGCAGCTCCAGCCTGTGAATGAAGCAGGGGTCCTGTGGAAAAATAGTCTGATCACACTGTATCATAATGCACATGCACAAAGGGGACAAACTACATTTGCACAGACAATATTAATTCTGACATTTCCTAATTTTTGCGTTCTTTACTTTGCAAACTTAATATTATTTTAACACCGTTTATTTGTTTTAGAAACCTAGAAAATTATAAAGTAAACTGGAAAACCAGAAATTTCACCATGTGGAATTATACTGACCCCTGGCTCCCACTCCCCGCTTCTTTGTCCAGCCAATTGCAGTGTTCCCACAACTCCCACTCTGAGACCCTGCTTCCAGCCTGTGCCCGCCCCCCACCCAACCCACGACCCTCTGCACTTCTGTCAGGCTGCTTCTCAGTGTTGCCAACCTCAAAGATGAAACTGTACCTAATCACCAGCTACCACCAGCGGCTCTTTTGCAATTTCCCAGAGGCTGATTAGGTCCATCCAGCTGGGAGCTTCTTGTGTTTGGAGGCAGGGAGAGGGGCCCTGTGTCCTGCAGCCTGAAATAGGGGGAGAGAAGCTGGAGATGGTAGAGATGGAGAGGGAAACATTGTTCTACATATAATTTCCTTTGTTCCCTCAAGTATATCCTTTTGGAATTTTTCACCATGTAGCAGAATAATTCACTCTGTAGAGGGCTTATTCTTTTATGATTTACAAAGTTAATGACTGAAAAAGGAAAGGATTCCAGACAAAGCAGACAGTGTGGGCAGGTTTTGCTGTATATTTTTGCCTATTGTTACATGGCACCTATGACTGTCAAACTGAGTGAATTATACATGTGACTGAGCCAAGCCATTGTCTGCACAAAGGCACAAGAAGTTTCATTGCTAGTATGCCCTTTGGTAAATTACCTTTAAGATACAGATAATGGGACAGGGTCAATGAAACTGGTTCATGGAGGTATATTATTGTGAGACCCCTTGCCACCAACTTCTTCCCTAAGCACCTGGGCGTGGGAGTAGCTTTAATTCCTTCAGAAAGCTCCTTGGGCAGGAATCGATGTGGGGATGCACTGAATGAGCATACTCTCAGGGTGATTTTGGCTGTGTCCCCTTAACCAGACACTCTTGCCCATTTTTTTAGGATACACTGCCCCGCTTTAAGCCTTCTTCTCCCGCACACAATGGCATGAGAGAGTTTGGGACTATTTGGAGTTGCTTTGGTCTCACCAAATTCACATGACTGAACTTCAGAAGGCTCAAAGTTGTAAATAATGCCCTTGAATGCCTTGATGACAGATTGCTGAGCATAATTTTATCCTCTGAGGAGTCCATGCAGGCCTCACAGTTGTTGAAGTTGTAAGTCACTTGTGGCTGAGTGCTGGGTAGTGTCAAATTTCCTTACCCAAGGCACCCCCTGGGCTCTGGGCAGGGACCCAGCTCTCAACCAGGCCGCTGCTCTGGAATGGCCAGGTGGTTTTCCCACTCTGGTTCTAGTACTAAAAGGCTTAGCCCCAGATAACCCCAGAAAGGACAGACTGTCAATGAACAGAACAAAAGGGGAATTAACACAAATGAATCATCCCAAAACTGGGTTAAGGCTTTCTTCCTTCATAGGGCACTCGTCAGGCTGTGGACAGGAACAGACCCTTCTCAACGTGAGTCAGCATCGGACCCTCCCTTCCATCAGGGAGGGGCTGTCAGGCAACAGTCATCTGAGGAGCTCCTGCCTTCAGCCAGCCCTTTCTCCAGGAGCTGTGACTGAAAGTTTGTTCTTCTCCCTGGTCTGCCATCAGATGAGCTGGGCTTCTCATTTTTAAGCTCCTCTCTCCAATTCCAACATCTCTCGCAGGTGTGACAGGGCAGGGCCACCCAAGCCTACATTAGCTTGTTAACCCTGTGTAGCCCAGTGTGGGGTTTTTATACCTTATCACAGGTAGAAATTCTGAGGGAAAGCTCTCAGGCAAAGCAAAGGACAATGATTGGGAGGATGGGCGTTGAAGCCTGGTCACCAAGGCAGTTTGTGGGGATTCCATACAACCTACATTACCTACCTTGCTGAGTGATCTCGGACTTGCCAGCTGCCATAATACTAGAAAAGAAACTGCACAAAAAATGACCAGGGAAAATGGCAAACAGCAACGAGTCATAGTTTCTGGGTAAGTGCACCTTTGACCCCCAACCATGATCTAACTCAAAGGATGCACCTTTAAGTCTCAGGCCTCTTGCCATCACCTTTCTGTGGCCATGGAGCCATGTCCTCTTTCCCTCCGGACCAGCGTTTAGGCTGCAACCCCCCACCTCGCAATTTACTGTGCATATCCTAGCAGGTCTGACCTAGCTCAGTACCTGCCATTTCAATCTTTTTTTTCCTCTAGGAGCACTGACAGTGGTTTACCAGTAACTAGACAGCTTTGAAAAAGCAAAGTACATTAATTTAAGGACAAAATTCTTACAGAGAAAACATAAAAAACAACAGGTGCTATTTCAATACAGATAATAATAGTCATAACAGGTCTAAACACATATTTAAGCTTACCGGAGGACCACCATCAGTCCTATGGAGACCACAGCAGGTTCAAGTCCTTCCAACCCTTCAGTAGGGTTTGGATCCTTGGTTAAACACTGATGTCAGTTTGTTGGATCAAAATGAGAGCCCTGAGTCTGTTTAAACTCAGCCTTTATACCCCAAAAGCCTTTGTTCCCAGGCCTCCTAAAACAGCTAAAACTAGTCAATACTCCTTTCCCCGGGGGCAAAGTGTCAAGGCTGGGTGTCTGCATAACTAGTATTGGGATTTTGCACTAATCACTTACCTAGTGATTCCATATTCCCCATGAAATACACCCAGTGAGCCAGAAACACACACATACATATAATACATATTGACACAAAGGTCTCTGAATATTCTACAGGCCCATGTTGTCTGATCCATTCCAGTATAGCAGTCTTTGAAGTGTCCATGATTTACAGATCTGGTTCAAACATACAGATACCATTCATAAAGTTGAAACAATAGTCCCTAAAGACGGTGTGTATATTTGCAATATCTGACACACAAAGCACATGCTGAGAAGACCCTAAAATAATGATATAGTGATGAGAGGGAGTGAGGTCTGGCAGCACATGGGGCCAGCTGTAGCAATGGGAGCCTTTGGATGCTGCCACCTGAGCCCCATACAACTGCTGAAGTGGCTGGAGAGCTAACATTAAGCTAGGGGCGTTCCAGCCTTCCTACACATGCTCCCCAAAGAATTGGTTTCTGCCAGAAAGAGACCATGCTGGAGTGAAAGACAGATGGTAAACATTTCTGAAGAAATGAGACTCAGACAGAGCTGCTCAGGAAACCTCTGCTTTTGAGCATGAGGAAAAAACCTGTGGAACCACACTTATAATGGGTGCTGGGGATGGGACCTGCACTGCAAGACTTGGAAAAGACAGAAAAACAGAGATGAGGGGTGGGAAGGAAAAAACAAGTATTTCATCACCGGATAGAGAAGCACATTCCCACAACAGGTTTCAGAGTAGCATCCGTGTTAGTCTGTATCCGCAAAAAATAAACAGGAGTACTTGTGACTAACAAATTTATTTCAGCATAAGCTTTCATGGGCTACAGCTCACTTCTTTGGATGCATAGAATGGAACACACAGACAGGAGATATTTATACAACAGAGATTATGAAAAGGTTGAAGTATGCATACCAATTGCTCGTCTCAATTGATTGGACTCTTCCAGTTGGTATGCATACTTCCACCTTTTCATATTCTCTGTTGTATAAATATCTCCTGTCTGTGTGTTCCATTCTATGCATCCGAAGAAGTGAGCTGTAGCCCACGAAAGCTTATGCGGAAATAAATTTGTTAGTCTCTAAGGTGCCACAAGTACTCCTATTCCCACAACAGAGAACCATAAACTAGCATATTCAAAGTGTGGAATCTGTTTTAAAATTTACTTTTCTTGGAGGGTGTTTGAACAGATCACAGAATATAAATTATGTGCCTGCTGTAGTCAACATTCAGAAACTAGAAAATTATGCAAGTGTGGGTACCTGCCCAGCAAGATATCTTTAAAGCAAATACAGAATAACAGCATCAATGAAAAGCATAGCTATAAAGCTAATTATTACTGGCTGCATTTGGATGTGACAAGCAGCTAAAAAGACAATAGTTCTTCACTTTTAATTGAATAATCAGTGCAACAAGACTAAATTATCTTTATATTCAAAAAATATCTGTAATCAAACACCACCTGCTGCTCCCACATTGTATTCACATGTGTATGAAGCAAGCACAATGGCTGTCACTTTGAATTATTACGTTTGAACATCTTCATAGACAAAACCTTGAACAAAAAGGTTCTCTGGTAGGAAGGAGAGAGAAAATCATCACTTTTTACACTCACTCAGCTGTCTCACACAAACTCCAGCATTTACATCAACCTTGTTTTGTGTACATACATAGCTAGATACCTGGGCAAACTGGAGTCAGCATAGGGTGACCAGATAGCAAGTGTAAAAAATCAGAATGGGGGTGAGGGGTAATAGCCGCCTATATAAGAAAAAGCCCCCCAAAATCCGGACTGTCCTTATAAAATTGGGACATCTGGTCACCCTAAGTCAGCAGCATGCAAAATAATGCACATATTTTGGGAGATCTCAACCATTACCTAATTCAGGGTGGTCCAACCTTTTCACTGCCATGGGCTGGATGCTAGTTGGCCCACCTTGACCTAATCCTCTCAAATTCTGTTTTCCCGTTAGAAGAAATTTATAACTTTAAGAAATTTAAACTTAAGAACTTTAAATGCTGTACTTTACTTTGCTCATGTAACATGCTGCTGGGGACATCCAGAGCCTCAGCAAGAATGATCTTAGATGGAAGTTAAACTGTGTCAGCTCCCTGCCCTGTCTTCATCACCAGCAAACTCCTCAAGGCTCTCCCAGCCCAAACTTTACCAGCAGGTCACCATCAGTGAATTCCAGCCCCCAAGCTCCTCAGAAATATTTCTCTGCAATGCACAGCATCTATCACTGTACATTCACAGAAGATAATCCGTTTGCTGCTCTTTTAGAGAGTCAGTACATTACAGCCTATTAGCTTGACTGGAGTAAACAAACCCTTCCCTTCAAATACAGCACTGAGTAGGTTTACAGTAAAAATAAAAAAGTTGATTAACAAAAGGACATAGGTTAAGAGATACCATGCAAAGGAGATAAAGTTAGAAAAGGTTACAAGTAAAAACAGGCATCTAACAGACTACAACTTAATACAGCAAGATACAGTCTTTGCTCTAGATAATTTCTCTAAACCAGTCTCCTTTTCAGCTTTTCCTGGCCAGGCTGGCCAGGATCCATCACAAAGATCAAATTGCTTGGTTCCTTTGTCTCCTAAGCTGACAGATAAAGATGGAGTCTCTCTCTGTTCCTTATATCCCCAAGGGATGTCTGTGTGTTACAAGGCAGGAAGGCCTCCTGGGGATTCAGTCTCCTGTGTCTCTGGGGTGCGGGACCAGTGTTAATTCTCTGACTCTGGAGTTCAGGATCAGGATAAACCCCAATGCTTTAACTCAATGCCTTTGTTTACTGCTAATATGTAAATTGAGGTAAACCTATATTCCTTTATCTAAGACAGACTTGATTATCACTTTTACCTAGGCTAGGATGTCTGATCTTACACATGTTCTAGCAACATCATACAGATGGAATTGGTAACTTCATATATAATGTTAATGCCTGCATTTTACAATGATATTAATAGCCAGTGTGTTGTTAGTTTTCAAATGATACCTCCCGGGGCATATTCTGTACTAATGTCATTACAGTAGTGCCTAGGGTGCGAATACAGGGGTACCTAGGGTCACAGTTCTCTAACACTTTTTTAAATTAAATGACTGAGTGTATGCTTAGGTCTGTACAAAGACAAGCACACACCTTTGCTCATTTGTACTGCTGTAGTGCCTAGGAGCCCTAGTCATGGGGTCCTGGTCCACTTCTCATTTTACATTGAGTCAGTATATCTAATGATCCTCCAGTATCTTCCAGAAGAAGGGAGGAGGTATAGCTCAGTGGTTTGAGCATTGGCCTGCTAAACCCAGGGTTGTGAGTTCAATCCTTGAGGAGGCCACTTAGGGATCTGGGGCAAAAACTGGTCCTGCTAGTGAAGGCAGGGGGCTGGACTCAATGACCTTTCAAGGTCCCTTCCAGTTCTAGGAGATTGGTATATCTCCAATTATTACCTAAGAACAGTGAAAAAGGCATTGTTTTTTTTTTAAAAATGTTCTGAGCAACCAGCAGAAAGCAAACAGGGCATCCCTATGTGAGCAAACTATTCTTGTCTTCATATTTGGATTTGTTAGACAGAAAATAAGATGTCAGAATTGTGCCAGGTAAGAGATTCCTCCAATAACAGGCATATCCTAAATGCCTTAGAAGCTGAAGATGCCAGAAATGCACAATATACAATTATTTACACAATGGCATACATGTATGCAACATTTTACAAAACAAATAAAGATGGACTCCTCCCCCTGAAGAATTTACAGTTTAAGGCCCCTATCCTGCAATTGGCTGTAAATGGAGGGATCCCGGTGTCTGTGTACAATCTGTTGCAGGATGAAGCCTCACATTAAGACAAGATCAACAAGAGGTGACTGTGACCCTAAGAATTCCTCAATGAAAACTGGCAAATGGTTCACTGTTCTATAACAGCATCTCCTGTCATACCTGACACTCACTACACCTAGCACACTGCTTTCATAGTATTTTTAACTATAAAGAATGTCATGTGAGGTCTTCAATGAAGGCCGGGATCACATTGGTCATTAATATCATTGACACTATGTAAAAAGTTATCTCTATATATTGAAAATATGTTTTAAAGTCTGAATCAGTGCAGGGTTGACAAGCAGATCTTGCCGGACAATGAAAGTATATTCACCTTTGCCTCGGTTCACACGTAACGTAAGCATTATAAACTAACCCAATGGAAGCTCTATTTGCATAAGACGTCACAACGTAAGGATGTGAAGTCAATGAAGTCAGCACACCAGGGAACAAACCAAGAGGGGACATCCTGACCCTGGAGACAAAACAATGAATTGGAGGCGGGGGTGGGGGAGGGGGAATATAAGAAGCAGGCAAAAGGACACTTCTTTATCCTTCACTAAGGAAACAAAAAGGACAGCACTTTTTGCATTCATGAAAGAGGGATTTCAGCCATGTTGGTTGGAGAGACAGAGATTGCTTTAGGAGAGATAAACTACTTTAGACAAGGGTTTGGCCTGTTAAAATTAAATTTAGACTTCGGAAGCCTGTTTCCTTTTGTTTTACCGTATATGTAGCCATTTCTGTTCCATTATTATCCTTACTCACTATCTCTTAATCTTAGCCTTTGACAATAAATTTATGATTGTTTTCACTATAAATATATCTCAGTGCTGTGATGTTATAAAGGAGTTGATCCTCAGTTGAATCAAACAAGCTAGTATGTATACTGTCCCCTCAGGGACAGTAAATCTGGTAATTTCTGAGAGTATCTAGTGGTTAAGGGCTGGACCCTGCAAAGAGCGCTCCAAGGACTCGCGGGTTGGTGTGTGCCTATCACTAACCTGAATAGAGACGGTGAGGTTTGTGGATACCATGAAGTAAGTAATTATATTGCCAGAGGCTACTGGTTTTATGGAGCTGAGCCACAGCATGCAAAGATAAGACTACTTGATGCCAAAGGTGGGTAGTGGTGAAGTGCCTCTAAGCCCTGGGTACCCTGGGCAGCGTCACAGTGAAAAAGGTGATAACTGTGAGACATGCATGTTTAGATGAAGGATATGTGTGTCTTTAGAGTGGCAAGACGTTTGGTTATTTGGTTGTTTGTTTATTTTTCTATTCTTGATTTTATATCATATCTGAAACATGACAGGAACTTTTTATATTTTAATATTTCAATCCAACATATCAACAGATGTTTTGCCTGACTGAGAAGTGAGCAAGAAGTACTGAACTGGTCCTTGAAAGATGATTTTCCTGAGATTATATCACATTATATATAAGATTTGTCATACTTGACCAAATTATTGGAAGCACATTTTATTACTTTTGTTCTATTCTTGGCTTGCAAAGCTGCAAATGGTTTAAAACAATTTTTTTTTCAAATGGAATATTGTCACTGAACTTCTGCAATAAATGGCTCTCTTCATTTGCTGTAGTTCACTATCTGCAAGAGATGTATGTTCAATGTAACAGTAAGAAAAATATTCTTTAAATAGGCTTAGCATTATGCTTTTTATGTAGTAACAGGGAGTTGTCACATAATCTCAAAAAAGAACTATAGGAATTGGAAAAGATATAGAAAAGGGCAACAAAAATGATAGTGTATGGAAAGGCTTCCATATTGAGAGAGATTAATAAGACTGGGACTTTTCAACTTGGAAAAGGGGGGATAGGATAGAGTTCAATTAAATCATGACTGGTGTGGAGAAAGTAAATAAAGAAGTGTTATTTACTCCTTATCATAACACAAGAACTAGGGGTCACCCAATGAAATGAATAGGCAGCAGTTTAAAACAAACAAAAGGAGCATTTCTTCACACAACGCGTAGTCAACCTGTGGAACTTTTTGCCAGAGGATGTTGTGAAGATTAAGACTAACAGGGTTAATTTCATGAAGGATATGTCCATCAATGGCTATTAGCCAGGATGGGCAAGGATACAAAACCAAAACCATAATTATAAGTATGTACTATAGCTATGGATATACAAAGAGATGACTACTCTGCGAAAGAGGGACACATTTTCAAAATGCTGTTAAGGATTTATTCATGCAACTCCCAATGATCTTTATAGGAGTCAACTGCCTAAATTTAGGTCCCAAAATTTGAATCTTTATCCTACAGTGTCTGTAATGATGTTTTATGGATAATACAACAGATGACTCAACCATAAAGTGGTTCTGCACAGTGAGAAAACAAAAATAGCATTTGTTATTCAGTGAAAAATAACATTTAACTGGGCAATTTGTCATTAAGAATAATTTAATTACTCTTCAGAGTGACAGAAATTACTTTTGATTTCAGCAAAAATTATTTTATCTAGTACGATAGCATCCACTGACAACTCAGTACTATAACAACCACAAATTATATGATTAAATCTTTGTAAGAACCTCTAATTCCTTTTCAACCAGCAGGGTCCAACTCACCATCTTCTTACTCTATCTGTGAGTGGACCATGAGTCATTCAGGGGAAAGCATTTCTATGCATTTTCCTGCCCCCTAAACAGTAGCCACCTGCAACATCTCTCAGTTCAGTCTCACAACAACAGCACCCCTACAGCCCCAGGAGTGGTAAGACAGTGCTATGTCTGACTTTTTATAAGAAGAATCATAGACTCCACCGGTCTACCCCTTGTTGCTCCTCTGCCGATATCTCTGGCAGATCTCACCAGAGCAACATATCCTGCCCCTGCCTCCAAACGGGAAGTGAAATGCTACAAAGGTGGGACTGATCTGAGTCATGAGGCTCAGATTCAGATTCAAACTTTCTGGAAGTTGAAGAAGAGGGAAATATTCAAATCCAATAATTCTAAGATGGGTCACATCTATTAAAAGTGTGAGCCTGATTCTTTTCCTCACTTAAATGGGTTTTACATTGTTGTGACACCTTGATTTCAGTGGAGAAATGCCTGATTTATATCAGAATTGGGCCCTATATACAAAATTTAATTATTCAAATTATGGCTTGCCCTAAACTGAAACCCTAGGTCTAAAACCCCTTACCCTCAATTCCTTGCAATCCCTGGACCCAAATTTTGTAGCTTGGGTCTGTCCATATAAGGCGTTATAAGAGGAACCATGAATATGAGCACCTTTGAACCTGGTGAAAGTTCAGGCCTCATTCCAAATTTTTGTACCTTGGACCCAAGTCTCATTCAAATTATAGGTTAAAACACACCCCAAAACAATAATCACTGGACCAGGGGAATACAAATTTTTAATACTATGGGAAAGTGTCATGGGGTCAAGAACCATTCTTTGAAGGAATGATTACATAAAAGATGAATGTCAATACATATAGCCAATATGACTTTAGACTCTCTTTTAAAAATGTATTGTTTTAAAATGTCATTTGCCCCATTCCTCCCACTCCTCTTTGTGCAAAATGCACCCTCTTGGACCCCCACATCTGGCCCTGAGAGATGGGGATGTGACTATGGTGCACCTTCCACCACCACTTGGCCAAGCCAGGACAAGGGGAGAAGGGGAGGGGACTGTGGCTTAATTGGAGGAGAGAATGTCGGACTGACAGATCCTCCCCACCCGAATTCCCCCCACTTCCTCTGCCACCCATTCCCCCTTCCACTAATCCTTAACCCCTTCAATTGACCCAAGCCCCACAACCCATCTCCTCCCTTTAATACTCTTCCCTATCACCCATCCCATGCATCTCCCTCCCCTCACTGCAGCCCCAAACCCCTCTCTCCCTATTCCTCCCACTCCTCCAACCCCTAACCCTCCTTCCTGCATCCTTCCAACTCCCACACTCCCTGTACTGTTCCTAAACCCACCCCATTCTCCCTCACTACTCTTGTTTTATGCTTTGTTGTCTCTGGATCATCTGCCATATAAGATCTTGTGCTAACACCAGGATGATCAACAAACTCCAGCTTTATTGTAGCTGCTTACAACATGGCTTCTTCGACAGTTTCCCAGGAGGTTTTCCTTCCAAGACGTATGATGACTGGAAGTTTGCTAGAACCTTTATATTGTTACATCCATTCTCTTTTAAATAAAACTAACATCCCAACAATAATCTAACATACTCCTTTCAGATACTGTCCATCCTTACGGTTACTGCATTCAACATCTTATCAATTTGTCTGGCTAGGCACCTGTATAAACAGGTTCATCACACAAAATCCCTCAGATAAGTCGATCTTTTAACAATCCACTTTCCTCTAGTACAGTTAGGTTCACTGGTGCCTCCCTGATGCTGTCTTCCACCAGTCTGGTCAACCACTGTCTCTAGGTTTGATGTTGCTGAAGCCTCTGTTGAAATATCTTCTTCTTCCTGTATTTCCTCTCATATGCCCTGACATACGTATGCCTACTTCTAATGACTCTGCTCGGGATTCTCCTGCTGTAGAATGTGAAGACGTGTTGTCCATACTGTCTTTTGTTTTCCTGAGGTGCCTAAGATTTTGCCTCACTATCTGTCTATTAAAACAACGAGGAGTCCAGTGGCACCTTAAAGGCTAACAAAATTTATTTGGGCATAAGCTTTTGTGGGTAAAATCAGGCCATCAATTACTGGGAGTGGACTACATTCAACCTGATTGAATTGGCCCTGTCAACACTGGTTCTCCACTTCTTCCCTTCTCTTCATGTGTCAGTATAATAATGCCTGCATCTGTAATTTTCACTCCATCCATCTGAAGAAGTGGGGTTTTTTATCCATGAAAGCTTATGCCCAAATAAATGTGTTAGTCTTTAAGGTGCCACCGGACTCCTCATTGTTTTTGTGGATACAGACTAACATGGCTACCCCTCTGATACTATCTGTCTATTGTCCATTTGCACTTGATATGATCTTTTGTTTCCTGGTTGAACCACTGTAGCTTTTTGCTAAAACTTACCCTGTTTTGTTAACGGTTGCATCTGCACTTTGTTACCCAGCTCCAGACCTGGCAGATCTCTTGCAGATCTACTGTAGTAAAACACTTGTCTTTTTTGCCAGTTTGTCCATAATTCACCAAGGGAAACTCCTGAGTACCCACGCTCTAACAATTTCCCACTTGTCAGCCAGAGTGTCTTCATTCTCCAGCTCATCAACCTTTGGGCTGCATTAGAATTTAGGTACTGTGAGGGAGTATTCCTGTGATCTTGTTATGCTACACATGGGTCAGCATCTGCGGTTTTTGCTTTTTTCATTAGTTTCTTGGCAGTTTTACTGCTGAGTCTACTTTTCTGTTTCTCTGAAGATACCCTGGTGAAGATGTTATGTGATCAAAATCTCAGGCCTTACTGAACTTCCAGAGCTATCCTGAAACAAACTGTGGTCCATTATTGGAACACACAATAATTGGTATCTCTTATACCGCGCAAAGGGTGTTTTTATCTTCCACATGAATGTTCTGGATCCTGTGTCTGGTAAACAGTCTGTCTCACAGAAACTGGAAAAATAGTTTACGATGATCATGTGTCCTTTGTCTCCAAAGGTAAACAAATCAACATCCACCTTTGAACATGGTCTTTTTGGAACTTTGCATTGCCACACGGCCTCTTTCGGTTGATGGTCTTTTCAAGGTCTGCATACACCACACTTCTCCACAAATCTCTTTAATTGCGCATTCAGTATGTATTCAGTATATAGTCTCTCTGGCTTGCCTTAAGTGGCCTTCAATTCCCAGATATGACAAATGAACTTTGTGCATAATCTCATTCCTAAAAGCTGTTTGTTGGCATAACCACGCTTTCTCCCTGAAATATGGTGACATTCTGTACATACAACTCATCTGTTATCTGAAAAAAATGTTGTTCTCTTTTTGGGTACTTGGTGTTTTGTCACCAGCCATTCTTGTAGGATCATGAATTTCAATGTCAACAGCATTCTGTCTTGTTTTGTACCTCTCTGTTTCTTTCTCAGTCTTTCTTCTGAGATAGGTAAGTATTATAACATGTTTATTCTCTCCACCTTGGCCTCTACAGAGCCCTCTTAGTTGGGTTCTGGCAGATATGCATGGGTCAAGGTGTCTGCCAACACCAAGTCTCTACCTGGGTAATACTTGATTTGTATGTCATACTTCTGCAGATGCATCAACAACCACTGTAAGCACTTTGTTGCACCAAGTAATGGATTTCTCCAAATGCTTTCAAGAGATTTATGGTCAGATTGTATGTCCATGGTGTAACCGTAAGTGTATTGGTGAAATATTCCCATTCCAAAGGCTATGGACAATGCTTTGTTTGCATATGCGACAGGTTGTCTCCCTTGCAGCATGTCCCCCAAGCAATTTCAGAATGGGAGCCTTCCCAATCATCTCTTTTACTTTCTTGAATGTTTGCTCATGTTGGTCCATCCACTCCCATAAGTTGTCTCAAAGTGCCAACTGTTTCAAGATCCTGCAGCTCTCAGACAGATGGCTGCAAAACTTAGCTACTAAATAACTGACCATTCACAGGAACCTCTGAACTCCTTTAACATTACTGAACCTTGGAATTTCTTTACAATGCCTCACTTTTTCTGGGTCTACTTTCAGGACTTTGGAAGTCAACAAATGTCCAAGATATGGCATCTCAGTTACTCTCAACCTGAGCTTGTCTAAGTTCAATTTAATATTTTTTTCTCAGCATCTCTACAAAAATTGTAATAATTTGTAGTCATGATCTCATTGTACTGTTCTGGACTGTCACCTTCTCTCACTATCAGCACATCATCAGTTATTGTCCAGATTCTTGTCAGGCCCTCCAATGTGTGGGTCAATCTGCTCTGGAATATCTCTGGTGCTGGAGTGATTCCCACTGGCATCCTTAACCATAAGTTGCGAAAGTTGTCAAGTAACTGGATTCTTCATTCAGTTCAATGTGCCAGAATCCATTTTGTACATTGCATATTGTAAAAAGTCTCACTGATAAGTCCTCAATTGTAGGTAGAAGGAAATGGTTCCGTTTCAAAGCTTTGGGTCTATGCATATTCTCAGTTTTCCAGATGACTTTACTTACTACTCCAAGACTGCTTATCTAATCTATGCTATTCTCTACAGGCTGTACAATTCCACAATTCTGTAGGCGCTGCAGTTCCTCTTTCAGTGGCTGTAGTACTGCAATGGGTACTTTTCTTTTTGGCAATTTAACTGGCTTCACACTAGTGTCACTCTCTATTGGACAAACACCATCTAGATATCTGTCTCCATGAAACACATCTCTATACACCCTCTGTATCATCTCCTGGGCCCAGGTAATACCATCCTAGATAGCTTTAGTCATTTTGCTAAGCACTTTCATTATGTTCTAGAACAGTACTTGTATCAGGTTCATGGCTTAGGTGGACTTGCTGCCCAGAAGTGCTATTGCTGTCTCATCATCTATTACCGCAAAGTCCAGTCTGCATTTCTTTTTTGTTCCTTGGATTTCTTGTTTTGATTTTACATTACCCCACAGCTTTCAGTGTGGTATGATTGTACATTGCTAGCTGCTATTCCCTAGCTCTATGCCAAAATGTTATAAGAATCTGAAAATGTTACAAGCAGCTCATGACTGGGGGGCGGGTATTTATCAGGAACCCCTTGATCAAATGACCCAGTGACTTACTGCCATTTGATCTCATTCAGTTCCATTGTTCAGGAAACATGTTCACATTATCTTAACCACTTACTAGAGTCTTTTTTCCTTCTTTTTAATTGGGAGGCTATATCTGCCCCTGGCAGGCAAAGAACAAGGAACATGCACAACACATTCTTTGAAAACTCAATGGCAGGGCTCAAAATCCCAGTTCATGGGTGCAGTTCAGGTTCAATGAGTGCAGTATGTTCCTTTGCTGTGACAACAGATTGGAAACCCTCTTGCTTCAACAGAACCCTAGTCTTCTGTAAAGGCACATAACCTATTTCACTTTTAGGTGCATCACTTTGGCATCCACCCAGAGTTACACACTTTTTTCAGCAATGCTGCCCCAAAGAGGTGCCATGCCCTAGCTGAGAGAAATCCTGAGCTGAGATTAGTTTGGGGAGGATCAATGTTTGCAAAAAATGTAAAATGCCGTGGTACTTTTTTTTTGGGGGGGGGAGGGGGCTGTATTGTTCAAATGACCCCAAATTTGAATCACTAACACTATGCAGAAACCCACGAGACAGCAAATTTCAAGACAATCAGAGTCAGAATATAGATTTTGGAGCACTTAGAATAGCCCACCTTTAAACAGAAAGCAAGCATCAGCCTTAACCATAGCAGAGCAGGTGGTCTGCTATGGTTTGTTTGCACAATGTGCTTTGTCAATATTCTGATTTTGTAAATGCAATGACACTCACCCTTCCTAATTCTTTATCTTCAAGGGCTAGGACCCCAGTGCTTTCTGTAAAGAGTTTTACTTTGACAACAGGCCGAGGGTGAGTAGTGGTGAAGTCCCCTTGAGTTCCCCATCTGTAATAAATAAAGTAACAGAATTTAAGATTTATTTTTTCAAGTTTTAAGGCAATAGCTTTGTAATGTTTTGTAGAATACATGTAACTTTACTCCCTGGGCCTAATTTTTAAACAGCAGAATTGTATATTTAGGGGAAAAAAATTGTACATCTGCAGCTGTAGTTGGCTACAGAGACTAGACATCTGCATCTGAAAATTGGGCTTCCTTTGTGATGGACCATGGTTTTTGTACATGATTTTGTAATTAAAATCACAATTTGACAGATGGCATAATCAAAGCATTGCAACAATAGACTATTGGGAGAATGCAGTATCAAGCTTGTGGACAGATTTATGTATAACAAAGCAGAAGATCACATTTATTCTTCTATTGAAATATACTGAAATTATTAGGTTTAATATCTCTTGGGCGTGCAAAAATTAAATTGATTTCTCAAGAGATTCACCCAATTGTAAAGTTGGGTCCCAATCCTACAAAGACTCATACATGGGCTTAACTTTGAAACTATTTGTTTGCTTAAACTTAGGAACATGTCTGATTCGGCTCCTGAGAATCTGCCAATTCTATCCCACAATCCCATGAGACAGTGTCCTTTGTCCTTTCTATCCCAACACTGGCCAATCGACCCCCAAAAACTGAAGTAACTCTCTGGTTCTAGTACAGCTGCTCAGCATTTAACCCTTCCCTTTTGTTCAGGACACAGAGCTGCAAACACAGTGAACCTCTTTCTGCATTTGCAATGGCCACTGACATGAAGAAGTCCTTTGAAAGTGTGCTGCAGGCAGACATTGGTGAATCTCTGGTGTGAGGTGAGTAAACAGTTTGCTGAGAGCTGGTATGAGTGGTCATTCCTGGAACTCTTGCTAAAATCAAAGAAGCTTGCAGTGTTGGGGATTCACCGGATCAGTGACCAGTGTAGGGAGCAGATTAAGCAGCTCAAGACAGACTACCAGAAAGCCAGAGATGAAAACCACTCCTCTAGGAACTCCATATCACCCTGCCCATTTTACAAGGAGTTTGACTAGGTGCTGGGTACTGTGCCAAGCAGGGCGGGATGAATGTTTTGTGGGCCCCCACTCCACCCACCCCAAGACACCCCCCCCAAATTTGTTCCCCCGAGACCCTACCCCAACTCGACCTCTTCCCCCCAAAACCCACCTGCCGCTTAAATGGGGGGAGAGGACAGAGAGGAGCGAGCAGGGCCTTGGAGGGGTGAGGGAGGGAAGAGGCCAAGTGGAGGCAGGGCCTCAGGGCAGAGTGTGGTAGAGCAGGGAGCGAGGCCACGGTCTGGGCACCAAGGCCCCTTCTGAGTATGGACCCGGCCCTACAGGACCATTGGTGCCATTGTAAAACCAGTACTAGCACCGAGCCAAGATGGCAAACTTCTAAACCCGGAATCCAGTACAGCACTGGAGGGGAGCCAGCAAGTCCCAGACCAGGCTGATGAAATGACTCTTTCTCAAACTGGTCCCCAAGGAAGCTTTCCCGCTGGAGAAGCTGCAGCACATTTTGGGACCCTGCTTGGAGTCCCTACTTGATTTGTTGGGGTTTTTGTAACAGGAAAACATGCCTCACCAATCTACTAGAATTCTTTGAGGGGGTCAACAAGCATGTGGACAAGCGGGATCCAATGAATATAGTGTACTTAGATTTTCAGAAACTCTCTGACAAGATCCCTCACCAAAGGCTCTTAAGCAAAGTAAGCTGTCATGGGATAAGAGGGAAGGTTCTCGCATGGATCAGTAACTGGTTAAAAGACAGAAAATAAAAGGTAGGAATAAATGGTCAGTTTTCAGAATGGAGAGAGGTAAATAGTGGTGTCCCCCAGAGCTCTGTACTTGGACCAGAACTATTCAACATATTAAGAACATATAAGAACATAAGAACGGCCGTACCGGGTCAGACCAAAGGTCCATCTAGCCCAGTATCTGTCTACCGACAGTGGCCAATCCCAGGTTCACTCCCTCAGGGGCACCTAACAGGCAATGATCAAGTGATCTCTCTCCTGCCATCCATCTCCATCCTCTGACGAACAGAGGCTAGGGACACCATTCTTACCCATCCTGGCTAATATCCATTTATGGACTTAGCCACCATGAATTTATCCAGTCCCCTTTTAAACATGGTTATAGTCCTAGCCGTCACAACCTCCTCAGGTAAGGAGTTCCACAAGTTGACTGTGTGCTGTGTGAAGAAGAACTTCCTTTTATTTGTTTTAAACCTGCTGCCTATTCATAAATTATCTGAAAAAGGGGTAAACAGTGAGGTGGCAAAATTTGCAGATGATACAAAACCATGCAATTTAGTTCAGTCCAAAGCAGACTTTGAAGAGTTACAAAGGGGTCTGATAAAAACTGAGTGACTGGGCAACAAAATGGAAAATGAAATTCAATGTTGATCAATGCAAAGTAATGCACACTGGAAAAATATAATCCGAACTATACATATAAAATGATGGGATCTAAATTAGCTGTTTGCACTCAAGAAAGATCTTGGAGTCATTGTGGATAGTTCTCTGAAAACACCACTCAATGTACAGTGGCAGTCAGAAAAGCTAACAGAATGTTGGGAATCATTAAGAAAGGGATAGATAATAAGACAGAAAATATCATATTGCCTCTATATAAATCCATGGTACACCCACATCTTGAATACTGCATGCAGATATGGTTGCCCCATCTCAAAAAAGATATATTGGAATTGGAAGAGGTTCAGAAAAGGGCAACAAAAATTATTAGGGGAATGGAACAGCTTCTGTATGAGGAAAGATTAAAAAGACTGGGACTTTTCAGCTTGGAAAATAGACGACTAAGGGAGAATATAATAGTGGTCTATAAAATCATGACTGGTGTGGAGAGAGTAAATAAGGCAGTGTTATTTACTCTTCTCATAACAAAAGAACTAGAGGTCAACAAATGAAATAAATAGGCAACAGGTTTAAACCAAAGAAAAGGAAGTATTTCTTTACACAATGCACAGTCAACCTGTGGAACTCTTTGCCAGAGGATGTTGTGACAGCTAAGACTATAACAGGGTTCAAAAAAGAATTAGATAAATTCATGGAGGATAGGTCCATCAATGGCTATTAACCAGGATGGGCAGGGATGGTGTCCCTAGCACTGTTTGCCAGAAGCTGAGAGCGGGCAATAGAGAATGGATCATTTGGTGATTACCTGTTCTGTTCATTCCCTCTGGGGCACCTGGCATTGGTCACTGTCAGAAGACAGGATACTGGGCTAGATGGATCTTTGGTCTGACTCAATATGGTTGTTCTTATGTTCTGTCATAGCTTCTCATCAGCCCAGATTCCAAAGGGAGCAGTAGCTCTCTGTTCCAGTTCCCTTCCCACAATACGGACACTGCCACTCCCCTGCACCCTCTGACCCAGGAAGCTCAGTCCAATCACAGAGAGCATCTACCACTGCATTCTGGGATCTGCAGTCCTTCAAAGTCAGCATAACGGTACACAGAGGTCTGTCTAATCTGAACCTGATAGGGTTCAGAGGCTCCTCAAATAGGAGCCTTCAGAAAAGTAAAGTTTTTTATTTTATTAAGAAGTTTTATTGCTATCATTGCATCACATCATATAATGTGTGTTTCAAATAATAAAGATAAATACATGCTATGGAACAACTGGAAAGTTGTATGCAAACACCATTTCTCAATAGTTACCTACATATATCTCATACTGTACATCCACAGTTCTTACCACTCTTACCCCACCCCCATTTCATAAGTGGGTGTGTTATTAATTCATAAGCACAATGCATGGCAATCAACTCTTCACCCGGCAGTTCATAAGCAGTCCTTTCATCTACAAGTACAATGCATGTAATTAACAATCCCCCTCAAAAAAAATTTTCCCTAGGCAGTCATGTCATTCATTCTTTCATTGTAACTTCCCTCAGTTTTCACAAGCGGTTCATGTTGATTCATTCATTCATTAAGTACAATGCCTGGCAATCACTTTCCCCACCCAACCATTTCATTGCATGATGAGACAGTACCTCGTGTTCTGTAAAAATTGCACAAGCACATTCATAAACATACTATTCTGCCTCTTTCACTGGCCCATGCAAGTCCATAATGTGGGAACACAAGGCATCCCTGACTTCTATTGCCTGGGTGCAGCCAGCTTTATCTGCGGTAGGTGCACTTTCTGGCTGAGGGTACAGATTGTGAAGAGCACAGCAAACTACTGTGATGTGGACAGCATTGATGACACTGGCATCCAGATGGGTTTGTACACATCTCCAAAGCGGTTTCAATCTGTCAAAAGCATATTCAGCAACCATTCTGCACCTGCTGAGAGTGTAATTAAAGCTTCTTTTGCCAGGTCCTATGAAATCAAGATATAGTTTCATAAGCAGTGTCCCCAATGAGAACAATAGAGACAGTCACTCCATTTATGACAATGTCACTTGATGGTAACAGCATCCCAGTCTGTCCATGAAAGTAGACACTCGATCAGCAGAAAACCTGGCTTCATGTATTTTTTCCAGTGCAGCCTATACTGGCATCCATAAATAAGCCTCTGCGGTCCACAAGGGCCTGCATAATAATGGAGTAGTATTATTTGTGGTTTATGTGCTCGTGCTCCTTGAGGATGAGCAAATATGGGTACATGAGCCCAAACGCAGTTTGGAAAATCAATTCTCTCAAAAGCAGTGACTACTTCAGATATATTGTTTACGCCCACCATCTTTGGGTAAATCACACACCTGATGGCCTCTGAAACCTCCATGACCACTTTACTCACTGTTGACTATCGAATGCCAAACTGGTTAGCAACAAACCTGTAGCAGTCAGGGGTAGCCAGCTTCTAGACAGTGACCTGTTTTTGGGTAGGTCTGGCCTCCCTCATGCACGTGTCATGACACTGGAGGGTCAGGGAAAGCTGCTCATGAGGCTCCAGAAATGTAGCTTTCTTCATGCAAAAGTTCTGCTGGTCAACCAAGGTCTGCAGGACAATGTGATCCCACCAGTCTGTGCTTGCGGCCCTGCTGCAGAAGTGCTGATCTAGGTAGAGTACATAAGCATTTACACCGAGCTGTGAGCATCAGCAACCAATTCTATTCATCCATGTCTGTATTGCTCTCCTCCTCCACCAGGTACCTTCAGTAGCTCAGAAACCTCCACTGGAATGTCTTCCAGTGTCTAATGGATGTTCTTCCTGTTTGCTGAAACAGGAGTGAAAATGCAAGGAAAAGAAGCTCTTCAAATAGTGACTCTTCCATGTTGCTGGCTCTGATTATTAGGAGCATACAGACCTAAAACATAGCTCGGAGTTTGGCTGCCACAACTTCCTGTAACATTCAGGGCAGACAATCAAGTTTCCCCACACTGTCCAAGAAGCAGGGGCTAAAGTATCCCCAGCTATGGAGGGTGCTAGGAAGACTAGGATATGGCAGGAAATGGAAATTTGACTTGGGTCTGCTTATTGTAGCGTGGACACCTTAGCCATGTGTTCGGGGTCTGGGTCCAAAAATTCTTAACCTCTGGTCAATATGCAATGTGGACGCTCAGGCCCTGGGCCTCCAAACCCAGGGTCCACTGGCTCAAGTCTCAATAAATGTTGGCTTACCCTGCAGTGTAGCATACACTGTGGGGACCTGTCAACTATTAACCCAAGGGTTGGAATGCTGCTAGCTGTGGAGATCCCCAGACTGTTTGTTTGCTGACAGGATTCTGAAGGGCTGAGATGTGCCATTTCTGAAGATCTGAAAAGTCCAGGGGACACACATCAACATACACTATAAAGCAGGGGTCAGAAACCTATGGCATGTGTGCCAAAGGTGGCATGCAAGCTGATTTTCAGTGGCACTCTGCTGCCGGCCTGGGGTCCCAGCCACCGGCCCCGCTCAGTCCACTACCGGCCTGGGGTTCCATCTGCCAGCCTCTGTAAATGTAAAATGTATTACTGGCACGCAAACCCTTAAATTACAGTGAATAAATGAAGACTTGGCACACCACTTCTGAAAGGTTGCCGACCCCGCTATAAAGACTGAGAAGTCATCTCTGAGAGAAGATCAGAGGAGAATGTATTTTGATGTTTGTTTGCTAAAGCATGGAAAATGTTATGTGGAAACCTTATGTTTGAATATGTATAACAGAAACAAAAAAGGGGGAAAGTCTATATAAGGAACACCAGTACATTTATTGTCTGATAGGTTTGTTTAAAAGATACTCATATTATTCAAAATACTATTTACATGGCTTTATATGATATATAGGGGTACGATTCTGTCATGGAGGGCATGGATTCTGTGACTTTCCAGCACCTCCGTGACTACTTCTAGTGGCAGGGCTAGACCAGCTGTCAGTTCCCCCAAGGGTATTTTTAGTAAAAGTTAGCGACAGGTTGTGGGCTTCCGTGAATTTTTATTTATGGTCCTCGACCTGTCCCTGACTTTTACTAAAAACACCTGTGACCGAATTTTAACCTTAACTATATACACAGTGTTTTGTGTGCATTAAATGTTTGCTTTACTAATAAAGTGTATAGTACTTTCTTTGAAAATTGACTGAGAATTAACATCAATTTATCAAGATTTTAAATACAATAGCTCTGAGGTTTAACTCTGTGTAATGCTTTCTGAGAAGACAGAACTCAGACCAGTGCTTCAGCAAAGAATAAAGCTGAGGTGAAAGAAGAAGGGGAGCATATAGTTATAGATAAGATTGCCTGACCATCCCCCTGTCCATTACATTTGAAGGACTAAGCCTTTAAATTACATTGTTGGAGGAGGAAGCACAGGTGAACAATTATGTTTCAAGAAGCACCATAAATTAATGTAGAAGTAGAGAAAATGTTAAACTCAAATATGCCTGGAAGTAAAAATGGTTACTTACAATAGAGACTGTAGTTCTGTGAGATAATTGCTCCCATATGGATTCACACTCTTAGAAAAGCACATGTATGGAAATAAACTCACTAGCTTCTAGTCAACAATGTCTGTTGGAGGCACTTGGCCTCCATGCCTGGTCCTGTCTACATTAGATGGGCACTCTGCTGTTGCTACCATCGTTCTATAGTAAGCAAGCCCTTAGCTGAATTAAGTTGCTTAGTAGTCATTAAGGCTGCTAATCATAATTTGGGCTTTAGGAGTTTGCTAAGACATTATCTTTCCCTGGTACATGAACTGGGATGATTTGATGGCAAATGCTCCACTCTCAGGACAAGACAGCTTCTTGGCATGGCTATCTCAATCAGGATCCTCTTAAGATATTGCTGTAATCTGTTGCCATGATGACATTAGTCAAAACCTGGGCAACTCTGGAACTGATCAGAGGAAGGAAAGACCAGAAGCACATCAATGTGGCACCTTGTCTCTGCAGTATGCACAAGCCTTGAACAGTGTGAGGGTAGTGTAGGTGAGCACACCCTCTCCCCCTCTACCTTCAGGAGAAAGATGAGGGAATTCTCTGATTGGCATGTTTCTCCTTTCATACCACAGCTCAGTCCTGAATGGCTAAGATGTCCATGATGCCAAGATGAGAACGATATACATAATCAGCCCTGCACAGGCTAGGACATAACCCAGTAAATGGTGCCACAGAAGTACAAAGCCATGAGATTTAACAGCCACAGAAAGAATTACACAACTCCTCTGAGGCTCGGCTCTCAGAGCATATTGTCTTCTGAATGGTATGAGACTTGTCTGCTGGGCAGGAAACTGCTCAAGATAATTCCAACATTTTCTGCCAAGAAAAAATGATTATATGAAGCCCCAAGGCCCAAAATTCTATTCTCCTCTATTCAGATTTTTCTATCACATCCATCCCTAGAGTACCTAAGCACCGTGGACAGCATTTATACATTCTTCACAGCGGAGGACACTCCTTGAAATGACTGAGCTCTCATCAGCCAATCATCTACATACAAGTAGACACAAATGTACAAGTAATACATTGGCATTTTGTGAAAAACATCAGCGCTACAGAAAAACACAAGCTATATTCCTCTTTACCAATATTTCAGACATGAGATTTAAGTCTTCGTGATACCCTGTAGCCTATAGGACTAATCTTTTCTCATAGTTTAAGTATTTGGTTTATTGTAATAGGTTTATAAATTTATATTAAAAATAAGTTTGGCTGTAATGCAAGAGACCTACAGGCCAAAAACCTACATGTTAAGCTAAAGCAAAAGTTAGCGTATCTATAGTGGGCACTTTTATCCAGAAAGTGAAGTTGACCTTTATCTTGTTAGCCAAATAGATAAAGTACCCACACCTATGTCTAAGACCTTTACCTAGACCAGGGGTTGGCAACCTTTCAGAAGTGTTGTGCCGAGTCTTCATTTATTCACTCTAATTTAAGGTTGTGTGTGCCAGTAATACATTTTAATGTTTTTAGAAGGTCTTTTTCTATAAATCCATAATACATAACTAAACTTTTGTTGTATGTAAAGTAAATAAGATTTTTAAAATATTTAAGAAGCTTCATTTAAAATTAAATTAAAACGCAGAGCCCCCCCAACCGGTGGACAGGACCCAAGCAGTGTGAATGCCACTGAAAATCGGCACGCGTGCCATAGGTTGCCTACCCCTGACCTAGACCAACAGACAATGAAAAATGGCATAGGGGATTTTTCAGTGTTGCACCCAGAGACTTAACAAGTATACCACAAGAGACTGATGTGCGTACATACCTGTCACCAATACGCACATACATATTAGCCTATGGGATAAGTGTACCCTAACATTTTGTGGGTGAGGAATGAAATTTGGGCATAGGAGGAAGGATTTCTGGCACTTTGACCTATAAAAGACGCAACCCACCTCGCTAGAGTACTCCATTTCCATTCTCACTTACTCCGCTCTATCATTCTCATCTACGTTCTATTTCTACTCTCTCTTTCTCTCTAGTCTATCTACGATGACTGCTACTATTAGTAGGCTGTACTTGTTCTTCTTAAACTTTAAGTTTCACGGGAACTAGGCTAAGCTTGGTCTCCCTAAGTTTTATTCTTAGTTTATTAGGTTTTGATTTTAAGTTTAAGTTAGTCAAGTAAACCCTAATTTAGCTTTGATAGCTCTTAGCATTAGATTTTTCTAAGCATCCCTCACTCAAGAATTGAGAAACCTGAACTGCAAGGCTAGTCCTGTGTCTCTTACTACCAGTTTATCAAGGAAGGGTGTGAGTATATTAGCCAAAGCTTTGTTGCATATAATACTATATTATCATATGTATCTTTTGAATAGCAGTAATGCAATTGCAACTTTGTAACTCTGGGTATTTTACCATTTACTTAATATTATTGATTTTAATAAAAAGTCTTTAAGGCTATATCTGTCTCCGTGTGAGCTTTGTAAATTCTGTGGAGCCTGATTCAGGACAAGAATTTTTATCTTCCGATCAAACAGACTGGCGAGCCTAAAACCCATACTATTAATATTATGGATTAATTATTAATATTAATTAATAAAATAAATGGTGAAACCTCTAGTTGAGACAGTTATTCAAGAATATGCTTCTGGGGAATTTTCTACCCAAACCCAGTAAGTCTATGGTTAGATTATGACCTACAGCATGTAGCTCATAAGGAAAGTTTACCCCATTATATTCACTGGCTTGCCTTCTATTATATTAAGCTGTAACGCAAGAAACCTACTGGCCTGTATCCTGTAAGATATTAGCTGGAGCCTAAGTTAGCATAAGTGTGGTTAAGTAAGGCATAACCCTTGGCACAGATCAACAATTACCTTTAGATTTTGGGAAGAAATGAGGAGTTTGCTCAATGGTAGGAGTTAGAATGCTCTAGTAAGTGCTACTGCAAGAAACGTGGAAGTAATAACCGCAAATCTGCTTAAGTAAGGGGTGATGGTACGATCATGCATTGCAATGGTAGTTACACATATCAATATGTTAACCTATAGAATTAGTACCCCTCATTATTATATTGATATAAAGGCTAAATATGGCCATGGAGGACTGAGCAGGAGCAGATGATGCTCATGTCCCATAATAGGGCAGTCACCACATGGTCTGGGACTGTTCTTTCCTGGGCATCTTCCATTGCATTCTGTTTCTTTTCTACTTGACCCTTCAATTCACTGCAGGACTTGGACCATCAGACACTGCATGCCAGACCCAGAGCTGGTCCTTTTGTCTCTTACCACCAGGTCCTCAACTAAGGGTGTGAGTATGCAATTCTAAGAGTTTATGCATAGAATACCACAGATAACCCCAATCCTGTATTAACACGATTTTGTTATGCGTATTGGATATTTTCTAGCTTTATCCATTATTTTAACAAAGGTGTCTAAGGTTTTACTTAGTCCTCAGCGTGAGTGTCCTCGGCATCCACCCAAGATTCCCCACAAGATACTGAACTCCATAGTGTTAATTCAGTGTAGCCTCATTCTGGGGGGGAAGAACCTTATCACGGTCAGATCAATTGGCCATAAATCTAAACATCATCAACCTTAAAAAGGCTCAGGGAACAAGCATGAAGGTTGATATTTCTTATATATTTTTATTTTAGCTAGGATTACTAAGGGTGATATTATTCATTCACAGTAAGATTTTTAAAAATTACCAAAGTTCTTTGCCTCACTAATGGTTTGTGGCACTGATTTCCACAAATGAACTATGTATTGCATAAAAAAGTATTTCATTTTAATAATTGTAAATGAGTTACCTTTGAATTTAATTAGGTGTCACCTTGTTTTCGTAATTCAAGAAAGAATAAACTGGAGTGCCATGAAGGCCTTCTCTATACCATTCGTTTTTGTATGAATCTATTATACCCTTGCAAAATGCAGCTTTTAGGGTAGCTTTTGTCCCATCATTCTCTGTGGTTAAATATTATGCAGATAAGTTGTTTAGCTTCAATGTAATGTCCTTATCTACCTTAATTATGCACTTTACTGCCTGGCAGCCAAGTGGGCTTACTGAACATCTTTGCTGGTTTCCTATTTCTGAGGGCTTGTCTACACTTACCAAGGCATCGACATGCAGCGATCAATGCATCGGCAGTCGATTTAGCGAGTCTAGTGAAGACATGCTAAATAGACCACAGATCGCTCTCCCATCTCTCCTGCACCGGTTCGAGAAGAGTAAGGAGAGTCAACAGGAGAGCATCTCCCATTGACATCAAGTAGTGTGGACCCCATGGTAAGTAGATTTAAGCTATGTCGACTCGAGTTACACTATTCACGTACTCAAACTGTGTAGCTTAGATTGACTTTTCCCTGTAGTGTAGACAAGGCCTGATATACTTAAAAGTTCTTTCTACTTTCTTTAGGTTTATTGTAATAGGGTTATAGAAACGCGAGATTTTTGCCTGTTTGCTCTTCAAGCCAATACAAAACTTCTCAATTTTATAGTGAAAAATAGATTGCATGACACCTAGTAATCCATGGAGTGGATCTTGATTACCATATTATTAAAATTCCTTATTTCAATTTATAAATTACTTTACACATTCATATAATTTATATGCACTGCCAGCTCTCAAGAATATCATGACTGGGAAATTTTACTAGTTTCTTTCCAAAAACCTGTCTTGTTTGTCTCTTGTCAAACATGTTTATAAGTTATCATTAACATGTTAATTTTCCCAGCTCTTATCCTCCATCAGGCCTGCTGCTGCTGCTGCAATGAATCATTCTCCAGATGGCCTTTTTTCCCCCTGAGCTGGGAAGAGTAAGGTGTCTTGGGCAATGTGTTTTGGCTAGCCCATATATCACCAATTAATTTGTAAGAAACAAGAGTTATTCTCCTCTAGGGTTTTTTGTTTGTTTGTTTGTCTGTTTTTTTGAGGTGCAGAAGGCAACGGGTACAATCTGGTGTAGGCCAAATCAGAAGTGTCTTCATGGTCCTGAGATTAAAAAAAGTTGTCAACTCTAGTATGTATGGATTAATAGCATCTATAAAAAGGAATTAACTCCATCAACATCAGATAAGCACGAGAGGATATGGCATATGTACATATGTACGTGTGTGTGTATTACATATATTATACATATGTCCAATACGCCTTTTGCATAGAAAAACTACGGCCAACTCTCTCGAACTGTTTTTCCCATGGGATCTTACCTACCAACTCCCAGAGTTTGCTGAAGTCTGCCTTCTTGAAATTCATTATCTTTATTCTGCTGTTTTCCTCCAATCATTCCTTAAATTCATGAACTCTATCATTTGATGATCACTTTCACCCAAGGACCTTCCACCTGTGGCTGTTGTGGGTTGCAGCCTGGGGCTTGCTCCTGTTCCTAATGCATAAATTGATGCTGTTCCTTCATAAATTGCATCAAGTTCTCTTGCACAGCAGCCTGGGATCATTGTTGAACAGCAGCTAGGGCTCCATGCTAATGCACCCTTTGTCCTTCATTCAGGGTGTCTTCCATCTTCCCTCACTTGTGCAGAGGATGCCTGGCAAACCCCAATTCTTGTGCCAAAATCTACAGTAAGGTCCCCACGCTCAACACAGCAGAGCAGAGTTCTTTCCTTTATTCTTAAGGAAACAGACCCTAACCTGAGTTTCTTCCCTCTTGTTTCTAGGTTTTCTGTGCAATATATACCTGAACGATCTAATCTCTCAGAGGCGCACACAGACACTTATGTACTCTTAGATTAGCCTGGTTTCCTGATGTCAGATTTTTGTCCATTTATTCTTTTGTGTAGAGACTGACTGGTTTGGCCAATGTACCTGGCAGAGGGGCATTGCTGGCACATGATGGCATATATCACATTGGTAGATGTGCAGGTGAATGAGCCCCTGATGGCGTGGCTGATGTGATTAGGTCCTATGATGGTGTCACTTGAAGAGATATGTGGACAGACTTGGCATCGGGCTTTGTTGCAAGGATAGCTTCCTGGGTTAGTGTTTTTGTTCTGTGGTGTGTGGTTGCTGGTGAGTATTTGCTTCAGGTTGGGGGGCTGTCTGTAAGCGAGATCTGTGAGCGTGAGGGATCATCTTTCAGGATAGGTTGTAGATCTTTGATGATGCGCTGGAGAGGTTTTAGTTGGGGGCTGAAGGTGACAGGAATGAATGAGCCATTACACACATTGAATCTATTTCCCCATGCTAAGTATCCTCGCACCTTCTTGACAAGGTGTCTGTAATGGGCTATCTTGATTATCACTACAAAAGTTTTTTCTCTTAATTAATTAGCCTCTTGGAGCTGGTAGGACAACTCCCACCTTTTCATGTTCTCTGTATGTGTGTATAGATCCCCTTAAATTGAATAATTTTGCATAAAAATTGTTTATAACACAGCTGATGAATATTCTTCATGAAGCAGTTTATCAGATAAGTTAAGTGTGACTAAGGAAAGGCCATGGATCAAATCACAAAATGCAACAGAAAGGAAACGAAAAGTGAAAAGGAAACATGGTAAACATTAAAAAGTAATGCCTCCTTCAGGAATGTGAGTATTTTATGTCTAAATCTTACACACAAGCAAAAAGCATAAGATTTCAGCATTACTTTTAATACTGTAAACACTTCAACTATTTCTTGAAGAAATCCATTCATTGCAATTTTTTCATATGGATATGCTGCAAATTATCCCCGTTTCCCACAAATTGCCAGAAAAGTTCTTATACGAAAAAATTATCAAATATTCCCTTCTTAAAATAAACAGAATCTTTACTATATGAAATAGACTATCCATATTTGAGACTGTTTAATGGTTTTAAGATCATGTTAATTTTTTTTGTAAATTTTACATGAAAATATACGGAATGATTTAAACATGGTCAGACAAACAACTCATGTGAATTCATGTTTTTGCTAGAGCAGGTAACAATATTTGAGATACCAAGTGATATTTACAGGAAGAACTGGCAGCCTTGGAGACAAAATGCTGCAATCTATTATTCTGAAATGAAGCAATTACTATATGTCAATCACTGCAAGTTTAATGCATATTCAGCTCTGAAAGGTTAGTAGCAGTGAGGAAAAAGCTATTGGATTGCCCTCTTCACACCCTGAAAATACATCAACCTCCTTTGCAAACAATATATTCAAATGAGTAAAAATAACAAAATAATAAGGAAAAGGTCACTACAATAAATTTAGGGCCAACATATATGTCTTTTTTAAAAACTGGAAGTGGAGGACTCACCACAAAGTATACCCCTTCCCCCCACAACCTCTCAGGTTGGGAGGTTTTATCGGGTCAAACAAGGAAAGAAACCTTTTGCTCCTCTGATTTCTCACTCATCCTCCCCCAGTTCTTCCTCTCTTCTTGATGGGTTTTTGGCAGGGTAGCTCCTTGGCTGGACAGAAGGAAGCAGTCTATTGGCTCCTGCAAGGTGAAGGCTTATAAGCTCTTCCCCCTGCCTAGGGCCCCATTCTGCCCTTATATAAATCCATGGTATGCCCACATCTTGAACACTGCGTACAGATGTGGTCTCCTCATCTCAAAAAAGATATCCTGGCATTAGAAAAGGTTCAGAGAAGGGCAACTAAAATGATTAGGGGTTTGGAACGGGTCCCATATAAGGAGAGATTAAAGAGGCTAGGACTTTTCAGCTTGGAAAAGAGGAGACTAAGGGGGGGGGACACGATAGAGGTATATAAAATCATGAGTAGTGTGGAGAAAGTGAATAAGGAAAAGTTATTTACTTGTTCCCATTATATAAGAACTAGGGGCCACCAAAGGAAATTAATGGGCAGCAGGTTTAAAACAAATAAAAGGAAGTTCTTCTTCACACAGCACATCGACAACTTGTAGAACTCCTTGCCTGAGGTTTTGTCAGAGGGCTCTGTTTGTCAGAGGATGGAGATGGATGGCAGGAGAGAGATCACTAGATCATTACCTGTTAGGTTCACTCCCTTTGGGGCACTCGGCATTGACCACTGTTGGTAGACAGGATATTGGGCTGGATGGACCTTTGGTCTGACCCAGTATGGCCATTCTTATGTTCTTATGTACTTTTGGCCACACAGTGCCCTTTTTACAATAATTTTGATATATGGAAAATATTCTATATTTAGAGTTCCACAAGAAGAATTTTTGAACTGCAGGATCTTTTCCTTAATTAGTGTATTTGTTTAATGACTTTTAGAACTGCCTCCGACATTTTATAAGCATTACATCCTTAGACCCTGACCCTGCAATGCACAAATCACGAGCACACTGAGTTCAAAGCAGCTCCATGCAGGTTCAGCAGTCTGCCCAGACACTGTAACTTTGAGGACCGAGGCCTAAGAGAGAAAATTCACTTTCTTTTCTTCATAATATATTGACTTTCTAACCTTTTATAAAATAAAATGTTTATGGAGATTTAGTCATCTAATGCAATTCTTGAATGGAGCCCCTGAATGGAGACCCAGGAATGTACCTTCATTCAAACAATAGGCTTCTTCCATTTAAAAAAAAAAGTATTTAAAGTGGTTCAAACACAGGCTGCATGAAATCACATTAAATATATTGCAAAAATATGAACATTTTTACATTTATGCTACATCACAAAAAGGGAAAAGTCAAATGAGGCGTAAAAGATTTTTTGCACAATATTTCACAGTATGTAAAAAAATCAGTAGCATCTGCATTTGATTTTATGTTAATAAAATGCAGATAAATCTCAACAGACTAGAAACAATTAGGGCTTTTTTTTTTTCCAAATATGAATACATTGTGGAAGTACAGAAAGAACTGACAGGGATTTGTAGGGGATCTTAATGCATGACAGTCTTTGTTAGCAAGAGTTAGGCTAGCTCTAACCCTAATAACGCGAGATTTGTAGAAGCGAGAATTGTGTGAGGCGAGTGGAAAAGAACTGTGTGAGAAGTTAGTGCAAGGTCGCAACGATAAAATATGTAGACTGGCATCTTTTTAGAAGTGAGAAAAAGAAGATATCAGGATGACCTATGTATAAACAAAATGCAGCTGTTGCTTATTATTGTCTGTAACAAAAGTATAAATGCTGGCTGTAATTGTTTACCTGTTGAGAGACCTGTCTAGGAAGGGGAGACCCTATGTCCTAGTGCACTCTCTCCCTGTTGTAGCTGCTAAACAGAATAAAGTATCTGACTCTGCTGCACCCAAACAAAAATGCGAGAACTGAGTTTTTCTCCGACAACATTTTAACAAAAATGTGTGATTTTTGTTACCAAACTAAGTCCAACATTCAGATGCTATGACTCTGGAGATACCATAGTTCGAAGAATAGGAATAAGGTGGGATTTTTCTCTAATTTTTAATTTGTAGCTATTTATAAATATCCAAAAAGAAGATAAGTATGACCATACTAGGTCAGACCAGTGGTCCACCTACTCCAGTATCCTGTCTTCCAAAAGCGGCTGGTACCAGATGCTTCAGAGAGAATAAATAGAACAGTTATTCAGTGATCCATCCCCTCCAGTCCAGTCTCAGCATCTGGCAGTGAGAAGCTTAAGTACACCCAGAACATGAGGTTGCATCCTTGACCATCTTGGCATATTAGCCATTGATGGCCCTATCCTCCATGAACTTATCTAATTCTTCTGAACCCAGTTATACTTTTGAACTTCACAACATCCCCTAGCAGCAAGTTCCACAAGTTGACTGTGCGTTGTGTGAATACTTCATGTTTTTTTAAACCTGATGCCTATTAATTTCATTGGGTGACCCAGATACTTGTGTTATTGGAACAGGGTAAATAACACTTCCCCTTATTCACTTTCTTCACACCATTAATGATTTTATAGACCTCTATCATTATAGACCCCCATAGTAGTTTATTTTCCTAGATGAGCAGTCCCAGTCTTATTAATCTCTCCTCACACAGAAGCTCTTCCATACCCCTAATAAGTTTTGCTCCCCTACTCTGTACTTTTTCCCCATCCACACACACCCATTCCCTGTCCCCTGACCACCCCAAGACCCCTGCTGCCCCATCCAACCCCTCCTCTCATTCCTGATGGCCCCTACCCGAACCCCTGCCCCATCAAACCACTCCTTCTCCCTGTCCCCTAACTGCCCCCTGCTGCCTGATCCAACCCCCCCTCCTTCTTGACTGTCCTCCAGGACCCCTACCCCTATTCAACCCCTGTTCCCTACCCCGACCCCATCCACACCCCCGCCCCCGACCACCACCCCGACTCCCCTGCCCTCTATCCAACCCCCCCAGTCCCTGCCCCCTTACTGTGCTGCCTGGAGCACTGATGGCTGGCAGTGCTACAGCCAGGCCACACCGCCACCACTACACAGCACAGAGCACCAGGTTAGGCTGGGCTCAGCAGCTGCGCTGCCCCAGGAGCTCACAGCCTCGCTGCCCAGAGCATGGTGCCGGCGGTGGAGCGAGTGAGCTGAGGCTTCGGGGAAGGGGGAACAGCAGGGGAGGGGCGAGGGTGAGCTTCCCGGGCCAGGAGCTCGGGGGCTGGCAGGGCTGGCTCCAGGCACCAGCAAGCAGGTGCTTGGGGCAGCCACTCCGGAGAGGGGCGGCAGGTCCAGCCATTCGGCGGCAATTCGGCGGCGGGTCCCGGTCTGAGCGAAGGACCTCCCGCTGAATTGGGAGGCGGCAAAACCCTCTGGCTCTGGGGGCTGGGCAGGACGGTTCTCCAGTCTGGATGTGGCCCGCAGGCCATAGTTTGCCCACCTCTGCGATAGACTAGCCAGGAAAATTTTGTGGGGATTTCTGGATATATGTGTATTGAAATATTCTGAGGTTCCTAGTCACCATTTAGATTCAAAACCAGACCCTCTGGGAAAAGTCACAGGGTATTTTCTATGAACTCAGCCATGAAGAGTTCATTTTAAACCAAGCTTTTTAAAAAAATTATGGCCTAAACTAGCTCTAAGACAACATATAGCAATGCCTTATTGAATCCATATAGGGAAGGGCTAAAAGCTATAAGTTTGAGTCCATTGAGTTTGATTCTCATTTACACTACAGCCACTATTTGCTCCTCTAACAGTCAAAAGGGGCCTTTAAGTGACAAGAAATTATATTTATGTACGTTTAAAGGCCTCTTTACACAACTAGAATGGTGTAAAGTGGCCACAGTATAAATGAGAATCAGGGCCTTTTATCTTAATGCAATTTTTTTTGTATTTAACAACATAGTAATAATTGATAAGGGAAGTAACAGAGCAAAAGCCTTAATTACCAACCATTTCTTCTAGCGCCATTAATCAGACTAAGAACAATTATTAATCAGACTCAGAGCAATTAAGTAGTGCATGTTTTTAAATTACAGAGAACTATATGTGTAGAGCAAGTGAATGCATTAGTTTAGGCTTACTACATAGAAAACAATTCAGAGGCTACAATTTGCAATGTACACCACCACTATAAATAGAAGATTCTACTTACATTTTCTTTGACATCACAAACCTTAAGAAGCAAGATCAAGTTGTTTGTTAAAGTAAAAGTAAAGTTACAGCTTATAGTCTATGAATATTTTTGCTGTAAACTATTTTTCCATAACGTTTAGCAGCAATCATAATTAGCACATTATAATCTTCAAAATGGTGAACAAACATTTGTTAACTCACCACACCTCTGTGAAACTGCTAAGTATTATCATTGCACTTTAAAGGGGGCGGGGGAAAACAGACAACCAAGTGAAGTGACATGCCTAAACTGACACAATACTTAGATTGTAAGCTCTTTGGGGCAGGGACCATATTTGTATTCTGTGTTTGTACAATACCTACCGCAATCAGGTCCTGGCCCATGTCTAGGGCTTCTAGGTGCTATAGTAATATAAATAATTAACAACAGTAAATCTGTGGCAGAGCCAGGATTAGATTTCAAGAGCTTCTGGTTTCCAGTGTCCCCACCATTACTTCTGCTCTAAAATAATTACTTGTCTCCCTACTTCCTGCTATTCTCACCCCCCTTTGTTGTTCTAACTTTTTGTTTCCGCTGCCCTCCTACTCTAAATCTGCTGCAACTTTCAAGGAGGCTTGCTGGCAGCTACACTAAATTCCTGCCCTTTTACTTTTTTATATAAAAGGAAATTAGTAGTTTAGATCATAAAACAGAAAATTTATAGTTTTTCCTCTGGGGTAAGGGAGCATTTTATATCCTTTCTGGAGTGGTCCCCTTGCACACACACTTTAGTCACCTGATTCTTGAGGTCTCACACATTGCTGCTATAGTTCTTCTGATTGAGAAAGGCCTATTAATTAGAGCTGGGGGGAGAAATGCTTCTCCTGTCCCATGAGAATTTTTGAGATTTGGGGAAATTTTCCCATCCTGAACAGGGATGAAAAGTCAGAAACTCTAAATTTTTCAACAAACTGAAAATCAGATCAGGCCAATCGAAATGTTCTGATAATTTCTAAATGCTTTATTTTAACCCTTTCAAACTTTTATTATTATTTATTATAATAAATGACCTCAAAAAGAAAATCTGTTTGAAACAAAATACAGAACTTTTCATTCTGAAAGCATGAATATGGGACATTTCAACAATTTTGATTTTCTTTCCAAAATGGGAAATTTGCTGAAGCTGACCATTCGAATAGTTTTACTTTTTATGAATTAGAATTTTCTGACACCTCCCACAAATTGCATCAAAAATTCTCAACCAAATCTATTGTTAATAATATTCCTGAAGGAGATTTGCAGATGCCTACTCACCCCTGGGATTGCTGTTGAGTTAAATTAATCATTCTTACTCCCCTTCTCCAAGGAGTGATTTCCAACCTATGCAACTGTAACCCACTGGGTAAGCTTGAACTAAAGAATCAAGGTCTCCAAAAACAAACTCACATCCCTCTGGGGATCAGGAAAAGAGAGGGACACCTTACATACATTGACCAGTGGGTTACACAACATTCCTCCAAACCTTTACCGGTTTTGGAAGAGAAAGAGACATTGGAATAAGAATGAAAATGTACCTCTAAGCCACTGGGTCTGCCCAAATTCTTCTTTAAAACTTCAAAATAAAACTTGAATGTCATTGTAGCCAGAAGTTAGTGATGCTGACATGTTTTGGATGGAATATTCATTCTGAAATGATTGACCCATCATAACAGCAGTGTTTTAATTAAAGAGGAGATGGCAATTCCATACTAATCCCCCATTTTTAGAAGTTTATCACTTTCTCAAAATGTATCAATTTTGGCTTAAAGTTTCCCAGCTTCTTTTCAGCCCATTTTTGGAGGGAACTGAGGGTCACTGGGACAGTTGGAAGATAATTCAAATAATCTGCCGTTTCAAAAACAGGATATAGGCATGCAAATTGATTTGCAGATGGAGTACAAAGATTTTGTTGAGCATCAAATTTCAAGAAATGTCAAGCTTCCTACCTGAACCAGACAACCTAGCAACTGTATAACTCTTATTTCCTTTGCGTCCTGTCTTGTGCCTCAGTGTAGTAGTGGTATTTTGTTCAATTTTATTCCAATCTCCAAAGTGCTATCAAACAGGACATCAGTGGCAGATTTTAGCCAATTTCACTCATATGCAAAATCGCACAGAACATCGTCAGAAGTTGGGTGAGAAAAATGGAGGCATGTGGGGAATTAGGCAGAACACACAAAGAGGAACATGAAAAGGGGTAGGAGAGAAGGAAATCAAGCACAAGAGATATGCTGGATAAGGAGAGGGACTATCTTTATTTTAAATACCAGACACAGTGGCCTCACAACTAACTTTAGTTAATTCCCTTCTCCACATACCCGAATTGTTGAATGACACAATACTACACTTTTATAGTAGAGCTGTAAAAATTCCTTTTGAGTAGCCATGATTTTTTTTAACTAAAAACCCTAGAGGGGGAAATCATAAAAATAGAGGATTTCTTTTTTGTTTTTAAAAGTACATACAAAAACTACTTATATTTCCCAGTGACAGAAAAAGAAAAAATTCTGTGCAGAAAGAAAACATTTGTAGAAAAGATTATTTTACAGGATAATGATCAATGACAGAATACAGTGTAGTGTAGGAGCTTGTTTACTGCGGAGACCCACTCTCTCTCTCTCTTGCCCATTACTGTTCTTCTCTGCTCTCAAAACAGATTAGCAGCTATTTCTTGCCTCTAAAAAAGTGAACAATTGGTCAGACATAGTTGAATAAAATTGTGGCTTAAACCCTCCACTGAATCCATACATCTTTTGTGAAATTCATTCAGTGTTAGTTTGGTACACAGACTGTGATAAAAATGTATTCCATCATCTTCTGTTCAGAGCCCAGCAAAATACGCTGCGACAAAATGGTGTTTCAGAAAAGATGGATCAGTTCATTTCAGTTTCCTTTTTCCTCTTCACAGCTGGATACCAGACAGGCATATTTGGCTTCTCTGTTCATAGTATCTTAATTTTGAAGGGCAATTTGTTAAATCCTAGTCCATGACTTACCCCAGTCATGACAAACCAGAAAGGAAAGTTTTACTAAAACCAGGCACAATGGGAGCCATGAAGGTAGTTATCCCTTTAGAAATACAATAATTTATCTCCAAACCATCTGAGAAACAGAATAGGAAATGCTGAAAGTTACACAAAAACGTCAGCCTAAATTAGTTATTAAAAGTGAACATACACCACCTGTGTCATGATCACTACCACTCTAATAGTACTCACATCTCAAATTATTTTGAAAGATTTAATATTTATTTGACCAACTTTTGTAGATGCTATATAAAAAGCCACCTGGGTCCAAATGAACCACCAGTTGCAAAATAAAGATTTATACATATATGTATTTCCCATGAAAATCATTCAAATGTACATCCATATAATTATGTTCCTGGAATTCATAATTTGTTTTTAAAGGGAGTTTTACATGAACTTATTTTGAGCTCTGTGAAAATAAGTTCAATAAAACCACATCTAAGAATGTAATTGGGGGACAGCCATTTTAGACTTGACTTTGACTAACTGGGAGGAATTGGTTGTGAAAGGCAAAACAAAAAATTGTCCCAATACAAAAGAAAGATATGAAAAATAGTAAGAGGCCATTATGGCTCCATCAGGAGCTCTTTAATAGCCTGAATATCGAAAAGGAATCCTGCAAAAAGTGGAAATATGGACAAATTGGTAAAGATGAGTGAAAAAGAATAGCACATGCATGAAGGAACAAAATCAGAAAGGCTAAGGCACAAAATGAGTTACATCCAGCAAGGGACATAAAAAGGCAACAAAAAGAGATTCTACAAACACAGGAGCAAGAGAAAAACAAAGGAAAGTGTAGGACCGCTACTTAGCAGAGGAGAGTGAATAATGGATGTCATAAAGAAGGCTGAGGTGTTTAATGCCTATTTTTCTTCAGTCTTCACTAAAAATGTTCATGGTGGCCTGATACTCAACACAGTTACTATTAACAACAAGGGAGAAAGAGGTTAAGCTAAAATAGAGAAAGCAAACATTAAAGCATGTTTAGATAAGTTAGATGTATTCAAGTCGGCAGTGCCTGATGAAATTCAGATTAAGAACTAGCTGAAGTACTCTCAGAACCATTAGAGATTATCTTCAGGAACTGATGGAGGACAGGTGAGGTCCCAGAGGACTACAGAAAGGCAAATTTAGTACCTATCTTTTAAAACGGGAACAAGGAGGATCCGGGGAATTATAGACCAGCCTGCCTAACTTCGATACCTGGAAAGATAGTGGAACAATTTATTAAGCAATCAATTTGTAAGCGCATAGAGGTAATAAGTAATAGCCACCATGGATTTGTCAAGAACAAGTCATGCCAAACCAGCCTAATTTCCTTCTTTGACAGAGTTTCTAGCCTAGTGGAAGGGGGAAGCAGTTGGTGTAATATATTTTGATTTTAGTGAGGCTTTTGATATACTCTCATATGACAGTATCAGAAGAAAACTAGGGACATGGGGTCTAGATGAAATTACTATGAAGGGCATGCATAACTGGTTGAAAGACCATATTCAAAGTGTAATTATCAATATTTTGCTGTCAAATGGGCGGACATATCTGGTAGGGTCGCACAGGGATCTGTCCTAGGTCTGCTACTATTCAATATTTTCATTAAAGACTTGGATAATGGAGTGGAGAATATGCTTATAATATCTGCAAATGACACCAATCTGGGGGATAGTGGTTTCAAGCACTTATGAGGAAAGGATTAGAATTCAAAAATTGAATCAAGACAAGCAGAAAGTACTTAGAAAGGAAAAATCAAATGTACAATTACAAAATGGGGAATAACTACATAGATGGTATAACTGCTGAAAAGGATATGAGGTTTATAATAGATCACAAATTAAATGAAGTCAACAATGTGATGCAGTTGCAAAAAAGGCTAATATCATTTTGGGGTGTGTTAACTGGAGTGACATACATAAGACACAGGAGGTAACTGTCCGGCTCTACTCGGCATTGGTGAGGCCTCAGCTGGAGTACTGTGTCCAGTTCTGGGTGCCATATTTTAAGAAAGATATGGACAAATTTGAGAAAGTCCAGAGAGGAGCAACAAAAATGATAGAAGGTTTGGAAAATCTGACCTATGAGGAAAAGGTAAAAAATACAGGGCATGTTTAGTCTTGAGAAACGAAGACTGAAGGAGGAATGGATCATAGTCTTCAAATACGTCAAGGCCTTTTATAAAGAGGGTGGTGACTGATTGTTCTCCATGTCTACTGAAGGTAGGACAAGAATCTGCAGAAAGAAAAGCTTTTATGATGATATTAGGAAAAAAACTTTCCAACTATGTGGATAGTTAAGCACTGAAATAGGCTTCCAAGCAAGGTTGTGGAATTCCTGTCATTGGAGATTTTTAAGAACAGGTTAGAAATCAACTGTCAAGGATGGTCTAGGGCCCCACCACCCATAAACAGGGCTAGGGGGATTCGGGGGCCTGGGGCAAAGCAATTTTGGGGGCCCCTTCCATAAAAAAAGTTGTAATATTATAGAATACTATATTCTCGTAGGGGCCTCTGTGGGGCCCGGGGCAAACTGCCCCACTTGCTCCCTCCCCTCCATCCCGGGCTGCCCTGCCCATAAATTTAAAAAAAAAATATGGAGATATACCTATCTCATAGAGCTGGAAGGGACCCTGAAAGGTCACTGAGTCCAGCCCCCTGCTTTCACTTGCAGGACTAAGTACTGATTTTACCCCAGATCCCTAAGTGGCCCCTCAAGGATAAGGTAATAACTGGAGATATACTAATCTCCTAGAACTGGAAGGGTCCTTGAAAGGTCATCAAGTCCAGCCCCCTGCCTTCACTAGCAGGACCAATTTTTGCCCTAGATCCCTAAGTGGCCCCCTCAAGGATTGAACTCACAACCCTGGGTTTAACAGGCCAATGATCAAACCACTGAGCTATCCCTCCCCTCATACATGTCTATGATTCTATACTTAGCTGTTCTATATAAACATTCTCCTGTAGTGTCTTCAATCAAATCAGTATTGTGCTAGTGTCTGAGAACAAGTAGAAAAACATGATCACAAATTGAGTGAAGTGGAAAATGTAACCCATCAGCATGCAAAAAATGTGAAAAGTAAAATCAGATTTTTACAATTAGTTAAGCTTTATATAGCTACTGAGATAGAGAGAAAGCATTTTTTTTTTAAATATCAGGAAATATTTCTTGTTAATTATCTCTCGTTAACAGAAAAATGTTTCACAAAATACATATCATGTTTACAGGTTGGAATCTTAAAGAACACAGGGCTATATATTTATACGTATTTAATCACCTAAAGATAAAGACAGATACCTAGTTGGATTTTTAAAAATACCCAGATCCCCAATTCCTATTGATTTTAAAATCTGGGACTTAGTCTTCTTTGTCAAATTCCTTCTAAAAACAACTTCACACATGCTATTTGCCTTTTTGATTAATGCCAAATAAAATATTTCCCCCCCATGACGATGAATATGTTGGTGAGTGTTAAGTGAGTAGATTTTGTAAGACTAATCTAACATCTGTCATCTTTGTTCTCTATAATCTATTCAAGACCACATTCAATGAGTAATCTGTTAGCCAGGTGATTTTTTTAATTGCCTGTGCCAAACTTTAAGTACATAAAGCATTATAAAAACATATTGGCTATTTCTAGTTTAAAAATCAAACGATATATACAAGAAGTTCTTGGTTCTCAGCTGCTATACCTTGGAATTGTTCCTTTATGGTACGATGCAGAGAGACAGAATAGAAGGATATTGATTAAGGCTTTGTACTCATATCAGCACAGAGATTTTCATTGCATTGGCCATTATATGTGTGCATTTTCACATTAAATCAAATTAAGTTGAGATGGAGACAGAAGACCATTGTAATATAAAATCAACTGAAGGACAGAGCACTAAAATAACATCAAAGCACACCAAAATCTCTTTGGTTTGTTTGAAGGGAGAGATTGCTGCACTTTGATATCTCAGATATAAGCACTGTGAAATACCATGCCATAACTAAAATAGCCAAGGTTAATAATTGCAATTATTTTGCTTAGTCCTAAGCATGGTGTCCCCTAAGTTATGTAAAAGCCATACTCCTGAGCTGGCAATAAGAGAAACAATTAGTAAGAGCTGGCCTACCTTTCCCCCCCCCCCCCCGGCAGATTAATATATTAAGTAATTTTTAGGATAAAATAATTTGGTGCCCAATATAATTTAAAATTACCCCTTTCAACCCCACACAATCCAACCGGATTCTAGAATTGCTCACCTAGCTAGAAGTAAGCAGAAAGACATGCCATGCCTGCCACAGGTCTAAAACAGGGTTTCAATGTTGCAATTCTCAACAGGAATGGGCTTGATATATCTGAGAACTGACTGCGTCAGAAAATAGTTCTAGTTTGGATCACTGTCACAGGTCAGTCATCTGAGCCCCTCAATGCTATGGTGAAAGGGGAACTCCAACCTGTACCAAACCATTGCTTTGAAACCCAAATCTGTCTGCAAACCATTGTGTTCTAGGAAAAGAAAGGCTCACTTTACAGAGCAAAGCCTCTTGGTACCAATGAGATTTCAGTGCCTAAGTTTCCTCTAAGATGCACGACCGCGCAGCAGCCTAATAAGCAGCAGCTTCTCCCCCTGACCCTCTACCCCACCCCAACCAAGGTGCTGCTGCGGAGAGAGAGAGCTATGGGGAGCCCTCACCCCCCCACACCACACCCCAACTATCTGCCCCAGCCTTGAGCCCTTCATCCCCAGCCCCACCCCGGAGTCCTCACCCCCCTGCATCTCAATAATCCTGTACCTGAGACCCACCACATGGCAGAAAGTATAAAAGGCCCTGGAAGCATCTCCATTTTGCCTCTTTCCTGCTCTGGACTACGGACTTACACTAATGGGAGCATTCTAACCGAAGGAATGAGGACCTTCCCATCTTTTGGAAGCAACCAGAGACTCAACAAGCTAGCACCACCACTTGTGCTAGCTTGGCCACTGCAAGGAGAAAGTTTACTGACTTATGGAAATTTTATAGAAAAGAGGCACGCAATCACAATTACATGCTTACCATTTGGCCTAATGGAATTTTATAGTTGTGTTTTGAGTTGAACTGAAGCCAACTTCACATCTGAGTTTAAGTTGTCTTTTAGAAATATTAGTGACAGCAATTTTTAAATTTTCACAAGACACAAAGGTGCTGGTAAAACCCTCACAGTCTATCTGAAAACATATCTGCAAAGAGATTCCAAATGACATTTTAACAGAGGAAAAAGTTTATGACGTCAATGTGCAGCCAGAGGTCATACAAATCTACCAAAATCACACATTTTTTTTCCTCTGACTAGTTCAACTGCAATGGTACGATATGTTTCCCCTCTGAGTCCATTTCCTTCAAAAATTAAATGAAAGAAGTGAATCCTATAATTTAAAATGAAATAAGCTCAGCAGGTGACTAAGCTTTGTGAGGATTGATTACTGAGTATTGATTTTCCACTGGTTGTGCAAGCTGAACTCCACAAGGCCGCCTTCATATTAACCTAGAAAGCATACAAGCTATCTCAGGTTAATTTATATAAAAAGGTTTGCATTGTCAGATGATACAGAAAAGAGCACAGTGCTACAGCCTCCAATTGCTTTGTTCACACAGACTTTAAATATTTGTATTGATTTTTTGACAACAAGCATCTTTTCATTTGCACGGTTTACAAGTGTTTTGTTTACCTGTTCTATTTAACTATTGTTTTGTACTGGAGATACAAAGTGGGTGAGGTAATATCTTTTACTGGACCAGCTTCTGTTGGTGAGAGAGACAGACTTTCAGGCTACACAGAGCTCTTCTTCAGGTCCTTTAGCTCGAAAGCTTGTCTCTCTCACCAACAGAAGTTGGTCCAATAAAAGATATTACCTCACCCACCTTCTCTCTCTAATATCCTGAGACCAACATGGCTACAGTCACACTGCATAGTGTTTTATATATTACATTTCCCCTCTACGTTGGACAAAAGTTCAAGTGTTGCTCCAAGTAAAAACACTATAGTGCTCTAATACTAAACCAACCAACCATTGTAATGCCTGATTCTTCTTAAAGGTCTCTCCAAATCTTCTTGTAGAGTCTTCCACACTGTGAAGAAAATATATTTTATAAAAAACAATTTTAGAAGCGCTTACTGTGGCCTTGACGCTTCTGCCTGATCTGTCTGAAGCTTCTCTCCTCCTTCCACTTCCATTGTGCAGTAAACAATCCGATTGGGAGCTACTGACTTTAAACCTTGCACTTCCATTATAACAATCTAAGCAAGAAGAAAGGAACACAAACAATTTATATGTCAGATTTAAAAAATGTTAAACAACACAGATATTGTGATATTAAGCTGCTACACACAGAAAAACAAATAATTCACTCAAGTCTCTATAAATAGACATGAATTTATATTTTCCCCTTATCATCATCTTTAAGTAATATATACTACAGCAATTAAGGAACAAAGAATGTAAAGTTATGCCTTGTGCTCTATTAATCTTCAGTGGGGTTCTATTTGGGTACCTGTTGAAATCTCTCATGTTAACCATAAACTAAACATTGATGTAAAGTATTTACATTTAAAATTAATGTTTACATTGAGGTCTAAATGCTAGAACAGATTACAATTTTTAAAGCAACTGCTTAAATAAGTGTTCATAAAAAAGATAATTTTCAGAGTTTTAAGGGCTGACCTAATGCACATAAAGTCAATCAATCTTTCCATTAACTTTAATGGGCATTCGATCAGGCCTTTAATAAATAAGAGGTACAAATGATATGAAGAACATATGTTACACCATAAAAGTTTTGGTAATTTGCCTGTTAAACTGATGGATAGTTTCCAAAGGGTTGCTTAATTAATTTTGGTGTCAGATGGTATGGGAAAACTCCATTTTTAGTTATATCTTCTATGAAAATTTTATTTTAATTGTTAACCATCATCCTTTGTCGTAAAAAAGTCTATATTTTTCAATTTACTAGAAAAAGTACCTATCTATTGCTGGAGAGGGTCAAAAATGTAACATGTTGCAAACAGACAACTAAATAGTAGAGCGGTGTGGAGAACGGAAGTTCTGTTTTTCAAAGGATTTCAGCATCTGATTTGGAGTGAAAACAGAAAATTTTGAAATTCTGCAAAGGAAAATTATTTAAGAAAAATAATTTCATTTCAGGTCAATTCAAATATTTTGTTTCAATTTTGACTTTTTAAACTTAGAAATATAAAATAAAACAAAATTCAAAACAAAAAAATCATTTCAAAACAAAAATCAGAAACATTTGTTTAAAAAATGTTGAAATGGGATGTTTAGACGTTGTCTAAACTTTTTTCCATTTTTCTTTCTAAGTGAAAAATTGGATAAATTGACCCAAAGTCTCTTCAGCAGTTCTACTAAATACACTCACTCAAGAAACACTTTAAAGCTGTCTTGATTTAAAAAACATATGACATATTTGTTAACATTCACGTATCTAATATATGCATATTATAAACAAAATGCATACCCTTGATTTTTACTGTATTATGAATTGACTTACAAAATTCTAATATAGTTGGAAAACTATGTTATCGTAGTTATTTTTCAATATTAGCTAATCTTTACAGAAAGTATAGTGGTTGTCCCAATAATGTGAGACTCTGACCAATTATGGATACCAGACACTAGCGCATTATGATGAGAGGAAATATGTTCTTGCGACTAAAGCACTGGAAGTCAAGGGACTTGGGTTCTTATTCACAGCTGCACCACATATTTCTTCTGTGGCTTTGAGCTTTTCTCTGTGCTCCAGTTTACCTCTTTACAGCTCTGTAGCACAAAGATAATAGCCCAGATTTTCTGTTGTGCTCAGGAAGAGATCAGTGCAGCAGAAAAGAGACAGATAGACGTTTTCTTCATCTGTCCCCTCAGTCAACATGCTGGGTAATAGAAACTGCAGGGGGACTCTGGAACACATTGCAACAGCAGCGAGTCGGAGCCTTGCCCCCCTCACCCACTTGCAAGTTGAGGGAGGATCACTGGCAACAGCCCAGGAGTGGGGTGCTATTGCTTGGGATCAGAAGCCTGGAGGAGGCTGTGGGCCATGTGACGGCTGCTAAGACTGGCCTCCAGCTGGCTCCAACTGCCTCATGAGAGCCATGCAGCACTGGCTACTACTGTGCCAGATCCCCTCTCCGCTCATGGGAGAGCTAAAAGCCTGGTGGCCTCAAGCTCTAGAGGCAGGGCTGCGCAGGGGGATAATGACTACCTTGCAGACTTGTGTCACAGAATTTTGAGATCCCATATGAGCAGAGAGGTTGCATGTGCGGGCAGAAAAAAGTGAAATCTATTAAAGGACAAGGAAATAATTCAGGGAAAAATACAGTTGGAGATTGCAGCTAAACAAGTGGCTGGACCTTTTTGAGTTTACCAGTGCCAGACCTAGGACTATCCCCACCTAGATGTAGTCCCTAAAAAAGCTGAAGGAGAGTACAGGATTATTCACCATTTATTTTATCCACAGGTGATATGGTGCTTTTGTCTTTCATCACGTTTAAATCCCTTATCACCTGTGGATGAACACCTTTCACAAAACAATAATTCCATCTCACCTCTCAGTCCTCATCCTCAGAGGAAACCTGCACAACACCTTCAAAAGACAAACCTGGGAGCTTAAATTCATAACTTTGCTAGACAGTATAAATCATGGTCTTAATAAAGACACTGGATTTATGGCTCATTATAGCAATTTGTAACCCACTAACCGCCCCCACCCTTTCTTGTCCTATGACTGCAGATGTGTTAACAGGTCACTTCACATTGAACAGTTTCTTACAATGTGGGTTGACTACTTATGCTAAACACTCTATTCCACCTTGTATTTAGCTGTGACACTCTGACTAACTTTCCCAGACCTAAGAAGAGCTCTGTGTAGCCTGAAAGCTTGTTTCTTTCATCAATAGACATTGGTCCAATAAAAAAAAAAAAGACATTGCCTCACCTACCTTGTCTCTCTAACATCTGTACTTTGGCTTTTTTATTTCTACTCACTTACAAAAATCCACCTTTAAAGATAAGGTTGGGGGAGGAGGGGAATGTAAGGGATTTAATAGCTAATGATAACATGTACCATAAAGCCTCCAATACCTTGATACAACAGCATGCATTGTGAAATGGCTAAAGCCAAGATAATACCACATTGGGGTGACAGGTACTGGGCTACACGGAGCATTTTTTTAACTGAGAAATACCACCAATACCTACAGAGCGTTGTAAAGAATAACAATTACATCATTGCTTTATGAATTACTCTCTTTGTCATTTGTGATCTCCATGCTCATTAAATTATTTCATAATTGCTAGTTGAGGCATTGAAACATTATGGTACCTAATAATACCTATTCTTCCTTTTCTCATGCCAAATGAATAGCTCTGTTGAATGCAACTATTGTGATGCAATCTACATTGATGTGGTTTTGTTTTCTTCTTCAGTTTCCATTTTAATTAGAAGGTACATTCGTCTCTGATATCAATTCTGGATGCTCGGAACAGAAAACAAGAAGGTCAAGACAACTCCTGGTGAAAGGAAATCATCATATTCTCATTAGGTGATAAACAGCTTTCTAGGTCCTATTTGTTTGTATTGTATTCCTTTCCTATACCTGTTTAGTAGCCAAAATAGACAAGATATGAAAAAGGCACCTTCTGCCACTATTTTTATCATTTTTGTTACAAGTTGCTGTAAAAAGGCCCTCAATGGTGCTGCGAGCACTGGTGGACCATGGGGGACGTTTTACCAACATCAATGTCGGGTGGCCAGGCAAAGTTCATGACGCGCGTGTTTTCAGGAACTCTGCTCTGTTTAGACGCCTGCAGGAAGGTAGTTTCTTCCCGGACCACAAAATAACTCTTGGGGATGTGCAGATGCCTATAGTGATCCTCGGGGACCCAGCCTACCCGCTAATGCCCTGCCTCGTGAAGCCCTATGCAGGCGCCTTGCACAGCGACAAGGAACTCTTCAAGTACCAGCGAGCAGCGTGACCTGTGACTGTTCAGTTTCTTTACAGAGAAGCTGAACCTGCCCCTGTTTCTTTACCAAGTTACTGTTGACCAGCATCTGCAGTTACATACCCCGTCCACCCCGCTTCCCCCACTTCCAACACACATTTAAAAATAAAATACATGTTCCACTGTAACTTTACAAAGGTTTCTTTATTGATGACTTTGCATTAAACGGTTGAAACTGGGACGCAGACTGTGCTGGGTAGGGTGTGCGGTGATGTAAAGACCACCTCTAAACTCGAGGAATGACAGGCTCCTGCTCCCAGAGCGGTCTGCAGTGCCGGACTGGTTGTTTCAACGGAGCCTGCCATCCCTCCTTTTTGGGACTCTGTGTGCGGGGGCTATGTGGCCTTGTGGCGGGGGAGGACGGATACAGATTCCTCTGCTGCGTGGCTCTATGGTCCAGGACAGGGACCGTTGCATGAGATCTGTAACCCCCTCTCCCCCGCTACAAAGTCACGTACCCCCCCACCCACACAGAACCTGCAAACCACCTCCCATACCGACCAGGGTGCCTACTGACTGCACTGTGTGTGTGACCTGCTGCTGATCCTGCCCCCGTCTCTGTACCCTGCTAAAGGTGACTGTCCTATGCAATACCCTACCCCCTTCCCCACCCACCCCTTCAAACGCAGCATTGTGTAAAAAAGCATGACGGAAACAGTAATTAACAGCAAAGTATTTTTAATAATTAACCAGACAGTCAGGGGATGAAACTGGGATTGGGGCTAGGGTGAGTCAGGAAGGGAAGGAATTCTCAAAAATTAGGGTATGAGAGCTTTTGGGTACTTGAGCACTCTGCTGGGGTGCAGTGACAGTTTTCACGGCCCCTGGCGCCACTCCTTCTGGTTACTTTGGGTGACGGGAGGTATGGGACTTTGTGGCGGGGGAGGGCGGTTGCAGATACACTGCGGGGGGGCTCTGTCCTCCTGGCTGCGGTCCTGCAGAACATCCACAAGGCGCCGGAGCGTGTCCGTTTGCTCCCTCATTAGTCCAAGCAGCGTTTGAGTCGCCTGCTTGTCTTCCTCATGCCACCTCTCCTCCCGTTCGCTGTGTGAGCGCTGGTACAGAGAGAGGGTCTCCCTCCACTGGCTCTGCTGGTCCGCCTCGGCTCGGGAGCACCCCATAACTTCAGCGATCATCTCGTCCCGTGTCTTTCTCTTTCGCCGCCTAATCTTTGCCAGCCTCTGTGAGGGGGATGCTGTGGCAGGTCTGGAGACAGTCGAAGCTGTGTGATGGGAAAGAGGGAGTGAATTCCTTGCAAAGATACATTTCTGCGAACAATGAACACAGTCTAGTCTGTGTCTGTGAACAACACCATGCACAGCACCTATCTCGTCCGCACTCCTGCAGCAGGCAATCCGGAAAGCATAAACTCTGCCCCTGTTCTACCCCATCGCAGTGTCCCCCGACCCTTGCACTTCTGGGTTGAGATCCCAGTGCCTGATGGTGCAAATTTCATTGTCGCGGGTGGTTCTGGGTAAATGTAGTCAGTCATTCCTTCCTCCGGGAAAGCAATGCCAGATAATCATTTCGAGCCCATTTTCCCTGGATTGCCCTGGCAGACGCCATAGCGTGGCAACCATGGAGCCTGTTTTGCCTTTTGTCACTGTCACCGTATGTGTACTAGATGCCGCGGACAGAGGCGATTCAGCAGCGCTACACAGCAGCATTCATTTGCTTTTGCATGACAGCAGAGATGGTTATCAGCCATATTGCACCATCAACCACGCCAATGTAAATTGGCAAGGTGATGACGGGTAGCTGTCCTATTGCACTACACCTTCTGCTGCTGTCATAGGTGCCCCTGGCCGAGATCAGCCGGGGGCGCAAAAGACAAAACTGGGAATGACTCCCCGAGTCAATCCCTCCTTTATGGTATCTAAAAATAGAAACAGTCCCGCCTAGAATATGGGGCAACTGTACTAGGGTTGCAGTGTATCAGAGAACTACAGAGCACAGCCGCTCTGTGTCAGATCCCACAGGAATGACGAGCTGCGTGCCATTCACAGGGGGTGCCCCTGCAACAACCCTACCTGTTGCTTCCCTCCTCCTCCAGCCTTCCTGGGCTACCATTGTAGTGTCCCCCCATTTGTATGCTGAAGTAATAAGGAATGCAGGAATAAGAAACAGTGACTTGTTAGGGAAATGAAATGAGGGTAAGGCAGCCTCCAGCTGCTATGATAGTCCAGGCAGTACAGAATCTTTTCTTTACACATGAAGGGCGGGGGCTGATGGAGCTCAGCCCCCTGTTGCTATGATGAAGACGGTTAGCAGGCCGTCTACTTATGGGCTGATGATGAGGACAGGTAGCAGTCCTATTGCACTACACCATCTACCGCAAGGCTGATGATGAGGACGGGTACCAGTCATTTTGCACTATCAGTCACCCATGAGGCGGGGAGGGAGGGCAAGGATGCTACCATAGTGTGCCGCAGCATCGCATCTACCAGCAGCATTCAGTACACATAGGGTGACATTTACAAAAGTCAAGAGACGATTTCTTTCCCTTTTCCTTCTGGGGGTGGGGGGTGGCTGTACATTGACGAGCTATGCCCTGAACCACCGCGGACCCTGTGTTTGACCCTAGAAGCATTTTGAGCTCAGCCAAGAATGCAAATGATTTTCGGACACAGCGGAAACTGTGGGATAGCTTGCGTCCTCAGTCCCCCACCCCTTCCTCCCTCCATGAGCGTCCATTTGATTCTTTGGCTTGTCACGCAGCAGCGTGCTGACTCTCTGCTACGCCGTCTGTCCGGAGATTTTTTTAAAATACTTTGGACCAGGTGTAACATTATGGTAATTTTCCTAATTAGATGCAGGAGTCGCTGAGCGAGATCGCCCTGAGGAGGGTCACTGAAGGAGACAGAGAGCGCATGCTGCGTGAAAGCCAGCACAAACCAGGGGCCTATGCAGCCATGCTCAGGGAGGCAATGCTCCCTGAGTACCTCATGAAAGCCTGGTGCGGAAAGGTGTGCTACCACGGAGCACCCAATAAGGCAGCTCTCCCCAGGAACCTCCTGCGGAGGCTTTTCAATTACCTCCAGGAGAGCTTCGTGGAGATCCCCCAGGAGGATTTCTGTTTTATCCCCATATATATAGAGACCTCCTTTTCACATACTTCAGATTCCTGTTATATTAAGAATAAAAGTTTACATGTTTAAAGCACTTACCGAGTGATCCTTCCCCTGATTCAGGGTCCGGGTTAACGGCTGGGGAGGGTTGGTAGGGGATCTCCGTGACGGTGATGAAGAGATCCTGGCTGTCAGGGAAACCAGCGTTGTAAGCGCTGTCGCCTGCCTCGTCTTTCACAAACCCTTCCTCATCTTCCCCGTCCGCGAACATCGCCGAGGAACTGGCCGTCGACACTGTCCCATCGTCAGAGTCCATGGTCACTGGTGGGGCAGTGGTGGCAGGCTCCGTAGCGTCCGTTTGCCGCTTTGATTTTTTGGTAGCCTTGTCTGGGGTCCTTGATTTTCACGCGGCGCTGCGTTGCATCCCGCCTGTATCCTCTGTCTCTCATGGCTTTGGAGAACTTCTCATAGGTCTTTGCATTCCGTTTTTTGGAGCGCAGCTCCAAAAGCACAGACTCCTCGCCCCATACACCGATCAGATCCAAGACTTCCTGGTCAGTCTATGCCGGGTCCCTCTTTCTATTCAGAGATTGCATGAACTCCTCTGCTGGAGAGCTCTGCATTGCTGCCGGTGCTGCTGAGCTCGCCCCGATGTCCAACCACGAAATGAGATTCAAACTGTCCAGATAGGAAAAGGAATTCAAATTTTCCCGGGGCTTTTCCTGTGTGGCTGGTCAGAACATCGAAGCTCGGACTGCTGTCCAGAGTGTCAACAGAGTGGTGCAGTGTGGGATAGCTCCCGGAGCTACTAAGTTCGATTTGCATCCACACCTAGCCTAATTCGACATAGCCATGTCGAATTTAGCGCTACTCCCCTCGTCGGGGAGGAGTACAGAATTCGAACTAAAGAGCCCTCTATGTCGAATTAAATGGCTTCCTGGTGTGGATGGGTGCACGGTTAATTCGAATTAACGCTGCTAAATTTGAATTAAAGTCCTAGTGTAGACCAGGCCTTAGTTTCCCCCCACCCACTTTTTTTTCTTTGAGATTTAGCTTTAAGTGATAGGATGTGCATGTATCGATCTCAGGCAAGAATCTGGCTTTCAGATTTTTAACACTCAGCATTTAAAATATAAGTGTCCCATGCTAAAAAAATGCTACCTGTAAAATAACAGATCAGAAAACTAATCTACTTTTTGACTTGTCAAAAAATGAACTGTAGCCTCTTGACCTCTAAAGAGCCTGTCAGTGACAGAAAAGGCTACAAGAGCTTTGTAAATTCACTAAAACAAGATGGATAAAACAAGCTGTGCCACCAAACTCCTCGTTGTTTAAGCTGGATAAGTTTCTAGTGGAAAAACTATATTCACCCCAAATAGAACATTTACAAGAAAATCTGATTTCTTCTTCTTCATGTCATCCCTGAGCATCTTTTAGATTCATTAGCTTTCATGATTCTTCTGATTTTTAGTTTTATTGGCTGTTGTGATTCTTCTGATCTCAATATATTTCCTTACCAAATATCATGTCACTCATGGTGTGAAATGTGTCCATCTTTAGAAACCTAAAGCAAGTTGCAGAAAGCCTTTTTTTGACATTTCCATTAAACTTTCAACATCCACTCCGTAAAAAGCAATCTCCTTTTATAAAATAGGACATTTTCTGTCTGCCATGCACTGTAGGAGCTACACAACCAATATTTGCAATGGAGACTTATGGCACTATTTTCAGGCTTTGCATTCACTCTCTTCAGTGGGTTTGGTGAAAACAAGGGAGGTATGTATTGTTTTATATAACGGCTAATTCATTTCATGTACTTTACCACTAGAGTACCTGTCTAGCTGATGAACTGCTGCTGTTTTGATGCATGGAATGAAGGACTATTGTTGTTCTTTTAAAAAAAAAAAGTTAGCCTTTTACATATGAATATTGCACGTAGAGGAGAAGCCCTATTCCTTTTCTTCTTTTCCAAGTAATTAAGGATTTAAATTGCTCTTAAAAACTCTCCCATTACAAGAATGCTAGACATGTTTTTGTATTGATACACGTATCAATCAGAATCTTCCTATCATTTTGCATCTTATTAAAAATAAATCAAATGAAAGAAACTTCAGAGGTTACCTCCTGCATCAAACAATCTCAAATAAATTATTACTATCAGTTCAAGTACAGTATCAATGTGATCAGTATGCATTTGCATTTTACTTTATGGCTCAATAATGGCAAAGAAAATGGTCATAGCACTTTTCCTTAATTGTGAGAGTTCCGAATTAGCATATAAAAGTCTTAAAAAAAAATTAAGAGAAAACTGTTACTAGTGGTCCACTAATCACTGTGCTCTGAAGTCCAGTGTATAAATTAAATTCCTTAATGACTTCAGAACTGACAGTTGAGGTGGCACACAGTACAGGAGACAATATTATTTAAAACATTTAGTCAGTGTAGATTGAAGCATTTATTCAAAAGTTCATTTCTAACCATAAATTGGTTTACTAATGCCACCAAGCCACGCCAAGTATATGTAATAGGTGCAGCAGAGAATTGCTGAAGATTTTAGCTTAGGATTTGGAAGCACTGTAACTGTTGACTTCTAGAAGCCACAGTAATAAATAGGAACAACAATTGTGGCCTGGTCGAAAAATTTCAAAGAAAAATTTCCCCAAAACAGGGTTTCATCAAAACCAAGTTTTTTCTCTGGTACAGATCAACTTCAGTGGAATTTTCCATAAAGAATATAAATGTGCTTCAGTTGTAAAAGTCAACCTGACATGAGAAACATTTAGTTTCAGAATTTCTCCCTCTGCCTGAGCCACTGCAATGCATCATGGGAATTGTAGTGCCGTGTCCCTCCTGTTTCTATTCTCCAAACGGTCCCAGTCTCCTGGCCAGACTTCACCTCCCAGGAAGCACTGCAGTCTCTCATTGTAGTTGAGCAGCTGCAGTGCTTAACAGAAATTGTAGATTCTGAAACAAACCAAGAGGAAAGAGGAAACTTCAGCTCCCTCAGGGCACCACAGTTGCTCATGCACAGAGAGAGAGGGAAAACATTTACCTTCAATCAAAAATGTGAAAGTGGATCATTTCAGCATTCCCAAATGCTAATTTTTTATTCCACAAAAAGTTTTGCTATTTTGACTTTGCTTCCTGAATTAAGATAAAATCAAAATGGCAAAATACTGCAATTTCCCACAGGACAGAAGTTCTGTTTTTCAATCAGCTCTGGTAAAGAGCAGTTCCTTAAAGAAGCACAATCAGTCCCAGTTCACAGACCCAAAATTTAAACCCACCTAAAAATGCAAGATAAAGTTTTCAAACAGCTTTAAAAAAAATGACATTTTCAAAAGGTGCTGAGCACCTACATCTCCAATTTTCATCAGCATCTTTGAAAACTATTTAGGAACTGAATTTGAAACATTTATGTTTGAACATTTTGGATATTTTACACATTTCATCCTTTGTGGAAAAGCGTGAGTCCCCCTAAATGAAGGCTATTCATAATGCAAAATAAAATCCCAGCTACTTACAGTAGTAGCCAATTAACAATGAATCCAAGATGCTCGGAATGTTTGTGATTACAGGTGTACATACGTGACTTGGGAAATCTTTTTAGCCCAAGCAGCCAAATTATAAACAACTAAAAACAAGGGGCTGTAATGGGAGGTGTCAGGCAACCTTAATATAAGGATCACTTACCAGCTCCCCCAATAACAACATTGAAAGCTTTTTATTTAAAGACACATTGCTTAGAAAAGAACAATTGTTTAAGAAGTATATGCATACTTCTAAGTTTATTTTAAGCTAGTTAAAAAAATTAAAACAATAATATAATCCAAGTTGCACTTTCATCCATCCGTGTAACTATTCTCAAATGTGCAGAATGTGCTCTAAATGCAGCACACGTAAAGGTGTCAAATACAAACTCCAGTCTTTCTTTTTACGTATGCTGTTATCACAAGGAGAGGCTGGTATTCCCTGGTATACGGTTTGCATTAATAGACAAAGCCTGATCCTGAAATCTTATGTCCACATGCTCTCCTACTACAGTATTTTGGACTTAAGGCCTTCGATTCTTCCTGAATATTCTCAAAAAGATAGCTGTTTTCTTGAGGAAAATACAGGAGATTTCAAAAACTGTCTTTCCTGCTACTATTAATAATGAGCATGGAAGATGTAAATTGCACGTTTATTTATATTACTGCTCAGTAAAATGGATAATTTGTTTGTGAACTTCTACAGCTTTGAGTCCATGGCAGATGACAAACTATGTGTTAATAGTCGCAGAGGTAGAGTTAAGGCAAAAATAATTAAATTAAGGAAAAGAGAAAGAAAAAACAAAAGCAGACTTCTGATTTGCCTCTTTCTAGTTTTGCCCACAAGGGAAATCAAATTAAATAAATATGATAATACTTTCCCACATCATAAGAGAGATTCTTACCCTTAACCTCTGGAGAAGATATACAGGTGAGCTGAAACAATGGAGGATAGGAAGTGAAAGCCAAAATGGACTGATGGATTAAAAAGAATCCAGAGTTGATCAGACAACCTTCACTTTCATTCCTAATTATGGCCAACAGTATTCCTGTGTATTTAATAAATTAGCATGGAATTTATACAAGATTGCCAGTCACAAGGAGAGAGAGTGTGACGTTTTGTAACTTTTATACTAAAATGTTCCCAATTAATATTATGTTGTTAAAAATAAGGGTGAAATAACCTAACTTAGCATTGAGGTTCACACCTCTAGGTTGGTTACAGAAAATTTATTTAATAGAGGACCACCAGGCAATACTTTGAATGATGCAACCAAACTTTATTTTAAAAAATGATTAGTTTTTTTAAACAGGCATTCAATTATTACTTACACAAATGCTACTATTATACAGTAGAACCTCAGTTACTGACACCTTGGGAATGGACGTTGTTCATAACTCTGAACAAGACGTTATGGGATGCTCCTCAGGGCAGACTGCTCAGAGTGGGGTCTCTCAGCTCTGCTTGCGATATTAGCATCTTCATTTTCTACCTGTAAGTGGCTGCCTGGCAAGTGGGTGTGGGGACAGGCAGCTGGTTCTAGCCCCTGGCTGCAAGGGTGATGAGTGAGGTATCCTGGGGCTGTAGCCCTTTAAAACTGAGCTATTCCTTCAGAGCACAGCATGGAGGCAGGAGCTTGGGCCAGGCCAGGTTCCAGCAGGAGCTCGGGAAGTTTCTTTCCTGGCTCTTACTGAGCATCCAAGCTTGTCCCCCTCCCTCCGGGGAAGGAGGGGAAGGAACTGCACTCATAGATTACAGCAGGGGTCCCCAACCTTTTTAGGTCCAGGGACTGGTTTCGTTTGCCGGACCCTCCGCAGGCGTGCCTGCCGCGGGACGAGCGCTCCCTCCGCAGTCGTGCCTGCGGGAGGTCCGCTGCTCCCGGGGCTCAGCTGGAGCTTCCGCAGGCATGCCTGCGGGAGGTCCACCAGCTCCAGTGGAGCTTCCGGGAGCAGCGGACCTCCCGCAGGCACGACTGCGGAGGGAGCGCTCGTCCCGCGGCTCAGCTGGACCTCCCGCAGGCACGCCTGCGGAAGCTCCACTGGGTCAGTTCGCGGCCCGGTTTCTAAGAGGCCGCGGACCGGTACCGGGCCGCGGACCGGGGGTTGGGGACCCCTGGATTACAGGGAAGCAGAGAAGACCCCAGCGCTGCTCCTGCTCTCCCTGCTCAGAGGCTCACAGCTGTGCCTGTGAAACTAAGTCAGCATCTTCACCTCCTACTTGTAAGTGGCTGTGCTCCCCATCCCCCGTGTGGCGAGTAGGGGGTGGGGACAGGCAGCCCAGATGTGCCTACCTTTAAAATGCAATACAGGCATAATACAATATTCACTATTTTTTTTTTTGGTCTCCACTGCTGCCTGATTGCTTACTTCTGGTTCCACATGGTGTCCGGTTGACCGGTCAGTCCGTAAGTCTGGTGTTCATATCTTTGAGGTTCTACTATACTCACATTCAATGACAAAATGGTATATCAATGGGGGGTGGGGGTGGGAAATCAGTCCACTGATAACAGAGGAAGTACAGACTTATAACACTAGAACCTAATGGTACCCTTCGGATGTTAACCCTTCGGGCACTCTCTCACAATTCAGCAAAACTACACCTTCTATGCTCCATTATCATCCTAATTAATATTATGTTAGCCTCTATCATAATTATATTTCCTCCACCTTCTTGTTGTCTTTTCACACGACTTAATTTAACATCTGCACCAATGTCCCCCCCTACTATCAATATAGATAGCATTTTAGTAAAACGTTTACAATTCTCAAAAACATCCATTGAAAACTGTGCTCAAACCAGTTATAACCAAAACATAATGGTAACATAACCCTACATCATGTCGTTGCTGATTCTTACTTTCCCATAATTTATCTCCAAGTTATCTTTGACTTTTTTCACACTAGGAACTTAAGTTTCCCATACTCCTCTACATTTAGGCTAATTTAGGCCCAAAACCTAAGGTTTACTTATTTCTTAACCAAAGCCATGCTATAGGCTACAGCTCACCTGACAATATTGTGATCCTGAATCCTGCTCTTAGTTTAAAGGGGAAAATGTACATATGTTTGCACATAAACCCTAATTATCAAAAATTAAATTATGGTCTAGCTATTTAACATGAGTATGAAAATTCTAAATATAACTACAAAAATGGGGAAGGACTAATCATAAGAAGGTAGTAAGAAATAATATTCTAGAATCATTTAAATAATCAACAAATGTTACGTGATATATTCACTTACCTCTAATGTGAATGATAGCACCACATCTGACTTTGACAGCTGAATTTCATTTTCATCTCCTATGTCCAAGAAAGCAGAATTCTGTGATCGCTTTAACTTCTGCAATTTAAATTCTGGGCCACCTTTAGACACTGGAAGACTTTCCAAATTTGCCATTAGCAAATTCACTGAAGACCGCAACTCTTCTATAAACATGTTCTCCATTTCTTTCGCTACAAACTTTGGAAATTTTCTTTCCTTGAAAATATTTTTAAAATTCAGAATGTCATTAATTATGTCATATTATAAATTTTGTTTAACTTACTAATCAATGGGCTATGTGCTTGCAGCCAGAGATAGTTAATTAAAATATAAATCTGAACTTTAATGATTATCTAGGATTACATGTTACAAATACTTGGCTTTGGAAATCTATCCTAAATACATTGCTGTCTTTAGCCAGAAACAATGTGAATTGAATTGAGGAATTCCATCAAATACTTCAAACAGATTAAACCAAATTGCAACTTCTTGAGTACTTACAGAGAAAAACAGATTAAAGGGCATCTTTCAAAGGAGGCAGGGCCAAATAATTCATTCTACCTTAATTTCAAAATGTGAGTATGTGCATGCATTTTACACAGTCTCTCTGCTCTACTTGTATGTTCATCAACTTACTGTATCCCTTTAATGTTCACTGTTAATACACCTCTACCTCGATATAACGCTGCCCTCGGGAGCCAAAAAATCTTACCGCGTTATAGGTGAAATCGCGTTATATCAAACTTGATTTGATCCGCTGGAGCGCTGCTTTACCACGTTATATCCGAATTCGTGTTCTATCGGATAGCGTTATATCGGGGTAGAGGTGTATCTGACAAGCTGACACAAAATTCCATTGTCCAGTAGTAATTTTGCTATTTAAAACTCTTCATATCTGGACACAGAAAGCTTAAAAAAAAGTAAAATCAAACTGTACTCTTATTTTTTTAAATCATTATTTTAGATGACAATGCTAATTATGCTAGAGAAAGACTTGTTTTAAAATGGAACTTATAGGGTAGCTAAGAGCTAACTTTCACTCTCAGTAGGAGTTAAACAGACAATAGTGTGTAAGCTCTGCCAACCTGCACTGTAAAAAAACAAAACAAAACAAAACACCCTACCTATGGTCAATGAGTAATATAAAAGCATTGTGTGATCAGTGGACAAAGAGAAACAATACAGCTTTCTATTAACCACATATGTGAAGCATGAGGAATAGTACGCCCAACTTTTTGCTGGAAAAAACAGACATCTCTCTGTTGAACTACAGAAAATTCCCCACTACCTGTTTCTAGTAAGGAGGCTGAAAATAATGGCCATTTAAAATCTTTACAATTGCTTTTTGCTACACATACCGTGTACAAGGAACAACAGGAACACATAGCAGTTAAATGACAGATTTCAGTCACAAATCTCAAAACCTTTAAAAAAATGCAGGTAAGCATTTTGAGTACTGTTTTATAGATGAGACACATATAGCTTAAGTGACATTCCCAAGGACACTCATTCAGTCAATTGCATCACTGAGTATAACTCTAAGGACTCTTGATGCATGGTCTGATGAGCAGGCTTATGCCAGGTAAAGGAAATACCATTCTAATTTAATTAAGTAACATTTTAAAAATTTTAAGATTTGAATGGTTCAAGGGCAACCACCAGAAGGCAAGCCAATTGCAATCAGAAATATTTTATACAAGTCTAACAGTCAAAGGCAGTACACAAAACAGATTTTTAAAAAAATCTTGCTTTGTGACAGCAATAAAATTGTAACAAGTTAAAACTCAGAGTGGTTTTAAGCAAAGCCCTTCCCAATGCTTTTCAAATTATAGATTACAAAGTTACATTTAAAAATGTCTTACTAGGATAACAAATAATATTCTGACTGTATGTGGGACGTTTTAGAATGTTAAAGATAGAACATTAGTCAATTGTGTTAAATGATCTTTCTTCTTACTTTCCTCAATTATTTTCAGTAAAGGTGATCTCCAAAAGTCTAACGCAGCACTAACTCTCACTAGCAGCAAAAATAGTGGTGGCAACAATAGTGCCTATATTTCAAAACAAGTCACATTTGTAAATTTGCATTGTGCAATAAGCTTCTACTCTGGATTAGATCATTTTCTGCACTCAAAAAGGAGCCCTCTATTACCCACTTGCCCCTGTCTCACGAAAGTATAGTCTAGCATCTTCAGTATATAGGCTATGTTTTTTTCATAATACATTTCAAGAGAAGTCAAGTTGTGACAAATTGTGATATCCGATATTTATTACAGATATTTTAGAGCAATAAGGTTTCTATTCTTTCCCCCCACCTCAATTATATTTCAAACTCAAGGTGGGGGATGTAGTCTGGTGAAGTTGATTTATGAAGCCCAAATCTTCTCAGAGATAATGCCTCCCACAAGGCTGTAATCATCAGGGCTATGATTAGGATTAGTGCAACATAATGGAACAAGCCCATGTTACTGGATGAGAAGTGGATCACTCGATAAAGTACCCTGTTCTGTTTACTCCCTCTGAAGCATCTGGCGCTGGCCTCTGTTGGTCTGACCCAGTACGGCCATTCTTATGGCCTTAAGCCATCCACTTTTGATAACAGACTGGAAGGTCCTGCAACCTGGAAAAGAAGCTGAGGGAAAAATGGATTCCCTAGAAGATATACTGATGAATCCTGAAAGAAAAGGTTGAAAAGGCTAGAAGGAGAAGTAGGAGATAGTTCAGGCTGAAACACTTGAAACCTGGGTGGTTTGAGTGCTGATAGGCTGTTGAATCAGACAAGGAAGTCAGATTCCAGGGTCTCGGGGACAAGAGAGATGGTGGAGAAGGCTAGTCTGTCTGCTGCATGTAAGAAACATGATCTATCAGGTTAGGGAAGCAGGAGCGCCACCAGCTTTTTTGCCGCCCTAGGCGGCGGAAGGTCCCGCCCCCAAAATGCCGCCCCCAACAGAGGTGGCGGAAAGTCCGGCCACGGTCGCTGCCCCCCAAATGTTAGTGCCCTAGGCAATCGCCTAGGTCTCCTAATGGGTTGCGCCGGCCCTGTAGGGAAGTCAAAATCAGTCAGACATGATGCTGGCCACATCAGTCCCTTGTGTACCATTGGCTATGAAACTGACAAGCCTTAACCATGTTATCAGCTTGGGGGAACTTTGTTATGAAGAGGATGGTGATCAATTGTTCTCCGTGTCCAATGAAGGCAGGACAACAAGTAATGGGCTTAATCTGCAGCAAGGGAGAATTAGGTTAGATATTAGGAAAAACTTTCTAACTATGTAGTTAAGCTCTGGAATAGGCTTCCAAGAGAGGCTGTGAAATCTCCACCCTTGGAAGTTTTTAAGAACAAGTTAGACAAACACCTGTCGGGGCGGTCTAGGTTTACTTAGTCCTGCCTCAGCACAGGGACCTGGACTCGATGACCTCTCAATGTCCCTTCCAGCCCCATCGTTGTAGGATTACTAACATGGTATTGATTCTGCTCCTTAACAGGATGAGCACAACAACCCCAGTCAAGTTTCCATGAAGAATATTCATAGAAAACAAATTTAAAGAAGCCTTGCAAACGATTACTAAAAGAAACTGAGCATGTGCCCTCTTTTGCTTCTTTATGATGCACAAAGAAAGCCCAAAAATTGTTTGTTATTTGCTTTCTTTATTTTTTTGTAAACATAGAAAAGTAAAGAATATAATATTTGGTCCTCCTTGTTCTTGCTGGAGAACTTCTAGGAAGTCTCAAAAAGAACAGGAGTACTTGTGGCACCTTAAAGACTAACAAATTTATTTTAGCATGAGCTTTCGTGAGCTACAGCTCACTTCTTCGGATGCATAGAATGGAACACACAGACAGGAGATATTTATACATACAGAGAACATGAAAAGGTGGAAGTATGCATAACAACAGGAAAAGTCTAATCAATTGAGATGAGCTATCATCAGCAGGAGGAAAAAAAACTTTTTGAAGTGATAATTAAGATGGCCCATAGAAGGTGTGAGGAGAACTTAACATAGGGAAATAGATTCAATTAGGAAGTCTCAGAGTTCACAATATACATCTCTAACACTTTAATTGTAGGTGCTGTAGGTGTTGAATCTTAATTTTGAAAAAGGCTTCCTTGCTAGGCAATGAAGTTAAATAGGTTAACTAAACAAACAACTTTTCTAGTCTCACTAACATTAAAATTAGTTAAAACAGATATTAGCATTATAAGAATGTTTTTAGACTTTATGGAATGCTTGTAGGATGCTGCATGTATTAACCCTACTTGCAATATCTGTATCCCATGGTTTAAAGTTATATTGCGTGTTTGCATTGTAAATCTCTGTAACTGTGTATCACCAAGCAGGAAAAGAAGCATTAATTAAGGTAAAGTGCTCATCTTGCACACAAGATGGCCCATTGAAAATAAATGAGACATTGTGTAGTACCAAAGGACAGAGACCTTGTTGATTGCATTCCTCACTCCAGAAAGAGGAAACCTGTGCATGAACTCATCCCATCAGCTTGGAATCTGAGGTGAAGGGGATAAAAATCCCTGTCAAAGAGAAACTTGGTCTCTTTATGCTGCCAGGACTCTGAGGGGCAAAGATTCCTAAACGTAAGCAAGAAATCCCCATGCTGCTTATCATGTGTCAGCCCTAAAGGACACCTAGAGCTGCTTATTATAGAAACTTATATTACCTTTTTAAATCTAAGACAGTAACTCGTTTGTGTTTTCTGTTTTAACCACCCATTTCTTTTCTTAGTTAATAAATCTTTAGCCAGGATTGGCTACAGGCGTTGTCTTTGATTTGAGATCTGAGTAGAGTTGATCTGAGGTAAGTGACTGGTCCTTTGGGACTGAGAGTTACCTAAATATTATTGGAGTACTTGTGGCACCTTAAAGACTAACAAATTTATTTTAGCATGAGCTTTCGTGAGCTAAAGCTCACTTCTTCGGATGCATAGAATGGAACACACAGACAGGGGATATTTATACATACAGAGAACATGAAAAGGTGGAAGTATGCATACCAACAGGCAGAGTCTAATCAATTGAGATGAGCTATCCTTAGCAGGAGGAAAAAAAACTTTTTTAAGTGATAATTAAGATGGCCCATAGAAGGTGTGAGGAGAACTTAACATAGGGAAATAGATTCAATTGGTGTAATGACCCAACCATTCCCAGTCTTTGTTTAGACTTTGTTTGTTTTTTTGTTGCAAAATTGCCACCTTCAAGTCTGTCACTGACTGGCCTGTCTCCTCGCTTATAGACAGCCTCCCAACCTGAAGCAAATACTCACCAGCAACCGCACACCATACAACATAAACACTAACCCAGGAACCTATCCTTGCAATAAAGCCCGATGCCAGCTCTGTCCACATATCCATTCAAGTGACACCATCACAGGACCTAATCACATCAGACACGCCATCAGGGGCTCGTACACCTGCACATCTACCAACGTGATATATGCCATCATGTGCCAGCAATGCCCCTCTGCCATGTACATTGGCCAAACCGGACAGTCTCTACGCAAAAGAATAAATGGACACAAATCTGACATCAGGAATCATAACATTCAAAAACCAGTGGGAGAACACTTCAACCTTTCTAACCACTCAGTGACAGACTTGAAGGTGGCAATTTTGCAACAAAAAAACTTCAAAAACAGACTCCAAAGAGAGACTGCTGAACTTGAATTAATATGCAAACTAGATACTATTAACTGTGGTCTAAACAAAGACTGGGAATGGTTGGGTCATTACACCAATTGAATCTATTTCCCTATGTTAAGTTCTCCTCACACCTTCTATGGGCCATCTTAATGATCACTTCAAAAAGTTTTTTTTCCTCCTGCTAACGATAGCTCATCTCAATTGATTAGACTCTGCCTGTTGGTATGCATACTTCCACCTTTTCATGTTCTCTGTATGTATAAATATCTCCTGTCTGTGTGTTCCATTCTATGCATCCGAAGAAGTGAGCTTTAGCTCACGAAAGCTCATGCTAAAATAAATTTGTTAGTCTTTAAGGTGCCACAAGTACTCCTGTTTTTTTTTGCGGATACAGACTAACACGGCTGCTACTCTGAAACCTAAATATTATTGTGATTTTTGGTGTAAAGTGATCATCTAACACATATTCCAGCTTGCCTGGGTGGCAAGTTAGACTGAAATGCCCAAGGGAACTGTCTGTGACTCCATGGTAAAACTTGTTTCAAAGTGGTAGCCGTGTTAGTCTGTATCAGCAAAAAGAATGAGTACTAACTTGTGGCACCTTAGAGACTAACAAATTGGGGTTTAGCCCACGAAAGCTTATGCCCAAATAAATGTGTTAATCTCTAAGGTGCCACAAGTACTCCTCATTCCTTCCACGGTAAGACTGTCATAGTGCTTTAGGAGTTCACACTTGTTACTGGGTTGGTGAAATCTAATTATAGAGCATACAATCGGATTAGGGTGTCTGCCCTGTTTTTTTGACAGTCTGCCCTGAGGTTGACACTCACGATCATGAGCCACTCCAGATGGCGTGACATCACCCAATCCCCATTTATTTGAATATTTCTGATCTCAAGCACATTTCAGATATATGGAGCAATACAGTATTTTCCATACCAAACCAATAATAAAAAAATAAAAAACAACAGTAACTGTTATTTTGATATGTAGAAAGATAACTTAATTGCATTGTCAAAATAACAAAACGTTTATACTTCTAATTTACTTATTAAACTCCCCTCTGAAGTGTTCATTTTCATTCATTCAGTATGACTGAGTAGCTCATGGCAAGGACTGAAGTGAAGTCACAAATGAGTTGAGCTTTGCTGTAGTGAAAAGCATATTGCATTTTCACTGTCTGATATATCTTGACACACCATGTGAGCTTCACATAAATGAAAGAAACTGGCAGAGAACTCAACAGAATTATTTCTACTTTCCTGAGTATAAAAATAAAGAAAAATGTGGAGGGGAAAAAAACAAGATCAAAGTAAGCTTAAAATACTAAATACTAAAATAAATGAATATCTGTTAATTAGCATAGGCTATTGAACAGGAAAGAAAGGGCAATGAATGTGGAACAAACATTTCAAGTAGTCTTCTCTCATATCTTACAAGTTCCCTTATGGAAAAATCCTATGGAATCTTATAGAGAATTATACCCGTGCCATTGAATTCCACAGGCTGATTTAAACATTCTATAGATAAGAAACAATTTTCTATTAGACTCTGTAGATGGTTTAGAATAATTTATATTAAACTCTATTAGCTACAATCCTGTTAAATTATATAGGACAAGCCCATAAATGTGTATTATAATCATGGGCAGACCTAATAAAACAATTAAATGAAAAAAGTTTAATAAAGCCCTGTTATGATGCAAATATTGCCAAATAGAATGTCTCACAATGTAAAAGGTCAAAGAAAATTTCCACTGGTCTAAACCTATGCTATTAAAGAAAGGGACCATGGACAAACATGATGCAGACTATGGCTGGAATTATCTCCCTGAACTTTTGAAAGTAAAGGCTAAGTCAAAATGCAACTTAAGAAGAATGCAGTTTAAGTTTCTTTAAGGTCAAAATAAACAAACGCTAACAGACTTTTAAAAATTAAAGCATTTACTCTAAAGCCCCAAGTACCATGAATGTTACATTATGGTTATCAGCTTTTATTTACTTATTTTGATAGGAATATATGCTATGTTAAAAAGCGTTATAGGGAATTCTTATTTCTATTTCTGTGTGTGCTTCTCTAATCATTGGTGAGTATCATTCCCTCGTATCTGAGAGATATTTGACTAGTCCTGGATCACATGTAGGTAATCTCTCTCTCACTCTCACACTCTCTCTCTCTCAAAAAGAACAGGAGTACTTGTGGCCCCTTAGAGAATAACAAATTTATTTGAGCATAAGCTTTTGTGGGCTACAGCCCACTTTATCGGATGCATAGAATGGAACATATAATGAGGAGATGTATACACATACAGAGAACTTGAAAAGGTGAGAGTAGCCCTACCAACTCAAAGAGGCTAATTACACCCCCCCCAAGATGCCGCATCCTACCTATTAAAGTAAGTGAAAGTACTTGTCAATCCATTCTTATTGTGATAGGTAATTAAAAATGAAAAGATATAAAATAGGCCATCAGTTGAGAGAGAGGGTCATCTATACTAATGGGGCTTAGTTTGCAGCCTTCCCTCAAGTTGCCAGAATACCGCCATAGCATTCAGTAAGCCCCCCCTCCTGCCCAAATCTCCCCCACTGCACACTGCAGGCTGCAAGGGGGATAATGTAATGCTGTTTACATGAATGCTACATTGCTCCTATGCAGGTGGAATTCTGCCCCAGCAGAATGGTCCCTGCATGCAGCCAGAGTGACCTATTGGAGCTGGAACTAGGGCCAGAACTGGTCCCTAAATCTCAGGGATCAATTCACCCATTACTGAAAAGCAGCCTTTGTTTGCTCATTTTGAAGATTGAAAAATAACAGACAGTTGAAAGTAGGGGAGAAATTGAACTGGCAACCACTGAATCATTGAATATGATTACATGAGTGTGGTGTTTAGCTGTGCTTGTAATTATTAGAACTGAGAGCACTGGCTGTTGGGAGTCTGAAAGGACAGGAAACAGGAAGGAGGGGGGAGGAGTTGAGGAGGCTGAGTGAGAGTTACAGAGTGTGCAGCAGCAGCTTGGTAAAAGGGTTTCCACTGTAAAAATAAAGTCCTGTTAAAGTTTGTTAGTACCTTGCCTGCTTGATACAACAGTGAGCTGGAGTTTGGCCAGGACATTGGCACTAGCATTTCAACATTACTGCAGCACTACTGTGACTTAAATGCTCTACAGCAGGGGTAGGCAACCTATGGCACGCTTGCCGAAGGCGGCACTTGAGCTGATTTTCAGTGGCACTCACACCGGGTCCTGGCCACCAGACTGGGGAACTCTGCATTTTAATTTAATTTTAATTGAAGCTTCTTAAACATTTGAAAAACCTTATTTACTTTACATACAGTAGTTTAGTTCTATATTATAGACTTATAGAAAAAAGACCTTCTAAAAATGTTAAAATGTATTACTGGCACACGGAACCTTAAATTACAGTGAATAAATGAAGACTCAGCACACCACTTCTGAAAGGTTGCCGACCCCTGCTCTACAGAGATCCCAAACTTACGGCTAACATATCACACTACATGAGTGTCTCTTTATTCTGATGGTAATGGGACAATTTTTATTGTGAAGTGGATATTTACAGGAAAGCAAAAAGCTCTCTCAACTGTGGCATAATTTGCTAATATGGATAAAAATCCATTATACCAAGATGCACTTTGATATACATTTCTAAGTCTGTCAGCTGGAAAGAGATAACAAATATACTGAAGTTTGTCTTCTTGAATAATTCTATCCTATCCTAGATCAACACTTTCTAACATTCTTGCATTCACTAGGTGCAGTAGCTAATCTTTTTTGATAATATATATACCTGGCGTATAATTATGAACTCTAATATCAAAATTAGTATGTAATATTTTACAGGAAAACATGGGTCAGATCTTAAAATACCATGTGCTGGGGAAACTTTAAAAATATATGTTGATCACCAAAGACTGTAGTTCTGTCAGTCTTTTTAAGTTGGATCACTGCTGCTAAAAAAGCCAGTTTTCACGGAAAGAATCCATAATTCCTAATTTTGACGGTCAAAAATAAAAACGATCTGGGAATACCTTACATATGACAAACAATTCCTCTGAGTGCAAGAAGCCAGTCTTAAATTGTTGTTGGAATGGAATGGAATGGTAAACAGTATTATACTGTTCAGCAACTAGGTGGCACTGTGTGAAAAAATACCATTTTTAAAACTTCAGCCATATCTGGCAGAGCAGTAAAGGATCTTGATTAACAGAGCTGATGTGTATAAGCACGCTCTGTGACCAGACCATATCTGATACAAAAGAACATGGCATGGTGTCAGAAATAAAGAAAGAACAGAAACAGAAGGAAAACAGCAACAAAGGTTACAGACAGAAGAAACAAAGCAACAAAAGTTGTAGGACCTTATCAATCTGCTACTCTTCAATGCCCCAGAGAACTTCAGCTTTGACAAACATTCACAATGAACAGACTGGAAACAATAATTTTGCAAGATTTTGCATTGCAAACAAACTCCACAAAGAAACTGGTGATATAGAAGTATTTTCTGTAATTTATGCTATGGGACAGCAGGCAGAGCATATATTTAAATCCTTTGATTTTAGTGAAGACAATCACAAACATGACCGTGAAGGAGTTCTGGCTAAGTCTGGCTATGTCTTTATACTCCAGAGAAATGTGATTTATCAAAGAACATTTTTTTGCAGCAGAGAATTCAAGAACCAGGAGAAATGTATGTTTTATAAGAGCTCTACATGTATTGGCTGAAAACTGAGATTTTGGGGATGCAAAACTTAAAAATATCAGACAGGCTGGTTATTGGGTTAATTGATAAAAATCTTTCACAGCAGCTACAAGTGAAGAGAGATTTAACCCTAGCCACAGCTATACAGAATGGCAAAGTAGTCAGAATTAGTCAAAGAACAGAACAAAAAGCAGGAGCAACCTGAAAAACCTGAAACTAGCTTAAAAGTTATAAACAGACACTTGAAAGTGAAAAGTCATTATCATAAAACCACTGAGGCAGGGAAAGAGAACTACCTACCAGGCTAAGACGTATGAAGCCCCAGGGACTTTAGTATTGCCCGTGAGTCTTTCAGGCTGTGGAGCTTAGAGTCTGTTTGCGCCGAGAAAAGCCCTAAACAGTCAAAAGGAAAGTCCTGGATTGTCTGCTGAACTTTGTGCAGGAGTCCCGACACCTGAAGCCATGAGCTCCTTCTCATGGCTACGACTGTCAACAAAGTACGGGTTGCCGAGTCCACCCAATCTAGAGAGGCCTGTAAGGAGGTCGTTGCAACGACCTTGCCTTCCTCAAGAACAGCAGCAAAGTCCTAGTGGGAGTCCACCGGGAGTAGCTCCTTGAATTTAGACAACATGGTCCAAGAGTTAAAACTGTAGCAACTAAGGCTGCCTGCTGGTTGGAAATGTGAAGATGGACCCCGCGGAAGAATACACCTTCCTACCGAAGAGATTCAGTTTCTTCGCCTCCTTGGACTTAGTAGTAGGTCCCGGTTGTCCTTGTCTTTCCGTTTGGTTGGAAACCGCCACCACCAGAGTGCCCAGCTGAGGGTGAGTGAACAGGTACTAACACCCTTTTGAAGGCACAAAATACTTCCTCTCCACCCCTTTGGCTGTGAGGGGAAAGGGAGGCGGGCTTTTGCCACAACGCTTTTGTAGTGTTGTGGATGGTCTTAATGAGGGGCAAAGCCACCCCTGAGGGACCTTCAGGCACCAGAATGTCAACCATGGGTCAGTCTCCACCTCTGCCTGCATGTCCAAATTTCCAGCCATCCTTCTGAGCAACTCCTTGTGGACTCAGTTGTCCATGGCCGGAAGCGTGGTGGATGTTCCCGCCACACTTTCATCAGGGGAGGATAAGGAAGATGCCCACAGGGGCACCAGGTCTTCCTGACCCTCCAGTTGTGGGGATCCCCCTGTGCCGACACATCCTGGTACTGGCCCTGGTGCCGGGTCCTGCTGCAGTCTCAGTGCTGGCCCGTGTGCCCATCTCTTAGCCTCGTGGAGATTCACAGGCTACAGATGATGATGGTGGAGGGGCCCATTGCTCTGATACCACCTACAAGGACCTGGACTCCAGCCCTTGAGCTTGGTAGTAGGCCCACTGGGTCCAGAAGGGCCATTGAGCAGGCGTCTGCCACTGCGGTGGCCACGGCATCATAGGCAATGGTTGCTCTTCCTCTTGTCTGGAGTGGAGCCGGCATCGCCTAGACGCATACAACTCTGCCTTCGAGTCAGACAAGGACTCTGATCTCTGTGACCAAGGTGTTGTGGAGTGAGATGGTGCTGGGGAACAGTGTCAAGGCAAGGGAGAGGAGGGCCACATCATTGCCGGCTTGCCCTTAGAAGGCACGGTGCCACTTGTGGTGCCTGTGTGGGGGACTGTGCCGTCATTGCTATGAGGTCTCTACCTGCCTCAAAGGTGTCCAGCGTGGAGGGAAGGTCTAACTCCTCCACCCAACCACCCCACACCAGGGACTCCATGATAACCGGACTCGACGGACTTCCCTGTGAGGCCGGAGTCGACGGTGCCGGCTCAGTCAGATCCGAAACAAGGTGACCCGGTGCAGATGCACCCCACTGCCTCCTCACTCCACTACTCTAGTGGGAGAGCAACCTCTTCTTTTTCTTGTGCGGCACTGGCGAATGGGAGCAATGCCTGGCACTCGTACCAGAGAAGGTCTTCAGTGCTGGGGAATGGTGGTGCAAAGGGTCCTTGGAGCCCGAGTCCTTTCTCAGCACCACAGCCTCTCTTACTAAGGCCAGTGCACTCCGCACCGAAGTGCTGGACGTGGGGTCGAATGCCACCTATGCCGGCTGCGGATGAAGGGCTGGCTCCATGAGGAGTAATGTCACCCTAAAGTCCCTCTCCTTCTTAGTCCTTGGGCAGAAGCTTCTACAGATTTTGCACTTCTCAGTCTGATGGGCTTCCCCAAACACTTTAAGCAGCAGGCATGTGGGTCTCCCTTTGGCATAGGCTTCAGACAGGACCCACATGGTTTGAATCCTTGAGACCGAGATATATCCCAGTCGGGAAAGGTGGTGGGGGAAACCCCCCAACTAAAACTTACCTTAACTAACTATGAACTACTGGAACTAATACTAAGTTTTAACTATTTACAGGTACAACAAGAGAAGGCCCACTAGTGGATCGCTTGCAAGAGAAGAGAGCTGCTCCAACAACCATCAGTGGCGTTAAGAAGGAACTGAGAAGGCGGTGGTTCAGCAGGGACCTATATATACCACCATGAAGGCACGACTCCAGGGGTTCCAGGGCCGACATGACAGGTACCACTAGGGGAAAAACCCTTCCGACAACTGTGCACGTGGCGTGCACACACCTACTTGGAATGGACATGAGCAAGCACTTGAAGAAGAAGAGAAGGGTTTTTTAAATGTACACATTGAGAAAACCATATATATGATTAGAGCTACACTAGCAAGGGGCTGGGGAGCCACCAGAGTACAGAACTAGTACAGAAGTTCCTTGTTTATGGCCCAGGGAATACTAGGTGTGGGGAAGGCTCATATGGCTCTTTCTGCAATTGGGAAATTCGGCCCGAGTGATGTGGCCTGTGGTACAAAGGTAGGGATGTTCTCTCCTAATGAATACACCCAGAGATTTACTCACCATTATCTTCCGCCCATAGTTTTTAACATGGGAGGACGTGCTCTGGGCCATAGGAATTATATGGCCTTGTCTACATAATTATTTAGTTCACAGAAAGCTGACATGTGAATCTACCCTGCACTAGCTTGCCATTCACTAATTGTCCGTATGGACCCTGCTGATGTGCATTAACAGGTCAGTGGTGCACCCTGGTCTGGCTTTATAGGTTGAGGGATATAAAAATAGATCCAATTTTCTAAAACATTTATAAAAAAACACTCTCTTTAATCTATCCATTACCATTTAGGATGGCCTGCACAACTCTCTGATGGCTTTGCTACTTGTAATGCCAAAATCCATCCTAAACTCATGTGAATACAAATTTTATACCATATCATACTCACATGTGTACAAATTACACACACACTTTCTTTTCTCTCCAATTGAGCTCGCTGACAATGGCAGAATCAGATCACACTATATATGACTTAACAAAGTCTCCTCTCTCTCCTTCCACCCAGCGTGTCTATATATATATATATATAAAACGAGAGAGAGAGACAGAGGCTCTAGTCTGGAACTAGTCTGTTCTTCTAAACTGCTGCACAGTACAACTGCCCTAATTTGCTTGATTTTCCTTTTAAAAGGATCAATGGTTATAATATTCAGGAAGGTATATGGCGTACACGCATGCACTCTCACACACCATTTAAAATTGTAGGCATGAAAGTGACAATCATAATTTACCTTTGTCATTTGTTCTGCCATTTGTAGACGTCCATCTAGTTCACGTCGGATCTGAGCTGCTTGTTCATCTGCATTATCCAGCTTCGGTACAGAGCACACAAAATGCAAAAATTAATCATATGGGATAAGCTATGGTAATTGCCTGTTTTAATTATAATAAAAACAACATTTCAAAATAAGGGAATAACAGAAAAGCTTCAAATATTCTCTGTATTTATAGTAAAATGTTACACACAAATATTAAAGGTCTGACTTTCATCAGAAATGCAAGGCAATTTCAATTTGTAAGTGAATCATGACAATATATCATCATTAGAGAGAAGGTGGATGCGGTAATATTATTTATATTTTATTTAATATAATATTTTATTGGACCAACTTCTTTTGGTGAGAGAGATAATCTTTTGAACTTACACAGAGCTCTTCTTCAGCTCTGTGTAAACTCAAAAGATAACTCAATAAAATATATTACCTCACCTATCTTGTCTCTAATATCCTGCAACCAACACAGCTACAAGAACACTGAATATATCATGACAAGTACAAATGCAAATTATCATGGAGGCATTAGCCACTAGAGCTATGACATACAAAGAGATTTATATAGATTAGTTGTGATTAAAAATTCCCAATATTTTCCTCATTATTAGGACATTGTAACTTCCAAAAGTGCTTCATGGGAGATAGAATGCAGGATTATCAAAGGACCTTACAGTCTAAATTTTAGATAGATACAGTAAGTGAGAGTGACAAAAAACAGGGAGGGTGAGGAAAAACTAAGATTACATAAATAGAACCATCCGTGCCATTTTAAAATCACATGAACCATTTTAACAGCTGATTTTTAGAATGGGAACAAGTGGAGGGAGTAGAGCATTGCCTGTGATGTGCTCATGGTAGCCTAAACCCTGGAGGAGACAAGTAGCCACATTTTACATCAGCGGGAGTATTTCTGTTGTTTTCATATTCAGCTTTAGATATAGTGACAGCTTCCCAACTAGTCCTTCAAGGCATCTCCCTGGCCAACCAGGATCATTTTGGTTTTGCCAGGTCTGAGTTTGAGCCAGTTGCTCTTCATCCAGAAAGCTGAACTCTTGTAAGCATTGTGGCATCTTATCATGGCAGTGATTGCATCAGTGGAGAATGAGATATGCAAACAGGTGTCATCAACATATATAGAGAGCAAGACCCATGACATCTTACTGTCTCTCCAAGTGGTGTTATAATAGCCAGTTTAAGACTTTGGACCTAATCTTCAAAACAATTAATGGATCATGTCCAAGCTACATTAGAGACCACATCTCCATCTATGAACTGCCAAGACCACTGTGCTCCACAGACAATGCAGATTACAAAGACCAGCACAAAGTATGAGAGATCTGGGGACAAAACACTCTTAGCTGAGTGTTGCTCAACTTTGTTACTCCTTGCCTTCTTGCTACCGGCTCCTCTCTACTACACGCTGTTATGTCTTTCTGGACACTCTCAAGAGACCTCCTAGTTTTATTCACATGCTCATCAACAAATCCTTTCTGCCAGTCAATTATTTTTGCCAATTGCTTGCCTCTCTCCAGCCTACATTTTCACTCCATTTTCCCCAATATATTTTACTCTCTCTCCCATCTCTTAAAAGAGCAAAAGTATTTTTATTATTATTATAGGCGGGGCTGATAGCACTGACTATTAAGGTTACACAGCACTTCATGCAGCACTCTCTTTTCAGTTGCTTATAACCATTTGGGCTGACATTTCCTATGCGAGGTGTCTGACTCAGGCTGAGCCCAAATAAAATAGTTCAGTCACTGCCAAGAAAGAAGTTAAGGAAAAATATATTGTTTGAAACTGTTTGGTTTTTTTTTAAATGATCTTTTCCTTGAACAGCTCTATTGCTCCATGCTTTGGAACAGGGACTTGAAATTGGCAAGGGAGTGGCCTGTGCAGCAGGGATGTGTCTTTTGCTGTCCCTGTGATAATCCACCCACATTAAGCCAAATTATAAACCTTTGAAAAATAATCTCTTGTTCACACATGGTCATTTTTAGCAGCTAAATTCCCTAAAATTGTCTTTACTGGGCATGCTCCAACCTAGGGCTGAGCAGCACTTCCCCTGCAATTGCAGCTTTGGTCTGATGAGGGTCATGCCAGGTCCAGGTCCTGAACTGAGAACCGGGGGGCTCTTCTGTACTCTGTGACTTGCTGTTGGACTCAAGCTGAGTGGAGAAGGAAGCTGCCTGATTCAAATGCAGAGGGGACAAGAGTCACACCTGCAAAGGAGGGGTGGGGAAAGTACATTGGAACAAGGAACCTGGCAAGGGAACCTGGGACTGGGAAGTGGAGTGCAGGGAATATTGAGACTTGCTTAGCAGGACACTGGGACTGATTGGGCAGGAGACTAGTTAGGAGAAACAGTAACTGGCTACTGCATGTTTTTCTTGGACCTTCCTCTGAAGGTACTAGTACTAGCCAATTTCAGTGACAGGATACCAGACTAGATGGTACTACATCTTCAGCTCCATGAATAGCATTTCTATTGAAATGACATCCTCCAATAACTGGGAATTCTGCCTAAGTGGCAAATAAGACCACTTACTTATGGAGGTCATTCTGCTTAAGCAGATTCTGCTGCAATAGCCCTTATTTAGGCAAAACTGGCTTCATTGTGAGTTTATCTGAGTAAGAACCACAGGTCAGATCAATAGCATAATATCTTGATCAGTTTGCAACCTATTTGTTTATGTGCATAAAAATATGGAAAGGGAGCACAGGTCTACTGAATGAGCACCCATGTTTTTAGAGGTTGAAATCCAAGGACAGAATGATTTGCAGTTCTGATTGTAAATATCCTTTGTTTACTGTTATATTACCTAAAGGACCCTAACACATGTTCATGCATTTTGACACAAAAGGGAAATGGCACTATGTGAAAAATCTGGCTAAAGTACAAGAACAACTTGCAGTGGAAGAGGTAATCATGTTGCCAAGAGGTAATGCACTAAATTCCATGATGTTCGTTTGAGTTCCTATACACACACAGTATGTCAAATATCATTCATAGAAGAAATTAAAACATTTTAATTATATACAAATGGGAATATTGACCTGACAGAAATTATAGTTCTTCACATCCATAATTATTAAAGTTTGCTCTCCCCCCTGAGCATTTCATTAATGTTAAATTAGTTTCTTGTAACTTTTTAATTCCATATTAATGTGAAATAACAAATGTGCAGCTTTAAATGTATTCTAAATTAATGACTGAATTCAAAATATTTTAATACATCTGCAGCTTTGGGGCCCATTCTCATTTCTGTCACATCAATTAAAAAGCACTATAACTTTCTCCTATGCTCTTTGAGTGGCTGGCAGCTCCTGGACCACATAATGTTCCCCGGTGATCATCTCTTTCAATGCTGACTAATTGGGACTCTGCTATACTGAGAGGCCGCTGAGAGGTGCCTACCTGAGGTAGCCAAGAGTTCCCCCTATGGCATTTCTGTCTGATAGCCAAGGGGAAAAGTTAGAGACATAAAGTGAGTGAGGTAGTATCTTTTATTGGATCAACTTCTGTTGGTGAATGAGACAAGCTTTCGAGCCACACAGATCATCTCACCCACCTAGTCTCTCTAATATCCTGGGACCGACACAGCTACAACATTGCATACAACCACGGAAAAGTTGTCAGCCACTGTGGTGCAATAAAGGTCATAGTTTGGCAGGTCATGTGTTCTGTTTTAAGCTGGACAGGTCTGTTTTCTCAAACTTTGTCCCCTGTCCAGTATGAATGTAAAACATGGTTTTGGACATGGTTTTGTCCAGCATCACACTGCATGGGATGGAGGACACCATATTGAAGACAGCACCACTCTGTCCCACCAGCATGACCTCACATGTGTACAAGGTCATGCTGGTGGGGGCAGGATCACGCAGGGAGGATGGTGTCACATTGCTCCCCTAAGTCCGGAATGTCTGGTGTTCTGGGGGATGTGCTCAATGACCATCCTAGTCACAGTGGAATAGTTTAGAAGCCTTCTTATGATATTAGAGGGGGAAAAGGTTGATTCCTCCATTCTACTAGCAACAAATGGAGTCCAGCACTGCTCCTGGGAATGAGAGGGTAAGGTTCAGATTTATGGTTGTCCTGTGAGTATGTGGCATTAAGAAATATGGTAGGCATGGAATATGTAGATACAGGTTTTTCATACTGTCCACTTTCCTTGTCATCAAAGATAAAAGTACCCAGAAAAAGATACCTGTTCCAAGCAACACTAGGTCTATGAAGCCCTGATTCTGCCAAGATTTATACATGTGCTCAACTTTACACATGCCGAGCAGTCCCATAGACTTCAACTGTAAAGTTAAGCATGTTCATAAGTCTTTGCAGTGTCACAGCCTAAGAGCAGTAAACTCCTAATGTTGTGCATTGACCCCAGAAAAGATGGTCAATGTTCCTAAAATTTCTCAAGCTTATGAGCCAGGATTAGCAGTTAAGTATATACTGTAGAAGGATCAGCAACTCTCAAATAGCCAGAAAACACAAAAGGCCAACACCTAATCAACAGCAACAGCACTTTTGGATATGGTATCAATAAAAGGATTTTATGACCCCAAAGAAAAGCCATCAGAGTATTGGTTGCAACCTTAAATTATTTGCACAGGCAAAACAAGCAGAATAAAGGTTTATTTAAAGGCCAGCCTATATAGTTTTCCCAAATATTGCAACTGTTTTTTTTTTTATTAAACCCTTTATTAAAAACTCTTCAGTCTTTTGTTTCAGGTAGAGTGTTACAGTGGAAAAAAATAACTCTTCAATGTCTTATCAGACAATTCCCTCTCATTTAACCCCAAATTAATATGTAAAATACATAATTCTTAAATTTATTTATCAAAATAGGAGTCTAGTTCTTCAAAGGTGTTGGTAGTGGGGTTGGGGGGTTTGTTAGTTTGATTGAGGGTTTTGTTTTGTTTTTGTTCTTGTCTTCTTACAGACTAAATTCTGGATTACAATTCTGATAAGATTTACAGTTTTCAGATGCATAAAATGACCCCCAAATGAAGTATTTTGCTTTAATATTTTATTTCCTTTTAAGAATTTACTTAATTCAATGCTGCTATGGAGTCTGAGTGCTCAGTCCTACAAAGAAATTATGCACATGCTTCAGTGCTTTGTGGGATTAGGGATGCAGTGCTCAGCATATTGTAGGATCAAGCCCTAAAACTTTTACATTCTGACTCGAATTTGAAATCTTTGCACTATTATAGATTTTTACACTTAACAGACCTCATCCTGGAAGGTGCAGAGATCCTCCTGCAAATTTCTAAAGGCCCTGCACTCTCATGGTCTCCATCATGAGTTTCAGGGGCACAACACCTCATAGAAGGAGCGCTGCACTTTGCAGGATCAGTATCTCCTATAGTAGCGATGGATGGCTCCAATAGCAATGCATCCTAATGGCCTAGGCCCAAATCTTCAAAGGTGACATCAGTGAAAGTTAGGCCCTGATCCCTAAGGATCTGGGTCCTGACCTTGCAAGCTCCACACACAGAATTCCCATTGATTTCAAAGGGAATTCTGTGTACATAATCAGTTCTTAGTTCTTCCTAGTCCCCTGCTACTCAAGCAACCCCCTCTCCCAATTAACCTACAGAGTGCAGAAAATATGCTGGATTTGGCAAATAAAAACCTCGTGGAACTGGTAGTATTTAAGCTTATGTGCAAAGAGGAATCAAAGTAAAACAAACACAAGAGGATGAGGAAAGATCTTTCATACATACAATCTGTAAACTTTGCAAAAAGTAACCAGGATCTTTTCCTTAAAATTATATATCTTCTGGATGAAGAATTAAATATACATCATTTACAGGAAATCCTAGGTCAAAAGACAACTTCAGGGCCCACGGAAGGATGCTCTAAAGTAAATCACAGTACTTTCACTTCAATCTGTCTTCAGCTAAAAAAATAAAAGGTGTATTATAAAAGGTGACCTGCAAAGCTTTTATGAAATGTTTTAACAGTTTTCATATGTTAGCATGTACATTTTAAATCCTAATAACTTTTAAAACTCTTCTTTTGTCGAATGCTTAAAAATAAATATCAATATTATCCATCGTCATTAAAAATAAAATTTCTGCCAAGCCTGCAAATAATAATATCAATCAAGATGCATAGCTGAAATCTTGAATCTCTCACTCATGTTGTCAGGCAGGGGGCTTACAAGCACTATTTTAAAAAGAATCATGAAAAGAGGCATGCTAACTAAAATTAATCTATGAATTTATGAAAAAAAAACCAAAGGTAAAGCATACCTTCAGAGACCATGAATTTCATAAGCTGAAAAAAGTGAACACACGTGAAAGCGCTTTGTAGATCACCTTTAAAGAAGTCCAATACTGTAAAGGCATGCTTTTTAAATTATACAAAACAGACAAGTGATGGGGTGTACAAAACTCACAAATCAGCAGCAAATTAATGGGCTGCTGGGGGCCAATCAGCCCCACCCCATGACACCTGAAGCAGATACCCAACATCAAGGGAGGAGCTAAAAAGGGAGAGCCCAGCTCATTTGCTGCCTGGGTGGGATGGAGAGCAGACTTGGAACTCTGAATGTGGGAGAGAAGTGGCTGGGGCCAGGAACTGGGAAAGAATGCTGCTTACCCAGGACCTCTCTGAAGGAATAGAAGAGTTTGTTTCTTTGTGTTGATTTTGGACGTTTGGTACCCCGAAGAGGTGGGACTGTTACATGACATCACTGGAAGGCTGTCACCTGAACTCAGAGGCTGTTGAAGGATGGGTGGAGCAACAGAAGACAAGACTAGGAAGGAAACAGAGGCAAAGCCACTGGCCCACTACACCACCAGTGGTGTGCGGGAGGGTGTGCAGCCACAGCGAGCTACCATACTGGGACCTGTGCAAATACAGAGATAATATTTTCTCCTTTGGAAATTATGGGGATACATTTCTGCTTTGTATATCACAACCACTAAGAGTTCCTCTTCCTTTTGCCTCCATATCATGGGTGACATTTTGCGAGGTGCAGCACAGATTTTGCCAGTCAGGGACAGGTGGCGCTAAGCTGTCTGTAAGCCACATTTGTGCTCTCCTGATTCTGGGCTTCTCTGGTGACCAGAGTAGTCTTTAGTGTAATTTAGACAGCCTTTTGGTGCTAAATTACAGCAAGCTGTGCCCTCCAGCCTATGGGCAGCAGGGCTGTCCAAAATCTCTGCAGTGCTACCTGCTGCAGTCCCACCCCCTTCCCTTTTGTTCCCAGACCCATGCTCTTGGCCTGTCATATATGCCAGGGGTCCTCAGGAGACAGCCAGGGGAATTCTCCTGGGGCCCTTTTATGCCACTCTGGTCTCTTTGCTTATATGAAGCAGGAGTGAAAATTTCACACCATATATCCAACACCCTGCTGATGACAAGTATTCATGCAGCTACACAACAAGACTCGTCAACAACTACATGCACTATACTGGCCTGAGTTATATAATCCTTACATTCAACATGTGCCAAAAAAGAAAGTTCTCAGAAGCTGTGTCTGGAATTTTTAAGCTGACTTACCCCAGAACACTACATTTCAAGTTTAAAAACATGAAATCTTATATCTTACTCAAACTATCCCTTCGACCCTCTTATTCCACAGGCAAGTTCTGTATGCAAGTTTGACTGCTCTTGAACTCTGGCTTAAAAGTATGCATACAGGACCTGCCATGGTGAGAATTTCTGGGCCCTGAAAGTATCTTAGAAGTCCTCAACTTGCCTATATTATTCAACCATATCTCATAAAAATACAATTAAGACTGCAGAAGTCAGCATACTGAATTAATATTAACCTGCAGAAAAATGTTTAAAAAGAAAGAAAATGTAAACCAAGAAACATAAGAACACATTTATTTGACTGGCTCTATAATGCCAACTCCCATGGCAGCTAGGTGCTTTGATAAGAGATTAAAATACCAATTAGTGAGCAGAAATCTGGGGGAAAAAACCAGACACTAAACAAAATAAAAGGCCTTTACACCATGTACTAGATGTAGGCTTTGATAGTTTCAATTCCAAAGCCAGAACCACTCTACTGAGAAAGCCCTGTTGCTATATAGAGCATGATCAAGCTTTGGGATGAAGAAAGAATCTCCCAAGTGATCTTAACAGCCATGGCATAGGGAGAGAGGTGCCCTCTTGAACAATTGTGTTCCAATTTACTAAGGGATTTAGAAGCCATCAACATCCTGAATCACACTTCAAAGTAAACAGGACTAGGAAGCAGACTCAGACTCAGTACAAATATTATTCATGCCAAATGCATTACACAGATAGGTGGCTGCATTCTGCATTAGCAGGATCTTCCAGGTAGATTTCCAGTTTTTCATTTCAGTGGCCAAACCAAATGTTTGAAAACTAACAATTCATGTGAAGATTGCCTTGGTCTGAGTTAAAGTCTGGTCTTCCTTGTATTTTGCAGTTGAATTTTGTCATTTAATGACTGGAAGGAATACTACTTTGCTCCCTCTAGTGTCTTGCCCTAGCTTTGCACGGTAGAGAATGGCATCAGCTGTTTCAATTTCTCTGTTTGGATTTGAGCAGACCATGGCATTCCCCTTTAATTGAACAGGCCCAGAATTTTCACTCATTTATGCACAAGATCCTTTCTGTCATGTGCTGCCCATGGCACTGTTGTTGCCCCTCAAATCCAACATTTTAGATATAATCATGCGGTTCAATTTTTCTTTTGTTTCCTGAGCTGAATTTAAAATACCTATTCTGCCGTATGAAGTTCCAGGAAGTCAAGGACTCATAACTCTACGGGGACTCATTCCCTCTTCCCAATCTGGTAATCTGAGCAAACAGCTTGTAGAAGAATTCCATATTGGACCACATAATATATCCCAAATCTTTTGGAGGAAGTTGTACGTCTCTTTGGTACTTAGAAAAATCATTTGAAGAAAGTGTGTAGCTTGCTCTGTATGTGGCTTTGTGAATCATAGATAAAATCCACTTGATTACTCATTATTTTCCTCAGATTTTATACAAAGATAAAAGTCCAGGCATTGGGTACTCCATTTACATGGACACATGCACACTGTGAACTGGAAACAAATATTTTAAATATTTATTCACTCCCTGTGATCTGTTTAGGGATTGAGGGGAGGAAATCAGAAAACTATAGGTAGACAGATATTGAATTGTAAGTCTCCAATGTTTCTTTCAATTGTATTTTTCAGGACTATAATGTATTGCTATTATGAAGATCTTTTCAAAACTTGGGAACTAACAACAGGTTTTGGAAGGAAAAATCCAATAAAAAGAGAAGGTTGGAAAATTAAACCATTACAATTAAGCTTAGCATTGAAATCTACCGGTATTTCCTTTCTCACTTCAATGATTTTTCCTCTATCACATGCATTTATTGGTTTGTTTTCAAAGGACTGTTCATAAATACTGGCATATGGGCACACTGTCTTTCTGTTCTCTGATGAATCTATCCTTAAATGCAGATCTTCTCCCCATAGATTATTTGGGTTTTGCAATCATACAAAAAAAAAGGGTGAATCCCAATCTTACCACACAAATCTTGGCAATCTATTTTTAAATGTGTGAATAGTTTTACAAGCTAGTCTGAAACAGCAGGCTCTGAAACAATGGTAAACTCCATACTTCCCAGCACACTCACACTACTAGTGTAGGTGAGGCTTTGTTTTACAACCTTAAATCCAAAAAGTAGTGAACACTCTGCCACTGACAAAATTTGTTTTTCATCATAGTCATTTGTCCACATGACTAAACTACCATGCCATTTGTCACAAAAATGACAGTCTCGGCTCAAGAAAGACATGGAATTGAAATAGTAAAGGATCAACTCATCCCATCAGTTGTGCATATACAACTACCACTGTAGTCAGTGGAAGCTGCTTGTATACAACTGATGGGATAACTGACTCCACCAAGCAAGTGTTGCATTCCCTTGTCAGACAGATGGGTAGAATTGCATAGCACCTGTCGCCACCTTAAATGAGGCACCAGAGACATCAGTCTCTTACTTTTATAAGCACTTATTTACTCATTTTGAAAAACTATATTGAGAAAGGCTATATTTATATACGGTCAACAAATCAACATCAGCAGTGAATAATTCTGTCACACGATACTCTCTTTAATAGAATGAGCACAGGATAATTTTGTAAAAAAGACTCAAAGTATTTGTCATCTAAAGATCTACAATGATATTCAACACCTGAAATATCCTCCGTCTAAATATACACAGTATAATATTACTGGCTTACCTGAAAGTAGTAAATCAATGAGATACTTGTAATAACCATTCAATAAGGTTCTCCCTACAGACACACCTGGTACTATATTTATCTTTATTGCATTTATCAAACAGCTTAAGAGAGGGTTTAAAAGGCAGCAAAAGCCCAGCAATAATCAATACAAAGCTGACTTCTGATTTGTTCAGCTGCTACCTTTCTTTTCTTCTTGGTCAGCAAAGGGGATATGTTTTGCAGATGTATTTGTACAAGAGTAAGTGGATGATACCTGAAATACTACACAAGGTTTAAATCTTGAAAATAAGGATTTTCATTATTTTTCTGGTTTGTTGGTACATATATTTTTAATGTAACACTTGAAATTCAAGTGCCTGACATTTCTCTTGTCTTTCTAGGTAAAGTTATATCATCAATTAACTGCATATAATCTGCCATTGTTGCAATGATTGACCAGCTCACTAGATTAATACTAATTTGACATAAAACTAGCCAACTATATAACTACAGGGAATGGCTCAGAAATAATGTGGTAGTATAGTTTTCTGTTTTTGTCATTTTGATATTTGTATTCTATTTTTTTCTGGATACCTGAAGTTTGGATACCTGAAGTTGAAACTGGAATAAAAAGTTATGGTTTATGTCCATAAAATGACTGGAGTGAGTGAAGAGTTTAGACTAAATGCTTAAACTGAAATGAAGTGATAACTAATGCTGAATATATTGAAGAAGAACTACGTTTGCAACCCACAAATGAACCATTGAATACTTAAAACCTAAAAGGAATTAAAAGATCTCTAATATAATTAAGTGATATCATTTCTTCTGCTCTGGTACCCAGAGGAGATGATTCTAAACTAACTAATCAGAAAAGTCTAACCAGAGGGTCACCTTATCTTTTTTTTTTTCTTTCTTTTTTTTTTTAATCTTTAATCTAGAGAAATGAGGGGAGAGGGAGAGGGTTTGAGGGTATAACTAGAAAACATCACAATGGCAGATACTTTTTCCTTATTAGCTACCAGATGCTGTGACCTAGGGCTGGATTTAGAGGCAGGCAACCCAGGCGACTGACAGTGGTGCAGGGCTTGCGGGGTGCCAGGCTCGCTGTGCTATTTTTGTTGTTAACAAAAGAGAAAATAGAACATTTAAAGAAAAACGTTTCATGTATTCCGTATTTGGATTCACTTTTCACTAGCCTCCTAAAATGTTCTGGACTTTTATAGAATCTTGAAGAATCCTCCAGAGTTTCTGAGAACTACATTTTCCTCAAATGTTGTCCTAGTATGTTGTCAACCATGGTCTCATGGGTATATAAAGGGTGGGGCTTTGCCAATCAGTCGGTGAGATACAAGAACAAACTGAAGTGAAGTGAGAGCCCAGCTGTGATACTGTGAACCTTGTTTTATTGTGGGCCTATTCAATTAAAGGGGAATGCCATGGTCTGCTCAAATCCAAACAGGAAAATTGAAACTGCTGATGCCATTTTCTACTGTGCAAAGCTGGGGCAAGACACTAGATAGAGCAAAGTAGTATTCCTTCCAGTCACTAGATGACAAAATTCAGTTGTGAAAGTCTACTTGTGTTTTAAGACTTGAAGAGTGTAGGTAGCGACTAATAAAGGACATATTTAATGAGACGCCAGAGATATCTATCGAACACCTATATACGCAACAATGTAAAAGAAATACTGTTACTTCTTTTGCCAGGCTTAAAATTGCAAATTAGCAGATTTACCTGAAGATAAGAAATGAAAATGTGAGGAAAGTGATGGAGAATCATCTAGTTTTCCTGGTGGCATAAAGGAGAGTGACGATAAAGAAAAATCTGGTTTACATGAAAAGGAGAGAAATGATAAAGAAGAATTAGCCTCGCATTATGACCAAAACAGCAGTGAGAAAAACTGCACACCACAAATCTATACATCAGATCCTACTTTATGGTTGGCGATACTAAACTGTCAATATTTAAAAAACAAGGAGTCCTTGTGGCACCTTAGAAACTAACATTTATTTGGGCATAAGCTTTCGTGGGCTAGAATCCACTTCATCAGATGTATGAAGTAAAAAAATACAGGAGCAAGTATAAATACATGAAAGGATGGGGATGTTTTACCAAGTGTTAGGTCAGTCTAACGAGATAAATCAATTAACAGCAGGATACAAAGAGAGGAAAAATAACTTTTGAAGTGGTAAGAGAGTGGCTCATTACAGACAGTTGACAAGAAGGTGCGAGTAACAGTAGGGTGAAATTAGTATTGGGGAAATTAAGTTTAGGTTTTGTAATGACCCAACCACTCCCAGTCTTTATTCAGGCCTAATCTGATGGTATTTAGTTTGCATATTAATTCCAGTTCTGCAACTTCACATTGGAGTCTGTTTTTGAAGTTTTTTTATTGAAGAATTGCCACTGTTATTGAGTAACCAGAGAGACTGAAGTGTTCTCCTACTGATTTTTGAATGTCCTGATGTCAGATTTGTGTCCATTTATTCTTTTGCATAGAGACTGTCTGGTTTGGCCAATGAACATGGCAGATTACTGGCACATGATGGCATATAACATATTGGTAGATGTGCAAGTGAACGAGCCCCAGATGGTGTGGCTGATGTGATTAGGCCCTATGATGGTGTCCCTTGAATAGATATATGGACAGAGTTGGCACTGGGGTTTGTAGCAGGGTTTGGTTCCTGGGTTGGTGTTTTTGTTGTGCGGTGTGTAGTTGCTGGTGACTATTTGCTTCAGGTTGGGGGGCTGTCTGTATTGATTGTACAATTTTGAACGGGACAGGCAAAATCAAGGATATGACATTTCCAGTAAATGAACAGTGGTGACACTTCTCAAAGTCACACTGAGAAAGAGCGATCGAGAATGGTGAGAAACTGAATCGGCATTGACTAGTTTACTCAAAATCAACTGGCAAAGTGTTCTGTTTTCATTGCAAAATATTTGACAAGAATGCCAAATGTTGTTTGCGCTTTCTGGGTACAATTGCTGGCATAATTTGGCTGATGCTCTGAAGCAACATGGCCATCTCCAAATGGATGGAGGTCGAGTCCAGGCTCAAGCTGAATAAATGCACAGATGCAGAAAACCAGCACACTATTAATGCAGAAACCCAGCATTGGAAGAACATGCTTTAACATCTGATCTCAATTAACCTCTTCCTTGCAACAAATAATTTGGCTTTCTCGGGCACGTCAGATAAGTTGTTCACTGAACATAATGGTAATTTTCTCGGTTTGGTAGAGCTCTTTGGGAAATACGATGATGTCATGCATGAGCACCTACATCGAGTAGTCCATAAAGAAGCTATTGACCATTACTGCAGCAAAATAATTCAAAACAAATCAATTGACCTTATAGAAAGGAAAGTGCTTGATAACATATTGATGCAGCTCAGCAAAGCGAAGTACTACACCATAATAATGGACTGCACTCCTGACATTAGTCACAGTGAAAAGATGTTATATAAATACGATTTATTGATGAGGATGACTGTATTCAAATAAAGGAATACTATCTGTTTCAGGTCTATGGATGACTCTACTAGGAAAGGCCGAAGAGAACTGTTTATGAATGTTTTGAGTGAGAATGAAATAAAGCTTTGGGACTGCTGTGGCCAAGACTATGACAACAGCATAAACATGAAGGGAAGAAACAGTGGCATCCACACAAGGGTCATTGCGCTGAATCCAAGAGCTTTCTTCGTGCCTTGTGGCTGCCATTCCCAAAAACCTGGTTGCGTCAGATGCTGCATCATCTTCCTTAGATTCAGTCTCTCTCTTCAGAGTACTGCTAAGGATATACATCCTGTTTGCAGCATCAACTATCAGGTGGAAGATACTCACTATGTTACAAATCTGACTGTGAAGCTGCCAAGTGGCACTTGCTAGGAGAGCTGAATTGACAGTGTAAGGCTAGTGAGGTACCAAGTGACTGAGGTTTATGACACCCTGATGGAACTGGCACATCAAGTAAAGCAGAGGTTGGAATCTGACATGAGGTGCAAAGTCTGGCAAACCAGACATGGTGGAAGCCTGGAGGCGGTAGCCAAATGGGCAAATAGGCAGCGGAATCAAGGAGTGGATGCGCAGAGCCCTGACCAGCACTTCAGAATTGTTGTTTGTTACCCGATGTGTGGGAAGTAGTTGGTTGCGCCTGGTTTTGCCAGTGCCTAGGAGGTCTGTTGTGGTTTCTCCCAGTGTCATCCAACCTGGACTAGAGTTGGTGATATTGTTGTGCACGGGGCCTCTGATAAGGTTGATACCATTGTCTCCTAGGGATGGATGGGTATATGCCCAGTGTGCGCAGAGTGGCTCTAGAGACTTTCATAGTGTGAAGGACTTCATCGGTTTTTTTTGGAAAAGAATTTATCTTTGTCAAAGGGAAGATCTTCCACTTTGGTCTGGAAATCCTTGGGGATACCAGATGCAGACAGCCAGGAACACCGGCACATCATCACTGCAGTGGTGTGGGCTGCTGTATCTGCCACGTCCATTGACGCTTGTAGTGCTGTCCTAGACACCAACTGACCTTCGACGAGGACTGAGTTGAAGTCCGCTGTCCTGTCCTCTGGTATATGGGAGGCAAAATCAAAGAGCTTGTAATTGTCATAGTCATAGCTTGCGAGGAGGGCGGAATAATTTGCAATTCTAAATTGTAGAGTAGAAGAGGTATAAACTTTGCAGCCCAGGAGGTCAAGGCGTTTGAGATCCTTGCCCTGCGGAGTGGGCCGGTAGTGTGGCTACTTTGTTCTCTGTGTCGCTGCATCCACAAGAAAATTGGGTTGTAGGTGGGAAAATAAGAAATCGACGTCCTTCACAGGCACATAGTATTTACGTTCAGCTTTCTTGCATGTTGGTGGGATGGAGGCAGGGGTCTGCCGGAGAGTATCATCTGGTTCTAGGAGGGCTTTGTTTATGGGTAGTGAGATCTTTGAGGGTGCAGAAGGTTGGAGGATTTTGAGGAGTCTACGTTGGGTCTCCTGAATTTCCTCCAAAGGGATGTCCTGGCTGAGCGCCACTCTCTTGAAAAGTTCCTGGAATTGCTTAAAGTCATCCACGTGTTGTGGAGGTGGAGGCACGAGGGCATCCTCTGCAGCTGATAGTGAGGCAGGAGCTAGTAAATCCAGGAAGGGTTCATAACCCACCTCTTCAAGAGGGGGTTCAGGAGCTCTAGATGTTGATGGAGCTGGAGATATAGGCATAGGACGAGCTTGCTGCCTGGTAAAAGGGGTGCAAGGAGGAGCAGTGGCAGCAGCTGACCACGGGTACCACTGAGGCCAGGGCACCAGGTAGGAAAATTTGAGTCCTGGCCACCAGGGGGGACAAAGTAGGGAAACTGAGGCTGATTCTTATGATACACCATGTTTTGGGGTGTGTATGGCTCCGGTGGAGGGGGAGATTCAAGCGGGGAGAACTCTGCCTGCTGCTGTATGTTGTTCTCACTATCTGTGAAAGTAGCCAGGTCAGGTGAAGAGAGCTGCTTGGGAGCCACAGAGATATCCTGCTGATGCAGGAATTGTTGCTTCTCCCTAGAGTGGTGTGCTGCAGAGTGTGAAGTGTGAGCAGCAGCCCAGAGTGATTTAGCTTCACTTTTGTAGGAGCCACGAGAAATTTGTGAGTGCCCTGCCGGGGGTCGTAATCTGCTCCGGGGGTGGCAGGCAGGCTCAGTGCCGATGTTCTTGTCGGCACTGGGGTGGAACGTGCTGCCGGCACCGGGTCCATCATTGGTGCCGGCAGGACCAGTGCAGAGAGAGCTTCCTGCTGTGGGAAGTCGAGTCCCTGCTTTTGTGCCCTGCGTGAGTTGCTGCTGAGGTGCTGGGGTGATCAGCGTTGCCTGCTCTCAGTGCTGTTAGCACCAAGGGTAAAGACCTTGTGGGAGATCCTTTACCCTTTTGAGTGTCTCTGAGAGGAGGCATTAGGGCTTCCTGGCTCTTCGCATGAGGGGGTGGAGCCGCGCTCCCGGTCAGTTCTGACTTGCCAGGGGAGCGTGAAGGAAAGGGTTTACTGCTCTTCTCCATAGGCAGCTGCAGAGCTTTCTCCATGAGGAGCATTTTTAGCCGCAAGTCTCTGTCAGGGTGAGCTCTAGTTTTTAAGTTAGTATAGTGGAGACACTTCACAGGGACGTGTCTCTCGCTGAGGCATTTAACGCAGAGTTGGTCTGACGGGCACTATGTCAGAGACTCCTTGCAGGAGCCACATTTCTTAAAGCCTGGTGACCTCGCCATAATGAAAATCTGAGCAGCCGGGGAAGTCTCAACAAGAGACTAACTTGAGGATTTTTTTTTTAAACTAGCAAACTACGCTAGGAAAGGGAGAACTGGGAAATGGCTAGCTAGCTATTTCTATTTTTCTCTACTTATTTCCTAAAGTAACCAGGGAAGAGATGAGCACTGCCCTGAGTCCTGTCTTCAGCCGAAGACAGTTGAGAAGGAACTCAGGGGGGTGCAGGATGCGCGCACTCAGGCAGACCCTAACAACGCTGCGAGACAGCAGCTGACTGGGCATCCTGACTGGGCACTGTTACCGAAGATCTCCGATCACTGCCAGGACGCACCGTCACCTGGAGTGGAGCACCCACAGGGACAGCACTAGAAAAACCACCATGGGACATGCCCCCAGAAGTCCTAGCAACACACATGGATACAGCAACTCGGGCAGGGCTTTGCAGTGTAGTTTGAAAGTCCAGCATAGCCCCAGCTAGGCTAACCCAAGTGCAAATCATCCGGACTAACTCTACAGTGAAGACGTTGCCTACCATCCCCTTGCTTTGAGCTCAAGACATGCCAAAAAAAACTTGGCTATCTATTAAAAATTTCAATCTGTATTACAGTGAGCGATGAGCAGGGTTTCTGGGAGAGAAGACTGTGACACACAATGTCAAATTACTTTTAGATAAATCACTCTAATGCTTGCAGATTCCCTGTCAAAGGATGATGATGATAGAGGATAGATTTTGAAGCTGTATAGTTCACAAGGAAAATTTGAAAGAAAATAAAAGACTAAGTAATCTAACGAGTTATCTAGCTGCACAGGCCATTCCATTACCACAAGTCCACGCTACAAATGCATAAAATGGATGCATTTTAAATTGTGCTTTATTGTAAAATCTGTATTATTCACTTTGTCACCTATAATACACTCTACTTTATTTCTCAGTTGCATTTTTGCTGATATATTATGCATTCAAATCAAGAGAGCAAAGACCATCATCCTATTTGTCTAATTCAAATGCTGTGAAGAGAAATTCCTTTCATATGATGATGATCTCCATAAAAGGTATAAAATATATTTTTAAAAATCCTGGTTTTCCTGGTAAATGCCAAGTTCTCAAAACCATGAGAAAGGAAACATTTTTAATACTAATTCCTTAGCCCCAGCTAGGCTAACCCAAGTGCAAATCATCTGGACTAACTCTACAATGAAGACGTTGCCTACCATCCCCTTGCTTTGAGCTCAAGACATGCCAAAAAACTTGGCTATCTATTAAAAATTTCAATCTGTATTACAGTGAGTGATGAGCAGGGTTTCTGGTGAGCACAGCACAGATACATAGCTCTTCTTCATAGGCAGATCTGACCAGAGAGCAACCAATTAGAAATTCTCCTGGGAGCAGAAGAGGAGAAAAGACAAACGAGGCTATTTCCAAGAATGGATCTTAAATTACTGCCCTGACTGTGTGAACAACAACTGCAAAACCTGTCACCTGCAAAGCAGGCTATCCTCCCTGATGAAATACAGTGTGCACAGATTTAAAGAAGCCACTGTTAAGCCCCAGCTCCAGAAGACACATTAGAAAGTAGACATGGGCTGCAAACAGGCAGAGCAAGGAAACCTGCCAGTATGGTCTGAATAGCGCCACTACAACCAATGAGCTTCCTACCCTCTTTCATCCTTTTGTCTCCTGAGCTCATTCTACTTCTGAAAAATGATATAAGAGCTCAAAAGCCAAAGCCTAATCCCTACCTAAGTTTTAGTGTCCCAAAGGGCAGATGCTGAAGTATGTTGCTTCTGCCCACCTGGCCAGGGCAAAAAGACAAAGGCTTGGGGCAAAAGGGAGAGGGGAAGAGAGCAATGGCAACTTGGATTTTTAGTGCCTGACATTTTGCCTAGAGTGCATACAAGGATGAATTACGCATATGTCCTGTGCCAATAAATCTGGGATTCAGATGTAGAGTACAGTTTGCTTTTTTATAGAAACCAAAAAAATCAGCACCTATAATATATGCCACAGTGTAGATGTCCTCCTTATCTGAACATACCTTGTATAAGCTTATTCAGGTACTGACAGAGTTAAGATCAGTTCCAGATACAGCCATATACATGCTTTACACAAGTAAAATGCAAATACGACAGTAACAGAGAAAGCACATACTTTCCAGCATCGCCAATTCCAAATATTCAAAGATCACAAGTCAGGCCCCAACAAACCATGGGAAATGTAAAAAAATAAAATAAAAGTTGTGTTCCTTTTATTTAGTTTCAGCTTTTTGCATTGTCAAGCTTTTCTCTCAACCATAAGGGCCAGAAATTTACCTTTATTAAACATGGAAACTAAGATTCTCGTATAATCTCATGAATCCAGGAGCTGGGGCTTTCAGAAAAAACCCACCAGAAACCTTAAGACTTCCAATAAAATTGTGAGAGTTGGCAACACTGACGAAACATCCAGTTAATATATTTTACAGCTGGTACAGAAGTGCTCCCACATGAAATGCATTTCAAAAGTCAGATTCAACTTTCAAAGTTAAAATCTTCAGATTAGGGATGATAAGGGAGGAATAATGAATGGTTGAATAAAGTTGGTGTGCACTGATAAAAATTTGCTATAAACAAAATAATTTCTCCATTACAATAAACAGGTAAAGAGTATATTCATTAGCAAAAGGAGAGATATAGGAACTGCCCTTGATGTAGATAATATGCTGAAATGAAAAACAAATAAAAAAGAGTAAGAAGTAGAAGTATAAAACAAACATCACTGACCTTGTCATAAAGGAGAAATTAAATGTTTGTGTAAAAGAAAAATAAAATACTAAAGAATTAACCCCATACCAAAAATGTTAAGATTGCTGAGATTACGGAGATGACTGAGCACATTGATTTTTTCAAAGTCTGCTAACTAATGTTTTATCCCTGAACAGATATCAAGTGGCCATTAGAAAAATTTAACCAAAAGGCATTTTGGCTAACAATTATATTACAAGTCTTAAGTCTTAGACGTAAGATTTTGCAGAAAAAATGTTGAGAATTTACATAAAAGAACTAAAGTACAGTACTGATGGTTTTTGATGCCAGATACCTACTAAGAATAAAATAAAATATGGTTACCATGAAGAAAACAGAAGCAGCACTACTTTGTCAACACTGAGGTTTAGGAGACTACGTGACATCTACGATGCAGGCTGAGAACTTGCTTCTAACTGAATCAGTATGCTATGAACCATCACTATGTTCCTTGAGGAACTACTGGGCAACATTAGATCAGAAAAGTAGCACCCAGGTACCCTACAGACATACAGGAAGAAACAACAATCTCTTGTCAACAAAATACCAGCAGGGGAAACTACAGATGGGAATGTTGGCCTCACCTTTGCAGGTGACACCAAACATGTGGAACACTTAAGAAAATATGGAAATGGAAAAGAAATGTTCAAGAAACCACAACTGGAGAAACTCCATTTTTTAATAATAAAAACAGATTTCAGTAGCAGACAGATCAACTGAAGAAACCTGCTGAATATATGGTAGAGTTGCTATAACTGCTTTCTCAGACAGAATTCAAAACCTGATACCATCCAAATACTCTCATAAGTATTAGGCTCTTCCCCCAACTTTTCTCACCTGTCTGTTTTCCCAGAACTGTGGGAGTATCCTGTCCAATTTAGAGACAGAGGTAAAATAATTTGCCAGATGGAAAGAGGATTTAAACATCAACTTGATCAAAATCTCATTCTACCTCCACTCCAGTTCAGAAATACAAAATAAAAAGGCAGGAATTTCTAGACCCAAGCGCTACGAAAAGCATAGATTCAGCTAGGCTTGGCTTTTCCCAGTGAAGCAGCAGAAACCAGGAAAGACAATGGCTCTTGCTACTACACGAAAAACAGAAAAGAAAAACTGCATCAGCCCCAAATATTATTTATTATTGGATAACTTCCAGCCATTCTTATCCTCTTTGAGCTTACCACAGAACTCATTGTTTTGTAAGTCAAATAAAAAACCCTTACATTGCTCCTCATATAGACTAGTCACACTCATAAATCCAACAGCCAAATACTAGCAAAGAAGGGAAAGCAAGTGATTTCATGTTTTCAACACCTCAGCATCTGGCAGCTTCTATTGCATCAATGGTAAGAAAGAAACTGACTATTGAGGCACTAGGGCTCACTCTCATTCTATAGCAGGGGAAGAATAATGGAATGCCATGGAATTTTAAAGTTGTCGGCGTTTCGCCATCCATTTTGCATTAGAAGTATAGATGGGAGTCTGTGACAAGTGACACCTTTGGAGAAAGGAGTCCACTGTAAGGACAATTATCTTATGTATTTATAAGATGCTATAAAACACTTCTTATAGCATATCCAAAGACACTCCATGACCAGGGACTTGCATACATGCAAACTCTCACTGTACAAGGTTTAAAAAAAAAATTATAAACCCTTTCAGGAATTTTCCCAGATTTCATTTGTAAAATTCAGGCTTTCTGTAACACAAAGACAGATAACCATCACTTTGTTGTTCCACAGTGACTTCAGTTATAAAGTGAATGCAAATTTGAGGGTTTGCCTCAGAAGAATTAATATTTCATTTTCAAAATATTATGTAAAATGTTTCTCTCAGTAAGCGTTAATTATTGATTAGATTTCCTCTTGAGTGTTGAAAGCAAAGTGAATCTATGTAATTAGGGCAATAAATGTTAACGAATGCTGTATTTAATATGCAAAAGCACCTTGAATGTCACACCAATAATTTATCCCAAATAATTGTAGCTGCCTGTCACTTAATTAGATAAGAGCCTTAAAATTCAAGAGGACAGTGTATCTTTAGTTGAACTGCCAATTTATTATACTTTTTCAAGACGCAAACGTTTCATTAACTAAGTTGTCTTCAGATTTCACAGAGTGAAAAAACCAACCATGTCTAAATAACAAAGCCTTACACAGAGGGAGGGAGTTCATATTTATTTGAAATGAAATCAGCATTTACATTTCATTTAAATTTAAAGACGCAGCTTCTGGGCAAATATTCTAGAAACAAAATTTCTTTTTTTGAGCAGGACAATAATTGTGAGGAATGCCATTCTGAAGAAACACATATGAAAGAATGAATGAACAGATGGAACTCTTCCGGCTGGTGGATGCCTGAGATCTCTTTCTGGTAGCTGTTCCCTGAACTGAATCAGGAAGATCCCTTTCAATCAATCAAATCAATAAGTAAATCTGATTCACCGGTTTCACCAGTTGTGGGAGCAAAGAATATAGAAATTAGAGATAGTTATCTACCAACAGATGAGATGGAAGGAGATGTGGAGGGAATACTCGGAGTTAGTACATAGCTAACAAAGGAACTCTGGATCACTGAAGCTTGCCTATGCCTGAGACCAAAATTCCTAATAAGCTCCAATAAGACTTAGATTTTTGTTTCTGTGACTCCATTTGTTTTCCATTATGGCCATTTTCATCTGTTAACATCCTTCTGAGGTGAGATCTCTTATCTGATAGTACCATCCTCAGCCCAAGCCTATGATCGACCTCCCTAGCACTGTGTTGTCTTTGTCCTGAATCAAAGATACTCCAAGATCCATAACACTCTGAAAGCCCTGATCAAAAAAATTGTCTAGGAAAAGATAAGTCAATTTCCTTCTTCCTTAAAGCCACTATTACTACTGCATGGAGAGAGACCCTGGAAGATCAAATGATAATGATTAAAGTTAGGAAAAGAAAATGGGTCTCATCCGTATGCAAACAAGAATTGTCTGAGGATGGTAAAGGAAGATTGCTTTGAAGATAAGCCTCTTTTAGGAACTTATTTAGATGTTTCAGACCAGACATGAGGTGAGGAATTGGCACACCTAGGGCTGGTCTTTTCTGCATTGATCTGTTCTGCTGCACCCTGTGAAGGTGAGCAGAGGAATCGGGCATTCAGGATTATCTGCCCGACCGCACTCTGAAAGTGAGACAGGGAAACAACACTGTTTAGTTTCCTTTGGGTTTATCCCCTTAATACTGCTTCAGAGGGTGGAGGAAAATTGGGCTCAAAGATTGCTCCGAAAATATTTCAAGTGGCTAGTGATGTCCACATGCTCGAAGAGGCTGAGCTCATTTGTCTCCTCTCCCTCAGATGGCTTCCTTCTCAGTTTCTCAAGGCATCAGTTTCACCTGGGGCTCAAGGACGGGCTGCCCCAGAAGCCCCACTCCTCTCTGTTGCATGGCATCCAAATGGGCCAGATAGGTCTGCATTTCCCCTGGAGGTTTCAGTCTTGGATATGAGTAGGGATCCTCAGGGTGTGGAGGGTGGTGGAAGGGGAGTTCCGTTATAGAAGTGGCAGCAAAGGAAGATACCTGGGCCAAAAGCCCCTTACCGCATTCTCGGACATGGGCAGTGTCCATGCTGTGCCCAACACCCTCCATCTGTGACCCACTGGGAAGCAGAGGAGGAAGAGGAGGAAGCTGAACTTTGCAATCAGAGGTGTGGTAGCTCATGCATGCTATGGGGACTCAGGTGCAAATTTCCAACTGGTGCACTGGTCTTCTGACTTCACTCCAATGAACTGGGAGGGTAGGGAGAGAGCAGTTGCCCTGGAACCATTCTTTTCCATTCCTTCCTAGTTCCTTTCCTCCTGGGGAGAGGATGCCAAAGCCTGGCCTGGCCTGCAACTTGCCCAGCAGAGCTGAAATCTTCAGTCCCACCCTTGGATCCCCTCCTGCTAGGGAAACCCTGTCCAGACTGGGCTGAGAGGAAAACCACTCTCTGCCCAGGCAGCCAGTCAAACTCCCTAACAAGACACTTGATAAGATGGGGGAGCAGGAGACAGACTGGCTTTTCTTGGCCTAGCTCTGCCCTGATGCCTTCAGGAGCACCAGCTGCAGTAAATGCCTCAGAAAGGGAAGAAGAGCTGAGACGATAATGTCTCCCAAAAGCCATATGCAGCCCTGGGACATGGATGGGAATTTGACAGACATTCAACTGAATTACTACTCTAAACATTCAAAATAAAGTTTGGAATATTCCTCAGAAAAGCTCTGCGGTAGGGAGGTCTGGCTGAGCCGCTGACCAGTTTGGAGGCAGAGAAACTTCAGGAGACAAGGCATTCCCCTCCTGCCAGCGAGTGGCAGGTCTGAGTCTGCCCCCAAGAAGCAAACAGGCTGAAGTACCCATTGTAACAGATCCGTGGAGGTGAACCCAAAGAAGAAAAGGCATGGAGTAATTAGATGTTAAGGGCTCCATTTTCCAGTCTGTCAACTTCACTGCATACACCAGCTGCTCCCACAAACCCAAACGTACAGGGCATGATGTAGAATCTTGGGGGCGGCATGGAGCAGAGCTGCACAATGGCCAATCCCTCTGCTGGCACAAGATCCATTACATTATGTAGTTTACACTAGTGGTAGAAGTTAGAGCAGACCCTGGTCACTCTCCCTTCCACCAGAGCTGGGTTGGCTGAGGATCAGGGCTGCACCTGACTCCCCGTGGCTACCACTCAACAGTACGTCCAAGCTGCATTCTGATGCAGTGAATTGGAGCCAAAATTATGCTGTATGTACTGAACTAAACTGAGTATCACAGGAAAATGAGGCGGAGAGACTTGGCTACTATAGAGAACTCTCAGTGCCATATATGCAAATAACATTATACATGCAAATTACCTTGAGGTCCTGGGTATCTTAAATATTTTAGTTCGAAACCAAGACTTGTTTTTAATAAATTCACAATACAAACCAATTAGGGCTGTTGAACAATTTTTTAAAATGAATGATTGTGAGATTAAAAAAAAAAGTGTTGATTAATCGCAGTTTTAATCAGTCCAGACTAGGTTGGCCGGGGTGGCTCCACGGGGGCCAAAAACAGGAGCGGAGCTGGGTGGTAGGAAGAGGGGCACCTCAGAAAAATTAATATTTCATTTTAAAAATATTATGTAAAATGTTTCTCTCAGTAGGAGCATGGCACCCTGGGGCTTGGCCCCTCTCGCCCATTCCTAAAGCCAGCCTCGTCCAGTGGAGAGGGGATGGTGTAGGCAGCAGTGGCTGGGCTCCTCTCTCCCCCTTGGAAGATGTTTAACAGGGTCTCCCAAATTGCTCACAGACTATGGGACTGGGTAACTATCAATTAGTGCAGTGGGGGGAGATACCCCTAGAGTCACCCAGGTGGGGGAGGGCAGGGGGTCCTGCTGCAGTGGCTCCGAAGAGCCCTTTCCCTGCTTTGTGTCCTTGCGGCTGCTGGCGATTGCCCTTACTTCTCCCCCGACGTAAAACAAATCAATAGATTATCGCGGGGGAGAGGGCGCAAGATCAGCCCTGAGGATTCCAGTAGTCTGCGCCCTCTCCCCCGCGATAACCTTGTCCTGCTCACTGCCCCAGCTGGTGCCTCCCTCCCCACCTGGCTACCACCAAATCCCATCTCTAGAGGTGTGCGATTAACTCCCATTTAAAAAATTACACATTAATTTGTTTTTAATTAATCGCATGTGTTAACCTGGGGGGCAGTGTCGCTCCCTGTCATGGTGGCAGGGCAGCTGGCACAGACCCTGGATATGACAGCAGTCAGTCAGTGCTTCCCTGCAGGGCTCTTCTCCTCCTCTGGGCTAGGAGTCAGGGCCTGAGTGGGCAAGATCCTGGTAGTTGCGAGAGACCAATCAGATGCAGATGCAAAGGAGGGACCAATCGGGAAACGGACCAATCAGGACTCTTTCTGAGCTGCAACATCTGTTCCACAAAAACCCCAGATATTGCCTCTTATTTGAATATTCTGTCTGGATAGAGAAGGCAGAGGATCAAAAAAGAGGCCATGTCTGGGAAAACCTAGACATATGGTAACCCTACGGATATTTTCTTAATGAGACTCTCAAATTATATTTTTTTGCTATGGTTATGTTATCTTTTACATTTCTGCCGCACAAGCTGGAAACCTTCTGCACCGCAAATGTGCCTTCTTGTGGCTCTGAAGGATTCTCAAGTTCCTAGATTTCCATTTCTTCTATAAAGCTCACAGACCAAGCTGAACACCTAAATCCAGTTTACTCCATATGTGGTCAAACTTCAACTAAATTCGGATAGTTTAATTCCCGTTTCCTAATAGCCAGCCTCAGCCTAAAACTCATCCTAAATAATTAAATAAATGTAACCTGGGACATTTCCATGGAAGCCTGTAAATATCTTTAGAATGTCTGAAGCCAGCAGATCTTTGTTCTCCCATATAATGTACCCCAGATTGCTATAACTTACAAACTTTGCAGAGACCCGTAGCTTGGGAAACAAAAGTAAGGAAGCTATGGGGAGTAGGCTTGGCAAGTCAGTCAATTGACAAAGTCAAATAATGTCAGTTGATGGCCTATTTGACCGTGGTCAAATATTCCAACAAGAGTACCCTGCTGTAGTTGGTGTCCTACTTTTTTGATTTTATCATGGTGCCATCGGTTTGCAAGCCTACTTAATTGTCTTGATCACTTGTCTTGATCATGTACATCACAATGTACATGGCGGTTTACAAAGCACATTAAGTAAATGTCCCAAAGAGCTTACAATCTAAACTGACTAAGCAAACACAAAGAAATTGTGGGGGAGGGGGGGAGAGCAAAGGATTCAGTAATTAAACTTCTTCACCTAACACAAAGAGAAAAACTCTTAACCATTAAGCCTCTCCCTTACAAACAAAACTATCACAGCAATTTTTTTATATATTATTTAACAATATTTAATCAATAATATTTGGACCAGCCAAATGCCCAACCCTAGTGGGGAGGTAAAAAAAAAAAAAAAAACCCTATATATTCCCACTGGAAGCTGACCTTGGAATTCTAGAAGTTGTCACTGGTAAATTATATTCTATTAAAAGAGACTACTGCATCTAATTTTTTGTCCCCTATTGTTACACGAAACACCTATGATCTTTAGAAGTGAGAGATTTGAGGGTTTTTTTTGTATTTGATCAGTTCTTAGTGCAGTTTTAGCTACATATAATCATTTTCACAAGATCCTTGTATAATCAGTTTCCTTCATTGCTTGTGTAGGTGTTTCACATAGCAAAAGGGAAGATAAACATCTTTAAAAATAGGAAAATGTGATTGTAAATTGGCAGAAAGAATTAGAGGGCAGGTGCAATATTGGAAAGAACTCTTTGTGAAACATGAGATTTCAAACTGATAATGTTCCTTTGAAACACTAAATATGCACCAAAACCCCGAAGTCCTGAAAGCAGTCATATTTCCCAGTAGTCACAGAAACAGTAATAAAATAATCATAAAATCAAGGTTGACTACGAGTTTGGATTTTTTGTGTCTCTTTTGTTAAATAAAGCAGATTATTTCCCTTCTCAACACATACTTAGGAACAGACTCACAAGTCCAACTCACAACCAGGGGTGCCATCTTTGTACCCTACCACTTCTGGGCTACTCTTGGGGCTGAAATGGCACCTGACCATAGATGCTGAAACTAGGGGTGCTGCCGCACCACCTGGCTTGCAGTGGTTTCTATCATATACAGGGTTTGCAGTTGGTTCAATGGCTCTCAGGACACCCACTATACAAATTGTACAGGCACCCCTGCACCTGATGTAACCTAGGTAGCACAGGTTATAGCATGCTACTGCAGGGTGCCCGTGGGCAACAACGCTACTGAGAATCACCACAGAACATAGTATTACAGGCCCATCCTCGCTCACCCTATCATGCCCCTTGTGCAGGGACCTGTGGTGGCAGCATGTGCACAGCAGGCTACAGAGATCCTATGCACTGAACTGAGGTATTCTCTCCTGGCTGGCTGTTGGGATGCCCTGGAATGCCACTGCAGCAATATACAAGGGCTATTAAGCTAGGGTGAAATTTTCACCCCTGATCTACCACGCTTCATTCATCCTGCACAAAAAAGTAGCATGAAGGACAGAAGGAGTCAACAGGGGAAAACACAGAAAAAATATAGGAGGTGGGGAAAGGGGGAATTATAGATGAGGAAAGGAAGAAAAAAATTAGACACAGGAGACTGAAAAGCTAAGGAACAAAGATAGGCAAGAGAGAAAAGGAGGGTGAGAAAAGAGCTCAGGAAACACAGCAGATGAAAATATGATACGTTGTTCTACGGAAAGTTTATTGCCAAACTACTGCAATAAAACACACATTCCTGGTTGATATACCTGTCAGGGGACATGCTTATGTGGAAGGAGGAGGCTCAGCAGCCGTGCTCATAAATGGGAAATGTGCACAGGATCCTAATGTCTTTACAAACAGGAGAAAAGAGAACTTGCTCTGGGTTGATGGGGCATGTTCGTTTTAGTGGCTTTGGTGTATAGCAAATAGCTGATACAGGCCCAGACACAAAACTGGCATCTCTGAAAACTACTATCTTATTCTCCAGAATCTCAGCATTCATATTTAAAAAATTAAGTCTCTAGCTGTTATGGCTGCAAAGGAAACCTCAAAACTGTGAAGAGAGTATAACCAAGGCAGAGATGTTAATGATTTCATTCCTCTTGAAAGCAAGGCGAGAAGGGTATCACAGATCTGCACAATTCCCTGAGACTGACATCTCATTTTGGTGCCACAAATGGGTGGTATTTGGGAGATGCTACAGCTCCCCTCCACAAAAAACCAAACCCAAGAGCCTCACAGAGCCCATGTGCATACACAAACCACGCGAAGAGGCACTCAAACTCAAACAGCTAATGGAGCCAAGTGTCACACACAATTATATTTTTAATATCTGCACAATTTACTCTAAGCAGCATCATATTTTGAGGACGCAAGCTGAACATATTTTGTGGACAGAGCTTAGAAGAATATCACAGCCTCTCCCCCCCACTCCTCCCCCAGTTCAAACCCTGGCTTCGGTGTGTATTTATTAACACTTGCCAGAGCCAAGTTATGGTCTGTTAAGTTTAAAATGTTCTAAAATGGAGGAAATTGCATCAGTTATTTCAACATTTTTCAGAGGGGAGGAAAAGGACCAGTTGGTTGAGGGCTGTGAAGCAGAGGACCATATGGCAAGGGAAACAAAGCATCAATTTACCTCTTACCCCTAAAACCTCTTTACCTCTTGTCCTCTGAAATACCTGATGCACTTCAATCCCCTCTCCCTTTCAAACTGGCAGTGGAGGTCCTCTTCTTCCCCCCTGAGGAAAAGTGGAATTGGTGAGGAGGCAGAGAGGCAAAACTTCCCCTTCTGTCAGACACTCCTGCTGCTCTATCTACTGCAGGGAAAGCTGAAGGCCCAACATATTCCAACATATTCCACTCACTTCTCCCATTTTTCCCACCTCAACTTGCCATGGCTGGTGAGTTTCACGTCACCAGTCAGTGAGAAGCAGCATCAGTAAAGACGCTGAACTCCCCTAAACAAGGATGAAAAGGAGGAAGCTCCATTTTCAAAGTGGTGGGGCACAATACAGCAGGCAACCAGTGAGGGCGCTGCTGGAAGCCTGCAGCAAAGCAAAGAGAACAGCTGCTTTCTGTACTTCTGCCTAACACAGGCAACTGCTGCAAAACATGCAGAGGATCTGCATGGGAGACAGTGAACAGAGGTTGGTAGGCAGCACTACCTACTGTTACCCACATCTATGGGCCTCACAAAATGCAGCTTAACTGTAGGACAGTTTTTCCCTCAAAGATATATTGCATAGCCTGGTGTTTCCAAAGGGACTGGAAGTACAAAGAGGAGGACAAATAACTTACAACTCTCTGTACAAATTGTAATTATACAAGTTTGCTGTGATGGTTGTTTCTCACAAGGGGTGAATAAACTCATGCAGGATTTCATTTCAGACTCCAAGTCTGTCAAAAGCACAAACCAGCAGCTGACTCATCGAAACCTCTATCAAAAATTCAATTTTAACATCTGTTTGGTTTCTCACTTGTCTGGCTGTTTCCTCTCCTCCTGGATAGTATTGACTGTCACTATCTGCAAGTCTAAAAGCCATGGCTAAGGGAAATAAAAGAACATGTCTGTATATGGGGTGGGGATAGGCATGTAAATAGTAGGTGCTATTTGGATGTAATTTTGCTTTACTCTAATTTTTCACTTCACTTTTGCTCCCATTCTGTGAATACCCTGAAAATACAGGGAAATAGAATACAAAACAAAAAACACTTGTTATAGCTATATTGGGATTGGAAGGATCTCTCTGTCAAAAACTACCATTAACAGCATAAGGAACAGGTCGCTAGCTGCCTGTGGTACACTTGCTGTGAAAAGTGAGATCTATGATATTAGACTATGGAATAATTTCCCAAAGAGAGAAGTGGAAACCTAATTGATTGAACTGGACTGCACAAAGCATTACACAAAGTGTGCTGCTTGGAACAATCCTGTACTGTCAGGAGGATGAACTGAGTCAATGTGGCTCAACAGATGTGCTGCAACCTGGAAACAGTCACCAGGAGATATCCTGTGGGTTGCGCACGCGCGCACACGCACACACACACACCCCCTCCCTAAAGAAAACAAAATCCCTGAAAAACTACGACCAATAGTGAAACTGGTCAGGGATGGGTTTGAAGTAGCTCTCTCCTTCCCCACTGCTTCTGGTTTGCTGCGTTTTGCTTCCCTCCACTCCTGCTTGTTTGTTGTGTGTCCTCTACTCAAACTGACAACAATTGCTCTGTTCCACCCCCGAACGCGTAACCACAATGGCTTGGCTCTGGGACAGGTAAAGAAGTGCTCCAAGGAGGTGTAGTACAGGATTCCCAACCTGCAGAGCTCAGCACTGTGCAGGTAAGGAGGGGGGAAAAGTCCCATTCCACTCCATAGCACCAGCTCCCCATACCAGCAGTCTTACCAATCTTGGGAGACAACCCCCTTGATGCACATACACAAGCCCATCCCCACCTTCACATCATTTTTTAAAAAAAATCTACAACTTATAACAAGGCCAAAAGACTGTTCCATGACCGAAAATCCCACTAGGACTGTGGAATATGGTCAGTCACTGGATGATATTTTCAGTCATTTTGCAGGTCACAGACCAAAAATGGACTGAAAACCACTGGACTAGATAGAGTTGGAAAACCTCTATTAGCCTAACTTCCATAATTCTATCAAAATTCCTGCATTAAATCAAAGGAATGCCTTTGGGCATAACCACTAGGTTGCACTAGCACAACTATTTTCTGTTCTTAACAACCAAAATCATTCTTCAAAGCTCTATAGACATTCACCTCTGTTACTACAGCTAAATCCATAGCAATATCATTTACTTCAGTAGAGTTACTCTGGATTTAATAAACGTAATGGCAGAATTTGGCTGTCTACAAGGAAAAGACAAGTGGGACCTAAAAACATCAGAAGCCACCTGGGGAAAAAAAAGTGGAAATGAAAATAAAATGCAATTCTAACAGTCTTTAAAGACTATTTCTACAGGGCCTCTACTACAGCTATGGCTGTTTATTTGTAGAATAATAGAACTGATTCATTAGCATTTTATGTGATGTGATGTTAAAAATCCCTTTTGCAAAACATTCTCTACCTTTGCTTGTGATCTTCATGCCCTCAGAAGTCAGTCCCATGCAACTTCCCCATGTGAATTGGGGAGAATGTCACAAAGCTAGTAGTCCTCTGGTGGGTACATGCATGGAGGGAGGAAGAGACCAAGGGAAGGAGGATGGGAAGGGGGCAAAGAGGACAAATAAAATTATGGAATAATTTCAAGCTCTTTTCACTTAAACCTCTATTTCCTGAGAAGTCGTTTTATTTTATTGACAAACAGCTGGAACTGAAAATGAGACACCTTCAATATATAGCCCAGAAGGCAAACATTAGAGTGTTCCATCAGAGGTAAAAGCTGAGAGTGTGAGGGTCACTATACACAGCAAATGTTTCAGTGACAGGAACAATTTTGTTGTATAATTTTATGTCAATCCACTGTGTACATTTAGTAGTCAATCCTCAAGATTTCTCATTTCCCCCTGTGCTGATATGGTCCTGTTGGCGTACAACATTGGCCTGTCATATAGACCATGGGAGAAAACAAAGTCTGAAGCACAGTCTAGTCAGTGGTTCTCAACCAGCGATGTGTGTACACCTGGGGGTACATAGAGGTCTTCCAGGAGGTACATCCACTCATCTAGATATTTGCCTAGATTCATCATAGGCTACATAAAAAGCACTAGTGAAGTCAATACAAACTAAAATTTCATACAGATAAAATGAGAGACTAAGCAATTTTTCAGCAATAGTGTGATGTGCCACTTTTGTATTTTTATGTCTGCTTTTGTAAGCAAGTAGTTTTTAAGTGAGGTGTTGGTTGAGGGTATGCAAGACAAATCAGACTCCTGAAAGGGGTACAGTAGTCTGGAAAAGTTGAGAGCCACTGGTCTTGTCGGAGACGTATAGGCCTAGGACTCAGGTGATCTGGGTTCAGTTCCCAGCTCTACCTCAATTTGCTGTGTGACCTTTGGCAAGCAGACATCTGTGTTTCAGTTTTTCCTAATGGCATAATTATATCCAGTTAAAAGCTTCTAAGCATTCATTCATTAACAATAGCAAAGTGCTTGGTGATCATTGAATGGAAGGTCTCCAGAAGTGTTATTTTATGGAGTTTAACCTGACCACTCCTGAAATTATACAATTACCTGGATTTGTATTGTTTGCACTGTATAAATAACTACTGATATGTTCCAGTAAGTGGAATGATGTGAAAAAATAAAAACTTGTGAAATGTTAGCCTAAAGAACAAAGTGCAAAACAGCCAAAAATACGTAGGAAAGTCATATGGAAAAGTTAGATAATGGGATGCCTTTTAAGGGTTTAACTTTTCTTGGATGACTAAAGATGTGTGTTATAAACAAATAATTTGGACAAGTTATCAATACAGCTACCATCATTTTCTGCATTAAAAATCCAAGTAATGGCGAATTTACAGTCACACCACTGTTAAGACAAGGTCAGTCAGCTAGGTAAGTCAATGAGTTTAATTAATTTATATTTACTTTGGTAGTGGTGGTGGTTGCAGTAAGATAGCTGCTATTCTGTTATCCTTATGAAGGATAATAGATTTAGTAATTACAGTACTTTTACATTCTAAAACAGTTCTATGACATTTTTGAGAAAAATAGTGAGGTTATAGCTACAAAAACATTTTAGCAGTCTACAGGTTTTATGGCAATACATTTTATATTACAGTAGAACCCTGTTTATCTTACCCTCCATTATCCAGTTCTCTGTATTAACTCAACAACAAGCACATGAAGATCCAGAAGCAGGTGACCTCTCCTGTAGCCGCTAGATGGTGCTGCAGCCTCGCACTCCCCCATTGGCCGGATTATCCGATTTTTTTTTTTATTATCGGATATGGCCCTGGTCCCAATTAGAGCAGATAAACAGGGTTCTGCTGACTAGTAGGTTGTTTATTTTGTAATTGATTTAGATCAAATCTTGATTAAACTGGCTTTGCTCTGGTTCTGTTAATGGTTTGGGGAGAATCATTCTTCTTCCACAGTGCAGAACAGCAAAGCAGCTGCTAACTCAGCTCACTGGAATTAGTAGCAACGAAGGCCACCAAGCTCCAATGCAAATAAAATTTAATTATTGGGTCAGCATAGATATATTCCCATTCACTATGTTCCTTGCCCACGTAGCCTCAAATTCCTACCCCTGTCCCCCATTTTCCATGCTGCCATGGAGAGGCCATTATTAAAAATATATAAACCATACCATGTTCTACCATCACCCAAATCACTGCAGCAGCAAGATTGTAAAATGTGTCAATAGGTTTTTGGATCATTAATGATTATTCTTTTTAATAAAGAACCCACTCTAAACCCACTCTGCGCAGGGTGTAGTTTCCTTGTGAGGACTCTCTGCAGACTTGGGACGCCATACAGTGGAACCACATGATTCTGCTGTATTTAGGGTCTGCTGCACTGATGGAGGTGTGGAGACAAGATTTGGCCTTTTGGGTGAAAGGCTTTGAATGCTACAGAACTGAGCAAGATCAATTACTTACTTGGCAGGCATTATAAATCAACTGGTGTTCCAATTTTTTGATCCCTAGAATCTGTTGAAACATTTCATACAGCTGTTCTTTACTCAGAATAAGTTCCGATACAGCACTTAATGCCATTCTATTGGGCTGTTTGCACAAGTCCTCTTCTCCCCTGCATATGGCATCATATTTGGCTATCCAAGAGCTTAACACTGTCTCTTTGCTTAATCCATCAATCTCTGGCAAACTTCGGACCCTTTTTTCTATGTTTTTCTTAAAAACATCTCTAAAGTCATTTGCAGAACATCCTCCACAGTGAACCATTCTGGCAACTCGGTCACTCTTGAGAAAAACCTTTTAAAACAAAACAAAAACACACAGTTAGGTATGGGCATAAATACTGAATACCCTAGTGTATAGGAATTACAGACTAGCATTGTGCTACTATGAAAATGGCTTTATAATGTAAATTACACATGCAAAAATTGTTAAGTGTTCATCATAAAGAAATGTATATATTTTTTATGTTAATGACTTAAATTAATAAAAGAACCAAATAACCTTATATGAAACTCTACAAAGAATTACTATAGACAAATTAAATTCTCTGAATGTGCAAAAAATTAATTTAAAATTAAGACTTCCTCTTTCCTCCATGGCCACAAGGGAAATGTAAAATGAACTGTAAATATTTATGAAAATACACAGTCTCCCAACATCTTATATATTCCTCCTGAAGATAAATATATTTTTAAGTGAGACTTTTTTTTTTTTTAATAAAGTCCATTATTTTTTGAAACACCATTGGAGGAAAATGCAGCCCTCAGCAAATTTTGCAACAGAATTAACTCAATAGCAGGATGGAAGTGGAACAACAGTGTTAAAAGAGTTGAGAATGAGTGGAGCAGGTGCTTCACAGAATCATAGAAACGTAGATTTGGAAGGGACTTCAAGAAGTCACCAACTGCAGCCCCCATGTAAACAAGACCATGCCTGATGGATGTTTGTCCAGCCTGCTCTTAAAAACCTCTAGTGATGGGGATCCAACCACCACCCTTGGAAGCCTATTCCTGTGCTTAACTATCCTTATAGTTAAAAAGCTTTTCCTAATATCTAACCTAAATCTCCCTTGCTACAGATTAATCCTATTATTTCTTGTCCTACCTTCAATGGACAAGGAAAACAACTGATCATTGTCCTGTTTACAATAGCCCCTAACATATTTGAAGACTAATCAGATCCCTCCTCAGTCTTCTTTTCTCAAGACCAAACATGAACAGTTTTTTTTAACTTTTCTTCATAGGTCAAGTTTTTCTAAACCTTTTATCTCCATCTGGATTGTCTGCAATTTCTCCACATCTTTCCTAAAGTGGGGCACCCAGAAACAGTACTCTAGCTGAAACCTCACCAGCGCCAGTAGAGCAGGACAATAACCTCCTGTGTCTTACGTACAACACTCCTGTTAATATACCACAGAATGATATTAGCCTTTTTGGAAATTGCATCACACTGTCGACTCATCCTCAATTTGTACTCCACTACAACCTAGAGATCCTTTTCAGTAGTATTAACATCTAGCCAATTATTCCCCATTGTAGCTGTGCATCTGATTTTTCCTTCCTAAGTAAAGTACTTTGCATTTATTATTGAATTCAGGCCAATTTTCCAATTTGTCAAGGTCATTTTGAATTCTAATCCTGTCCTCCAAAAGTAATTCCAACACCCCTTGGTTTGGTGTCACCTACCAATTTTATAAGCATACTCTTCACTCTGTTATCCAAGTCACTAATGAAAATACTGAGTAGTACCTGACCCAGGACAGACTCCTGCATGATCCCACTAGAGTCGCCCTCCCATTTGACAAGGAACCATTGATAATTACACTTAGTACAGTCTTTCAACCGGTTATTCACCCACTTTACAGTAATTTAATCTAGACTGAATTCCCTGGGTTGCTTATGAGAACATTGTGTGGGATGTGTCTAAAATCAAGATCTATCATGTCTACTGCTTCCCCCCATCCACTAGGTCAATAACCAGAGAAACAGGAAATTAGGTTGGTTTGGCATGATTTGTTCTTCACAGTTCCATGCTGGTTATTCCTCATAAACCTGTTATCCTCTAGGTATTTACAAACTGATTGTTTAATAATTTGTTCCAGTATCTTCCCAGGTAACAATAAGAAGTCCAAGGATCAGAGAAAACCATGAAGTGGGCAAGTAAAAATACTGAAGGGAATAAGATGATCAGTGCTAACGCAGGATGGTTGGGAGTACCAGAAGAGAGAACAATGGAGTTAGTGTTGCATAAACTTAGATGACATACTGCAAGATTCTCCGTTGAAAAGTACAACACATTAGCAGATTGAGGTAACTTCAAAAACAAATATAAATAATTAATTGTGAAGTTTTATTAGTGTTTATTTAAATTTTAAAAACTTACAAAACTGTATTCATACATTCCATTAAGCCACTCCTTATGTATGGAATTAATCTGAATGGCTACTTGTGTTCAGCTCTTTAGAAACTCTCTTCAAGACTTATTTCTACCAGTATGTCTGCAAGAAATTGTCCCCACTAATAACTGTAACAGACAGGAAGAGAGGCATTCAGACATAGCTGATAAGAGAAAAAAAAGATGCATACATTTTGATTGTACCCCTCTCCTCCACCTTTTGAACATAGTTTGCCTACTTAGACTGGAAGCTCTTTAAGGGACAAATTGTCTTTCAGTGTGTTTGGACAGCACCTAGCACATTGTGGGCACTATCAGAATACAAATGAAAGATGACAATAATATACAGGATATGTCTACACTTCAAGCTGGGGTCGTAATTCCCAGCTCAAGCTAGTACACTAACAACAGAGTGAAACAGCAGCAGCAGAAGTGGCAGGAAGGGCTAGCCACCTCAAGTATGTACCCAACTGAGATGCCCAGAAGGTACTCCAGGCAGCTGGCCCCTCCTGCCACTCATGTTGCTCCAGCTACACTCTGGTGATTTTAGTATGTTAGCTCGATCAGAACTAGCGCAAGAATGTCTCCTTGAGCTGGGAATCACATCCCCAATTCAAAGTGTATACATGCCCGCTGTTATTATAGATTCCACCTTCCTCCACGTGCACAAGGACAGTGCATCTAGCCAACAACTTAAAACATTATTTCTAGGGCTGTCAATTAATTGAGTTAATCGCATGAGTTAACTGCAAACAAATAAACTGAGATTAAAAAATTAATCATGATTAATCACACTGTTAAACAATAGAATACCAAATGAAAGTTATTAAATATTTTTGGATGTTTTTCTATATTTTCAAATATATTGATTTCTATTACAATACAGGCTACAAAGTGTACTCTGCTCACTTTATATTTTTTTTATTAAATATTTGCACTGTAAAAATAACAAAAACAGTATTTTTCAATTCACCTCATACAAGTACTGTAGTGAAATCTCTTTATCGTGAAGTCCAACTTACAAATGTAGATTTTTTTTTTTGTTACATAACTGCACTCAAAAACAAAACAATGTAAAACTTTAGAGCATAAAACAGTGTTTCCCAAACTGGGGGTTCACGAAATGTTACAGGAGGTTCTCAGGGAAAAATTCCCTAATGGCGGACAGAGCTGTCCCTAGGAACCCCAAGCAGGATGGGACACTGATCCCATCCTTCAAGACTCCTTATAAGAAATGGAAAGGGAAGGGATATTTTCTGCTGTTTTTAAAATGAAATAGGCAGCTAGTATTGTTTTTTTAAATTATGAAGAACAAGTTTAAGTTTTGTTGTAACATGCGTTATTTGCCTGGACTGCTCAATACCTGAATGCTTGTATAGGAGGAACTCTCTGAGTTGGCTTCTTAAATACCTTCATGCTGTTTCACATCTGATACTCCTTGATGAAACATAGGAGCCTTGTCTTATAACAGGCTTATTCAAAGTGATACAACCTACGAAAGTGAGATTTTAGAAGAGTGTTGCCATTTTTGTAATGTAATAAATATACTGTGATGATAAATAATAATACATAGTGTGTAATAAACATGTCACAAAAACAAATTTTATATTTCCAAGATCACTGCTTTTATAATTTATACTTAGGTAAAGGAGAAAATCCCTGAAAATATTCATTTTTAAGAAAGGGTTCATGAGACTTGACATTTTCTTGAAAGGGGTTCACAGGTTGTTAAAGTTTGGGAACCACTGACCTAAAAGTCCACTCAGTCCTACTTCTTGTTCAGCCAATTGCTAAGACAAACAAGTTTGTTTATATTTATGGGAGTATTGCTGACTGCTTCTTATTTACAGTGTCACCTGAAAGTGAGAACAGGCGTTCGCATGGCACTTTCACAGCCGGCGTTGCAAGGTATTTAGGTGCCAGATATGCTAAACATTCGTATACCCCTTCATGCTTCGACCACCATTCCAGAGGACATGCTGATGATGCTCATTAAAAAAAAATGCGTTAATTAAATTTGTGACTGAACTCCTTTGGGGAGAACTGCATGTCTCCTGTTCTGTTTTACCCACATTCTGCCATATATTTCATGTTATAGTCTCAGATGATGACCCAGCACGTGTTCATTTTAAGAACACTTTCACAGCAGCTTTCACAAAATGCAGAGAAGGTACCAATGTGAGATTTCTAAGTATAGATACAGCACTCAACCCAAAGTTTAAGAATCTGAATTCCAAAAACTGACAGGGACAAGGTGTGGAGAATGCTTTCAGATGTCTAAAATAGCAATACTCCGATGCAGAAACTACAGAACCCAAACCACCAAAAAAACAAAAATCAACCTTCTGCTGGTGGCATCTGACTCAGATGATGAAAATGAACATGTGTCGGTCCGCTCTGCTTTGGATCATCATCAAGCAGAACCCATCATCAGCATGGATGCATTTCTTCTGGAATGGCGGCTGAAGCATTTGAATCTTTAGCACATCTGGCACGTAAATATTGTGCATTGCTGGCTACAACAGTGCCATGTGAAGGCCTGGCTGAAGTAGGACTGAGTGGACTTGCAGGTTCTAAAGTTTTACATTGTTTTATTTTTTAATGTGGTTATTTTTGTACATAATTCTACATTCCTAAGTTCAACTGTCATGATAAATAGATTGCACTACAGTACTTGTATTAGATGAATTGAAATATACTAGTTCTTTTGTTTTTTACAATGCAAATATTTGTAATAAAAATAAATATAAAGTGAGCACTGTACACTTTGTATTGTGTTGTTTTCTATATTTTCAAATATATTAATTTCAATTACATCAAAAATATTTAAATAAATAGTATTCTGTTATTAACAGTGCGATTAATCATGATTAATTTTTTTAATCACTTGACCGCCCTAATTATTTCATACCATGTGTCAACAAAAAAGAGTGAAAAAAGAAAGAGAGAAGCCCAAGGAGGATGTGTTAGGGAGGTGCTGATGCCCAGTGATTCAAGCAACCTCTATAATATATTTTAAAGATTAATTTAATGATTTAATCTTCCAAATGTCATAATGACCCTTACTGTCTTGTAACCTGTAGATTATCTGGGACCAAAAGAGCCATGATCAAAGCTTGGGTTAAAAGATTTTTTTCCTATACCTAAGGATTACATTTTTCATTAAACATGTTCTCTGTTTAATCACTTCTTTTATAGATATCGATATTTCAGATGTGTTTCCTAGTGCATTAAACTAGGAGCTGGCATGGTTACAGATGACTTACTAGTTTAATTTCCTCAACACATTGTTCAAAAGTAAAATTAGAATCTAATTTCAGAACAAAACATATGGTCAGAAATTCCCTGCTGCAGTGAACTTTACTAACACAAATTGGTGCAAGTGCATTCTGTTGTTTTCTTGTTGAAATACTTTGCAATTAAAACTACAATTTATTTCTTACAGCATCATCAGTGAAAACAAAGTTGTAAAGTGATTAGTTAAGAATCTAAGAAGGGCTCATGTAGCTTATGCTCCACTTTCTCTCTTTTGTATTCTGTATCACAACAATAGATCTTCCACCACACTAGCATGCAGGCCTTACAAAATAGATTCGGATACAGATGGACTAGTGACATAACATCAATCAATCTTATCAAAAGTTTCACATCATTGTTTACTTTCAATACAGCTAAGTACAACTAATGAACAAAATTGGTAGATCATCATACTCTTCACTCTATCCCCTCCTTTGTCTGTCTTGTCTACTTAGACTCTAAGACTCTTAGACTCTAAGCTCTCTCTTTGCACAGCACCTAACTCAATAGAGCCCCTAGGAATAACAAGAAGGAACAGGGGGAAAAAAATCTTTGTGCAAAATATTTTACTGTGTTGTTCCATACAATTTCAGAACCCCAATGTTTTGTTTTATTGTGACATTTTGAGATGACATTTTCTGAAGCATTTGAAAAATCAAATAGCACCTTTTTGCTCAAATATTAGCTTGCAAATTCGTAATATATGTCTGCTGTTTCTAGACGCATCATAGGCTGCTAAATGAATCAGGAACTTCCAAATTTTATTCTCATTTCTGCCAGAGTGGCCTTAATTATGCACACTAATTCACTGTAGTACTTTGCAAATGTTATTAGTAATGCCTCACAATGTTTGTTATGCTGTGTGTTGTAAGAAATTGAGGAGCAGTTAAGCTCCTTTTCGAGTAAGATAGACAAGTAAGAGCCACGACCCAAATCACATGCAAGGTGGGTCAGAAACTGAGCTATTTGGTTGTAGGGGGGTTGCTGGGTATTGTTTGATGGAACTGTGTGCGAGACAGAAAAGTAGCAGAAACACCGCAGAAGAGACAGAAAGCCAACAACAACCAGCAAACCATTTGTAACATGACACAGAGAAAGATAAGAGAGAGCGCACACTCCTTGCGTAGAGTGTGGTTTGGAAAAAGAAGCTTAGAATATTGAGCAAGGAATCCATCTCGTGTTTGATTCCTATTGTGTTCAGGGAAACAGGACTCAGTACGTTCTTATAAATAAACAAGATTATCTAAAAAAAATACATGACTATTATCAATTTCTCCTCCTAATTAAAATAGCCCAACAGACTCCAAATACTGGATAACTGTTTAGGTCAAAAGAAGTTGCAGTATCACTGCCCACATTTTGCAGTCTAAAAATCACACAGCAAGTCAGTCTCAGAACTAGGATTAGAACCCAGATATCCTGACTCCAAGTCTCAAATTTAATTACTTAGCCAAGTGGGATAATTTGGAGGGAATCTGTCTTAACAACTCATGAATCCTGTTTGATATTACGAAGTTATTATGAAAACAGATGTATCATGAAGCCCTTTTGTCAGTGTGTATCCACCACGAACAAGAAGGGTTGCATCACGTCTCTGCCAAACCAGGGACAAGGCAGGGGGCGGGAATTGAATACTTAGAACTCAATAACCATCTTTTCAAAGTAAAGTACCTGGAGACAGTGGGGCTGCTTGAGTTTGGAGAAGATACTTCCTCTTGCTGCCTGAAGAGAGGGTAAGAATGGAGAGCGGTGGAAAGTTATCAGAACAGGACAAAGACAGGCGAGAAAAGCAAAAGGTTATAAAAAGGCTCACAGAGGAACACAATGGAAGTTTGAGCAGGAGTGAGGAAGTAATGTAGCTGCAGGGGAAGGATCCTCCATCTCAAAGACGACCCAGACCCCAGCCCAAAGAACACTGCAATGGTGAGGAAATGTGCTTATGGGATTATTGCTTTTGTATAGATCTGTGTACATCTTCCTTGATTAAATAAAGAGCAATGATGTGTTAGAATTCTGTGAAGTGTCTGTGTTATACAGTTCTCCTACCACATGGTTCCTTGAAGAGGTAAATCAAAAGGTCTGGGTGGAGTTCTGGGGGAAGGTATATTTCAACTACAAGGGAATTCTGAGGATCCAGCACTGAGCCCAGGGGCTAGGCAGCTTGGCCACAAGGTTATAGCTCTGAGAAGGGGGTGCTAGACAGAAAATGTGACTTGGGTCCACAAAACATGGACAGTCCTGGACTGAGTTCAGACTCCAGAGGCCTAAAACGCATGGAATCCAGTGGCTCGGTTCCCTCCCAGCAGCCTGGGGAGCCACCAGCAGCAGGGAGCCTGACAAGATCTATAACACCAAGTCACCTGGAGACAATGAGAAGGTAAGTGACTTGCCTAAGGTCACTGACATACTGGACTAAGCAAAGACCTGGAAGTCAGGAGATCTGAATTCTAATCCTGGTTTTGAGACTTACGTTCTGTTGTACTTTGTGCAAGATACACGGGGTGATTTTCAAAAGATGGTATGTACCTGCACCTCCCACTGACTTCAGCAAATTTGCGGGTACTCAGCAGGTCTGTAAATCAGGCCATTAGCCTCTTGCTTTCAGGTGCTCTATCTGCAAAAGGAGATACTACTACTCTGCTACCTCAGAAATATACTGTAAAGATTAATGCTTGCATAAATGTTTGTATAGTACTTTGAGTTTATGAAGCACCTTGGAAATTTTATTATCAGATGCCTTGTACAGTCTGGAGGAGAAAAGAGCAATTGCAGAGGGAAAAGCAAACATCTCTCCCTTTAATCTAGCTTTGATGTCTTCCACAGAGCCCAGGGGTCTCCCACTCAGCAGATCAAAGGTAAACCTTTGGCTAGACCAGGGGTCTTAAACATGCAGCCCACGGAGCTATTTCCTGCTGCCAGCCATAGGCGCCACCTCCCCACCGTCCCCTTCCTTCCCCCGCCACCCAGTGCACTGCATCCCCACTCCTCTACCTACCTCCCAGCGCTTCCCGCTGCCAAACAGCTGTTTGGTGATGCTTAAGACTTTCCAGGAGGGAGGAGGTGAAGAAGAGGTGGCGCCAGAACGGGGATGAGGAGCATGAGTTGTATGCTATTCTGGCTTATGCATCATCAACAGAACTTTTGACTATGAGTCTAGTCCAACCCCCATTGAAGTCAATGACATTCTTTCCATTGATTTCAATGGGAGTTAGACAAGACCCTAAATTCCAGTTGAAGAATATAGTACTGGTGAAGAAGCATAAGTGAGAAAGAACACTGCTGGACTGAAATTAGAAGGTACGTTTGCAGACCTGTGTAAAGCAGTCCACTCACTGCAGGAGCTCTCCTTGTGGGTACTCCACCCTCTAAGGCCTCTTGTAAGAATCCCTAATCCAGGACAGAACCACAGGGTTTACTCTCCTCCTGACCTCCTCCTTGTATCTAGGTAACTCCCTTTCCCTCTAGGGAGTGGTTGTAGACCTCCACCCTGCAGCCTCCTTCCTGCTGTCATTTCCTGGCTTTATCATCCTAGCCCAGGTCTTCTCCCCACTGGGCTTCATCTTCCATTAGTTCTTATCAATCTCTGGCTTCCAACATATAAGGTTAATTGGCCCTTTCTGGCCCACATTTACCCACTCAGGGCCTGTGTGGGATGGACACCCCATCACAGGCTGCCAGAATTTTTTTTTTTAACTCATACAATTAACAAATTAACGCTGCCAGCTAAGTGGCCAAAAATGAAATGACTGTGAAATTAGCACTGATTTTTCACATTAGAGTTTTAAAAAAGTTAAATGTATTAACTTTTAATAGCATACTATATTACTCTTCTTTTTTTTACTATACTTTTGTATTGTTGTATCAAAAGGTTTCAGTAATGCGGCCCTTGGGCCAATGTACTAGTCCTCATGTGGCCCTTGTGGTGATTTGAGTTTGAGATCCCTGGGCTAGATAAAGATGACAATCTTCCACTGTTCACAACATATGGCGCATATGATTTGAGGCCATGATTTCAGGTTAAATAAAGGAGCTGGTCTACCACTGATGTAGCATTTTCCTTGACTTCTGCAACAGACTATATTTTTTTATCTGTAAACTTCCAGAACTGTTTGTAAATCCTGGATTCTCTAGCAGACGGCTGGAATGCTCTTCTGTGACCTTCACTCATTGGATCTACTTGAGATTGGAGCAATAGTGCAATTCATGGTGCCTGCACCATCATTCAGCAAGATTTTGTCATGTTTGTGTTGGGTGAAACAGCAAGCAGTTGTGATAAAAAAAGCCACACTGTTTTAAAGTCATGTGATACAACATACGTTTTCAGCAACAGAGTGCATTTTATACTCCTGAGGGCATTCTGCACCCCCAAAAAAAATCTTGCACACAATATTTTAAAATTCTGCAAATTTTATTTGTCAGATAAATGTGGAGGCTCCAGCCTGGCACTGGGGAGCACAGGCCACTGGCTGCACAGAGGTGGGAGATCACTGTGCAGCTCCCCTTGGGACATGGACTCAGTGGTGAGGTTGCACCCAACCCTGACACAGCGCAAGGACCGGGCCTGCCCCTCAAATACCCCTGGGCCCTGCCCCTCCATGCCAGTATGTGTGGGCAGGCAGGCTCAGCAAGGCAGGATCCAAGTGTGGAGGGGGTTAGTGTGGGGGGATCTACGTGGGGGTTGAGAGGGTTCTGTGGATGGCAAACTGTGTGTGGGCAGCTCAGTGAGGGGTATGGGTGTGGGCAGGATCTGGATGTACAGGGGCTTCTGGGTGCAAAGGTAATGGGACTCCGCAGGGTGGTCTAGGTGAAGGTGGTTGGGATTCAGCAGGAGGGGGGGGGTCTGGATATGGGGGGGATATAGCTCAGCAGGGGGTCTGGGTATGGGGGGCTTAGTGGGGTGGGGATCCAGATGCAGCTGGTTGCAGCTCGATGGGGTGGGGATCCGGGTGCAGGTGGCTCGTGCGGATGGTCCAGATGCAGAGGGAGTGGGGGTCATATAGGGGGGTTCTCAGTGCGGGGGTTGAGGCTCAGCGGGAGGATCTGAGTATGAGGGGGTCTGGGCCGATGGGGGAGCAGGTCCCTGTACAAGGATCCCTGCAGCTGAGGAGTAATGGGTGCAGGAAATGACATGTGGAGTTTGCAGAGCTTCCTGCAGCTGAAGAAGAAATCTGGGGGTGAGTCTAACCCAGCCTCAGATGCAGTGTAGGAGAAAAGGAAGTCCCATCTACCCCAGCCCAGCTGGAGACTAGCAGCAGAGCATGCTGCAGGGTAGGAGCCACCAGCCAGGTCTTCTCCAGTCCCACCCCCTGCTCCACACTGATTTTCCTCTCTACCAGCTGCCCTGGGCACCCAAAACATACTGCTGGGGAGGGTCACATGACCACTCCTGTGGCTTCCATTTGCTTCCCTGTCAGAAAGTCATTTTTCTTGACTGGGAAGCAAAGAAATCTGCGCAGGACATAAATTCTGCACATGCGCAGTGGCGCAGAATTCCCCCAGGAGTAAAAATTTTAGTAGTATTACAACACAAATATTTCAAGGTATTTAACTCAACAAATACATGACACATTATTAGAGTGGATTACAAAGATGCTACACAGAAACAAAACTTCAGGGTACAATTTTCACACCATAGAAAGCTCATACATATCTACTGAGAAGGAACTAATCTGACTTCTTCAATGCTTCTATCCAGCCTCAGGATAGACTCTTAATGAATGGTAATTTCCCTATAGAAGTCATTGAAAATAAATAAATCACAACATCCTTAATATAAACAGCTTATTACCATATACTTTGGAGAAAACTGTTTTAAGATAAAAATAAATAAAAATCCAGGAACATTCATGCATAAAGGCTATATTTACAAAATATTATGTTTGTGACAGAAAACCACAAAGGAAGTGAATTTCACAGTTAAGAGTGAAATATACCATATGTGCTACAAATATGACACAATACAATGCATTAGAAAGACATTAAGACATTCTTGTTCCTTGTACTGAAGGCATATGATTCATTTCACTTTAAATGCAAAATTCTATGCTTTCTATTGTGTTTGTTGCATTTTTTCTCCTGAAACTTAAAGCTCCTGTTAATTTTTTGTGCCTGAATTTCCTTGCTTAAAAAAAGTTTTGTGAAAGTTTATAGTAAACCCCACTGTCTGAAGGATGTTGTGCTGCAGTGAAGTCAGACAGCACTGACATTGCAGCTGGAACGGTTCCATTACTCCATCTATCACCATTCCACAGTACACAAGCCACTCTTCAGGCAGCCTCTCTGGCTGAATTTCTGCACTCCGATGGTCTGGGGTCATACTTTACAGTGTGCTTCATCTCTACAAGGTATACACTTTAGCTCTCATTGCATATACTTTCTTGCCAGCACCCATTTCCATAGCCATTGTTATAAGCACCCCAATAAAGTCTATCCCCCTAGTCCTTCACTTCCATTCCTCCGGAGTAGGGTATACACAAAACCCAATCCTCTCCCTGAGTCAGGTTGTTCATTCTGATAATTAGCGCATTGGTTTAAAATGTGTTTAATAATAAGTTTACAGAAGATTCTCCCCCCGTATTGTTCTTGTATTTGAAACTAAGCTTAGTCCTAATTAACTAAACTACATAACCTAGCCTCAGCAAAGTAGCTACTGGGGCTTGGAGATAAACATATTCATGGATTAAACTAAGTGGAAAATGGAAATCTCAGTGGGAGTACTTTAGCAGTATGCTATACCAGTATACCAGCTAGTACTCCTAATGTGGATGCAGCTACACCAGCAAAGCTGTACCAATACAAGTAAAAACACCCTTCACGAGCAATGTATGAGAACATCAGTTTATTTCTGTGGAACACTGCACTAGGTGGGTCAGCCAGTAGCCGTTTAAGATACCTTCTGCCTGTTCAGGTCGGGTCATAGAACTTTCTTGTGAAAGATTTCCTGTTCTATACCAAAAAAAAAAAATTCACTTCCCCAGAACAATCCCAGTCTACCATATTTATCTACTCAGCATATAGGCTGTCAGACTGAGGTACCCAACACTGATGCCAACATCAGTCAGACTGAAGTCAGTGGAGACCTAAAAATGGACCTCATTCACAGACGTCAAAACCCCACATGACCGCTGGTGTGAAAGCACCTGATACTGGGAAGATCAGAGTGGCTGGCATATAGGATGCAATCAGGACAAACTGATGGCAAGAGGCCAACTTCCTTTCCTGAGGAGCTCTCCTGACTTTGCTACAATCCATAAATCACCTAAATATATAAGCATTGAAATGGATCACCAATCTCAACCCTGGAAACGGCTCCTGGGTCAACACACAAACTTAGATATTAACCTTCTGTTGATACAATACTCTTTTTCATATCATCTTCACTAAATGACATGGGTTCAAGAATGGGTTTAAACTATCATAAAAATGGCCACAAGTGCATCCTCTGTTACAGCTGCAGTAATTACCATTTTTTATTTTATCTACTGAAATAATTTACTTTAAAAGGTTTCCTTTAGCCTAATCATTGGGAATAAACTGGAATAATCTTGCTGCTTTGATAGGCTTGGAACACTTCACTGTATAGTTTTATACCACCGGATCAATTATTCTTATCAATTATCCTTCAAAGAAAATCCAATAATTCACTTTTTGAATTAAAAAAATAATGGAACCATGAATAAATAGCTTACAAGAATGGAGCTGTGTAACACATTTATCTTTTAAGTAACATTTCTGTGGACTAAGAAAAGCTAGCATTGAAAAATGTAAAATACATACCCAAACAAGTGGTTTGGGGTGGGGGTGGGGGTGGGGGTTGGAGGAGAAAGAGTTGTGGGGGGGTTTTTTGGTTTTTTTTTTTTTTTTACTGGACCTAGGACTTGCCGCTCAAAACTGAAAACACTATAGTATTTACTAAACATGATACTGAATTTAATGAAGTCCACATGGCTGTGCATGCACATTAAGAGATTTTGATGGCAAAAACCTACTTTTTTTTCCACTTAAAAGATTAGAAAGCCAATTTACTAAACAATTATATTTACATTATCTCAATTTCAGCAACTGTAATTTCAATCATATTTAACCAGTTTGTAAGATACAAAAAATCCATTAGACCACAATATCACGTAAATTTATAATTTAAGTTTTCTTTTCACTTTTAAAAAAAATACTCACTGCTTCAATTTTGTATTATTGTGGCCTCCCTTCAGCAAGCTTCTGTACATCTAATCCCTATCAATGATAAATATCTACAATGATAAATACTTACCTATTGTATCTACAAAATACCAATATTTACTAGTTTCCTCAGATCAGCGTATTACTAAAGTATTACAGCGGATAAATTGTAATTCTGCTACATTTGTGACTTAAAACATCTTCTTTGGTATCCTTTACCCAAATGTCAATCCACTTAGTGAGCCAAATCACCTAATAACCCAAATTCAGCTCTGGCCAACTGGTGTTGCACCCGCTTATACAAACATTTGAACTTGGTCCCACGTGCTTTACAAACTCCTTCTTATTCACAGGTAAAAAAACTCTGCAATAAGTTTGAGAAAGTGAACATGCAAACCACACTGGAACCATTCTCTCATTACTATAGGATTGTACAAAACAAACCCAAATGTTTATTGTTTGTGTTACCTTAAATATCTTTGATATTATTTTAAGCATCTTGTTCAATTATGTAAGATTAGATTGTCTGCCATTCAGCTGAAGTTATTTTTCCCCTTACCGTATGTTTTTTCCCCTTATTTATGGTTTTTGTTGGTTTGTTTGTTTGAAAAGGTCCCATTTTCTATTTCCAGCAGCTGCCTTCACTTTTTGGTTGAATGACTGCAGCACGGAAAACAGACTAAAAAGAGTGGGATTGTTTATCATGGAAAGAGGACGAATAAGAGGGAATACGTTAAAAGAAAAGAATGAATTGTGTAGAGAAATTACACTGGGAACATCTGTTCTTCCCATCTCATAACACAGCAACAAGACAATATTAAATGAAACTAAAAGGTGGCAAATTCAAAGCCAATAAAAACAACAGCTTTTCAAAAAATCTGCAATTAGGCTTTGGAAGTCATTCCCAATCACTGAGACTAAGAATTTAGCAAGATTGAAAAAGAGATAGTACATGTCTATGGATAAAGAAGATCCAGTTATAATTAGTAACACAACATTTTAAAAAGGATATCAACCTCATGCTTCTTGGTTTAAACTAATCTCAATTTAGATATTAGGATGAAATTTAATGTGTGTGTGTGGGGGGGTGCAATTTGCCTGCTGCAGCATCCTTACACCTTCCTCCTTTGTAAGAGACTGAATACTGGATTAGATGGACCTCTGGTCTCCTCCAGTATAGTGATTTTTATTTGCCTATGCAGTTGCTTGTCCCTTTGCTCCACCACATGTCTAGGTGAAAAGAGCAGGTGAGGAACCAGTAAGTGTATTATGCTAGTGCTGTAGCCAAAGGAAAAAAATGTGGAAGAAGCTGGGGAATTAAAGGCTCCTTCCTCTAATCCTCCTGTACTCTTTAAGAAATGACAAGATGGCAGCATAATACTCATTATTTATTCTTTGTACTGTAATGCTGACAGACTCGTCATCAGCATCAAACTTGGGACCTCTGAAGCTTGGTGTACAAGCCTCTACAGCGCGAGCTAAAAACCACATGACTCTTAGCCAAGGCTGTAGCAGACTTATCAATCTCTAGCTGGGCTAGGTGCCACTAGAGGGAGACTGAGCACCACACCAACCAGGCACGGGTTACGGTAGCACATAGAGATCACCATCACATCAGGGCTCCATGGGTCTATTGTGCTAGCAGGCTCTGTACAAACATAAGAAATGACAGTCCATGACCCCCAAAAGCTTACAATCTATTCTAAGAGACAAGAAAATATGTAACTGATGGGGACACAAACACAGGGGCAGGGGAGGGAGGACAAGGAAACAACATATTGTATTAGTACACTGGTAGATCAGCTGTGTGGTCAATTTACATATGTAGTAAGTAAATCGGTATCAACAATCAGTTTCTCTCTCTCTCCAGAGTCTTTGAAGGATAAGAGTTGTGGGGGAGGAGCAGGGAAGAGAAGAAGGGAAGAAGTGTTCCTTAAACCTAGGCAGACTCCCAGCAGAAACTATAATTCTACCCAATGCTGCCTCAATGCTTCTCTGGTCTTCCAAGTCACGTGAGCAGTGCCCTCCAAACCCCGGCCTCAACAGAAAAAAAGACTGAGAATAGGAAATAAAATTTAAATCAAAGTGGCAGATGTAAAAAAAAAAACCCTGATTTTAAAATCATGTGTTTTTCTTAGCTAGGAAGGTGTAATTTAACCAAAAGGATGTGATATCCATATATTAAAATGCAAAGTTGTATATCTTTGCCACACCCGGCTACTGCACAAAAACACACAGATATGTTCTAGTCCATACAGTAAAGTGAAGGCTGAAATTTTTCATATGTAATAAGTTACAGAGCCAATTTAATTATTTTTCAGGGCAAAGTTTTCCAAACTATTTTTATACAGAAAGTGTAAACTGTGACATTTAAGTTACCAAAAAGTGTTACATAAAAAATACTCATTATCATAGAAATACTTGCCAAGTTAATTCACGTTCATCCATTCTACATTTCAGAGCATTATTGAAATTAGCAAAAAAGAGTTCAAAATTTATGCTGACAGAATTTCGGAATTTATTTCAAGAATGTAAGTTTAATTTTGACCTTTACAAACTAGGTGATCAAAGTGAAGCAACATGAAGGACTAGAGAAATGGTTTGATTATCCATCTGTGAAGAAGGAAGTTATTCATTCACAGATGATCTCTCTGCACCTTGTACTAACACATATTCATTATGATTATCTTCTTCATTAAGTAAAGTGGTGTTAGGAGCTTCATTTGGCACTACAGCTTGTAAAGACTCTGCTTCATTTTTGACAGGCAGCTCAGTTTCCCTAGCTTTGAGAATGTCACATTTGCACACTGGGCATGTTCTGTGTTTCAGCAGCCAAGGGTCAATGCACTTCCTATGGAAAATATGGCTACATCTTAAAATGCGCACTACGTCTTTCGGCATGTATACTTCCAGACACACTACACAGTTCTCTCCATCTGTATCAGCTTCCTTGTCACCCTCTTTTAATATGCGAAGCTCAAGTTGACCAATAGCTTTCTCGACATCTGTTAATTGTCGGCATCTCCTGATCTGAGTTCTTGCTATCCTTAGCCTTCCAGCACAGTAAAAGGTAAAATAGGCCACCGTGACCAGTGTGCAGACGAGAAGGGACCCCCAGTAATGATTCATCCAGGAACCATAGTGTTTTCCTACTTCTATTCCTATTATTACTTGGATGCCATTCTGTATCAAGTGTAAAATGTCCGCGCCTTTCAGATTGCCAATCATAATTGCAACAATATCTTCTGAACCCAGGTAAATCATAGGAAATACTCCATTGCCTGTGCCTGCATGGTTATAGATAATCACGCCAACTGCTCCCCTCTCTGCTGCCACATTTATTTTCTTTGTGAAGGTACAGTGTCCCCTCATAATGAGGGCTATCCAGGTTTCAGAGTTTACAGGCCTGCTGAAGTTTGTTAAGGGGTTGCAGGCAATTTGGTTCAGTCCCTCTGGTGGCACCACCACTCCAGACACCTTCTTCAATGGGGAGTTTTTTCCAAATACTCCATTGTCAGCCTGCTCCCATACCGTCTTGTTCCCTATTTGAAACGATATGTTCAGATGAGCAACCCAAAAGGCATTGGCTTGGGAGACGTGCAGACTCAGCACCAGAAAGACACCAAGACACAGCAACCAGGACAATTTGTCCCCTCTTCTCCAAGCACTAGTCTCAAGCAACTTCATTCCTTTCTCAGCCAAACAATTACATAACCAGTAAAACAAAACAAAATGATCATAGTTAAGAACAGTTAACTGAAGAGAATAAAACATTAAATGCCTGTAAAAACAGAATAAGTTCCACTGGTCTCCTGCATTTTGATAGCCTGCTAGTGTGTTTCTTACAAACAGAAGAAGAAAAATATAGCTTTAAAAAAAAAGTTAAAAGGCTCATTTCAAAATAGTCATAAACAGCTCATTGTTGGGTAATGGGATTGTGACATCACATGCTCATGAGCCAATGTATTAACAAGGACTAACTCATTTGCATACCTGTAATTGTACTTGCTAAAAAAACTAAAGTACTGACTTAGTTTTCTCTATATTACTCTATGAAAAATGTATTTTCACAGCCAGCATTCTGTGGTGGTGAACTAAACCCTCTGCTTCAGCACACAGACTTTTGATATCCCCAAAACAACCATACTAAGTGTAAAACAATCTTATTTTTGCTAGTTGGAATTTTTGCCATCTAGATTCATTATATTACAATACAGGGTTATACTTTGTAATCAATATACTATTGTATATGCATACTTTTGATATGCTATTGCCGCCCTTTTTAAAAAAAAACTGAAAAAATAAAACTCTTACAACCTTGAGCACTGATGTACCAACAAGAAATGTTTAAAGCTGTTTTTAATCTTGTACTTTTTCCTTCCAAAATCTTCAATGAGCAAGTTTCACAGTAAACTACCCCCTGCCCAGCTTCTAGTGATATTCCTCATCCCCCTCTCAAATATTTGAAAAATATATATCCCATTTTACTACATTACACTTACACACCCACACCCTCACTCAATTGTCTTACAACGTAAGGGTCAAACACTATTTACCATTCACCTGAGATGTCCCTCAGACAGATGTCCCTACGCTCACTCTTTTTACAATATCATGATAAATTTTGTTTAAAAAGTATGCCTTGTCAGGTATCATTTGAAAATTCAGTTTGCTGAGCATTATTGTCCTGATAAAATACGTATGGCAACATTACATAATGTAAATTTACAAAATTCTACTGTATGACACTGTTGATACATATTCAAAGTTTAGAAAATCAGACACAAACCAGTTCCCTGGAGACAAAAGGCAAACCAAAGCCACAGCCATGTGTCAACAAAATAAAATGGTCTATCACCTGATTAAGAGACCATTCTTTGGCAGGAAAAAGAGTGTGAGCACTGGTGGCATGTGAACCACCGGCTGGAGGAGGCTAGTCCCCAACCCCACCCTGTCCACCCGAGGCCCCATCTCTTCTTCCCCCATCTGGAGCCCAGAGCTTCCCCCCCACAGCGGCCACTGGCTCAGTCCCACCCCAGGCTAGCCTCTCAGCCCCAAAGGAGTGCCGGGACGGTGGGCGGTGAATGGCCCCGGCCTCCCCGGCCCTGGTGCGCAGAAGGGAGGGCGGCCACAGCCTCCCCCACCCCGAAGCACCAGGAAGGTGGAGGACTGGAGCTGCACGCAGAGGTTAGGGCCACACCTGGCTGTTTGGGGAGGCACAGCCTCCCCACAGCCTATGCAACCCGCTGCCTATTGGTGTGAGCGAGAAATCTACATTTTGGCAAAGGAATACCTGGAGGTTCCCATCCTCACAAACTTCCGTCTCCTGAACCTTAGCCAGAGATTATTTTCAAAGAAAAAGAGTACTATAAGAAAAAGGAAGAGACCTCCCTCTTAGGACCGTGTTTACGTAGTTACTTAAGAGGTCTGTGAGTTGCTCTACCATCCTCTCATGTCAGGAATGTGCTTACTTGGTAAGATGATATTTAGTGTTAGTATTCTGACAAGGCCTACTTTGGTTCTCAGCCTTACTTTGATTCATACTGTTAGCCATGCCTAGGATTACAGCAAGCTCTACAGTTGTAGGCCACTAACTAGATTCTAGCAGTAAAATAGAAGTATATTTCCCTAGTTGGAGGTGGGTATCAACTTAATCCAGTAACAGGAACAAGGTGAGCTTTTCTTGAAATGAGACAGACCTATGTTTATGCAATGGGTTTATACAGCTCTTAGTTGAGATAAACAATTGTATGTGGGCTAAATAAAAAAAAATCTAGTACATTACTACAGGTCCTTTAAAATTCAACTAAAAACCTGTCTACTTTAACTGAAATACATTTCCAATAGGGACCTCCAATGCAGACCAAGAGGAGACTAAAATTTATCTGAGCATTTTAAATGTAAATGTTCTTTTAATAACTACAGGATGGTGGAGAACAACAAAAGCGTATCTGTGTAATGAGAGTTCAGCTTAATATTTTGAAATCATAAGTGTTTTTCTCCTATGTAATGAATTGCTTAGAAGATTTTTTTTTTTAAATAGCAAAACTAACAATGTTTCCGGTGATTTCAAAGGCGCTACTCAAGAGAGTTAAGGGCTTCTTACCCAAGAAAGGGTTTTCAGGACTGGATCCATAATGCTGCAGAAAAGATAATACCTTTTTAATTTTAGAGAAGTTAAATTAATAAATCAGCATTTCCACAAGTTGCACACTTCATTCACAATTTTGTTAATTGTGCATATACCCAAAATTAAATGAAGAAAATTAAACTATGGCTGGCAGATTTCTAAACACAAAAAATTGTGTTGCTTAAATAAAATCCCAAACTTTTCTGAACAAACATGAGTTTTAAATCCTCTCCTTCAAAAGTTGCATTGTCAAGGTTATGAAAGATAACCAAAGTCACAGAACTGGATCATAATTCTCTAAGGAAGCATGTTCTTAGTCCACAAATTTATCTGGCCTCTTACTAGAGCATATTCAAAATGGCTATTGTATTCTCATCAAGAATAGCAGTGCTATGAGTCTTTCAAAATTAGAGATTTTAAAGGCTTAATTCATTTCCTTCAATTCATTTTTAAGATGTCACAGTTCCACACTGGGCATGTTTTATGCTTTTACAGCCAGAATTCAAAGCATTTCTTGTGGAATAACTGCTTGCACGTTAAACTATGAACTCACTCTCTGGGCTTGTGTGCTTCTAAGCATACAACACAGCTCTCTCCCTCTGAATCAACGTCCATGTTTCCCTTTTTAAAATCTGTGCAACTGAAGATGTCCCTTAGCTATGTGACTGAAAAAAGTACACACAAAAAATACTTAATCCAGGAGTGCTTTGTTCCTACTTCTCAGTTACCTGGATACCCTTGTGAATCGAGTACAACATTTGTTTTCCTTTCAGTCATCAGATTGCCAATCATGATTGCAACAATATCTTCCACACTCTGAGGAGACATATTAAACACTCTGTTGCTTATGCCTGAATTATTGTAGGTGACACCATTCTCCACAGTCACCTTTATTTTGTCTTTAACAGCACAAACTTCCTGCACAAGGAAGGCTAACTGGGAGCCAGAATTTACTAGCTTTCTAAAATCCATCCAGCAGCTGCACATCTTGGCATTTTTTCTTTCTGGTGGTACCCAGCATTCCAGTCACTTTTTCCAAAGGGGAGTTCTCTAGAAACAAAGCCTGTTGTAAAATCTGACAGTCCCATTCCCCTCCAGAAATGTTATGTTCATGCAGGCAACAGAAGTTCTAATGGCTTGAGGCCCAAGCTGGCTAAACAGCAAGAAAAATCATTTAATGCCAGCCAGGATGATGCATTCTCTCTTTCCCAAATACCACTCACAAGCAGTTTCATTCCTTCCTTTACCAAGTAACTACAGAATTGACCAAATAAAAAATAGAAAATAAAAAAAACAAACAAAAATCAGTCTCGCATATCAGGGAGAAATTAGGTGATAAAAATAAAGGAAAGAGACCACAGGACGCCAGTGGGAATAGTGTCTCTACATTTAGATATTTTGTGAGGTTCCAGTTCTTAAAGAGAAAAAGAAACAAGAAAAACTGAGATCAGCGTATATGTTTTTTTTTAATCTGAAAAGTTTAATATTTGGAGGTAGGATTGTGACATCTCAGGCTACAATGCCAAACAGTGGGCTAATTCATTGCATATTCCAATCCTATTGGCTAATGGTATGGAAATATTTTATGGCTTTTAACACAATAAATGAAGTCTGATTTCATAGCTACACAGTCCACAAATTATTACAATTTAGCTATGAAAAGAAAGGCTACTTAAAAGTAACTAAAGATCTGAGTAACTTGCCAGTGCATGTCCATGCTTTTCTATCTAACAATTGCCTCTTGCTATCAGAGATGTATTATCTATACAGGTACTTACAAAGGTTCAAATTTGGGGTGAAAGATTTGGCTATATAAAGCAAATCTAGAAGCACTGCAGTGTTGCCAGATCCAAAAGACCTAAATACTAAAAGCACCTAGCCCAATTTGGAGTGCCTAGCAGTAGTTATTTTCTGTCCTATTTTAATGAGGTTACTCACCCTGTGCAGTAACTGAGGTTCTTCAAGATGGTTGTCCCTGTGGGTGCTCCACTTTAGGTGTCTTGGCACCCAGTGCTTATAATCAGAGATCTGTAGTAGCAGTGTGCTCCAAGCGGCTACCTAGCATACGCAGCCAACCAGCTCCCAAGTTCCTTCTCTATCCAAGAGGATCAGCATGGAACTCCAAAGTAGAGGGGATAGGGGGGCAGTGGAGCACCCACAGGGCCAACCCTCTCGATGAACCTCAGTTACTGCACTGAGTGAGTAACCTCCTCTTCTTCTTCTTCTTCTTCGAGTGTCCCTGTGGGTGCTCCACTTTAGGTGACTATGGAGCAGTACTCCTCAATGGAGGGGGAGCTTTGGAGTTGGTTTATTGACAGTGGCTAGCACTGAGAGTCCAAACTGTACGTCTGCAGCTGATTGCTGCTCGAGAGAGTAGTGCTTAGCAAAAGTGGGGGCAGAGGCCCAGGTAGATGCTTTGCTAATGTCCGCGATGGAGATGTCATTGAGAAATGCTACTGATGTTAGTAACGCTCTAGTGGAGTGTGTGCAAACTCCTGGAGGAAGAAGGAGGTTGTTCTGCTGGTAACACAAATGGATACAGCGCAAGATCCATTTAGATCATCTCTAAACAGAGACTGTCTGACCCGTCGATCGTTCTATTATGGAGAGAAAGATGAGAGTTTTCTAAATGTTTTTGTTCTTTCTAGGTAAAAGGCTAGTGCTCTACTGATGTCAAGCGTGTGAGGAGAAGCCTCCCTGCTGTTGGCATGTGGTTTTGGGAAAAACACAGGTAAGTGTATCGGTTGATTTAGATGAAAGGGTGAGGCTTCCTTGGGTATGAATTTGGCGTGAGGTCATAGGACCACTTTGTCTTTTATAGAATGTGGTATAAGGTGAGTGTGCCATTAAGACACCTAGCTCTCCTACCCTTCTCGCCGATGTGATGGCAATCAGGAAGGCCACTTTCATAGAATGATGTAGCAATGAACAAGTCGCTGAGGGTTCAAATGGTTTCCCCATGAGGCTACGAAGGATGAGATTAAGATCCCATGTGGGTGTAGGGTTTTTTAGCGTTGGGTAGGTATTCATCATGCCTTTTAGAAAATGCTTAGTCGTTGGATGAGCAAAGATAGATAGCAGAGCTCAGGCAGTGCTTTAAAGGGCCCGGGGCTCCCCACAGGGGCTGGAGCTCTGGGCCCTTTAAATCCCCGCCCGAACCCGGCTGCCGGAGCTCCATCGGTGATTAAAAGGCCCAGGGCTCCCTGCAGTGGCTGGAGCCCTGGGCCCTTAAATCACCACCAGAGAAGCCGGTCCAGTCTGGCACAGTGTACCGGCTCTTGCCGGTACGCTATGCCAGACCATACTGGCTTACTTTCACCTCTGGGTGATTGACGCATCCTGAGTCCTGTGTCAGGAGGTGAGATATTAAAGGGAGGGTTTGAGGTGGTTTCACTGAGATTTGTCTCAGGAATGGGAACCATGTTTGTCTGGGCCATGTAGGGGCAATGAGAATGACCCTGGACTTGTCTTGGCTGATCTTGTATATAACCCAACTCAGAAGTGGAATTTGAGTGAACACATACATTAGCGGCGCCTGCTATTTCATGAGGAGGGCATTGTCCAGGGAGTGGCATTGCAGTCCCGCTTGGGAACAGTATTGAGGGCACTTTGCGTTTTGAGCTGTGGTAAATAGGTCTTTAGCGGGGAACCCCTGTAGGTTGAAGATGGTGGTGAGGGTTGCATAGTCCATCTCCCACTCATGGGTTTGTGAGAAGTCTCTGCTCCATTGGTCCACCATTGTGTTCTGGTGTCCAGCAGGTAAGATGCCGAGATGTCTACATTGTGGGAGATGCACCAATTCCAGCGTTGTATTGCCTCCATGCACAGAGGGTATGATCAGGCTCCCCCTTGGCAGTTTATTTAGAATATGCATACTGTGTTGTCGGTAAGGACTTTGATAGTAGTAGGATTAGAGGAAGGAAACGCTGGCATGTGTTTCCGAGTGCTCTTAGTTCTAGTATGTTTATATGCAAGTTGGCTTCCGTGGCCCACCAACGACCCTGGATCACATTGTTGTCCTGGTGAGCTCCCCATCCCATGAGAGAGGCACCCATGGTGATGGTTATTGTAGAAGCTTTCGGTAGGAATGGGACACCTGAGCAGATGTTTTGTGGGTGTGTCCACTACTCGAGAGAGCCCTTTACCTTGTGGGGAATGGTGAGCTACCTGTTGAGGGAGTGCTTGTGTGGTATATAGCGAGTGAGAATCCAGGCTTGTAGTTATCTCATATGTAATCTGGCATGTTTGATGATCAAAGTTGTAGCAGCCATGTGACCCAAAAGTTGTAGGCACGTCCTGGTGGATGTCTGTGGGCTGAGCGTGCCTGTAGTAATCAGAGTGGTTAAGTTGAGAAGCGTTGTTGAAGTAACCACGCTGTTGCTGTGAGGCAGTTGAGATAGGCCCCTAAAAATTCCAATTGTTGGACAGGAACGAAAGTGGACTTCTGAAAATTTATTTGAGTCTGAAGTTCATAAAGAGGGCCATTGTGGTCTGTGTGGCTTCTCATGTTACCCGCTGAGTTGGTTCTCATAATAGGCAGTCATCTAGGTATGGAAAAATCATAACCCCTAGTCTGCGAAGGTGAGCTGCAGCAACAGCAAGGATCAGGGAAAAGACCCTTGGGGCTGTTGACAGTCCGAAGGGTAGCACTTTGCATTGGTAATGTTGATGTCCTAGGGTGAACCGCAAGAATTTTCTGTGCGCTGGGTGAATGGTGACATGAAAGTATGCATCTTGTAGGTCGAGGGACGAGAGCCAATCTCTTCTCTGTAATGCCGGAATTATCGTTGATAGGGTCACCATTTTGAATCGCTGTGTTCTCACAAACTTGTTGAGTTTGCGTAAATCCAGAATGGGTCTCCATCCTCCGTTCTTTTTCTGAGTGAGGAAATAATGGGAATAAAATCCTCTTCCCATGTTGAGGTGGTACTGGTTCCACGGTCCCTAATTGCAGGAGGCGGTTTATTTCCTGTTGTAATAGGGGCTCATGAGAGGGGTCCCTGAAGAGGAACGGAGAAGAGGGGCGGATAGGTTGGATAGAAATAAATGGGATGGGGTAACCCTGCTAGATAATTTCCAGGACCCATTTGTCTGTAGTGATCTTGTTCCAGATTGAGTAATATGGAGGCAGGCAGTGCCCAAATGGTGTTAAGGTAGGGTTGAGTTCCGAAGTGAGAGAGTATAGAGCTCTTGGGCCCTTGACCAGACCTTCAAAATGATTGCCTGGAGGTGGAAGGCTGGTCTTGATTCGGTCTTCATTCCATCTACCTCTGTTTGCAGCATTGCATATAGTGTCTTTGGGGCTGGGAGTATGCTGCAGCCTGGAATTTTTGGTTGTAAAACTTGCTTTTCTTTTTCTTGATTCCAGGGACATAGATGCCCAGAGTCATTAAGGTGGCCCAGGAGTTGTTTAGAGTATGTAAGGACGCATCTGTGGATTCTGCGAACAGTTTCTGAGCCTCAAAGGGTAGATCTTCCATAGTAACCTGCACTTCTCTCAGGAATCCAGATAGATGTAGCCATGATGCCCGACGCATGACGATGGAAGTTGCGATGGAGCATGCTTCTGTGCCCGCGGAATTGAGAGAGGTTTGGAGGGCCATCTTTGCAATGAGAGAGCCTTCAGAGATGTTGGACTTATGCGCTTCTCTCTTGTCCTCTGGGAGATGTTCATTATAGAAGATAGGTTGTGTGTATATCTTGCAAGCAATGCAGAGTAATTTGTGATACAGAATTGCAGGGTGGCAGAAGAATAGGCTTTGTGCCCAAAGAGGTCTAGCTTCTTCCAGTCCTTGTCGTAAGGGGCGGATCTGGACTGTTGCTGTTTGCCCCTCTGATTTACTATCTCCACGAACAGCGAATTAGGAGTGGGGTGAGTAAACAGAAAGTCAGCCCCTTTTGCCAGCACGTAATATTTTTTGCAGGAAGGAGGGGCCATGGCTGGCGTCTGCCAGATGATTTTGGCAGCGTCCATTATGGCAGCATTAATCAGCAGTGCTATTTTTGCCAATGGGGATGCCTGGAGAATGTCAGTAAGCTTATGTTGGGTCTCAGGGAGCTCAGGCAAAGAGATGTCGAGATATTCCGCCACCCTCTTGAAAAGGACCCGAAAGGATTTGAAGTCATCCCCCAATGTGGGGGGGGGGGTGGCATGATAATTTCATCTGGAGACGAAGATGAGATATGCACAGGTGGCAAGGTGTCTCCTTCAGGTCCTTCCTGCTGCTCTTCAGTCTCCTCATCCTGGGCCTCTGAAGGTGCTGGTCCATTGGTGAGGGAGGGCAGAGTGTTCTGGAGACCGGTGGGTTAGGCGATCTTATGTCCTTGGTCCTATAAATGGCCCCTGGGTCCCAATATGGCCAGCTGGGTGGGAGAGCCATAGGAGATGGCAGCCAGGATTCCAGGATTGGGGCTGGGCTACCAAGCTCGTGTGTCTACCAGTGGCTGGTGATGTGAGGGTCCAGCTTTAGGAGAGGAGTGGCGAGGGGTATACAGTCCAGGGTCATCCTCTTCATCATCATCACTGGAGAGAGGTGGCGCCGAAACCCCTGGGGTGATGGTCTGGCTTGGTCCGGGGCTCACTGGGTACCTTGGTATCGAAGAAACTGCCAGGTATGCCTGTCTAGTGAAAAGTTGCGATATCGGGAAGCTTGGTGCTGGGAATGGCATCTCAGTCTGAGGGGAGAGGGTCAGGACATTCTTCGGCAAGGTTGGTATCGAGCTAAGAAGCTTGGCTTTAGATCACACACCTGATTGAGAGCCTGTATAGCAGGGTGGTTACCCCACTCCTGGGATAAAAGGAGTGAGAGCAGCTGAGGGAGGCTGGCTGAGTAGCTGGCCACAGGTGTGGACAGCTCAATCAGGGCACAGCTGGCCCTGATAAGAGGGCTTTATAGTCAGGAGCCAGGTCAGTCTCATTCTAGCTAGGAGTGGGAAGGACCTGGCTGCCTGGGAGAGACAGGGTACCTTCGACAGAGCAGTGCTGGAGAACGAGCAGGCTGAGCTGGGGAGCTCAGGCCTGGCTACCTCCCAGGCTGAGGGCCTGGCAGGAAGGCCTGAGGAGTTACTGTGGCTGCATGGAGACAGGTCCAACCCCCTTGCCAATGATGAGTGGCCATTACAGACTGCCGTTTGCCCCAGAGAAGATGACGACTGGCAGTAGCCACTGAGGCAAGGTGGGCATAGGGGGAGGGGGAGACCCAGAGCTTGGGGGCCTGAAGTACAATGGTGGGGATTGACAAGGAAGCAGGTAGGGAGATACCGGGCAGCAGGAGGCACTCCAAGGCTGGACTGAGCTAATTCCCGGACTGACCAGCAGTAGGCACCATGCCGGTGAGTCAGCAGGTCTGCTACAGCCTGCCCATACCGGGTCCTTGGCTCCTCGGGAAATCTCGGTACTGGACATTCATGGTGACTCTTGCTCAGAGGCTCTCGGTGCTGTTGGTACCAGGGCTGATTTTTCGCCAGGAGACTGTTTGTTTTTAGGCAAGTCTCACTCTGGCGGGGACGGAGACTGGTGTTTGGTTGCCTTTTTAGGGACAGGGTCCTTAGAAACAGTCTTAGTAGTTGTGCCCTTGTCTGAGGCTGCTGCTTGCAACCGTTGGCCAGGAGGTATCCTGGAATCTGGGTCAGAGGCTGGCCTGAGGGATTTCTCCATCATAAGTAATATTGGAGGTCCCTGGCTTTTAGTGTCCTGGAAGTCAGTTTTTTCCAGTGAGGAATACGAGTCTCTCCGAGACAGTGGACGCAATGAGCATGGCTATCTGAAACAGGTATGGATAGCCTACAGGTCAGGCAGTGTTTAAATCCAGGGGAACCAGGCATGCCTGAGGAACGTCCAGCTCTGGAGAGAAATGGGGCAGCTCGTGTTTAAGGAGTCATTGTTGGCGGAGGCCTGCTGGGGGCGGGAGGGGAAAAACTACCCTAATATATATATATTTTTAAAGTATGGAAGAAATTAAAAGTAATGGTAACCAAAGTTAGCTAGAAGAGAGGATAAAAGAAAAAGGAAGGAACAAACTTTCTACGAAGTTAAAGGGGTTCTGCTGTTGCTCCAACTCAAGCCAAGGGCAGTAGAGAAGGAACTGGGGGTCAGTTGGCTGCTCATGCTAGGTAGCTGCTTGGAGTGGCGCAAAACGGCTGCTGCACATGCGCAGCCAACTAGGGCACTGCTACTACAAATCTCCAATGATAAGCACAGGGCAAGATTGAAGTGTTCTCCAACTGGTTTTTGAATGTTATAATTCTTGACGTCTGATTTGTGTCCATTTATTCTTTTACGTAGAGACTGTCCAGTTTGGCCAATGTACATGGCAGAGGGGCATTGCTGGCACATGATGGCATATATCACATTGGTAGATGTGCAGGTAAACGAGCCCTTGATGGTGTGGCTGACGTGATTAGGTCCTATGATGGTATCCCCTGAATAGATATGTGGACAGAGTTGGCAACGGGCTTTGTTGCAAGGATAGGTTCCTGGGTTAGTGTTTTTGTTGTGTGATTGCTGGTATTTGCTTCAGGTTTGGGGGTTGTCTGTAAGCAAGGACTGGCCTGTCTCCCAAGATCTGAGAGAGTTGTGGATCGTCCTTCAGGATAGGTTGTAGATCCTTGATGATGCGCTGGAGAGGTTTTAGTTGGGAGTTGAAGGTGATGGCTAGTGGCGTTCTGTTACTCTCTCTGTTGGGCCTGTCCTGTAGTAGGTGACTTCTAGGTACTCTTCTGGCTCTGTCAATCTGTTTCTTCACTTCAGCAGGTGGGTACTGTAGTTGTAAGAACGCTTGATAGAGATCTTGTAGATGTTTGTCTCTGTCTGAGGGGTTGGAGCAAATGCAATTGTATCTTAGAGCTTGGCTGTAGACAATGGATCGAGTGGTGTGGTCTGGATGAAAGCTGGAGGCATGTAGGTAAGTATAACAGTCAGTAGGTTTCTGGTATATTCTCTGTAATTTTATTCTTTCAAAGTGTGTTATTTTAATGTTTTGACTGGTCTATGCATCTCATAATTTTTATTTCTCTTATACTTGCATTTAATTCTTTGAGTACTGAGTTCTAAAATGCCTACTCTGTACTGGCTGGAGTAATTATCTCCATGGTAACTTTTTAAAAATACACCTCTACCCCAATATAACTCTGTCCTCGGGAGCCAAAAAAATCTTACCGTGTTAAAGGTGAAACCGCGCTATATCGAACTTGCTTTGATCCACCGGAGTGCGCAGCCCCGCCCCCCCGGAGTGCTGCTTTACTGCGTTATATCCGAATTCGTGTTATATTGGGTCACATCATATCGGGGTATATATTATATCTAGGTTTTTTGTTTCTACTGGTGGTGCACATAGGCACATACCTTGGTGCACATAACAAAATTTATTCCGCACATGGATGGAAAAAATTAGAGGAAACATGCCCCAGCCTGGTGAAAATGAGCAAGGGTGGTGGTGAGTGAGCGACAGAAAAAGGGTGGATGGAGTGAGTGGGGGTGGGGCCTCAGAAAAGGGGTAGGGCAGGGCCTAGGGCCAGGGGCAGGGCAAAGGTGTTCAGTTTTCTGCAATTAGAAAGTTGGCAACCCTATCAAGGAACCAAAACTACTTCCACCTCCGGAGCAAAACTGTAGAAATGCTTGTTGCCCTCCAATTAGATCCAATTGCATCTATTTGGGAAAAGGAACATTTGCAAAAAGTATGCTTGGATTAAGTCTTTCACAGGGCATTCCCGTGGCTATAGAGAGAGAGAAAGCTCTGAATGCCAGATAAACTGCTCTTAAGTAGCCTTGTTTCTACTGCTAACCACAAGATGTGGACTGTCAATTGATCTCTCTGCATTCCTCACCATGCTTTGAAGGCATAGAACATCAGGGGATGAAGTGGGGACACCCTTCACTGTGTGAGTTGGTTTAAATGATTTCCACTCGTTTTTGCACAGCTCCCACATTCCCTCATGGAAACTACCATGCTGCACCCTGATTTCTCTACTCTGTCTCCAGAACACCGAAGGCAAAGAACTCAGCAGGAAAACTACTGGGTTCCAGCACTGGCAAAGGAATGACAAGTGAACATCTCTCCTCTGTGGGACCAGCCCTCCTCTCTGTTTAGGCAAAAATCCCTCCCCATCAGTCATCAGCTTGGTGACAGTCTCTTCAATTCCTCTGTGTGCTACTCTGAAGTCGTCCTGCCAACTTCCTTCAGTAGTGCTGTCTCAGACTGACTAAAAGACAGAGCCAGGAAATGAACTGAGATAGAGCTGGGGGAGAAGGCAACAGTGAGGTCAAAAGGCCTTTAAAGGGCCATGGAAAATACTACCTTCCCCCTGCCCCCTGCAACCATACAAGGAAATTGGACATAAAAGGAGGCACATAAACAAGGGAAGATGTGCCAAAGGGTACAGAAAGAGATAATGGGGAAAGCAGGTCTGCAAAGAGACATGGGAAAAATGGGGGCCCAGATTAGTATGAGAGGGGAAAAGAGGGCAAGATGTGGGATTCACACATTGAGTGAAGGGGTCTCAAAATTAAAAGGGAAGGGGAGAAATAAAAATGAGACAGACCAAAAAAGGAAGAAAAAGGAGAAGGAATTTGAAAAAGAGAGAAAAACTTCAAAAGGAAAAGAGAATCACAAGACAAAGATATCTAGAGAGAGACGAGGAGAAAACAATCAAAGAAAAATAAATATGAGAAAATAAAAAGAGAACCAGGAAATCAAGGAGTGCTTTTTTGAGTGCAGAGGCAGTTTGCTGTTGGTTTTACATATGCTACTCCCCAAGATTGAACGTTCCTGTTGCTGCTGACAAGACATATGGTTTTCCATTCTAATTTTGTAATACTTGTTCTTAATGTAATTTATGAAAAGAGATGCCAGTTTATGAGATCTGAATAAAATAATGTGGAACATTCCACAGGCGCAGCGCGGTGTTGGAACAGGTAGGCACTAGCCTGCCTTAGCTAGGCAGTACCACTGATGGGACTTTTAATATCCCAGGGGGCAGTGCTGACCAGAATCGCTAGGGTCCTTGGGTGCTGACAAGGCGACCTAGTGCCTTATATGCCACAACCCAGTACTGGGTAGCGACCCAAACTTTGAAAAAACACTCTCTAGTATGGCCTAGAGAATAGAGCACCAGACTGAGGCTCAGAAGCCCAGGGTTCTATTCCCAGCTCTGTGATCGGTCTGCTGGGTGATCATAGGCATTACCAGAATCTTATTAAATGCTATATGCCCATACTTGTGAAAGTGATGAGCAGCAAACACACTGAAACTGTATCTGGAAGATTCAGGAAGAATGTATTAAACCTAGACACTACAAAAGGCAATTTTTTCAGTCACAGATAATTGGAAATAATTGTTTTTTTAAAACGAAAATTGTTTAAAACCAATAGGGAGGATCTCCATTCCACTCGCAAGGGAGTTTTGTAATTGCCATATGATTCTTTGTTAAAAAATAGTGTTTTATACTCTGATCTCCCAGGATAGTCCATCCCTGGATGTGGGACCCAAATTTTACAGTTGTTTACTGAACAAAACCACAGTTAAGTTTGTGGTAGGAGAAAAGATTATTCCTCTTCATTAAATGTTTCCCTAGAGTGATCTGTGGTTCTCATTTTTGCTCCACTTGAGTGTAAAACAGAAACCGTGCAAGTCTAAGCACATTTGTCATTGGTGTCATACAGGGTTAATTTTGCTTGAAATATAAAGATCCTTTCACTACAAGTATTTTTTCGTTGTCATTAAAGTTCTCTTGCAGTAGCTATTTTTTCCCCCCAATGTGGGTTAGTAGCTATTAGTCTGAAAAAAAAAAAACCCTATTGTATCTCTATTTTGAAATCAAACATATTTGGATGTTTCAGGACCAAAAGAGGTCTAATTTTCAAAAGATTATTTATTCAGAGGGTTTTTGCACATGTAAAGATTTTGCCTGTGTATATGAGTGCTCAAAAAACATGCAGGCAAAGAGAAACAGAGTGAAGCCCCATTAAAAATTTAATCCATAATATCGTCTCTCCTCATACCAGTAAAAAAGGTTCAGTAAAACCCTGAAACATTAATACATCTTCTAAGTTATGCTGTGTTTCTGTTTCACAACTCTCATTAGGCTTAATGAAAGCTGTATAGATAAAAACCCCGACCCAGTATTTTGAAAATATATGTTGTTTATTAGGGAGGGAGAGGCGAGAAGGTGGTGCGACTTTTTTCCCCTCCCCAGTTAATTTAGTATCCCTGGAAAGTGCCAAATTAAAAGCCTTGGAGACTTAATTCCATTATTTACATTAGCATGAGCCCCAGTGTAACCTTCCCCATGCTGCCCTACCAATGTACCTTCAACCTTAGTAATTCTTTTGGAGAAGAGGAGAAATTTCCTTTTTTTTTTTTTGGTTAAAAATGAGTTTGTAGAGCTGTAAAGTTTAATAGCAGTATCATAGAAGAATCTGGACATTCTGTTAAGGTTGTCTGTACGTACAAGTACTCCGTAATAGTCTCAATTATGCACTGCAGCCTAAAGCGAACAGCACTGTTGTTTATAGCAAAAAGGAACCCAGAGAGCATATAAAGGGTACTTTAACATTTCTCCACACAAAGTAGTATGCATTTAAGTATTTGGGTGTATATAGTAGTATACAGTGTGGTTGCTTCCTTCCATTCTCCACAGCCCAATGAAGGGCACAAACCCCCAGAGACAGAAGTAGTATTATAGGCCCACTACTCACATATTCCTGACATAAACGCTGGAAACAGAGAAGATGAAATCCCAGTTTGCCATTGACTTTAATGGGGCTATATACGTCATCCACCTAAACACTTAAAACAATGGAAATTCATTCCTTTCCACCTTCATACTGCCTACAACACCGTCAACAGCATACGCCAGTATTCCATAAGGCTTTCATCTCCAACAGATGCCAAAAAGCAACACATATACCAGGTTTATCAAACCTGAACTCCAATGCAAAATGTTAACAGTGATCTCATATGCTTTTGTATCAATTATATAAACAGATCAGCACATCTGACAGTCTCACATTCAATCTATATATAGGAAGTTATTTTGCCTTAACATTATGGAGGTCACTGTTAAGGTTTTGTATTGAAGTGCAATTCTGATATAGCTGGGGTACGTATTACTCTTAGGTTTCTGGTTGGAGATGAAAGTGAAAGCCTTCTTGAGCACTTGAGTGGCCACGACTTTCACACCACAACAGATTTGTTATCTAATTACAATTTGGCACGTTTGCTGTAGAAAATATATTTCTGTTAAGGTTAAAAATTTACAAAATATTCTATAGATAATAACAATGCATAACTGATATTCTAGGAAGCAACACATGAAGAGTAACAATATGGCCAAAGGACAGATCCCGGTGTGTTTCAGATTACTTGCAAAAAGGATACAAAGAATAGTGACAATCCAATTTTAAAAATTTCCTGAAAGGTCAAAAATTCTTATTATTCTTTTGCATCAGTTCTTTTTTAAAAAAATTAAATCAAACCAACATTAACAATTCCAACAGTACTCCAAAGTTCATATTCCGCAGTTTGCTTTTGCCGCTTCAATAAGTGCTAGATACTTCAGAGAAAATACAGAAGAACATGGTCCTTGTCTCAGAGACTTTACAGTCTTGTAAAAGATTTGCTCATGGACATACCAAATGTAATTGGCAGACTCTGGATTAGAACTCACACCCTGAAATCCACTAGACTATGCTGCCTCTCACTTTTCACTGTAATATATTATCACTTCTACCATAACCTTCAGGATCGGGGGAAGGAGGGAAAGAGGAGAGAGAATGAATTTGGGTTGGGGGAGGCCAGAACCGATCAAGATAAAAGGATACTTCCCCTTCCTAATCAAGGAAGATTTTTTTTTTTTATTTCAAGAAACACAATTGTGATGTTTTTTGGTTTGGGGTTCTTTTTGGGAGGAAGGGTTGGATGGGGGTGTTTGTGGGGGAGAGGAGGAAAGATCCACAGAGGAAGGCCAAGGATAGAAGATTCCCCATGCCAAAGGAAAAAAAGAAATGACTTCCCTACCCATCATTCCCCACTGCTGGTCTGAGGGACAGTGTCTGGGTGACACATGAAGACCACGAGGGGAATTTGTAAATGATGAGGACCGAAGTGGCAGGTGGCGGAGGACAGGAGAGCAGTAAAATGGTTGTGGAAGGGGAAAATAGACTAAGTGGGTAGGGAAATAGGGAAGTGGAAACGGAAAAAGGCTAATGAAGAAAAGAGACAAAGAAGATAAACACAGAAACATAAAAGTCAAATAAGGAAAGAGTGTTTTAAATTATCATCATCTATCTGCACAAGAAAACTGCCATTTAAAAAGGAAAAGAGTCTCTAAAATGGTAAAACAGTTCAATAAGTTAGAGGGGAAAAGACGACTGAAGATCTAGCAAGCTGATCTCAGTTTATAATCAATAATATATCACTAGAAAGTTTGATTAGTACTAGTGCCAACAGTGTGCTTGGTGCTGTAGAAAATACAGATATATAGACAGTCCCTACCTCAAAGAGCTTAAAATCTAAAAGACACACAGACTGCACTGGAAAATACAGGAGGAAGAAACAAGTCTTGAATCAATAGTGGCTTGGTTAAGATTACATTAAAAAAATGAAAATATGTTCCTGCCTTTTTTTTCCTGGGCTGGGCTGCGACCCCCTCCTTGAACTCCATTTCCTTCCTACTAGGGTTGTCTATTAATCACACTTAATATATGCAATTAATGCAAAACAAATTAATTATATTAAAAATAGTCACAATCAATCAGTTTTAATCACTTTAAATCATAATAGAAAACCAATTTAAATTATAAATATTTTTGTTTTTCTACATCTTCAAATATACTGACAAGTATCAGAGGGGTAGCCGTGTTAGTCTGGATCTGTAAAAGCAGCAAAGAGTCCTGTGGCACCTTATAGACTAACAGAAGTTTTGGAGCATGAGCTTTCGTGGGTGAATACCCACTTCGTCGGATGCATATCCGTAAGGTGCCACAGGACTCTTTGCTCAAATATACTGATTTCATTTACAACAGAATACAACGTGTACAGTGCTCACTTTATATTATTAGTTTGAATTACATATATTTGCGCTATAAAAATTATAAAATAGTATTTTTTCAATTCACCTCATATGAGTACTATAGTGCAATCTCTTTATCGTTAAAGTGCAACTTACAAATGTCAATTTTTTGTTTTTTGTTTTTTACTTAATTGCACTCAAAAACAAGGCAATGTAAAATTTTACAGCCTACAAGTTCACTCAGTCCTATTTCTTGTTCAGTCAATTGCTAAGACAAACATTTTCATTTACAGTAGATAATATTGCCCGCTTCTTATTTACAAGGTCACCTGAAAGTGAGAACAGCAGTTCGAATGGCACTATTGTAGTCAGTGTTGCAAGGTATTTATGTGCCAGATATGCTACACATTTCTATGTCCCTTCATGCTTTGATTTGTAGGCTCTAAAGTGTGATTAAAACTGCAATTAATCATGACTAATTTTTTTTAAACTCATGATTAATTACAGTGCTTTTAATCGTTTTACAGTCCTACTTCCTACAGCTAGTTTTCATTATAGAAAGCACGGATAAGGTTATTCCAACACAACTTTCAAAATGTCAACTTTTTATCATAAACAAACACAACCCCTATTTCCCCCAGTTCTAAAAAGTAAACTTCATGTGTGAAAAAGCAATGCCACATTTTCCTTGATTGATTTTTCACAAGGGTGATCAATTCAAAATGATGGTGGAAAAGTTATAATATATATAATAGGTTCAAAATGCATTCTGAATCTTAAAACCTTCTTCAGATTTAATAATAACCCATCTGCACTTCAGACAGCAATGCTTCAATGGGAAGATTAATGAACATTTGGACTGCAGTTTAATCCCTCTAGAGTTTAGTATGCAAAGTGCAAACTTTTATAAATTAGACTATTTTTCTGCATTCCAATTATGTGTCAAGGTTCATATAGCTTTAATAGTAATTTTGAGACTTCTTAGTCATAGTTCGCTCTCCCTTTAGAGCTGTTAAATTTTTAGAAAATATTAAAAATTCACTGAACTACAGTAACTTCTAGACCTTTGAAAATTACTTTTTAATGCATCATTCCAAAACAAATATATTTCTGCAATTATATTTTCCTGCCATTATATTTTCTCCCATAAATTTAACTGCAGCAAGACACTGACAAACATACAAATGGCATGGATGATAACTTTAATGCAGATTTCCCTACAACTAAGCTATACAGTAACCGTTTTGATCCATCATGTCATGATAGTTTTATTGGTATGCATGCTTCAAACTAAGTTTTCAGTCCTTTCATGTTGTACATTCAGGCAGATTTTGAAATAAAAGGGTCTGGAAGTGGAAGAATATGAAGGCATATTTCTCTACAGACAAATATGCTTTTGTCTGTAGAGAAAGGGCCTTCTAACAGATCCATGCCAATGCCCCAGACCTGTTTCCTTTCCTCTGCCAGCAACAACTGCAAATTCTGCTTCCCCATTTCTCTTACCAGGTGGGTCACTCAACTCTCAACAGCAAAAGGTGTTCTTGCTAGGACAGCCTGGGGAACCTGCTGTGGACTAGGGGAGCAATTGCCAGTGGAGGAAAGGAGGTGGTTCCTAGTTAGATGACTAGATTTTTTTTGAAGTGAAAAGCCATCACACTTGTACTGTGGAGATAAAGTTAATGGGGTCAGTTTGGGTTGAAGTTAGAGAGTTGTGCACAGGAAGGACGCCATGTCTCCACTCCTTCCTCTTATAATTATTCTTTTGCCTTTCCACTCCCCACTATCTCCTCTGCTCATTCCTCTGTCACCATATCCTCTAATCTTCTTCCCCTTTCCTCTTCCCACACCAGCTTGCATCTCTTGCTTCTGACTCCCTTTGAGAGACCTAAAATCTTTATCACATTCACTCTGAAGTCTTAACTCTCCCTGCTTGCTGTCTTGCGTTCACACTGCCTCACAGACCCGCCACCATCCAGTGCTCATGAGCACACACAAGGAGGAGAACAGAAGGCAGGATGCTAGATCGGGCTACAGGCTTCCCACCCACAGCAATGACCAAAGTCTAACTCCACATAGAACCAAGCAGATACTGAGAGAAGGGCTGATTTGAAAAAGTTATTCACTGGAGGCTTCATAGTGGGCATGTTCCCAACATATGGCAGGCAAGATGGTGATGTGCACAGGTGCTCATCCTCACCTGCTCACAATGTCTCCATGTGGCCAGTCTGAGGTTTATAAACACTGACAAAACACGGCTTTTTATTTTGTAAAACCAACAGGGAGAGGCTAAGAACCTTGAAAATATGGACAAAGTTCTTTTTCAGGGAGACATGGTCACCCTATTCCTAGGGCTTTCCCCAAATTAAACTATGCAAAAGCAGCTCTTGCATTTGCCATCTACTGCTCTCTCCTTATCTCAGTCTTAGCTTAACACCCCGCACTCTTGCCCAGCAGCAGCCGTCAGTCTGATGCTTCCCCCGTGCGCCACAGAAATGACTTCTTAGGAGAGAAGGAAAGAGATGGGGAACATTAATACAAAACATCATCATCACTTACACAGGAAGCACCAGTATGTGGGACTCTGCCCTTTTGCTCCCTTGTCCTAATGCTCCTGAAATCATCAGAGCAACACGGACAGCTTCTGGAGTCAGAAGAAATCTCAAGGGAATGAAGCAAGTCATTGCCCCACTCACCCAAAGATGAGGGCTACTGTTTTTGCAGCATTCACAGATTTGCAGGACAGTAGAAGAAAGAACTTTAAAAACAATAGATACCTGTAGTTTACATGGAACGTCTTCACCCATAATATACATTAACATACAATGGTACTCCAGGCTCCTAGATGCACTGAAAGAGAACGTTTCTCACAAGTACTTCCTGGGGTTTTCACTATTAAAAATGTAAAACACTATCACAATGAGGTCCTCATCCTCATTATACCCCAGTTCCTAAACAGAAATTTTCTTTCACAGACATTAGGATAGATGAGCAACCAAAGGTTTCCCTATACTTGCATCCTTGTTTTTTCCCCCCTTTTACTTCCTTGTTTCTCACTTTCTATAGTGCTTTACTTCCAGATATGAGGACGGACAAGAGGATCCTTCAGCTGAAATTCCACTATGTTTGGTATGGAATTTGGTGCTGTGGAGTAACAGAGTCTGTACATCTCTCTGCCCGTGCACATTTAGCAGATACTTCTGTAAATACCCTCAGATTATTAAAGGCTGTAATGCAAGATTAACTATTCATTGTTATACAGATTCACAATGAAATTCAACAGAATTTGTCAAAGACTTTTGCAAATTTATGCTGATACATAGCACTGCTTTCAACATAGTGTTCAGTTTCTTGGAAAATCATTTACATAGTAAGAGAGGCTATCACCAAGTACCATCTTAAGAGCAAAAATCTTCTGTAAATTTAAAATATGCTTCCACTGGCCTCAGAAATTACCCAACCACTGCAGCTACACCTCTACCTACATATAACGCTGTCCTTGGGAGCCAAAAAAATCTTACCACGTTATAGGTGAAACCGTGTTATATTGAACTTGCTTTGATCCACCGGAGGGCGCAGCCCCGCCCACCCCCGGAGCACTGCTTTACCACGTAATATCCAAATTCGTGTTATACCGGGTGGCGTTACATTGAGGTAGCGGTATTTTGAATAAATCTGTCAAAAATTGCATCTTCATCTAAAATCACTAATACTTCTAGACACATTTTCAGAAGTTGATAGCCTGGAATCATTGGAATCCCGTATTTTCCCCTAAAACCTTCAACTGCCACTCTCGCTACTTTTCTGAAATTCTTCTACAGGAGAATCCCATAGTGAAGGATTGTGCCTGTGCCACTGTTCCTGCCCACAGCATTTGAATACAGTGCACACAGAAGTCCAGTTTTCGCAAACCTGATGCAATCCCCATTAACTTCACATTCTGTGGCAAACAGGACCGTATGAAACTTATGAAATTAAGGATTATGTCAAATTTCATCATCCTGTTCCTGATGCTTCTTGGAGGAAAGAACTATGAGCAGCAACAGCAGAATAGACAGGATGGGTGCGGGGAAGAGCATGATGGTGCAAGAGATTTAATAAATTTTCCCGCTCCCCTCCCCATGAATAGGTGTGCATGCTCACCATGTGCCCTGGTGCTGGAAGTTTTTCCCCTAGCAATACCCGTAGGGGAGTACCCCAGCAACTCCTGGAGTGGCGCCTCCATGGCGCGGTATAAGGGGTGCTGCGTGGCTCCCCCCACCCTCAGTTCCTTCTTGCCAGACAACTCCAACAGAGGGTAAGGAGGGCAGGATGTGGTATAGACATGAGCAACACATAACAAACACCACCAGTTATGGAACAGGTAACTATCGTTTCTTCTTCAAGTGATTGCTCATGTGTATTCCACAATAGGTGATTCCAAGCTATATCTGTTGGAGATGGGTAGGAGTTCACTAATTCTCGGGACGAAGCACAGCCCTGCAGAACCTGGCGTCATCCCTGGTTTGGGAGATGATCACATAATGCGAGGTGAACGTATGAACTGAAGACCACGTGGCAGCCCTACAAATGTCCTGAATGTGGACATGGGCCAAAAAGGCAGCCGACGAGGCTTGTGCCAGAGTCAAGCGTGCCTTCACAATTGGTGGCGGAGGGATTCCCACCAGGTCACAACAGGTACGGATGCACAAAGTGATCCGCTTGGAGAGCCGCTGAGCGGAGATTGGCCGACTTTTCATGCGCTCAGCCAAGGCGATGAACAGTTGTGAGGACTTTCTGAACAGCTTAGCCCACTCCAGGTAGAAAACCAGAGCCTGTCTCACATCCAGCGTGTGGAGATGGCGTTCCTTACTGGACACGTGGGACTTGGAGCAGAGGACCGGCAGAAAAATGTCCTGACCCATGTTATAGGCGGAGACCACCTTTGGGAGGAACAAAGGGTGTGGGCGGAGCTGGACCTTATCCTTATGAAACAGCACGTATAGGGGCTCGGAGGTCAGGGCCTGGCCAACGTGATCACAACCAGAAAGGCCACCTTCCACGAGAGGTGTGACCAGGAGCACATGGCTAGCAGCTCAAACGGGGGCACGCACACCTATTGTGAAATACACATGAGCAATCACTCGAAGAATCTATGCCCCTTCCCAACTTTAAATGGCACAGCATAGCCCCTGCCCTACCATATATTTAAGTATATTGTCTAGACTAATTTAAGTGAATTTAGTAATAGAGCTTTCACTACTTTTGCATTCTGTACATAGGAACACCGACTACACTTACTCCTGGGGGGGATTCTGCATGACTGCATGCCCTCAGAAAACACTCCCCTCTCCCTGCAGAAAACAGCAGGGAAACAAAGGAAATCCATGGTGGGTGGGGGGAAGCGACCATGGGCACAGTTTTTTTGGGGGAATTTCCCCTCTCCAAACAGAGGTGAGGCATGGGGAGGCACACGGAGTTAAGTGCCACTCCCCCCCCCCCGACACATACTGACATTTTTGCAAGCACTGAGCTGCCCAGCTGAGGGAGGCTCTCTCTGGCCTCAGCTGACTCTGCAGCTGAACACTGCCTCCTGGGTCCTAGTGCCAGCCATGCTCCCTTTCTGTGTGATAGGAGCCTTCCTGTTTTCTGTACAACAGTGAGTGTTAGTAGTGGGGCTAGGTAAGGGGGGGTTGGCATAGGGCTGGGGGAAAGGAAGGGGATGGAGAAGAAAAGGGGAATCACTGGGGGAAGTGCGAGCCTGGCATACAGCGTCCCCTCGGCAGCAGCTGGGGCTCCCCCATTAAGCAGGTCCATCGAACCCTCACCCTGACAAGCCCTACCCCTACCCATGGACCCCTCCAATGAGTTCCCCAGCCACTGAGCCCCAAACAGCTGCACCTGGACCCCCACCTCATCCCCCAGGACCCAGACACCCTCACTGAGCCCCACACACCCAGATTCCACCACCAAGCCCCATCTGCCCACACTGAGACACCTCTCCACTGAGCCCCAACTACCTTCACCTGGATCCCCTGCAGAGTCCCATTGCCCCTACACCCAGAAGCCTCCAATGAGCCCCTGTGCATCCAGATGTCCCACTGAGCCACCCGCACCCAGATTGCCCCACAGAGAAACCTCTCACCCCACACCTGGATCCCCCCACACTAAGCCCTTCCACACTTGGAGCCTCCCGGGCTTAGCCTGCCCACCCACACCTGGTGCACAGGGGCAGGGCCCTGGGGTGTTTCTGGGGCATGCCTAGCCCTTCTACTGTGCCAGGGTCACTGCCCATTCCCTGTATCAAGGGAGGTGGGGGCTTCAGGGTGAGCTCCCACCTCAACGCAGCCAGTGGCCTGTGCTCCCCACTGCCATGCTGGAGCCATATTTATTTATTGACATATAAAATTTGCAGAATTTTAAAATACAGTGAGCATAATTTTTAATTCTGGGTGCATCATTTTTAATTTTTTGGTGCAGAATTCCCTCAAGAGTATGCTAGTTAAATTCTTTTAAAATGAAATGTAAACATAGCAACTATATGCCATTCTGAGTAGCTGTTAAGCAAAGGACAAGCAAGAGCTTTGGTAAGAGCTGTGAATTATGCAGTCATAGCCAATAACTAAGGCAAGCATTATCTCCCTGCTGTCAAAAAACTACTACACTATACCTAGGTAGAACTCAACTTTTTCTTGTTATTGTCACTGACTTATTAGCCAATATACTAATGAGTTTTTAATGTCCTGAGAAGATCTGCACTCATCTCATCTAATGTTAAATCCTAAAGCTTTAAATAGCCAGAGTAATTTCAAGTGCTTGTTATTTTCTATTATTCCACTCAATTTATAAAATTGTACTTCAGCTGTGTGAGATTTTTCATTTTTATTACAGCTTCTTCTATGCTACTCTGAAAAGTTATTTCCCATTTAGCTAAACATCAGATTTACAGTGACCTAAGTAGTTATAATAAATTGTAACTAAATTCTGTTCCAGAGTATTTGAAAGTTGGTGGTTGTTGTTTTTTTTATTATCCATCTGCTAGCCTCTAAAACACATAGCTCATACTGTGAGGGTTATTTTTGCCATGCTTAAACAGAGATCACTTCTCTATTTGATGCCTTGAAAAGCCGAAATAATCCTCCTGGGATTTTTTTGGTCACAATTTTGACACACAACCAGAGTCCTCCTTAGTATCATTGTCCCTTATAATCAAAATGGCTTTCTCTCACTCTTCCATTATAGCTACATGGAATATAACAAGACGATACTTGAGCATATATTACACTGTGCAGAATACATTGCAATCTATGCTTTTGTAATTAAATAATTAGGCTATTTAGTAAACAGCAGCAAGGTATTTGTAACCGATGTTGCTGACAGTGCACAGAGCTTACCATCTAGGCACAGCACCAACACAATAGTAGACAGTCCCCGCCTCAAAGAGCTAACAATCCAAATAGACAGAGAGACACCGAACCAGGGAAGGGATATGACACACCAGCAGAATGAACAGTGTGATGGCTGCAAACATCATGTTATTTGCACAATTTTATTTTTTGGGAGGGTTTAACCAACGGGATAAGCTACATGGAGCAAAAAGTGAAGGGAAGGGGTGAAGAGAAACAGAGCAAGAGAGAAGAGGGAAAGAGGGTAGGGTTGCTAACTTCCCAATTTCTCAAATCTGGACACTACTGCAGGAGTGCCAGAACCTCCCTCTGCTCCGCCACTTCCCCCGAGGCACCGCCCCCTACTCGTTCCTCTCTCATCTCTCCCTTCTCTGTCACTCTATCCAGGGCCGGCTTTAGGAAGTGCCGGGCCCAATTCGAATACCCGGCAGCGGTCTGGGTCTTCAGCGGTGGGTCCTTCACTTGCTCCAGGTCTTCCGCGGCACTGCCGAAATGCCAAAGACCCGGACCACCGCCGGGTGAGTAAAAATTAAAAAGTTAGACGTTCTTCTTTAGGGCGTGAGGCCCTCTTAGGTGCTGGGCCCAATTCAGGGGAATCAGCCTAAAGCCGGCCCTGACTCTATCCTCTCCACCCCCACTAACTGAGCTCCCTCTGCCCGGAATAGGACTACTCACCTCTGCCCTCAGAGCTGGCGCTGGAAGCTGTAGCCTAAGCAGTGCCTGCCTGTCTGCCCACGAGATGCAGGTAGGAGGCAGGCTTGGCTAAGCAGGTTGATAACCTAGCTCCCCCCAGCCTGCTCACCCTTCACACAGGTAAAAAGTGGGAGGGCATGGTCCTTGGCCCTCCCATTCCAGCACCCCTGAACTACAGCTATGATCAAAATTGCCTAGGCTGCTGAGCTTCCCACAGGGATCCTCCCGCACCCAGCAGCCAGTAAGGGGCCAGGCCACACTCTCTTCCCCCAGCAGCAGCTCATCCATGCCTGTGGCAGAAGCAGAGTCAGACGCGCCCAGGGGCCAGGGTAAAGTAGAACCAAAAGCATCTCCACCCCTTGCAGGAGCTGCTCTGCCCTAATCCTGCTGTAGGGTTTTTTTTTGGGGGGGGGGGGGGCACCCAATCCTGCACCGCCTCATTTTTCACCTCCCCCACCAGCTCTGTGCCTGGGGCAGCTGCCCCTCACGCACTGCCCTAGTTACAGCCCTAGAAAATTGCAGTACCAGAATTTTGGGGTCCAGTCCATATTACTGACCAGAGACTGTACAGAAAGTTCCCAGAATGTCTAAAGGTCCCTACTTGGGCTGCTTCTGCAGCTACTCCTGCCCTCTGGAGTTTTCAGTTGATTCCTACCTGCAGTTTTTTAATCTGCCATACTAAAATGGTGATGTTAGAGTAGCTGCCTCTTGTGAAGCACAAAATACAAATGATGGTATCCTGTAATAAAGCAGTATGACAGGACAATATAGTCCCAGAACACACACTAGGATTTAGCCAAACAACCACAATTAGAACATAAGACTCAGACTTGCTACAGTATGCTAGAGGATATTGCCCCTATTTTAGCTGGAGTTGCCAATAATCTATTCACTCAGTGCATCCCATCAGTTTTGGCAGATATTTATTCACACACTGATAGTGCCAAGTTCAATATTTAACCTCCAAAATGATCTATTTTTTGAAGATCTCATTTGGAACCTTTCTGCATCAAAATTATATCAAAGCCTTGGAGTTACTGGATGCAGTAACAACAGACAACAATCTTGTATATAGGAAGCAACTCAAGCTATAATTAAAAAAAAACAGTGTTAAAAATAACATAGGAGAGAGGCTGTTCATAATGGTGAGGTCAAAGTGGCTGAAAGTTTCATTATCCCACTTGACTTTTGAATGACTTATGAACTCCATAATTTAGGCACCAAAATAAGATGAAAACCAACTCAGCGATCATCATCAGGTATGCCTAAATCGCAAGATGAATCTTAGCAAAAGTAGGGAAAAATTGACTGTAACAGAAGTGAGACAGGATACTTATCCAAACAAAATACATTTGGTTTCAGTTTGAATCAAATTTTTAACTCAGGTATCAGCAATTCCTCCCTTCTCCTTAACCTTAGTATGAATAAGCTGCTACTTAGTACGTGGTGATTTACTTAAGCCATTTATAGTTTCTTTATCAAACTGTTTGCAAAATGTACATGATTTCCTTGCATCATCTAGTAAGTGCATGAAATAGACTTCAGTTTTGTAAAATATGACCACTGGTTTTCACCAGGTCATTTTTTTTTTAAATGAAAAACAGCTTATGTAAGTTTGGTTTATTAAAATTCTGTAAGCATTAAATGATTGTTCCATTACATTTAATCTACTCCTGTTAAAAAATGTGTAGCCTCAACTCTCCAGCGTCTGCTTCATTTACACCATGTGTTACAAAAGAAAAAAAAAATAAAGCCTCAAATTATTAAATAATCCTATTTAGTGCAACAGTTTTATTTTAAAAGTAATAAAAACAATGCAAAAATGTTTTTCAAATCCAGGGCAAAAGAAGAAATCAGTGACATCTCTCTGAAATCTTGAGACCCTGGACATGGGATTTCCCATTTCTCCCAGTGACACCTCCTAGTATTTCAGTTAAGATCAAAAAGTTCAGGACCGTGTTTCCTAATTAAAACTAGCTGAGAGCTCCATAATTTTCCTCATGGGGTGCCAAAAAGCTAAAGCTTCCACTCTATAGGAAACTGGACAAAAGAAATCACTGTTAGAGCCCTTAGCTCACCGATTTTTCTAGAAGAGGTGATAGTCACTAGAGCAGGGGTTCTCAAACTGGGGGTCAGGACCCCTAAGGGGGTCATGAGGTTATTACATGGGGGGGGTCGCAAGCTGTCAACCTCCACCCTAAACCCTGCTTTGCACCCAACATTTATAACTGTGTTATAAATTAAAAACACTTTTTTATATATTTAAGGGCAGGGGTGGCACTCGGAGGCTTGCTATGTGAAAGGAGTCACCAGTACAAAAGTTTGAGAACCACTGCACTAGAGAGTCTTCATGGACATATGGAGAAGAGAACATTTAGCTAGCGGCTCAAAGGAGGCTTCACTAGAGAATTGAAGATCAAATTCATGTTCCATATGGGAGAGGTTCCCTGAGATGTGGAAACAGGTTAGCTAATCCCTTGATTAACCAGGAAGGGGTGGGGTGAGTAAAACACTAACGGAAAGCTGTGTTTGCTGCTAAGTGGACTTTAACAGCTCAGATATAGGTCTGAGTTCTTCAAACCCCAAAAGGTAATCCTAGACATCAGATAAGAAAGAGTCAACAGGGGACAGATGCCAAAAGGGTACACCAGTGTAGAAGCTCTTCCACTTCTGCAGATATGTCAACACCTTTCTACTGTTCAGCAATACCTCATGTACCTCTTTTGAACAGGTGATCTTTACTCCAAACAGCCACCCTGGACTCAGTTCTCTCATGGAGCAAGTTTTGACAAACAAGACCATCCAGGGAGCACAAATGATGAAATATTGGTCCTATGTTAGATCTGTGCAAGGACCATTGTGATTGGTCAACGTCTACCTGCTCAAAAAAATCCATCAAGTTGTTGCTGATTCCTGGAAGGTGAAGAGCCATCAGGGTCACACTGTTCTGATGGCACCAGTCCAAAACTTGATAGCCTTCACACACAAGGGCAAGGAATAGGTGTCTCTTGTTGGTTTATAAAATGTACAGCTGCAATGGTGTCTGTGAAGATCTGCACTACTGAATTCCAGAGGAGAGGCAGGAACGCTACACAGGCCAGTCTGATGACTCTGAGCTCCAGGATATTCCTGTGCAACTCCATATCACGCAGAGACCAAGTTCCTTGAATCTGTCAGTGATCCAAGTGAGCTCCCCAGCCTATCCCTGACATGTCCATGATTAGCATGTTTGTCAGGGAAGACTGAAAAGGGCACCTTTCATCATGCATTTGTGGGGTCCAACCACCAAGCAAGCTCTGCAATGATGTGCTGGGGCAATGAAACTTTCCTGTTTATTTGATGACTTGCTGCAGAATAGACTGGCCTGAGCTAGAGTTAGAGGGGCTGCAGGTGAAGTTTGGCAAGTAGCATCATGTTCTTGCACAACAACATGCAGACCAATACGGTGAGATAATCCCGTACTCTCCTAGTTGTTTTGAATTAAGTTGGAGGATGAGCTCTTGTTAATAGCTGCAATCTGTCCTCGGGCACGTATGCTTTTTCTGATTTGGAGTCTATCATAGCTCCTATGAGCTGTATTATATGAGATGGTGTGAATGACTATTTTTTGTTGTTCACTAGTAGGCCCAGCCAGGGAAATAGGGATATAACACACTAGACCAGGGTGGCCAAACTTATGACCCTCTGAGCTGCATATGACAATCTTTAGAAGTTAGAGAGTCAGGGAACACCTTCCAGGGCTCGGGGCTTCAGCCCCTCTCCTGCTGAAGCCCTGAGCCCAGCAGCTGTGCCCTTTGGGGCTAAAGCCCCCAGACTCCCCTCCCCGCTGTGCAGAAGCCTCTTCCCCACTTCAAGGTAGACATCCCAATCTCTCCCACCCCTCACCCCCAGTCTGGGAGGTGGAGAATGGCAGTGGGTGGGGGGCTCTGCCAGCTGCACTTTAACGATAAAAAAGCTGCATGTGGCGCGCGAGCCACAGTTTGGCCATCCTTGCACTAGAGGCTCACCATCATCATCTCCCACTGCAATCAGCCTTTGATCAGTTATTTGTCCTGGTAGGGGTATACATGATGTCCTGCCTCCTTAGGTGGGCTGCTGCCCCCACTAGGCATTTCATGAATACCCTTGGTATTGTGAAGAGTCCAAATGGCAGTACCCTGTACTAGTAATGATTTGGTCCCACTGTGACTCAAGTATTTCCTCTCCTATGGGGGAGGAGGGCCTTAGCAGGGCAGTTACCCTGCTCCTGAAAAGAGTAGGTGAGTGGGTGTGGCTGCTTCCCCAATTAGGTCACAGCTGGCCCTATAAAAGGGCTGAGTCAATCTCTCTCTAGGTGTGGAAGGAGAAGGACGTGGCTACCTGGGAGAAAAGGGTACCTGAACTGGAGCAGTGCTGGGGAATAGGGCAAGGGAGCTGGGGAGCTCCAGCCTGGTAAACCCCCAGGCTGCAGGCCTTATGCAAGACCTAAAGAAAGGTACTGGGTCAGGCAGAGGTAGCTGGTCCAAATCCCCTTTGCCATTGATGACGGATTTACAGACTGCAGACAGCCCCAGTGAGTAGGGGCTGGGTGATGACTGGCAGTAGCCACTGAGGTAAGGTGGGGATAGGGGGTTGGGGGTTCCCCTGGGAGAGGAGACCCAGAGTGGGGATACTGTGGAGGGCAGAACCCCAGGGAAAGGGGCCCTGGGGTCCAGGAGGGACACAGGGCCAGCGGCAGGCGAGACACTGGCCTGAAGAAGGCGCTCCGGGCTGGAAAAGAGCTAATTCCCAGGACAACCAGCAGGAGCAGGCACGGGTGAGTGTCGCCTCATTACAGGTGGGTGGTGGTGGGGTGAAATTACGTGTCTTCTTGCAGAAGAAGAGTCACCAGTCTTTCTCTGAGTCTGATGAGATGATGGAGATGAGCATAGCACACCTGAATCTGAGGCAAGATATTTTTTTTTTTTTTTTTCATCAGATCTAGGATCTAAGAATGAAAACCTCTTTTTTTTGGAAAAAAAAAAGAGTGAAGTCTTCCTCTCTCTCTCTAAGAAATCTGCCTCTCAGTTGAAGCAACGAGGCCATTTTTTTGCAACAGGTTTTTGTCAGAAGGGTTCCCAAAGAAGAACAGAGAAGGCCATAGAAATGAATGGGATAGCCATGGGCAGATATGTCCATGGTGACGTATCATACCAAGCCAAGGGAACAAGGCAAAGCAGCTCCTGAAGGCTGGCTCCTGATTATTTTCAATGTGGCTCCTAACACCTTTAGTCAAATCTTCTGTCTTGATGGGGTTGGGTGGGTGAGAGAGGCAAATGACAGGTATTTCCTGGAGTATCATGATAATTTTTGCAATGGGGATTCAGGGCTGTCTACCCTGAGACTATGGATGAGCCTACTGTTTCTATTGAGGCTGATACCTATAGAGCTTCTTGTAGAAGGCTGGTGTGCAGATCCCCAGTGATCGCAGGGTGAGCCTTGAGTCCTTTAAGGAGTGGAATGCTTAGTCAGTTCTTTTGCTGAAGAGCTCCATTTCCTTGAATGAGAGGTATGAATGATGTTCTGGACCTCTCTTCGTATTTCAGATGCTAACAGCTGGCAACTGTGTATGCCTGCAGGGCTGACCTGGGCCTCATTTGATTTCCTTAGACTGTGCCTTTCAATTTCTCCCTAGAGACTTTTTTTTTGCATGAAAGGGAGTCACTTACTCGCACATCACTAAATTATATTCTGAGAATGCCTGATAATTTGCCCTTGGAGTTGCAGCGAGATGGACAAGTTGCACCCGAAAATTAACAAAAAGCACATTCATGGACAAAGACCATTTTGTTGTGCCACTCTGACACTACTATTAAAAAAAAATTGATCTCACAGCATGAGATGCAAGCACACCTACACTGGGATTCACACTTACATAATACCCATTACCTAGAGAGATTAGTAGGGTGAGGACTTCTCTCCGTATTCTGCTTATTAGGGGTCCTCACCACTTTGACTACTCAACCTCTACCTGCCTGGTATGTTCATTACTTCCAAGTAATTCCTGTGCTCAGGTACTGGTTCTCCATTACCAGGCAGGAGGAAAGACAGAGGAGTAAGCATCAAAATGAACTGTGTAGCAACCATCTGGGGAGGCAGTGAGAGTGCAAGGGGTCTTGAGACAAACATCATATTAAACAGGTTTATTTCCTGTAAGGCCTAAGTCCCAGGAAGGAAGAATAGAAGCCTCATACAATCAAGCTGAGGAGAAGGTACATGAACAGGGGAAATGGGGTTACAAGGAAAGAGAAATGAAGGGAATGTGATTTTGAATTCAATTATAATCCCTCTCCATCTATAAAGTACTGAAGCATAACTGAGGGGATGAGAGGGATGAGAAAGGTAACACCTACAATTAACAGAAATAAAAAAAAAAACCTCAGATCCAGATTTTCCCCCCCCCCCATCTTCTTTAAACAAGATTCCACACCATAACAGCTGTGTAGATTATTTTAGAAACTAAGGCCCTGGTTTTTTTTCCTAGATTGTCTTTTTACAGCTGAACATATTTATACTTGTTAGAACAGAAGACCAGTGAGCATGAGAGAGATGTTTGTATTTTGTGTCACTTCTGCTCCCCTCACAGCATAAGTAAAATACAGAGGCAGAAAAGAAGGCTAGTGACTACAAATAACGTTGTTAAAGCTGCAAAAAATGACATTTGAATTCTAAACCTCAGTTTTCAGTTTAATTAAAACTCTCCTCCTCCCCACAAAGAAAAAACTCTAGAGATAAACTTCTGGACAAAGAAAAAGCACATAGTATATACATTTTAATGCTAGAAGAAAATACTGAAAAAAGGTCAGCCCCTGCAAAAATTTACTGCACAGATATTTGAACATTGCTGTCTTCCTCTGTTATGTTTTAACAAATCGGTTTCATAATTACAATCACTTTATTCTGGTAATAGCCATCACAGTGTAGTTACCTTTAAGAAGGCAATTGTAGTTCATTTTACTTAGTCACAAGTACTCTGAATAATGTGCTTTTGTATGGGAATTTCACAGGTGTTATCTTATCCCCAAAATGAATAGTTTTTGTTTGGTTTGGATTTTTTTAGTAGCTTAAAGTAAGATATTGTCAGCTGTATTTGAGCTTAAGCAAGTATGAAGTTTATTTGCTTGCCCTTAAAAAAACTGGTTAGTCCTTTTTTGCAATCAACTAAAAAGTGTTCAGGTGAATTCTGAAACTTGAAGCTAGGTGTAGGGTGTATGCTCAGTTCGGAATAGATGTACTACTACACCAAGGTAGTTATTGCAAACACCATTTGAAAAAAAGAATCCTAGAGTAACAAAAAACAAGCATCTACAGTAAAGCCTGCATACATAGAACAGCATGTAAATCTCCATACATTTTATTATTCTGTGCATGCCATAGTACATTCTAGCAATTGCAAGGAGAGTGCAAAAATGGAGAACTGGACAGTCACGTCAGTAAAAAAAGATTTAATATAGTACAAGATGTTTATAGAGCAAACTTAGGGAAAAAATTTCAAGTAGTAAAGGTTGAATTGGATTCAGTGATGACTTGGAAAACAATGAAGATGGGGGACAGTAATATACAAAATACTTACAATGTATTGCTACATGCAGTGTAGCAAACTACTTCTTTTCCAGCATTCTGAAATGCCTGGAGCTAAAAAAGAGGGATGTAGGAAGACTATCAAAGAAGAAATTAGAATAGTTAAGACAAGAACTGGTCAAGGCATGTTTAAAGGAAGAGCCTAAAATATAGTAGGAAAGGCACTCAAATATCTAGGGGGTATTTTTAAAACAAAATCAGGAAGAAAGTGAGGTTTGAGAGAAAACTTAACTCCATAACAAAGAAAATGAGAACATCTTCCAAATTATGTAAAGTACTATGCAGACAAATCACTATCCAGTAGATGGTGAGTACAACATTTTATTTACTCTGAATATTTATCACAATGAAACTATGCTGAGTCAAAGAATTTAAGAGAGCTTGGACAAATTTGAAGAGTCATCCCAATCAATAAAACAAGCACCAAATGAAAGAAAAAAAAATCAGATACGTGTAATTTGAGAAAATAGATGATAAAGCTGAAACAGATTTTAGAAAACCCAAATAAACTTAAAGCAATAAGAATAGAAAACTCAACCAATAATTAACGCATCAAATAATTATAAACTCAAAAAAGGACTGGAATGTGGGCAGGCATGACAAGGCTGCCATCTATGTGAAAGTCCTGCAAGATGTGTGACACACACTAGCACTGAGTACCTAAAAATAGTTGTAGGCTACCTTGCACTTTAGTATGAGAATACTGGCCTACATTTAGCCTACTCCACTGAGTGACCAGCCTTAAGCATTTTAAGCATTAAGCCTTTTATATGGTGACACCCTTATTAGCAAGAGTCTGGACTAGAAAGATAACACTCTTTCATGCAGGATCAGGCTGCCATGCACATCTGACTCACTTGTCACTTTTTCCTTTTTTTTTTTTTTGGGGGGGGGGGGAAGAGTACCTTTTGATTTCAATCTACACAGTCTATAAGCAATGCTGTGCAGAATTAAGCTGTACATAGTCAGGATATGTCTACACTAGAAATGCTGCAGTTGTGCTACTGTAGTGTTTTAGTGTAGACATGTACTACAGCAACAGAAGAGGTTCTTCCATCACTGTAGTAAATTCACTTCTCTGAAAGGTGGCAGTTAGGTCAAAAAGAACTCCTCTATCGACCTAGCAGTGTCTACACTGGGGCTTAGGCTGGCTTAACAACATTATACATGATTTTTTTCACAGCACTGAGCAATGTAGTTAAGCCAACCTAACACTGTAGTGTAGACGAGGCCTTAGTCCACAGCAAACTAGGGTGTAACTATACCCCATACCAATGGTTCATTTCAAGCACACTAAGCAACGGTCAGAGCGCATTAGTAGGGTCCACATTGAAAGTTAGTGCACAGCAGGCCATTGTGGGATAGATTCACAACGCAGCTTGCCATGGACTGAGTGTTTGTGTAGACAAGACCTTAGTACCAAAAGCAATCTCTAGCACTATAGTATTTTGGTCCACTTAGAAATAACTTACTATTCCAAAGGTCACACTGTACTTATGGCAATTCAGTACCCATACTGAAGTCTACTACTTGGGTTCTTTTTGTGACACAAATACTCCTGGGGGAATTCTGCACCAAAAAGATTAAAAATTCTGCACACAATATTTTAAAATTATGCAAAATTCTGCATTTGTGTCAAAATAACAATATAATTATACCAGTTTCAATTATTTTGGTAATTTATTTAAAAATATCTATCAGCATTTATGTCTGTAATGATACAGAAAACAAAAAAGATTGAGGAAATGTTTTTGACGAATAGATTTCTTACTAGGCATATTAATACAGAACTCTGAGTAATAATTCATTTAAACTACAATACAGAAATGTATATATTGCACCCTCAGAAGCCACACAAAAGCTTGGGGGAATCAGGGATAACAGAGGAGCTGAGATAGAGGGAAGTCATTGATGGGAAGGAGCCTGAGTGTGAACTTGGAGGGTTGTTGGATGTGGGTAGGAGAAATACGGAACAGAGGGGTTTTTTGGGCGGGGAGAGATTTTTAGGGAACCTCTACCATGCAGACCCTGGATGACCCCAGATAACCCTTAGCTTTTCTCAGTCAGATACATCTGCCCTTATCCTCATGTGTCTCTGCACCACCACTCAGCCACCCTTCCTTCCCTCTTCCCCATGCACCCCTGCACTCCATCCCCCCTTTCCCCATGTGTCCCTGTACCACCATTCCCATTCAGCCTCAGCCTAATCTGTCCCTCCTTCTCAACCCCAGTCTGTGATCCCCAGCAGCCTCATGTGCCCCACACTGTCCATCCCTCCATATCCCATTCCTCCTAACCTGGCCCCACAGTGCTGTGAGGCAGGCAGCCTCTTTCTCGTCCCTATCCACAGCTTGGACTGCTCCTGCCCGGAAACAGCAGCTCTCTTCTGGCATCAGAGGCCCCTCATGGACAAAAGGTGTAACTGTAGCACTTTTCCAGCAGAATGTATTTTTTGCGGCAGAAAAAATTCTGTACAACCCATGAATTCTGTGCATGTGCAGTGGTGCAGAATTACCCCAAGAGCAATAAAAAAATGCATATCCAATGTTTATATAGAGGGATCAATTATAGGATGAGAAGATGTAATGCAACTCTATAGGTTAAAGTGTTAGAACCACATCAGTACCACTGTGCCGTTTTAGAAACCTTCACTTGAGAGAGAGAGAGTTTTGTTTTTTTTAAGAGGTTCAAAAGAGGACAACCAAAATAATAAAAACTTGAGATTAATGATTTAGTAGGACAGGTTAATAGAACTGAATTTATTAAGCCTTTTTCATATGGTAAGTAGGCACATGATAGCCTCATATAAATACTTAAAGGGTAATAAAGTAAGAAAAGGAAATGTACTATTTACACAGAAAAACAATGAGCTAAGGAACAAGCTTCAGCTAATAAGGGAAAGGGAAACTAGGAAATTAAAGAAAACTGTTTGTCTGATAGCCCTTGCCATCAGACAGTTTCCTTAATGAAGTAGCTATCGCTAACTAAATAGAGGTGCTCTAAGCAATGGTATTTACAAACCTAAATAGGCTGGATAATTAATTTTCTTTTATTATGTTGTTTTAAGTTATATCTCAACAAAAATCAAATTAAATGAGCATGGACATTAGGCCTAGTTTTAGTAGTAAAGAAGGCTCGTTCCTGTTCAATGGATGTAGTAATAGCCTTTACAGGGAACATGAAATAGGAACAACCCTCTCTATAGCATTAGAATGGTTACTTCAGAGAATACAAACTGGTGAAGAATCTGATTTCCCAGTTTGCTCTTTACAGCGGAGTGATGGGAAATTTAAATGTAACAAAGTTTGAAAATAACCACAAAGAAAGTATTTACATTATTATTGCCAGGGCTCCTCTACCACACTGAAACAGCTATTCTGATATAAGAATTTGTTCTCTGTTAAGGTTAATAATAGAAAACAAAATTTGATCAAGAGAGATCAATGTGAATTTAATACCTCACGTCACATTACTAGTGTCTGGATTTCAGCTATGAATTTTTTGACCTTTTTTATCCCTTACTGCAACATGCTGCATAGCTTGGTTTACTTAGGGATTATCAATTTGCTAGGGAAAAAAATATCTTTTTTCAAAGTTTACTTCAAAGTTTAAAAGAGGTTGACGGGTCACATATCTCTAGGGATTTGAGAGGTAAATCTTTCTATTCAAGTAAGATGTTATCATAGAATTTCAATCAAAATATGTAAATGAGCATAGATTTCTACTTGGGGGAGAAAACAATGACTGAATGAAATAACACTTAATAGTCCATTTTTTGGACTGGTATTTATCTTATCCAGTATGATACAGAAAAATCACCACCTTTCTTTTGTCAAGAAACTCCTTAGCTGTTATTTTACTTATCACCTTGAATAGTAAAGACTATTAAAAAAAAAAGTCTATCATAATAGCACAACGGTTGTTCCCTGAGGTATCCAGATGGGTTTCAGAATCCAAAGATCTGGTTTGATGGAAGTCCACCGCCTTCTCAGAAATACTGGTTGCAAAGATCTGGATTCACTGAGTTTAACAACCACTTGCAGCTAATTCACAGAATGTCAGTGGAAATTTTCTCTTGTTTTTCTATTCTGAGGTCGTGCCCTACTATTTTGGTGCCACATGCTTTCTTCTGACTAGAATACAAAGGTAGCAAACTGCAGAAGGGACCAAATGTGCAGGTTGATGAAAGCAAGAAAGTTACTTACCATGTATAGTAACTAGAGTCCTTCAAGATGTGTTGTCCATATACACATTCCACTGATGGTGCACATGTCTCATGTGGTGGACAGCAGAGTCTTTTTGGTCAGCAGCACCCATAGAGCACGCATATGCTCTCCAGTCCTCATACTCCACTCAGAGGGCATATAAGGGCCAGGCATACTCATCACAATTCAGTTCCTTCTTACTGAAGAATCCCTTAGAAGAGGACTCCAAGGTAGAAGGGATGGCAGGGTCACCATGGAATGTGTATATGGACAACACATCTTGAAGAACTTTGAACACTAGGCACAGTACGTAACTTTCCTTTGTCCTTTGAGTGTCCATATGCCTATTCCACTGATGGTGTCTCCCAAGCAGTTATCCTGTTACGGAAGTGGGAGCTCTGTGTAACTTAATTAAATAGTGATTGAAGGACAGCTTTACCAAACACAGCATCCGATTGAGAGGCTTTCCATCAAGATGATAATGTGGAGTAAACATGTAGATCGGTGCCCAAGTGGCTGCCTTACAAACATCTGATATTGGTAAGTTTGAGTGCTGATGCTTAAGTGCTGGTGGGATGTGTCTTAACTGGCCAGTGCAGAGCTTTTCATTCTTTGCCCAATGGACACAAACAATCCTGGCAATGTTTTGAAAGGCTGTTCTATTCAGGTAGCAGGCCAAGGCTCTCCTCATATCCAAAATATGCATCATTGCCTCAGATTTGGATGTAGGGTGTTTTGGGAAAATACCAGGAGGTGTATTGGTTGGTTAAGGAGAAATTCTATGACTACCTTCAGAAGGAATTTAGAAAGTGTTCTCATTGATACCTTATTCAATATGGAAAGCTGTGCATGGTAGGTCAGACATTAATGCTTGAATCTCTCCTACTCTTCAGGCTGAAGTTATAGCTACCAAAAAGCCAATTTTCATTCACCAGTACAGTAGGGAAGAGGTGGCCATGGGCACAACCTGAGCGTTGTGAGCACTAGATTCAAGCCCCATGGGGGAGTTTCTTCTTTGATGGGTGGGAATACTTTTAGGGCTTTCAAGAATCTAGTCACCATTAAGTGAGCAAAGACCATGAGATCCTCCACTGGTGGGAGGTGAACCAAGATCACTGCCAAGTGCACTTTGCAAGCTGAGGGACAGATTCTTCATTTTTGGGTTCTAGTAAATAGTAAGAAATATGCAGGATTGAGGAGTGAAGTGGGATTAACATTTTTCGTTGGCACCAGCTAGAAAACCTTGTCCATTGATGGGTAAGTTTGTCTTGTTGAGTCTCTTCTGCTGTTTATCACAACCTCCCTAACTGTGGAAGAGCAGGTCTGCTCTATCATCAACATTCATCCAGTCTCCATACAGTGAGGCGCAGAGATGCTAGATTCTGGTATAGAATCTGTCCTTGATTCTATGTCAGTAGATCTGTTGACTCTAACCCTACTTCCAGAATGGTCTTGACCATGATGGAGAGATAAGGATCAGCTTGGCTGAGTCTTGTTTGAGTTTGCAGAATACTTTGGAGATTAATGAGGTCAAAGAGTAAGCGTACATCAGACTGCTTGACTATGGTATCGGGAATGTATCTGCTACAGATCCTGGACTCCTCCCTCCTCTTGAGCAGAATCTCTGACATTTGCAGTTGGATTGAGAGGCAAAGAGGACTGTTGTGGGATGTCTACTAGGATCCTGGTTTTGATCTCTTACTCATGATTTGGGAAAAAGCCTGCTCCCATGTTCTGCAATCTAGGTAAGTGTATTGCCGCTATTTGATAGTTGACCGAATTCCAGAGTTTGGCTGCCTCCTGACAGAGTAAGGAGGACGTGGCTCCATCCTGCTTGTTGATGTAAAACATCGTAGTCATGTTGTCTGTTATGATTTGGATAGACTGTCCCAATATTAATGGAGACAGGACATGCAGCCCATGCAGTTCCAAGAGGTTGATTTGCATTCTCCTCTCCCTCAGGTACAACAGGCCATGAACAGTTAGTTCTCCCATGTGGGCTCCCCAACCCTGCAGAGATGTCTCCGGTACTATGGTCTTGGAAGATAGAGGTGCTCTGAATGGGACTCCTCTGCATGCATTCAGTGGTTCCTTGCACCATTTCAGTGATAAGAGGACAGTGGCTGGGATGGTGAGGGATACATCCAGGAGATGTTTGGAGGGTGCAGAGACTGACTTCAGCTAATCCTGCAGGCATCAGAAGTGGAGTCTGGAATGTGGTATCATGAGACCCCATGGCCTAATAGGGCAAGGCATGGCCTCACATCGGTGTTTGGGTTTCTTTCTAAACTAATTAATCAAAACAGACATATTCATGAATCTGTCCTTCGGTAGGTAACGCCTGGATGTGGTTGACTTTTAGGGCCAATGTCCTGAAAAGATTGAGCATGATGCAGACTGCCTCAGAGGTCTGATGAGGAGATTTTCCCCAGTATCTTGATGATTAGCTGGTACGATGTTGTGCCTTTTCAAGTAAGATGACACTACTGATAGCACCCTGGTGAATATTCTTGGCACTGTAGAGAGGGTGAAGGGTAGCACTCATAATTGGTAATAGTTCTGCTGTACTATAAAGCTCAGGTACTTCCCGTGGGGTGGAATGATGGAGATGTGGAAGAATCAATCCTGAAGACTGAGTTGTGAACCAGCCTCCTGACTCTAGAATAGTTGGAATTATCAAATAGGGTGACCAACTAGAACTTCAGTGAATAAAGGTATTAGGGTTTCACTAGTCTAGGACAGGTCACCATCCTTCCATTTTATTTGGAATAAACAGTTACTGTAGAATCCCTTTCCCCCATAAGGTGCAGGTATCTACTCTACCACTCGAAGAGAGTGAAGCATGAGGACCTCTTGAGAAGGGTCGTTGAAAAGGGATGGAGAGGAGGGTTGGGAATAGGCATCGCAGAAAACTGGATGAACTAGCCATGTGTAATCATATCCATGGCTCATTGCACAACAGTGATAAGGGACTAAATTTGCCTGAAATGAGCTAAGTGATTTCCAAAGAAGAGGTTGACAGTTTCCAGAGTTGGTGGGGACAGGACACATCTCTTAACCATTCCATCAAAATGAATGGTTCTGGGACTGCAAAGATGGGTGGAGGTGGGGGAAGGGGAGAGTTGAAGTAGAGCCAGTCAGTCTCCAAAGATCTCTGGCAAAAGTATGACTGGGTCAGTCTCTGTAAAGAATATTGCCTGGTTTCATTTGCTTTTTTAAGGAACTGGTGCATAAACTCTGAGGGAACATAAGGTGAATCATGAGGTCTTTAGTATGTTGAGGTCCTCGTTGATTTAAGAGCTGAGCAATTAAGCTTCTTTAAAAGGTCAGATCTTTCACCATGGCTTGTACTTCTCTGGGGAAGCCCGACCCCTGAAACCACAAGGACAGGCGAGAATATGTCATTGCCATTGATCTGCATTCAGTGCCACTTGGAGACTTGTTTACTGAGGAAAAGCTTGCATCCAGCACCTGAGACATAAATTCTTCATGGGCGTTGTTGGGAATATTGTCCACGAAGGCCAGCAATTTCTAATGTATACAAAAAGTCGTATCTGGCCAGTAAGGCCTGATAATTAGCTACATGGAGCTGTAGGCATCCCGGAGAGTAGACTTCTTCGCCAAATATATCTAATCGCTTTGCTCTCTCTCTTTTAATGTGGACCTAAATTGCCCTGCCTTTTCATTTGCTGCAGTGATGACAAAGGATAATGGGATAGGGTGTATATAAAATAATTTTGCTCCCTTAGAAGGCACCTGGTATTTTTTAATCTACCCAGCGAGATGGAGGTGGGTGCTGAGGGAGGTGCCTGCCCCACAGTTCTAGTATGATCCATCATGGCCTCATTAACTGGGAGGGCAACCTTCTCTTCTGAGGAGGCTTGGAGACATCCTTCTAATAAGTTCTGGAAACCCTTATAATCATTCATTTGTGGAGCAGTGAGTGGTATGTGATGGGGCATACCTACCCCACACCAGCCCCGAAAGGGTTAACTCTGCTTTGCAGGCTGAGGAAGCCCCACCCCTCCAACCTTGCTGAGCATGCTCAGCTTGGAGGCAGCATATAAAAGGTAGCTTCCCAGCAGGGAAGGACACACGCTGCAAGCTCCCTGCAAGGAGTTGCTACAAACCTCAACTACAGGACAACGGCTCACAGAGTTCCTGACTGGAGACTCCAGGTTTCCCAACAAGCCCAGAGAAAGGATGGCACCAGTGGGAGCCCAGCCATTTGAAGACCCCAGAGACCCGGGGAGTTTCAATGAGGGTGAAAGGGTAAAAAGCAGCCCAAGGGACTTGAACTCTTTGCCAGTGAGTGAACTGGGGGACAGGTCAGCATGTTTCAGGAAGATCCCTGCACTGCCAGGACCCTAGGCTGGGGCTTGGAGGAGCAGGGAGGGCCCGAGTCCCATTACCTGGGGCACCACTCCCCCCATGGGCCAACCAGCCATGCAAGCTCATAGAGGTGGGCTATTTCACTGACCCTGGCCATTGGGTCATGTGGCCCTCATGGGAAGGGCAGCTCACTGACCCTGACCATTGGGGCATGCGGCCCTAATAGTAAGGGCCACTTACTGACTCTAGTTACTAAGTAATACTACCCCATGTTACAGTAAGGGTCATCAGCGGAGGACCTGACCAGCTGCAGAATCGCCTTTGCCCTTCCATCTGACACTACATGACCTGGCACCCCGTGATGGGGTGTGCCTACCCCACAACATGGTACTACAGCCTCATCTGGGGACAAGAAGGGAAGGGTTACTGGTGTAAGCAGATCACCTTCCAGTGTTTGTTCTTCTATTGCTGCCTCCTCTGTTCTTGGCTGTGCCAGAAACAGAAAGGGTGGTTGGAGCACCTGAGCGCACAGTGCCATGAAGGATACAGTTTTTTGAAAGTATAGCTGTTCCCTAGGACCAGAGATGCACTGAGCCAATCAGGGTCCCCAGTACAGCCACATAGGCATTGGCAGGTATGTCCAAGGTGGCCAGGGTGTAGGAAACCAATAGACCATTTTCTGTGGGTCACAATATCTTTCTCATGAGGAGCGTCTGGATCCTCTATAGAATGTCAAGGGCTGAGGTAACAGCCTCAGCAAATAAATGTGCTCCTGCAAATGGATTTCTTCATCCCCCAATTAGGAATGCGAGTCCAAGGAAAACAGAGCCCAGATCCAAAAGTTGTGATGAGGGTCTTGGGGAGTGAGGGGCCCAATGGTGCCACATTACGAGGTGGATTCAGTGCCAACTAAAATACACAGGCGGGTAGCAGGGAGGCCGGTATCCATGGTTCCAGGTGAATCTGGAAGTTCATCAGTGCGAACCACCTAAAAAAATGATGCTGTGTGGGGCAGTGTAGTTAGCTGTATCAGAACCAGGTTTTGTTGAGGCAGTATAGTGATGTCCACCGCAGTGAGACACTGTGCTGTCCGAAGTGGTCTAGTTCTGGTGTTAGCAGTGTTGGTTCGTGCACCATTGAGGTAGACACTGCCAATGTCAGTGCTGTAGTTCTGATGGTTCTCGGAGTACTAAGGACTGAGTCTCACCTTGTTAGCCCTCTGCCTCCAGCATGAGGGAGGCTTGCTCCCTGACACCACCAGCCTGCTAGCCACCCAAGGAGCTATGTCTGCCCTTACTTTGCCTTGCAGGTTAACAATATGAATACCCGAGTCCCCAACTCCCTTTAAAGCTTTTCTCCTGAGGTGCTCAGACCCTTATCCACTGAACACTCACAAATACCAGGTCTGGTGTCCCCAAGCGAAAGGTGCACACACCAGCTTGAGTGATTCAACTGAGATATATCACATATATTTACAGCAATGAGACAAATCTATAGTGAAAACAATAATATGTTTATTACCAAAGATTCAAGATATAGTAAGGATAATGGGGGGGAAAAAAAGATTATATAGCAAACAAACTTCATAACATGCTTTCTGGAGACTAAACTTAACTATTAGGTTAACTTCCAGTCTAATGAAGTTTCTCTCAGTCAAATCCTTTTGCAGCACCTTCAACTAAGGCTGGCTGAGATCCCATTTTCATGAATGTAAATGTTCTGCCCATTTACAGTAAAAGCTGTGTTATCCGGCACTTTACCAAACGGATAGCTCTATTAACGAGCATTTCTGATATCTCCCAATACAAATCTTCCATCTAGTAACCGGGACAAGTATACTGCCTTGGAGGTTATGCAACTGCAAATACTGCACTCGACTTTTATGAGAAAGAAGCAGAAGACAAGTCAGCAAGCTGATATCAAGGATTTACTCAAAAAAGCAGCTTCTAGGGTTTGTCATAGGGTCATTACAGTACGCAAAGTTGATTTTCTGTATGCAGAGACCATATAATTCCCACAAAACCCCATTGCTTGTTCTCCTGTGTGCTCTTCCCTGTTGACTTTACATCTCTTTGATAACTTCATATGGAAATGTGCATTCATTGTGTTAGATTACAATGCTTAATTTACATCTGACAATGACAGGTGAATAAACATCTTTTGTCTAACAAAAAACCTGTTTCTACACCTCTGCTGTGACACAGAATCTAAGAACATATTTCAGTATACATACATAACTTCTTACATAGTATCTGTACTTACATTTCACAATGATATCAATTACTAGTATGACCCAAGTTTTCATTTAAGACCTCACATGACATTCTTTGGTGAACCTGAATGTACACACCAGAATCAGGATATTCTTGTAACCCCCTTGCCAGTTGGTATTGGGGGATATTTGGGTCACAATAGTCTTTCCTGAAGTGCTGAGTTTCGGTGCCAAATGTTTTGGTGCCACGTGGCTGGAGCCAGCTTGAGACTAAGGTTCAGCAGGAGCCATTCTGGGCTGTGAGGTCTAAGATGATGTACAGTGCCATAGGGAGAGCTTCTTCTTAGAAGCAGCCCTGGTGACCGACCTACCCCTGGGGCTTCCAGCTCCCTGCAGTCTGAGCATGACACCATTGTTGTAGTCAGGATTCAAGTCAGAGCTCTCCATGTTAAAAAGCCCACACTGATGCTCTTGGGTTCAGAAGGCCCTTGTACAAGACAACTTGGCTGGGAAGCTGGTCTTACTGATTTGGTCATTAGGAAGACCTGAACTTGGGCCTCCCTGCCCTTCCTAGCTCTGGGGTTGAAGGACTTACAAATCGCACATTTCCTCAGTATGTGCATCTCTCCAAAACAATAGAGACACTGAGTGTTCACCAGAAGCTCAGATAACTCCCTCACACAAGGACAGTGTTTAAACCTGAGTGAAACAGGCAACACCATAGCGAACAACTAGTGAAGGCTGCAATAGGCAACTGAAACAATGACTATTCAACTACTAACACTGAATATGTAGCTTCATAGCTATCTAGAAGGCTAGTCGTCTCTTGGACCCTGTCTCTAAGCTCTGAGGTGGTGAGAGGAACTGAATGGCAGTGGGTGCACTTCACCCTCATATGCTCTCACAGAGCACAAAGACTGGAGAGCACACACACCCCCTACCAGATCTGCTGGCCAAAAATGCCGATCTCCACCACTTGAGGCTCATGCATATCATCAGTGGAATAGGCACATAGACAATCACTCAAAGGACAAAGTAGAGTGATGGTCCTCCTTCCTCCCCAGTATTTTTGGGGCTCTTTAGGATCGTCTAGACTCAAAATGAAGAATATGAGATAGATGTGAGCATATTACCATACATGTCATATTCAAAGCTCTTTGAAGAATTATTTCCAATCTGCAGACTCCACCTTCCCAAGGGGGGGTAGGGGCAGCGTTGAGAGCTACCACCACTTTTCATATTGCCAACATTCTTGTTGAGCAAGTTGAATATTTATTCTCCCTCCCTCTGCCTTTCCTGTGAGGAAGGGAATGATGTGGCCTTTGGCCATCCAGTGCTTCAGAATGATAATCTTTTCTGAGTTTGTGCACTGCCTAGCACAATGGGGTTCCAATCCATGATAAGGGCTCCTAGGTGGAACATTAATACAATTAATAATAAAAAGTCAATCAGTACCTAGAATATTTCTGAAGCCTTCAGGATTTCTGCCCCAGTGATATTTTGTTAATATATTCCCATATCAGGATTGTGCTGGTTAAAATACAAGCTTATCAACTTTAATTGTCCAGAAAAATATTTGATAAAAATAAGTGTGGTGTGTGTATTCCAAGTGTCTCAGTGCAATTTGTTAACAGTGCAAAACCAAAGTCCAGATAAATTGTTTTCTAGGGAAAAAAAATCCACAACAAAACAGCATGGAGATTAGTAGAAAAATAATTAAAAACATGCAGATTAAGTCCACTGATGCATAACATTTTAAGCCATTCTTTGGTTTGTAACTGGTGTATTCTGATGAGAAGACAAGTAGAATTAGTGTAATGAATAAGTGAGCAATTTAATCTATTGCTTACAAACTAGTAAAGTATTTGACTACGCAAACTAATTACTTCCTCACTATTGTGTCCGATTTGTGAGAGACTTCCTCATTCTGCCAGGGCAACTACCTTCACAAAAAGGTGAGAAATAACAATTTAAACTACAAGCATTAGGAGAAATTGTTCATTTCATTCAGTAAGCAAATTCTCCAGCTCTCTTCCAACAAGAACACATCACTTGCAAATCCAGGGATAGATAAAATTATAGTGTAATAATGGGTTTATTTCAGCCACTATATTTAAAAGTTTGAAATAAGTTTATTATAGTTATACCCGTAATATGGATAAAGCAGCTGTATAACATTCTCAGTCAATTTAACAATGATAATAGAAAAATACCAGTGCCAGAACAGACTGAACAGCAGGCATAGATTCAATAGCCTAGTGATCATACTCTGCACTACCATATAGCAAACTGGTTTTGATTCTCAAGCATGGTCTCCAATATCTTGGATCATCATGCACTTGAGTGAAGGTAGGATATTCAGCCCATCAAAGCAAAAAAGAGTCCTGTTATCCTTAGCTAGTTATGATGTGTGGAAGATATAGGGGAATTCAGAGTTAACACCATTCCACACGAAAAAAAAAAATCTATGAACAATGCAACAACAAGGTAATAGCAACTGGAAGGAAAGTTATACATAAATACTATGAGTTACTTGTTCTGTAGTCATAAATATACCTAAGACTCAATCTCAAGACTTTTCTCTGAATATTCTTTACCAAATTGCCAAATTATATTATCTAAATGAATAGAAAGAAAAAAAATCAATACAGTCTGTACTAAAATATTATTGAAACTTAGTAATGGAAAGAAGAGGAAAGAAATTTGAAGGTACATACTTTTAGAAATCCAGCCCCTCTCTCTCGCTTGCTCACAAAGGTTGCAAAAATCAAGCACTCAAAATTTAGGAAGTGCCAGAATTAAGCTTGCCTGTGCAACAGCAGAAGCAACACTGAGAGCATCTCCCTACTTTCAGTTCTGCTGCCCAGCTGCACAGTGGCCCACAGCAGCTGGGGGCACCAGTTGTAGGAAAAGTCCTGCTCAGCCCCTGCAGCTCTAGGCTGAAGCATGCTCAGAATCCTTAAAGAATTTAGTTGCCAAACTCTAACCTGCCCCTACTGAGCTTGTGTGATCTGCATATAACTTGATTAAACTGTCTGTCCCCGCCACGTCCCCTGCAGGAATAGCAAATGGATCACATATGACACACCCCCTTCCATTGTCAAATTTCAAGTTCCTGTTCCAAATCTTGGAAACACAAGTCAACAAAACTGATTAAAAGAAAAAATCAAACATGGGCAGAACAATGTATTTATCCCCTAATCTCATTCTCTGAAATGGATAAAACATTTTGCTAAAACTTAAAAAAAACATGATCTAAAGCAGACGCCAGGCATGAAAAATTTAAATCCAAATGGCTAACGGTTGATAAATTGATAAACTGAAAACAGGGACTTATAATGAGACGTATCAGGCAACCTTAAGTACACGAGACACTATCACCTACACCTATAATAGAACACATTTGTTGTTAGGAAGCTCCCTCAAATTGGCAAAGTCCAAAACTATCCTAGTTAGCATCTCAAAACACTGCTGAATCAGCCTTTGCTTAGAACAGATTAATAAAAACACCCATACTATTCTCATCTGGCATTGTTTTCCAAGTACCAGATATTTCAGCTGTGCTAAACAATACCACTTTTGGCAGTGATCAGTTTATGCCCTGAAACATAATTATTGATTGCAATTTGTAATTTGTCCCTTCACAGAAGTGTTTAATTACATTTTGGTCTTATTGCTTTATTTGCCTCAATAATATCATGAGGCAGCGAGCTCCATCATTTAAATTATACCATACATTGCATAAAGTAGTATTTCAATTATCTATTCTAATTAATCATTTAAATGTTCATTTTATTCCTCTATTACTGATCAGATGTAGCTCTCTGTGACCTTCATTCATTTTATAAACTTCAACATATTTCCTCTTACTCTTCTCCTTTCTAATCTAAATAATCCTAATCTTTTAATCTCTGCTAAATGATATTGGCCCCATGCCCTCAATTATGCCAGATATAAATAGCCAATAAGAATGGTTTGTTCTTCATTCTATTGTATCTGCTTAGAACTTTAGAAAAAAAATCACAATTGGATAGCACTGTGTAAATTTAGATAAAATCAATTTTAGTTACTCTTCTTGGGATTGTACCTATTTTGTCTGGAGTCTTCTTCCCCTCCCTGAAGTCTGCTCTCTGCTCCAGCCCCTAGCTCTCTTCTTTGGAGCTGGAGCTGTACTTTGGGCCAGCTGTAGACCCCCAGCCAGCTTCTCCTCCAGCTGTCCCTTTTCCCCACTCAGTACTTTCAATCTCAGGCTAAGAGAGTTCAGCAGGCAGACCTGCTCCTACTCCTGTCTCCCTCATTCTGAGAGAAGAGACAGAATATATATATAGTCTTCTTCCCAGTGCTTGTCCTGGTTGGCTGGGAGAGAGAGGAGCCCTTCCCTATTCATTCTACAGGAGTCCTGTTCTCAGACCCTTAAAGAAACAACACCTGGTTTCTCCCCAAGCCCTAATTATTTCCCTGGGACCATCTTCCTCTCTCCCAACACTTTGTTCTGCCTTCCGTGGGTCTTCATCCATTCTAAAAAGTCTCAGGAGCTAGAGGGACACACAACAGAAGGGGTGTTCATTGACCACTAGTTCTTATTATCTTTAACAGGGCATTCACTCTGTTACATGCCATCTCCACTGAGCACACTCCAGCCCAGTGCGGAGCAAAACTTTGTGCAATTACTCTTCTTGGCTGATAAAGGCTGCTATGGTGCCAGGAAATGGAACTGAAAGTAAGGAGAAAGAACTCTCCCCCAGAACATGGAATTGAACACAGGAGTCTTGGTGAATCGTCTGTTCCCCTGTTGTCAGCAAAAGATTGTATAAGCCAGTGGAAAAGTGTGTCCCTTCGCCCATTAGTGACGTCCACAGAGGATAACTGCTTACTACTGCTACCAGTTACCTCATTAATTCAAGTAATAGAGGTACCTGCTGTTAATCTAAAAGCTCCCAGCCCTGATGACGACCCACGTGAGGAAACAATATGGTTTTATGTGAGGGAATTTGGTTGTTTTTTTTTGGTTTAATTTTTTAAACACTGAAGAAACTACATTACACTATGTTAAAAACATTATTAAGATTGCAAAGTCAATCACTCAAAAGTTAAAGAATGCCAGAATTAATACGGCCTGTGCAACCTTAATTCAGCCTACTTTGCATATGCATTGTGGAACAGTCTTATTACAGGATCATGGACTTCTGCCCCATCGGACCCTCCCTCATTCAGTGCACAGGATGCCAGGGAGGATTCAGGGTTTTGCGTAATGAAGAAGGGTGTTGCCTATAGGACCCTTGCCTTATTTATTGCAGAAGTTGAAAGATGTGTGATGAATGAGTCAGGGGAGTGCAGGAAGAAAAAGGGTGGTCTTGTGATTAAGCCCCATTGTAGTACTGGATTTTACCCCTGCTCTGCCAGGCAAATCACTTAAATCAAATTTTTCCCAGGTGGCTACTGTGAACTCCTGGATTTTCAACATGAGAGCTGTAGATGTGCTGAGCACTCACAACAGTAATTTCAACCAATCGGAATTATCTGAACATATAAAGTGCTATAAAAATGCTAAGTACTCTGAAGAAAGTCCAGAATTCTGTATTCAGTGGATGGTTTATATGGTGCATAGTAAATAAAGCCTGAGGGCACATACTGAAAGATGAGGATAAAAACAATTATTAAGTAGCTGCTCAGTGTGCACTATCCATCCTGTGCACTGAATGAGGCAGGTATCCTCTGGGAATACATGATCACGTCATAAAAGACTATCATAATGCATTATACCAAGGGCTCAAATCGAAGTTGCATAGGTAACTATAATTCTGGTATTTTCTAATTTTTGAGTTCTTGACTTTGCAACCTGAACAATCTATTAATATAGGGTTATTGTGCAATATGAACAAATATTAATTAAAAAGGAAGGAAGGAAAGATGTAGGGAAGAAATTGAACTAACGCATACATCTGCAATTATCCTCATCATTTTGAGTCAAATTTTTCACACACACACACACACACACACACACACACACACACACTAAAAAAAACAAAACAAAAAACTGACTACACTTCAGAGCAAATTTTCTCTTATTATGTTTTGATACAATCCTAAAAGCCTGACAGCAACCATTTGGCTCCTAACGTACTAAAGTAAAATGTTCCTTTTCCTGTCTAGCTCAGTGGTTTGAGCATTGCCTTGCTAAACCCATAGTTGTGAGTTCAATCCTTGAGGGGGCCATTTAGGGATCTGGGGCAAAAATCTATCTGGGGATTAGTCCTGCTTTGAGCAGGGGTTTGGACTAGATGACCTCCTGAGGTCCCTTCCAACCCTGATATTCTATGATTCTAGACTTGATTACTGATGGTTTTATTTCTAAGAAAAAGAAAAGACTGCCAGAAAACATGATTCTAACAAATAACGATAAATGGTGTCAAGTTTATTTGCACTGCCAATTTTAAAGACTAATTCTTAGCACACAAAATTCATCCTTGTACAGTGGGTCAGCACGACTTGTGTATTACTTAAAGCCACTTATGCCCCGCCTCCTCTCTCTCTCACACACACACACACAATATCTCACTGGTGTGTGTGTGTGTGTGTGTGTGTGTGTGTGTGTGTGTGTGTGTGTGTGTGTGTGTGTGTATATATATATATATGAAAAAACCTTTTGAAATGTTGACACTTAGATACAACAATTTTGTATGTGCTAAGATCAAATAGCAAAAATTGAGACAAAATTTCTAAGCTTTCTGGTATCATAAGGATATGCACCTAAAGTTAACAATACAATGGTCAAAAACAATTGTGCTCAATAATTGATAATCCAGGGCCAAATTCAGACTTTATGTAAACAGATGCAACTCTAGTGATCAGTATCAGAGGGGTAGCTGTGTTAGTCTGGATCTGTAAAAGCAGCGAAGAGTCCTGTGGCACCTTATAGACTAACAGACGTTTTGGAGCATGAGCTTTCGTGGGTGAATACCCACTTCGTCGGATGCATGTAGCGGAAATTTCCAGGGGCAGGTATATATATGCAAGCAAGAAGCAGGCTAGAGATAACGAGGTTAGTTCAATCAGGGAGGATGAGGCCCTCTTCTAGCTGCTGGGGTGTGAAAACCAAAGGAGGAGAAACTGGTTTTGTAGTTGGCAAGCCATTCACAGTCTTTGTTTAATCCTGAGCTGATGGTGTCAAATTTGCAGATGAAATGAAGCTCAGCAGTTTCTCTCTGAAGTCTGGTCCTGATGTTTTTTTGCTGCAGGATGGCCACCTTAAGATCTGCTATTGTGTGGCCAGGGAGGTTGAAGTGTTCTCCTACAGGTTTTTTGTATATTGCCATTCCTAATATCTGATGTGTGTCCATTTATCCTTTTACGTAGGAATTGTCCAGTTTGGCCGATGTACATAGCAGAGGGGCATTGCTGGCATATGATGGCGTATATTACATTGGTGGACATGCAGGTGAATGAACTGGTGATGGTGTGGCTGATCTGGTTAGGTCCTGTGATGGTGTCGCTGGTGTAGATATGTGGGCAGAGTTGGCTTCGAGGTTTGTTGCATTGATTATGCATACTCTATCAAAGAAACTGAGGAACCACCTGATCAGCATCCTAGACAGCAAACAGGAAAACATCAAAAAAGAGCTCTCCAACCTGGAGATGCTCATAAATAACCAAACTTCCATACAAACGGACTTCACTAAAATAAGACAGGAGAGCTACATTACTCACTTCACCTCTCTACAAAGGAAAAAGAACTGTAAGCTGTCTAAACTCCTATCTGCCACATGGGGCCACAACCGTGGTACCCCTAACCCACCCAGCAATATCGTCAATCTATCCAACCACACACACAGCCCAGAAGAAAAGTCTGTCCTATCTCGGGGACTCTCTTTCTGCCCTGCCACCCCCACCAACATGATACAGTTCTGCGGCAATCTGGAAGCCTACTTCTGCCATCTCCGACTCAAAGAATACTTTCGGAATAACACTGAACAGCCCACTGATACACAGTTACCCTCCCACCAACAGCACAAGAAGAAAAACTCCACATGGACTCCTCCTGAGGGTCGAAATGACAGTCTGGACCTATACATAGAATGCTTATGCCGACATGCACAGGCAGAAATTGTGGAAAAACAACATTGCTTGCCTCATAACCTAAGTCGTGCAGAACGCAATGCCATCCACAGCCTCAGAAACCACCCTGACATTATAATCTAAGAGGCTGATAAAGGAGGTGCTGTTGTCATCACGAACAGGTCTGACTACCAAAAGGAGGCCACCAGACAACTCTCCAATACCAAATTCTACAGGCCTCTTCCCTCAGATCCCACTGAGGAATACACTAAGAAACTGCACCTCTACTCAGGACACTCCCTACACTAACACCGGAACAAATCAGCATACCCTTAGAGCCCCGACCAGGGTTATTCTATCTACTACCCAAGATCCACAAACCCGGAAATCCTGGACGACCCATCATCTCGGGCATTGGCACTCTCACTGAAGGACTGTCTGGCTATGTGGACTCTCTACTCAGACCCTATGCCACCAGCACTCCCAGCTATCTCCGTGACACCACTGATTTCCTGAGGAAACTACAATGCATTGGTGACCTTCCAGAAAACACCATCTTAGCCACCATGGATGTAGAGGCTCTCTACACAAACATCCCACACACAGATGGAATACAAGCTGTCAGGAACAGTATCCCTGATGATGCCACAGCACAACTGGTTGCTGAGCTCTGTGCCTTTATCCTCACACACAACTATTTCAAATTTGATGACAATATATACCTCCAGATCAGTGGCACCGCTATGGGCACCCACATGGCCCCACAATATGCCAACATTTTTATGGCTGACCTGGAACAACGCTTCCTCAGCTCTCGTCCACTCACGCCCCTTCTCTACCTACGCTACATTAATGACATCATCATCTGGACCCATGGGAAGAAGACTCTGGAAAAATTCCACCACGATTTCAACAGCTTCCACCCCACCATCAACCTCAGCCTGGACCAATCTACATGGGAGGTCCACTTCCTAGACACCACGGTGCAAATAAGTGATGGTCACATTAACACCACCCTATACCGAAAACCTACCGACCACTATGCCTACCTTCATGCCTACAGCTTCCATCCCAGGCACACCACACGATCCATTGTCTACAGCCAAGCACTTAGGTACAACCGCATCTGCTCTAACCCCTCAGACAGAGACCAACACCTACAAAATCTCCATCAAGCACTCTCAAAACTACAATACCCCCACAAGGAAATAAGGAAACCAATCAACAGAGCCAGACGTGTACCCAGAAGCCTTCTACTGCAAGACAAACCCAAGAAAGAAACCAACAGGACTCCACTGGCCATCACATACAGTCCCCAGCTAAAACCCCTCCAATGCATCATCAGGGATCTACAACCCATCCTGGACAATGATCCCACACTTTCACAGGCCTTGGGTGGCAGGCCAGTCCTCGCCCACAGACAACCTGCCAACCTGAAGCATATTCTCACCAGCAACCACACACCACACCATAGTAACTCTAACTCAGGAACCAATCCATGCAACAAACCTCGATGCCAACTCTGCCCGCATATCTACACCAGCGACACCATCACAGGACCTAACCAGATCAGCCACACCATCACCGGTTCATTCACCTGCACATCCACCAATGTAATATACGCCATCATATGCCAGCAATGCCCCTCTGCTATGCACATCGGCCAAACTGGACAGTCTCTACGGAAAAGGATAAATGGACACAAGTCAGATATTCGGAATGGCAATATACAAAAACCTGTAGGAGAACACTTCAACCTCCCTGGCCACACAATAGCAGATCTTAAGGTGGCCATCCTGCAGCAAAAAAAACTTCAGGACCAGACTTCAGAGAGAAACTGCTGAGCTTCAGTTCATCTGTAAATCTGACACCATCAGCTCAGGATTAAACAAAGACTGTGAATGGCTTACCAACTACAAAATCAGTTTCTCCTCCTTTGGTTTTCACACCTCAGCTGCTAGAACAGGGCCTCATCCTCCCTGATTGAACTAACCTTGTTATCTCTAGCCTGCTTCTTGCTTGCATATATATACCTGCCCCTGGAAATTTCCACTACATGCATCCGACGAAGTGGGTATTCACCCATGAAAGCTCATGCTCCAAAACGTCTGTTAGTCTATAAAGTGCCACAGGACTCTTTGCTGCAACTCTAGTGATGTTCCAGCAATTCTGAATTTGACTCCAAGCCTTAACACAATTGTATGACTGAGTTATTTCATAATGGTAAATTTTTAAATAAAATATTAACAAGATCATCTTTAAGTTCCAACCTATTAAACTCTGGTAATTTAATACTGAATCTTTTAAACGAACCATCTCATACACCTAGAGGAAAACTCTCATTCTCCAATAATTCCTTACAGAGTTTAGTTTTGTGATTACACAGAAATTTTAGAGTAAGTTCTGACAACGATTTCCCATTAAATTTCCTTGCATTCTTGCTGCCAGAGAATGTAAAATTAATACATACATTCTCCTTTTTGTGCACACATAAGAAGATATCAACTCAAATGATCAGTTTCATAACACTGATAATATAGATTTCTTCACCTTGTTGGAAAAAAAATAACAGAACTATGGCATTCATTTTTCAGACTCATAATGATTTCATCCACACATGTGGTAAGTCAGTTAATAGATGAACTCAAGCCATCAACCTTTTTTGCCTTAAGATTCTTCAGCATAGCTATACAAATTTCTATAATGAATTATAAAAACCTCTGCTGTCATTTATTTCACTCCATCTGTTATAGATTTTTTACTACACAGTTACAAAGACTAAAATCATACTAGTTTATACATAGATTCATGGATTTTAAGGCCTTAAGGGACCACTGTGATTATCTAGTCTGACCTTTTGTATAATACACACCATAGAAGATCATCAAATGATTCTTGGCATCAAGCTCACAACTTATGTTTGAGATATAGCATAGTTTTTAGAAAGATATCTAATCTTAAAACACTTCAAGTGATAGAGAATCTACCATGTCCCTAGATAAATTATTCCCATGGTTATTTATCTTCCATGTTAAAAAAAAATTGCACTTTATTTCTAGTCTGAATTTGTCTGGCTTCAACTTCCAACTACTGAATCTTGTTATAACTTCTTCTGATAAATTAAAGAGCTTTTTACTATCAGAAATTTCTACCCCATTTTAGGAACTTGTACACAGATCAAGTCACCTCTTAATCTTCTCTTGGATAAACTAAATATACTGTACTTCTTCAGGCTCATTATAAGGCATGTTTCCCAGATCTTTAATCATTCTTGTGGCTCTTCTCTGAATCCTTTTCAATCTGTCACCAGCCTTTTTTCAAGTGTGGACACCAGAAAGGGACATGCTATATTCCACTATGGACACTATAAGAAGACACATTATTCCAATAAATGGCATCACTAATGCCGTGCACAGAAAAACACCACTTCCCTATCCCTACTTGATAGTCCCCTGCTTATACATCCAAGGATCACATTAGCCCTCTTAGCTACAGCATCACATTGTTGTTTTACTACCATTAACATTTAGGGCTCCAGACTTTAAAAAATAGCAAAAGGCTATTTTAAAGGAATATAAACAAAAAACCAGCCCGTACAAATTATGCCTTTTAAAAATTCTTAGCTACTGCTAAGGACATTTCAAGTCATTTGTTTTTACATCTATCTGTCCAGGCAATGTTTGAAAACATCATTAATACAAACCTGTGGTTGTAGTAAACCTTGCATCTCTACAACATCTACAGCAGTTCTTACTGCAATCCAGAACTTCTGAATAACCAGTTAGTTCCAGAAAATATGAATCAAGTCACCATTCTTGTCACCTAGTTATGTATTTCTGAGATTAAACACAACCAAAGGTAAAAAACCACTCCTGTGCAGAACGCTAGCACAAGGCTTATACGAATCACTTAAATTCCACTTAAGTTTTCAAAATATGGCTTAAGTGGTACATATTGGTTCTTGTGCTGGACATCTGAATACAGGTCTTATGCCGGAGGCTTTCCACCCACCATGTTTGAAATTTAAGAGCATGAATCTGTGCCTATTTTACTGAGTTGGTTTTTGTCTGAACTAATTGGACTAAAATATGCAAAGGAATACTTTATTTCACAAATCATTTTCCCACTTGAATTTTATTCTTAGTGTGTCTAATATAATTACTCATAATAAATTGCCATATGATTGAATTTTTCTATTTATCTAAAATCACCAACAACTGATGTTCTAAGCAGATTAGAAGCTGGGCTCAATGAATATAATGGAATTTTCCATAAAAATTCTACTATAGCCCTGAGAGTAAATCACACACATGGGGGGGAAGGGGAAGAAAGACAGCCACATTTTTTTCTATCCAACGATATATTAAGTGTGGAAGTAATAAAATCAGATCAAGCTTCTAATGAAGTCCCCGATACAATTTTAATTATGCAAAGACCAAGACACAAAAGAGTCACAAAAACAGAGCAGGGTTAGAAGAAAGGGGAAAACAAAGGTAGATTCATGGGATAAATAAAATGAAAAATTGAGTTAATGCATTTCCTAACAATTCAGCTCCCATGAGGTTTTCAAGGTAACTTAAAAAGGATCCCAGAGTAATAGTAAGAATTGGGAGAGGGATAGCTCAGTGGTTTGAGCATTAGCCTGCTAAACCCAAGGTCAGTAACAGACTTTTCATTTTACTGAAGGAACTATTATTGAACAGATTAGCTTACTGTTTATGACTCACATGCAGAACAGCCATTTCAAGAGACTTTTTATTCAACATATGTGAAAGGTAAAGTAGCCTGGCTTTGAAGAGCGTATGTCACAAAATCCCTGCATAGAATCAAGGAGGAACTGATAGAAATAATTTTCAGAGTAAAAAATTGCTAGATAGGTCATGTATGCAGCGTAGCGTAGTCGTGTCAGTTTCAGGATATGAGACACCAAAAGTGGGCGAGGCAATATCTTTTAGTAGACTAACTTCTGTTGGTGAAAGAGACAAGCTTTTGAGCCACAGATGAGCTCTTCTTCAGATCTAGGAAAGGTACTCTGAGCGTCACAACTAAATGCAAGATGGAACAGACTGTTGAGCATAAGTAGCTAACACATATTCTAAGGGACCATTCAAGGTAGAGTGGCCCATCGGCACCGCTGCAATCATAGGAGAAAAAGGAGGGTTAGTGGGTTACAGATTAGTGCAACAAGCCATAAATCCAGTCGTTCTGTTCAGTCCATGATCTTTAGTGTCTAGCAAAGTTATGAATTTAAGCTCCCAGGCTTTTGAAAGTGTTGTGCAGGTTTCCTTTCAGGATGAGGACTGATAGGTCAGATATAGAGTGCTCACTTTGTGAAAAGTGTTCACTCACAGGTGGTAGGGTGTTTTCGTCTTATTTTCCTGTAAGAGTTCATTCGAGAGCGTAGTGATTATCTAGTTTCACACACATAATTGTTATTGGGGCATTTAGTGCACTGGACGAAGTAGCCTCTCACAACATGAAGTGATGTGTAGGATCCATGGATCTTGAAAGGTGTGTTGTGGGGGGGGGGGGGGTGATCAGTGTAGTAGTAGAGATCTCTGCAGGTTTTGCATCTATGGTTCTGCCAGGGTCTGTTGCCACTTTGAGTTGGTGTATCTTGGTCTGTGGGAAGATTGCTTCTGATGATGAGCTTGGAGAGATTTGGGGTTGTTTGAAGCCAGAAGAGGGGTTTCAGGAAAGACTTCTTTCAGGATGTGGTTCCCATCAAGTATAGGTTGTAGTTTGATGATACCCCATATGGATGGGTTTCAGTGTGGGGTGGTAGGTGAAAACTAGGGTGTGTGTGGTAAAGTGGGGTTTGTGTATTGAAGCAGGTTCTCTTGGGGTATTTGGGTGGCCAATTCCATGATGAGGAGATCTACTTCTCTGGTGCAGTGTCCTTGTTTGGCGAAGGTGCTTTTGAGCATGTTAAGGTTTATATTTTGGGCTTTCTCCTTGGAGCTTATGTTGTCTAAGCTAGGCACTCCTATACAACAACAGATTTCTTGGTATGTTTGGGATGGTTACTAGATCTATGAAGGTAGGTGTAGTGATGCAAGGGTTTCTTGTGTATGGTAATCTGTAAACCTCTATTACTGAAACTGATTGTGGTGTCCAAGAAGCGGATGTGCAAGCATTCCAGAGAGAGTTTAATGGATGGATAGTGATTGTTGAAGTTGTGGTGGAAATTATGAGGGAATTTAAGCCATCTGTCCAGATGACGATAATATCATTGATGTATCTCAGATATATCATTGGTTTCGTGGTGCATTTTTCCAGAAATTCTTTTTCAGGGTGATGCAGGAAGAGGTTGGCATATAAGGGAGCTATCCTAGTACACATGGCTTTTCTCCTAGTTTGGGCAAAGTGTTTGTGGTTGAATGTAAAATTCTTATGGATAAGGATGAAATGAACGAGTTTGGCAATGTTTGGGATCCTCCTCCTCAAAGGAAACTTGCACAATATTTTCAAAAACCGAGTTTGGGAGCTTAAATTTATAACTCTGCTAGACACTAGATATCACCAACTGAACACACACACTGGATTTATGCCTTATGACACTAATCTGTAAATCCCCCCCCCTTTTTTTCCTATGACTGCAGAGGTGTTAACGGGCCATTCTACCTTGAATGGTCCCTTAGACTACTTGTGGTCTACTTATGCTGCACAGTCTGTTCCATCTTGCATTTAGCTGTGATGCTTAGAGTACCTTTCCCATCTCTGAAGAGCTCTGTGTGGCTTGAAAGCTTATCTCTCTCACCAACAGAAGTTGGTAAAATACAAGATATTGCCTCACACACCCTGTTGGATTAGATAGATCACATCTGTTTGCTTCTATGACTGAGTCTTTAACTAGTTCATGTGGGAAGTAGAGGCTTGCAAAAAACCCAACCCGAACCAAAACAGGACCCGACTACACGCATCTTCAAAAAGGACTAGATCAAAAAGCACTAACCAACTGTTAACACCTGTCAGTAAGGTCTACATGGACAGTTAGCTAGTGCTGGGAAGGAGCAGCACAACCCAGCTTGCCACAAACTAAATGGTGATGTACACAACCTATGAGTTTAATGGATGCAGAGTCCGATTACAGTGCTATTCTTTGCAACTGTAAGCCAAGAAGTATTTCCTTACTTTTTTATTTTTTCTTCATTGTGCACTGCCACATGGCATTGTCACGTTGTTCCTAAAGACCTCATCCAACTTCCTTTTTGTCTGTCTGTTAATCATCCCATGTGAGTGAAGCTTTACCCTAAGATATGCACAGTATCTATCTTCAGATACACCAGTGCAAGCCATGTATTCCCCCCAGCCTTTATTTATTTATTTATTTTTATTTTAAACTAAGCACTCATAGTGCCATTGCCCAGGCAATGACTATAAGTCATTGTTAAAAAAAAAGTGTAAACACATGACCTACACAAGATAGAATGACTTCTCTGGCCTAAATATAATCCATTTTGAATGCAATGAATGTGAAGTTAACTCCGAAGTGTGCAGACTAATCAAAGGAAGCAGAGCAGACCCTGTAAAGCACGGCAACATTGACAATCGGCTTACAGCTGCCAGAAAAGCACTGACTGACTTTGTTGATTGGGAGAATCTACATGATGGTGATAGACTAGAAGACGATGAAGTGCAGCGGTATACGCCACAGACAGCCACAATGGAAAATGAACAGGATACACTGAACTAACTGGTGGAAGAAACACAGCATTGACCATGTTGGCTAGAAATGTGCTATGTATGCCAGCCAGCAGCAGTGTGTCTTGAAGGATGATTGCCCAATGGAAGACTTTCCTCAAGCCATTAACCAGCGACTCTATTCTTTTCTTAAATAAACTTTGTAAAACAGCTTTTTTATTAATGATTTTGGCTTCTGTTAAGAGGGATTTAATAATTTTACCTATCCAGTTTAACTTGACCAAGGCTAAAGTTATAAATATAACAAATCAGTAAAGACTTTTTGGATTACATATTATTGAAAGAAGATGGACACTGCATGATCCCTGGTTTACAGTAAAAAATCATATAGTTATTAAAAGCTGCTGTCTTGGTTTAATATTTCTGTTGACCATGCACTGTGCTGTTTGAATGTTAAATGAATCTCAATTTTTAATAAATGAGGAGTCTTGGGGACTCTTCATAGACTTTTCTTTGACCTCAGGAAATATAAAGCTGAAGAAGAAAAAAACTTGAGATGACTTATGATCAGCATATATTTGGTATTTTTCCATTGTTGTTGTTTATATCCATAGTCTGTACTGGTTGTTTTTTTTTCTATGAAAGGCTGTTTCTAAAGGCTAAGATATTTGCTTGTTATAGCTAAAATGTGCCTTGGGGAGGGCCTTTCTTGGAGTTGGAAGCCAAGAGGATAATATTGCCTCAGTGTGAGCAATCCCATTATGATAGCACAGCTAATGAGAGTGTCCCCCGACCTCTCGTAATTATAATCTCAGTCTAGCTATCAGAAGTGTGTTGCCACTCAAACCAGAAAACGCACAGTACTGGGGTTGTTCAGAATGTGCCTTTTGGCTTGTCTACACAAACCACCAGCTTGCGGCAAGCTGGGATGCGGTGTGAATCTCCCCACGCTAGCCTGCTGCAGACTAACTGTCCATCCTGACCCTGCCGATGCTCATTCACTGTTCCTTAATGCACTTTGATCTAGTAGTCTTTGAAATGGGACTAGATCAAAGCACATTAACGAACTGTTAGTGTCCACATGAGCAGGGTGCACAAGAAGTTAGTCCACTGCAGACTAATGCAGGGTAGATTCACACCCCATCGTGCAATTAATCAATTGTTTATTTAGACACGCCCTTAATTTGAACCATGTACACCGCTACCTCGATATAACACGAATTCAGATATAACTCGGTAAAGCAGTGCTGGGGGGGGGGGGAGAACAGGGCTGTGCACTCCAGTGGATCAAAGCAAGTTCAATATAACGTCGTTTCACCTATAACGCGGTAAGATTTTTTGTCTCCTGAGGACAGCATTATATCGAGGTAGAGGTGTATGTTTAGGATTATTTTATTTGGGGAGCTTTTCAGGTAAGGTCAGGTATGAAACAGCTCCACATCCTCAGGATTGGGTGTAATCTACTGGGGTTCATGCCGGGCTTCAAAATTAGGTCCAAGACCACCCCTAGAGGGAAGTCATTTGAAGTCCCAATGTTTGAGAAGGAGAATTGTGTACAAAAATCCCAGCTATCCTACCAGAGCTAAGAAAGGATAGTATGTAACACACCTGAAGAACTGAGCTCTTCCACTCCATGCATGGCCTTATTTTTCTTAGGCCATGTTCCTCATTATATTAAACTGAGTTGTTGGAGAGGGCAGAGTAGCTTCTATATGAGTCAATATAGTCTGATGAAAAAGTAAGTTTACTCAGCTAACAAGATTTCCTAATTAGGTATTTGTATCACGATCCCCTTTCAGGTAATTTAGCACCTTGGGAAGTTAAAAAGCAATTCAGACATATAACATATTCTTGACTTTTGTTCTCTTCCTTCATCCCAGAAAAGGGTTTTAGTGAATGTTTTTCTTTAAATATTGCGTGGCGTGTGAAGACTTCGTCAAAGCAGCTCTGCATTAGTCTTGAAGGAGTTCAGATTCATGCTTACTGTGCATTCTTGCAAATGCTAATTCCACACTCATCAGTCAGCCACCGAAAAAGCCCCATCTCTGGCATACGCAAGCCACATTTTGGAAGCAGACAATTCTAGTGTTCCTCAAGAGCATAGCTGTCATAAGTGAAAGAGGCCCAGAAAAAGAAAATCTTTCATGAGTTCAAAAATACCAGAAATTTATGGATACATGCGATTGTTTCCCACTTTTGAGGATGCAATTATTGTAGTTGCTGGTTGAACACCAAAAATGTCTAGATGAGGAAGAATCCTTAAAATGAACAACTCTCTCCCTTGATTTTGTCATTACAGTTTTAGCACAAGAAAGCTGTCAGTTCATCATGCCTCTCTTTCTGGCCACCAGTAAGCTATTTCCTTGTGGCATTAAATCAGTCTCTCTAGAAGACTAAATAGTCCACTCCTCATGCTTTTCAGTTCTAATTCTTCTTAATCTGCTGTCTTCTATTTGGGGTTCTACGTTGGTGTAGTCTTCTGGTTCTTTTCTTACCCAAATACTGCTTCACCATTTCCTTCTGAGGCACCTTATGTTAACACTTTGAACATATGAGGAGCTGAACAAATGGTAAGAACTGTACTATTAAATAATAAATCCTCTTCACTTCTACTCTATTCTTTCAATGTCCCCAAAGATTTTGTCCATGGCCCACCCTTCTCTCTCTAAACCCTGCTATTGAGTGACTGGCTCAGCAGTCACTTACACACAATTGCTAATGGCTGAGTTAGATGCTCCTGGAGTACAGCATCAAAGAAGAGTCATCACCACTACCTTGGAAAAAACTATTCAAAATGAGATCACACAGTTATTGGCAACAAAAGTCAAAACAGAAGATTGTGGCAGATCTGAAGTCAGCAAGATATTACTCTGTTGTTCTGGACTGCACACCTGACATCAGCCATACGGAACAAATGACTTTAATGGTGCGTTTTGTAACAACAACAACAGAACCTAGCGAAAATGTCCCTGCAATGGTGACTGTCAGAGAGCATTTTCTAGAATTTACTGATATGGATGATATTACAGGAGTTGGCATGACAAATGTGCTTCTTAAAAAGCTGGAAGATACGGGAATTGCGATAGCTGACATGAGAGGTCAGGGCTACAATAATGGTGCCAACATGAGAGGAAAGAACAGAGAGCAGACACGGATCCAAGAGTTAAACTCTCGAGCTTTTTTTGTCCCATGCAATTCTCATTCATTGAACTTGGTGGTCAGTGATGCAGCATCAGCTTCTAGTGAGGCAACTGAATTTTTTTATGTAATTCAAAGCATCTATGTATTTCTCAGCATCAACTCATTGATGGCAAATTCTGAAGCAACATCTGGGAATATCCTCTCTGACACTGAAACCACTGAGTGCCACATAATGGGAAAGTCAAGTGGAGGCGATAAAGCCTAACAAATACCAAATTGGGAAGATAGATGATGCCATAGTTGCCATTATGGAGGATAATGCTATGACAGGAACTGTTTGTGGGAGAACAGTGGCAGAGGGAAATGGAATCACCAGAAACATACATAACTTCAAATTTCTGTGTGGCTTAGCGTTGTGGCATGACACACTGTTTGAAATAAATGTTGTAAGCAAGAGACTCCAAGGTGTGGACCTTGATATATCTGGAGCAATGGAACAACTGGACAAAGCAAAGTCATACCTACAATCTTACCGGTCAGAGGAGAGATTTCAAAAAGTCCTGAAGAGTGCACAGAAGCTGGCAGAGGAACTTCACACTGAAGCTATTTTCCCACCCATTCAAGAATACAAGAGTCACCGACGATTATGACATTTTGATTATGAGGCACAGGATAATCCCATAAGAAACCCCAAACAACAATTCAAAGTTGAATTCTTTAACCGGGCACTAGATTGTGCAATACAGTCGGTTGAAGAACATTTCATGCAGCTCAAGGAACACATCAGTATATTTTGGAATGTTGTATGATATTCCAAAACTCCTCACTATACCTGAAGAAGGCCTACACCAGCAATGCAGGGCACGAGAGACAGTGTTGACACATGATGACATGCGCGATATTGATGCGAGTGATTTAGGTGATAAACTGAAACCCCTTTGAAGATACATTTCAGCAGGATCAACTCCAAAGGCTGATCTGGAATACACATGCACAAATAAGATGACCACCCTCTTTACAAATGCTTTGGTTGCTCTGCGCATACGTCTAACACTTCCTGTAACAGTTGCCAGTGGAGAACGCAGCTTCTCCAAGCTGAAGTTTACAAAAACACATCTACACTCCACAATGACACAGGAGACGCTGGTTGGCCTTGCAACCATCTCAATAGAGCATGACCTGGCCCAGACTGTGGGCCTCCAGGAAGCAGTTCAAATCTTTGCAACCAAGAAGGTACGGAAAGCACCACTTTGATTATTCAAACAGATAAAAATGCCAGGGTTTTCTACGCAGACAAGAAAAGTTACATTTGCTGTTCAGGCATTTGAAAGTTAAGCATTACTTAAAATTTTTGAACAAGGCATTTTAAGTTGTTAATTCTCCTTTACTGGGGTAGATAGCAGAGCAGTACCATGAGAAACAGAACAGGAAGAAGGTAGAACTGAGACCTTTCAAAGTTTTGGCCCAAGCAAGGGTGCATGGAGGCATCATTTGAGCTCCCTGCCTCAGGTGCCAAAATGTTGTAGGCCGGCCCCGGTCTTAGCCCAATAAATGAAGTACATCAGTAGGAAATAAAAAGCAACAATATGCTAAAAGAAAATATGAGAGTAATTTGAAAACGAACAAAGCAATACAGTGAAATTAGGAAGCAAACACAAAGAAATAACAATCAAGTTTAAATGTGCAGCCTTGATGATATGCTGAGCAAATTTGAGCTTTTTTGTTCTATAGATAAATACTGTATTCACAGTGGCTGCTTTCTGCACAGTGTAAGAAATATACTCCCCAGTCATGCATTACCTATGACATCAGAGACACATTTTTATCTTCCCCAGAAAAGGGCATTTCCCTTAAGCAATTATAGAACACATGTGAAAACTGGTGCTGGCGGTGTTAACCACACAGAATCCCTCGGAAGTCACAAGCTGAATTCAAGAGACTTGGTATAGCTGCACTGGCAGCATTATTCCTTCTGGAAGAAAAAAGAGCAGTCTGTCCCTAAGATATTCTCTACTGTCCCTAAAAATTTAAAAGGCCAGGGGACATGTATCTCAAGGTGGTAATTTACAGCTGACACCTTGATTAAAGGGGGTAATTTAGACATATGGAGATAAAGATAGCAGTACCCAGTGGTATCAATCATGCCAGAAAGATTTTTAGCACCGGGTTTTTGTGTGTGTTTGTTTTGTTTTCCCAAAAGTAGTGGATATTTTCCAGTTCAGTTTTATCTCTTATGCCCAGGCAGTGGATTTAAAATTTTTAAATTGCAAAGCGGTGTAGAAAATGTTTTCAAGAGGTATGCGAGCTCTCAGGCTTGGAACCTTACAATTTCTGCCATGTAAATGGATTTAAAAAGAACAGTCTTGTGAACTAACTTTAAAACAGCACAGAAAACTGTGTTCAACTTGCCTCATAATAACTTCGCACTGCATTGCAAAATGCTTCATCTGCTACAATTTGTGTCTCTCCATTCAGGAAGGCCTGGAAATGCTCCTTAAGGATCTGTAATTGCTGTCTGTTGAGCTGTGGGAGAAAAAGATAAATGCTATTAGTATCAACGTCAAAACTCCTTCCAACATCAAACTAATGGCCTTTTGGGGGCAGGGACTGGAAAAGAAATGGGCTCCCTCAAAGTACTGGCTCTTTAAAGTCCAGGCAGAGCAGACAGGGACTGATACGAGAAATAGGCAAACTGCAGCAGCTCTCGGACATTCACTAAGTACAGAAGCAGAGACTTAGCGTGATACCAGCAGCACTAGTGTATCCCACTGGTGTATCCCTCGTGTACTTGTTGTGATGCTGGTTGGTCAGAAATGGGGGGGGGAATCTCCCCTTGTGGCAGTTCCCATAGTTCAGCAATAGCAACTCGACCCTCATCATGGCAGTTGCCTCAGTGAGCAACCATAGGTTTACTCTCAGACTTCAAAGAAAGCTGAAAACTGAGTGACCTTTTGTGGCTCTTTGCAGTCTGCCTGGGACTTCACTATCTTGAGTAGTTTTGTATCATCTGCAAATTTTGCCACTTCAGATTCTTAAACCTTGGGTTGAGTGCTGTAGCTATCTTTAGAAATCTCACATTGGTACCTTCTTTGCGTTATGTCAAATCTGTGAAAGTGTTCTTAAAACGAACAACGTGTGCTGGGTCATCATCCGAAATGGCTATAACATGAAATATATGGCAGAATGCAGGGAAAAAAGAGCAGGGGAGGTAGAATTCTCCCCAAAAGAGTTCAGTCTCAAATTTAATTAACACTTTTTTTTTAAAATAATATAAACACACAAGCGTCATGAGCATGGACTCTGGAATGGTGGCCAAAGCATGAAGGGACATATGAATGTTTAGCATATCTGGCACATAAATAGCTTGAAATGCTGGCTACAAAAGTGCCATGCAAATGCCTGTTCTCACTTTCAGGTGACATTATAATTAAGAAATGGGCAGCACTGGACAGCTCAGTGGTTTGAGCACTGGCCTGCTAAACCCAGGGTTGTGAGTTCAATCCTTAAGGGGGCCATTTAGGGATCTGGAGAAAAAATCTGGTCCTGCTTTGAGCAGGGGGTTGGACTAGATGACCTCCTGAGGTCCCTTCCAACCCTGAGATTCTGATTATCTCCTGTAAATGTAAACAAACTTGTTTGTCTTAGCAATTGGCTGAACAAGGAGTAGAACTGAGTGAGCTTGTAGGCTCTAAAATTTTACATTGTTTTGTTTAGTATAGTTATGTAACCAAAAAAAAAAATCTACATTTGTAAGTTTCATTTTAACGACAAAGATTGCACAACAGTACTTGTATGAGGTGAACTGAAAAATACTATTTCTTTTATCATTTTTACAGTGCAAATATTTGTAATAAAAATATACACTAATTTCAATTACAACACAGAATAAAATATATATGAAAATGTAGAAATATATCCAAAATATTTAATAAATTTCAATTAGTATTCTATTAACAGTGCGATTAAAACAGCAAATAGTTGCGATTAACTTTTCTACTTGAAGTTCATCATTAAAATATTCAAACACTGCTGACTGAAAGAAAGTCAGTCTTTTTAATCTTGCTTTGTTAAGCAAGTATGCAGCTATGGTTTGTTTTAAGTTACTAACACAAATACTTTGTAGTCCAAAAAATAATGCTTGCTAATGGATGTACTGTGCAGTGTATCACACTTAACACACAGCATCATTTATTGCAAAAGTTTCTAATTATTGCCAACTTTTTGTTAAGCCAATACTGAAATATCCCAAATCTCACATGACAGTGCTAGAAATTGCTAAATAATAATGACTGGCAAAATACTCAGCAGGAAAAAAAGGTTTCCATTTTGAACCACTTTTCTAAGAAGATAAAAAAAGAATTTAGATTTTGCATGTTTCATTTAGGACTTGCCTTTAGCTGACAAAGTTAGCTTGAATTAGTACACTGGAGTTACTCCACTCAAGCTAGCCTACTTCAAGTGAGAGCAACCAACTGCAAAACACTGGAGCAACACACAGTGATTTGATTAACACCCGAGTAATTGCTGCATCATCACAGACTCACTAACTCCAGCATCAGCAGCACAGTGTGGATGTTCATAAGCCAGTGTCCTGCAGATCCAGGTTTACAATGCAGCATAGACATACCCATTGAGGTCACTGGAGTTGCAACATTGTAAATGAGAGAACCAAACTCTGCTCATCTTATTAATGTTGTGTATAACTTAAGGAATTTTACAAAGAACTGCTACCAGAGGTAGTACCCATGAGAATTTTCAATTGCTTTACTGCAGATGAGGCTTAACAAGCTATAGCATGACAAGATTCCTCAAACATTTAAGCAACCACATGGCTCCATGACTTGTATGCTGGAACCTGCAGCAATTTACTACAAAATTCACCTCCCAATGATATGTAAAAGCTATTTGTTGTTCTGCAACAAGAAATGACAACACAAATATTAGCAAATATTTTATTGATTTCTGAATGGGACAAATCCTAAAAAAGAGTAGTGTGTATAGAAAAGAGGGAGGAGTCAATTCAAAGCTGAAGAACTCTGCACACTTGGGGAAAAGGGTAAGCTAACTATAGAAAACTGGCAATGATTACAGACAGAAGAAATACTAACTGATTAGCAGCAAGATATAAACTTTGGTGGAAGTCTATGCAAACAAGGGCGGGGGAGGGGGTAAACTTCATCTCAGACCACAAAGATTGGAAAAGTTTGCAGCATATTTCCGTGTATGTAAATATACAGTGCTTCACCTGCTTCCCAACACAATTCTTGCGGGTTTTTAATATCTCCACCCTGTGTTTCAAATCACACCTACTACTCGGTAATACAAATATTTGTTTCACATGACTCACTGGTATATCTGTAGTACCTCACCTTAAAGATATCCATACCATGAGTTGACAAATGTCTCTGTTCCTAGTACTATATATTTTACCTCTCGTATGTTAACTGATTCAAGCCTCCTGGTTTTTATTTCTTTCCTAGGGAAGACAACCATCATCCCTTCATCTGTTATGCATTTCCTATGTCAAAGTTTTCCTACAGAAATTGAAAGAAGCTGAGACAGTGGAAAATACAAAGCATACCTGATTATGTGAGTTTTTACCTGAATGTATGCACGTTGTACTTATTATGCAGGGGATTAAAGATAACTAACCATTTCCATAGTCAGACAATGTAGCACTGCTAGGAAATAGACAGATGAATATTCTATTAGAATATGTGGGTTGTCTGCCAGGACAATTATAAAAATGTTTTTCCTGCTTGCAGACTGTATTTTCTACGTGATTTATCTGTCTATTACTGACATATCAAACAGAAAAATTATGGATGAAATACTGCAACATAAATTTCTGGATTTCTCAGCTCTAATGTCCCGAGAGAATGACAACACGTTAAGCATATTTTAATAGATCTAACTGGTTTGACTTGTAGAGATGCAATTGGGCCAGCTGCCAAAAAAAAAAAAACAGAAGAATTTTTATTGTCCCATACTATTGAAAGATTCCTCAAACTACTGAGGTTGCTGTATGCTCCCCCTCCCTCTCCTGTCTGTCTTTTCATTTTGAAGACCCTCATTAGCATGTACTAATGAACATACAAGACATTTTTTTTTTAAATATAACAGAGAGGGAGTGAGGAGAAGCACTCAGCAAAGGGGAGAGAGATAAATGAAAGGAGCATAAGGTGAAAGCAAGATTCAGAAAAATTAAAGGTTTTATTTCTGGTTTTATTACATCCTTCCCCTCATTCAGGCAGTATAGAGATGCACTCTTAAGCCTTTGCACTTTAATAAATGAAGGGCCAGATGCTTCTTTACATGTGTTATTTCTACATCAGTGCTTGGAACTTGTGGGGATTTCTTCCAGTTTTTGCCAGGGAAGTGAGGTTTCCTCCAGCCATACAAGTGGCAGGATGTTTGATCCCTGCAAAACTGACAATCTGGTTAAGATCTGCCAGAGGCACTGTGATCCTGCTCAGCCTGTGCTGCCAAAGAGTCTGTGGGTTGCTGCCCCAGGAAATAAAGGGGTTCCACATTAATCAACATTTCAGTGGCACAGAGTGGAGGAGAGGATGGGTGGAACTATGCAGCAAAGTGTGGCCATCCACCCTGTAAGATTTTGAAGAGGTCACCATTTCTTCAAAATGCAGCTGTAAAAGTCATCCAACCACCTCTTCAATCCCCTTCATTGGCTTCCTCTCACTTTCCACTGCACATTTAAGCTCTTCTGTCCTCTCTTTCAATAATTTATACAAATTGGCCCAAAGGTACCTTTCTGTTCTCCCTGTCCCCTTGACTCTGCACAAGCCGCATATTTACTCCTCTTCTTAGAGTCTTGCTCTCACATGTGGACCATCTCCTTATTACTCTTACCACTCCTTACTCTTCACCTTAAAACAGTTCTTTCTGAGTTTGTTGTTCCACTCAGAAGTACTAAGCTAGGTGATTGAAAAGTCTTTACCCCCACAGCCCCAAACAAAAATCCAAGAATTAACGAGACATGCAATAAACTTCAGTCAGTTGTACATTGTCTGCTTGGATTTTAAGATCCTGAAAGAATGGACTGTCATCATACTTCTCTGTACAGTGCCCATACTGTAAATGTTAAACATATACCAAACAATAGTAACCACTGCTTCACAGCTGAACAGCGCTGAATTCCAGCTATTCTGGGCTTCAGTTTATTCATTCCCCAAGAGGCAGAGTCAAGATAAGGGAGGAACAAATTTCAGAAGCTCGTTCACCTGCACATCTACCAAAGTGATATATGCCATCATGTGCCAGCAATGCTCCTCTGCCATGTACATTGGCCAAACTGGACAGTCTCTATGTAAAAGAATAAATGGACACAAATCAGACGTCAAGAATTATAACATTCAAAAACCAGTCGGAGAACACTTCAATCTCCCTGGTCACTCGATTACAGACCTAAAAGTCGCAATATTACAACAAAAAAACTTCAAAAACAGACTCCAACAAGAGACTGCTGAACTGGAATTAATTTGCAAATTGGACACCATTAAATTAGGCTTGAAAAAAGACTGGGAGTGGATGGGTCATTACACAAAGCAAAACTATTTCCCCATGTTTATTTCCCCCCACACACACACGTTTCCTCACACCTTGTCAATTGCTGGAAATGAGCCATTTTCATTACCACTACAAACAGTTCTCTCCCCCCCTCTGCTAGTAATAGCTCACCTTAACTGATCACTCTTGTTATAGTGTGTATGGTAACACCCATTGTTTCATGTTGTGTGTGTGTGTGTGTGTGTGTGTGTGTGTGTGTGTGTATATATACACACACACACACACCCCTTCCTACTGTATTTTCCACTGCATGCATCCGATGAAGTGGGTTTTAACCCACGAAAGCTTATGCTCAAATACATTTGTTAGTCTCTAAGGCCTGGTCTACACTGGGGGAGGGGGGGATTTAGGTAAGATACACAACTTCAGCTACGAGAATAGTGTAGCTGAAGTCGACATATCTTAGTTCGACTAACCTCCCATCCTCATGGCGCGGGATCGACGGCCGTGGCTCCTGCCGACTCCGCTTCCGCCACTTGCCCTGGTGGAGTTCCAGAGTCGACGGGAGCGCATTCAGGGATCAAGATATCGCATCTAGACGAGACGCAATATATTGATCCCCGATAGATCGATCGCTACCCGCCGATCCAGCAGGTAGTCTGGAGGTACCTTAAGGTGCCAGAAGTACTCCTGTTCTTTTCGCGGATTGTAGCGGAGTGATTACCTGCGCCTGCCCTGCGGGGCTTGAAACAGCCCAGGAGAGGGCTGTGGCTGGGGCAAGAAGCCTGGGCTGATTGGGGAAAGTACGCTCAGCTGTGGCCATGCCCCAATCAGGCCCAGCTGGCCCCTATAAAAGGCTGTGAGCCAGAGGCCTAGGAACTCTCCCTCTGCCTGTACCTAGGTACCTAAAGTGGAGCAGGGCTGGACAAAGGCAGAGGAGCTCGGGAGCTCCTGCATGGAAAGCCCCAGGCTGCGGCCTAGGGTAAGGCCAAGAGGTACTGGGGGCTCCAGGGGGCACCCCAGGAGTAGGCAACGGCAGCAGGTCCAAACCCCTTTGCCAACGATGAGTGGCTGATACTGCAGTCTGCCCCAGTGAACAGGGGGCTAGATAGAGACTGGGCAGTAGCCAATACTGAGGCGAAGTGGGGACAGTGGGGTGGGGGTTCCCCTGGGAGGGGGAGACCCAGTTAAAGGGGCACCGGCGTCCTGGGAGGGACACGGGGGCCTGTAGCTGGAAGGCGGATCACTGGCCTGCAGAGGGCGCTCCGGACCCTGGAATGAGCTAATTCCCGAGGACGACCAGCAGGAGGCGCCGCAGATGTGAGTCCACTCCTCGACATGGATACAGACTAACACCGCTGCTACTCTGAAACTTGAAAACCTTAAGGCATTCCTACCTCATGCATCATATCCAGTTACCAACGTCTGCCAACATTTTCACCAAATTACAAAGTAAGGCTTTGAGGGATCAGACCCTAAGTTTATATCAACAATTCTTTTTGGACATTATGATTCGGTTGTAATTGGCTGTATAGAAGGAGCAAATCAATACATCCCCCCAAAAATGCAGAAGCTGAAGGTATCCAAAGGCATGAATCATAGCACAAAAAACTAATTGCCACAAAAGTAATAAGATTTGTGAATTTTAAAGGCTAGCGCTCTCTCTCTCTCACACACACACACACACACACACACACACAATTATATGGTATAAGCATATGCTATGGCTAATTCTGTATACCTGAAATTTTGAAAACCAAAGACCTGGCAAGGTAGCAATAATCTTCTGAAGCACTGCCATCTTGTGGCAAATTAAGAAAGATATATCAAAGAAACAGCAATTATACTATACATGTGCAAGACTCAAAACTGCACTTAATGGAACTTGTAAGTGTCTATGAATTTGTGACAACACAATATTTCCAAAACAAAGACTAACAGAAAATAAGAATATTTTCTCACCACTAGCACATGGATTTTTGCAGAAGAAAATAAATGGAAATGTGTGTTCTTGGTCTATTTAGAGCTAAAGACAATATTTCTTTTTAATTTTGACTGAAAAGAACAGCAAAAAGACAACTTTCCTTCACAGTTACAGTATGCATACTATTCTTGTAACATTTTAATATAGGTGGGGCTGGTAGCACCACCTATTTATGTTCCTTGACACTTCCCACTTTTTCAGTTGCTTATAGATTGCTGATTGGGCTGAAGTTGTCCATGCCAGATGTCTGTCTCAGGCTCATTTTTTTTTTCCCCAAAAAATTTCAGCCAAAACAGTTCAGCCATTTCCAAGACCTAGAGCAGGAAAAAAAATACATTGTTTTGCCAGCTTTAAATTCAGATGACCTTTTATTTGAAAAGCTTTAGCATCCCCATGCTTTGGAGCCGGGACTTGAAATTTGGTAGTGCGTGACCTTTGTTTCAGGAACATGGCTTTTGCCAATCCTGTCGAAATCAACCCAAATTTAGCTAAGTTATAAGCCTTTAAAAAAAAAAAGACAGTTTACAGATGCGTAGAGACTTAGATTTTAGCAGCTAAATTCCGCAAAGATTCCCTCCACACTATGCATGCTCCAAACCTGGGACTGAGCAGGACTTTCCTTGCAATGGCACTTCTAGGTTGCTGTGGGCCATGTCAGGTCCAGGCACCTGAACTGAGAGAAGGGAGACTGTCTCTCCTGTACTCTCAATGACAACCCCACATACACTTCCCCAGAGAACCACGACAGGGTGAAGGAGGAACCTGCCTGATGTGAATGCAGAGGGGACAAGTGTTGGATCTGTGGAGGGATGTGGCAGAGTAGATTGGGACAAGAAGCCGGTGGGAGTGAAGGAACAGATTGAGGTCAGAGGAGTGAGACTGACTGAGCAAGGAGATTGGGATCTGGGAGCCAGGGAGGGAAACAGGTCCTAGGGGGCGGGGGATATGAGATCGTATGAGGAGTCATGAAGGAGATTGGGACAAAGGCAATGAGACTAGAACTGAGATTCACTGGGGCTGGGGAAGAGGCGAAGAGGAACAGGAGACCTATCGGCAATGGGAGAGAACTAAACGGCTGGGAAAAGGGACTAGGAAAAGGAGTCAGGAGGGGTGGAGATTGGAAAAGGCGTCTGAGGAGGGAGGTTATTACTGGGAGTATGTGAGGATGAGGAATATTGGCAAAGTGCTACTGGAGGGCAGACTTGGGGGGACACACACATTGAATGAGGAGCACGTGGGGTGAAGATGCATAGGGACTGGGAACAGCCAGACATTAAGACCTGGAGAGTGCTGAAGGCGAGGGAAGGCTTGGGCAGGGAATTCGAAGGCATTAGATTAGGACTTGCTGGGGAAGAAGACTGGGATGAGGAGTCTGATGAGTGTAGATTGAGACCAGCTAGGTGAAGAAACCAGACTCGGACAGGAGGGTCAAGCTTGGGGTGACTAGAACACATTCCCTTCCAGAGTCTAGAATGGAACCCAAGTCTCATGATTCCTTTGATGTCAGCAAATATCTTTGAAGTCCACTGGCAAGGTCTCCCATTCTCCTCTAATGCGGGTCCACACAGAGGATGACAACCTACTATTGCTATCTGTTACTCCATTAACTCAAGTGGCAGAAGTTTGTGTCAGGCATCTAAAGGGTCCAACCCAGGTGATGACCCATGTCAGTGTCAATATGTTGCAACAAGATGGATTTCTTTTCAGTTATTTGTATTACAATAGCTCCCAGGATTGGTCACAAACCAGGACCCCATTGTTCCAGGTGCTGTACAAACCCAAAACAAATACAGTCCCTTAAAAACATAGGAAATTGCACACACAATCTGCATTAAAAGAACATAGAAGTTGCAAAGTCAAGTGCTCAAAAGTTAAAAAATGCCAAAGTTAAGGTTGTTTGTAAACTCTTAATTTAGCCTCCTTGTCTGCAGTCTTTGCTTACATGATCACAGACTATTTTCTCCAACTTCGGTTTGTTTGGCTTTATTTTGTAAAGAATTAATTGATTCCAATTTAAAATCAAGGAATGGAGGGACCCTGCTGCTGATTTTGAAGGGTGGGACAGGATAATGCCCCAGTAAAACAAGCATTTTAAGGGGAATCCTGTATCCAGAATCTAATATTCCCTCTCCTGTATCAAATCAATATAGGTCACTGAACATTCAAGATAATTCTCAAGAAACAACAATTATGTAAGTACTTAACTAAAAATAGTCCTTCAATTGGAAAAACTATATTAACTGATATTTTCTTATGGGCAAAAAAAGCCCTTCAATAGATAATTTAGATACTCTAATAAAGGTAACAAAAATTAAAAAAAAAACCCAAAACCTCCTTGAGTCAGAGTTGTTAGTGAGCTGAAATATGCAATACTTTATACTTTTAAAAATAATGGATTTATTATATAGCAATAGTAGCATAAGATTTATGTCTTTTCCTTGCTTTAAGTGCTTGGGTTTCGTAAATGATTTGACAGGTAAATATATTGCTATCATTTCCCTATTTTAACTTAAAAAAAAACACATTGGGTTTGGAATAACTTTAAAGGCTGCCACTCAAATTGTACCATCACATCTCTATTTTGTCATACAGGATGCAATAATTTAGCAAATTTTTAAGAAATATTAGATTTTAACAACTTGATCTGACGTTTAATGTGAGTATGTAAATGTTTTTACATTAGTGTTGTTCCACAGACAATTCAACATAGATGACTATGAAGTGCCACCTAACTCCTACTCCTCTGCCACCCTGTTCCACAGTCTAGGGCACCTCTCTACAACACAGAAGACATTTTGTCAAACCCTCCATACTTTCAGAATCTTAAGAGATATACCCAAGATAGAGACAAGTGTTGTTTTTTTAAAATCTTTAAACAGACCTTTGGATTCCGCAGTTAGCAGAAGCCACAAGTGATATGCGTAATAACAATTGAACTTGCAGAGAAAGAATTGCAGGCAACAGCTTCTTCAGTGCCCTCTAGTAGCCAATATATAAAGCAATGAAGACAGTCTCATAAAATACCAGGTAATTCATATTCACTGGGGGCAGTGGAGGATGTTATGAAGATAGAAACTAAGATTTTAAAAAGGGAAAAAAAGCACTCTGCTAACTGCTGGACAAGAGTAGAACCAGAAAATAAGGAACGTAGAGAAATGTGATATGAAGGGTCTTTCTGGTTGTTTGATAGGCTATTTATATTTTTAAAGAACTTCTTCCTTGTCTCCCTGCAAAACTCCACACTGTGAAATCAGCATTTCATGTATGTAGATGTCGTGAAAGTGTCTTGTAGCTACTACCTTTTGTGTACGTGCCATCTCCTCATGAATAAGAAAGGTAAAACTTAAGGAAATGTATAGGTGTAGTATGACAGTCTTCAGTTTTTCTTAGGTTGTGAGTCAATGTTCAGTCTTGGGAAGAAATACTGTGTGTTAGTTTTTGAATTGGGCTAGGTTATGTGTACAGACAATGGTCTTCGGAAAGACATGCTATGGCAAGCAGCAAGAGAGTTTGCTCTCTGCCTTGAGAATGTCTCCAATTAGAGATGAAGGCAGAGTTACTGTCTGGGAATCAGGCATCAGTGTTGGGCTGAGATTCCTGAAAGAAGAATTGCCTGGATTCTGTTTGGCCATTCCAGGACTGGTGTGTGTGAGTGTAACTACAATTACCGGGGGGAGGGGAGGGATAATTGTGGGAAAGGGCAAAATTCTCATCTTTCTAAGGGCTAAGGGTTTGTCTAAAAAATAGCTACCAGAAACTGGAACCTGGTGTGGAACCTTAGTTTGCATTTGTTTATTTGTTTCTACAATAAGAACAGAGATGCTTTTGGGGATATCACTATATCAAAGCTATTTAAATAATCTTTATCTGCCAGTGCTACACAGACTCATGACAGCATGGATAGTTGGTTTTTCAGTCTGTAGAAGTGAGAAGAAGAGGGGTTCCCATACAAAAAACACTTGCTTGCTGCAGAGCAAGATCAGAAAATGAAAATTAGGAGTTCTCTTGGGCACTTAGGAGTGCTGGGGATCATATTTATTAGTTCTATTAACCTAATCCTTTATGACGTCAGTTTCTATGCATTGACCTTTAGACTATTTTTCATAAAGAAATGTTTCAACTGGGATTTATGAAAATACATTGACATTAACACAGAAATATTCTCTACCAAAAAAAAGTTGTTTGCCAGCACAAAGAATAGGGGGAAAAAACATAGAAACTCATACTAAACATACATCACACAAGCTATACAACAGTGTGTTACTATCACTGTGGTACAACAAAAAAGAAACTATTAAATAAATGTGGTTACTTCTAGCTTAAGTCATGGCCATATTGTCTAGAAAATCTAAACTGTCTGCTACCAGATCAGCATGCTGGGAAAAATTCCTGAAAAAGTGTGATTCAGAAGTATCTGAGAGATATCAGTAGTGACCAGGAAGTAAGAGAACAATGATCCTGGGAAGGGCCAAATTCTCACTTTTTTTACGCCCAAGGATTTGGACAAAGGATATCCTAAGGACCAAGAGATGCTACACACAAAAAAGCAATCCAAAGTTGAAGTAGATGTGTTTGTATGAACTGTGAGGCTCTATAATCTCTTAAAGATCTTATTGCACTTTCAAAAAAATAAAATAGACCACTTCTCCCCATGTATCCCCATCCAATCTCAACCTATAGATCAAACACCCTCTTACACACATTTTTCTCCCTAGATGTTTCCAATATGGGTGATAAGTCTTCAAGAGCCATAATCCACCATGTGGCTCATACACCACCTTCCAGGTCAATATCACATTATTGTCCATACATCAGCATTTTGCCCAAGGTTGAAAAAACTCCTACTCATTTGTTCGCCCAAGGGAAATGGAAATTCAACCTTGGTGAACAGCAGGCTGCTGAGCAAGCAGCGAGGATCTGAAGAAGCAGAAAGAATCCAGTACAGGGGAGTTACGGTTGCCAACTGTCTAATCACACAAACCCAAACACCCACAGTTCCTGGCCAATGGGAGCTGCGGAGTCGGCGCTGGGGGCGGGGGCAGCACGCAGAGCCACCTGCCCCCCTCCCTCCCTTAGGGGTCACAGGGACGTGCCAGCTGCTTTTGGGAATGGTGCAGAGCCAGGGAGCCTGCCTTAGCCCCAACTGCGCCACTGGACTTTCAGCACTTAAAATCTCCCGGCTTGGCTTCAGTAGCCTCCGGGAGATAGGGCGTGATTCCGGGAGACTCCCGGTGAAACTGGGAGGGTTGGCAACTCTAGGGGGAGTCAGGGTGGACAATATGACAAAGGGAAGGAACTATGTATTTAGCAGAGGGTAAGGTGGCAATCTGGTGATGCAGAGCAGGAGCTCTGATCAATACTCTACTCACCTTACTTCAACCTCAGAATAGAAAAAAAAAGTTAGCGGAGCCTTGATCAGAGCACTTGCCCTGCTACCCTCCTCAGATGCAACTAAACAGTCCCCATATCCGGTGAGGGGTTGGAAAGCATCCTAGTGGTACTTCCCCACCCCAAGACTTTGGGTGTGAGATGGACACCATATCCCTCTGTCCCACAACTTGATACCAGTGTGAGGATGGGGCCACCAGCCTGGTTGTGCATCTGCATGAGGAAGGTGAGAGGACACAAAGGGGTATATGGCCTTTTTCAAGATCAGGGAAGAGTGGGAGGAGGGTACTAGTCACCTTATTCCTGGAACAAAAAGAGGTAGGGTCAATTTTCCAAACACGTGATTTTGTCCCTCCCCTCCATATACTGACCATAGACTTGACCCTCTTCAGGTCAAATTCTCACTATGGTCAAGACATCATATATGGCTGGCCCTTGTTTGCCATATATAATCCTGAAACATCACCCTAACCTCATCCACAATTCTATTATGAGACAGAAAAGCCTCTCTACTCCAACTACCTTCCTTATGTGGACTAAAATGCCAATATACTTTCTCTGTTCACCTTCCCAGTAGTTGCAATAGACCCCAGGTTCCAAAAGACTGATCATTTAACTACCTAAAACAAATGTAGTATACACATTTAGGCACCAACCCTGCTATGCTATCTCCTGGTATGAACTTGTGCCCATGTCAAGGCCCATCACTTGACATCTTTAAATCAAAACTGGATGTCTTGATAAAGGATAGGCTCTAACTCAGACAATATGGTCCTGATGCAGTAATTTACTGGGTGAATTTTTATGGCCCATCTTATTCAGAAGACTAGACTAGATCATAACAGTCCCTCTGGCCTTATAATATATGAATCAGTATTCTTCAGCCTTTGCAAAAAATTATTCCTTTGCTGCAGAATAAATCTGGAATTCATCCAGCCTAAATAATTTTCATAGCCAAAATTATGGGAGAAGATAGATCCTAAAAATAGGCTTTACAATGGAACTTGGTTGCAATCTTAATTAATGCTCCAAATAAGTTTCCCTTCCTTGAACTGAACAAAAGACAAGTTAAAAATTATCTGTGCTTTTATTTTGGAATGTCTATGATGTGAAAGCATGTTATAATCACACAAATGTGTTTTGTCACTTGTCTAAATTTATAGACTCAATCCTATCTTCAGATTCAAAGACATGCAGTGATGCATACCAGTGTAACTGGCTACTGAATACTGGCACAATAGCAAAATTTTACAAGCTATGTGGCCATACTCATCCATATAACTGAGAACAGGATAAAGTATTTAGCATGAGATCATCTAAGTCATATTAATTATATGATTACTATTTCCTCTTCTGTAGAAGTGCTAGTTTAGTATGCAAACTTAGACAGCACACATACCATACAATTCTTGCTGACATCTCCTATAATATCTTATGAATAGTAACAGATAAAGTATATTTAATAACTACTGTAAATTGGACCATCTTTCCAGGAAAGTGAATTTGTCACTAGAGAATTGTAGGTTACAAGACATTATAAACATGGAAAGAAATGGTGTCTTTATAACTCGAAATATACAATTTTCACATTCCAGATATATTTCTAAACCTTAGAACTTTAAGGATTTTAAGAGATGATAGAAGAAATATTATGTTAATTCTATTCAATTTATTATTTCCCTATGTCTTAAATAACTTTTAGAGCCAAGAGAATAGACTCCCACAAAAGAACCCAAAAAAATTAAACACTCTGAAAATGAGTCAAAGATAAACCATGGCCAGGCCAATTTTAAATGTGCCACGCAATGGGATTTACACCACCACTAAATTTGGCAGATTATTTCACAACTAACAGATTTTAAGATTTTCTTTATACTCAGCCTGACTTTTCACTTTCTTACTATAATTTTACCCTTCTACTTCTGTCTATTTCCTTTTAGTATGCTAATCAATTCCTCTCCCTCCTTGATGTTCACATCCCTCAAATCTTTGTAAACTCATGTCCCCACTTGGTCATCTCTTTGCCAAACCATCAATATTTGGATTTTTATATTTTCCTCCTAAATCATTCTATCAAGGTCCCTAGTTGCTGCTCTGTGTGTTGTGGGGTTTGGTTGGGGGTTGTTGTTTTTTGTGTGGGAGCACTTTGTTCTGGTAACTTCACATTGCAAATAAACAGTGGGATGAAGAAACTTGAAAAAGTCCAGAAATTTGCATTTTGGATATTTTCCTCATATGATTAGTTTACATTAAACTACGTTTAAAACTACTTTTTTCCCCCCTCTTTCTGACCTTCTGTCGTCCATTTGTGTTATTCGTGTTCACAGCTCTTCTCAATTATCAACAATTTCATTACATTTTTTTACTCTTTTGTAGCTCATTAAAGAATTAATCCAATAGAGATTTTTGTGGGTCCCTGCTGGACACCTACCTAAATGCAATTTGATACTTAGCCATTCATTTTTTCCTAACCCTTTGGTTATGGATCTTCAACCTGTTTTATTGCACAAGTGTTCATATGACAGCTGATTGGAATTAATTTTGAGAGTGTAAAATTTCATGATGCAATCAATACTTTACTAAAATGCAAATACTGAAGCTACTGCCTTCCCTTCTTTTTGTAATTTTATTATAAAAAGTTGACAAAAGTCTGGTGTATCATTCCCACTTTCTTTTCTCCCCTCCATTGCTGCACCAGTCCCTAGGGATGTGCAGAGGAATTTAAATTTCACTGCTTTTGGAGAGGCTGGAGGAGCTCACTCTCCCCATCCTGGGGCCAGGCGGAGGAGTTCTGTGAGGGGCTCATGCCCCTGCTTATCTTCCCATTGTTCACACCCCTGTCAATCCCTCCTGCATCAGTGCCATGAAAGAATAACTTCACATCTCCTCTCTAACCCACCCCCGCACCTCAGTGACTCCATGAATCTCCTGATCTCCCCTGACCCATACACTCATTCCTTCCTTTACTTTTCTCCTCAACCTTGTACTCTCCTCAGTTTCCTTCCTCTCACAATACAAGCATATTTTAGTCTCTCTAACCATAAAAATCCCACCTCACTTTCCTCTACTACTAATGCACTCTGTTTAAGCTCACTGAGCATGCCACCTACCACCTCTGTCTGGAGTTCCTCTCCTCCAATTCCACCCTAGACCCTCTCTGATCCACCTTCCAAGTTCCATGCCTTTCACTCCATTTAAATAGCTTTCATTAAGGTCTCTAATTACTTCTCCAGGACAAAGCATTCCATCCTCATCATCTTCAAACCATCAGCCTTTGGCACAATCAACCACACTATTCTTCCTGAAACCTCATTTTCCCCCAACTTTGATGTTTCAGTCCTCTCCCGATTCTCCTCCTACCCCTCTAATCACTCTATCAGTATTTGTTTGGAAGTTCTCCATCATCCTCCCTCCAACTCACAGGAGGAGGGTCCATAGGGCTCCATCCTTGGCCCCCTCTCCTCTTTCCTCAATGATAAGATACAGGAAGAGATATCTTATTCACAAACAGTATTTCAACTAACATCTCTATACAGAAGACTCTCAGATTTATCTTCCACAGGAAAAGACAGATCCAAGCTAAAATCTCAGCCTGTTATTCAGGCAACTCCTTCTGGAAGTCCAGCCTTCAATTTAAACTCAACATGGCCAAAACAGCTCTTAACCTCTCCTCTCCCTCCTTCCTCATTTACCATGGGCACCATTCCTCCTCCCTGTCACTCAGGCCTAATCTAGGCTTTATCTTCAACTCAACCCTCTCTCTAGATCTTCATATCTAGTAGTGCCTAAATTTTGCTGCTCCTTCCTGCAAAACAACTCTACAATCCAGCGTTTCCTCTCAGTACACACAGCCAAATCTCTAGTCCAGGCCCTCATCTCACATCAACTACTGCAACCGCCATCTATTAATACACTGCTGTGTAGATCATGTTCCCAAACTGTTGCTTCAGCCATTTCACCTCTCTCTTTGCAGCCCTAAACTGGCTCCCCTGGCTCCATGGTCTAAAACACAAACTACTTGTATTCACAGCCTATTCCTGCTCTATTTATCATCCTTTACATACTATTAAGAAATTGATCCCCGCCTCTACTTTCCAATGGGACCAAGCTTCATCACTTGTTAAAATTTCAAACAAGCACCTTCACACACTCTCACAATCCTAGGAAGCATTCCTCAAAGATACAAATAACCACCTCCTTGTTCTCCTTCAAATCCCTCCTTAAAATACTCTTCTCTACCATAATGCTTAAAAATACCAGACAGTGATTAGGAAGTTGGTGTGCTATGACCACAGCTTTTCAAAGTGACCAGTTTGGTCTCATTTTTACCCAGTGCTCCAGTCTGTTGTATCCACCTCTCGTCTCCTGTCTCCTACTTAGATTGTAAACTCTAACACAAAGACTGTATTTTTGGTTCTGAATTTGTCTCATGTTGCTTAATGATCATGGTTCCACTATCTTCTAAATGTTGTGTGATTTCTCCCCCTTCCTCAGTTAGTATTTGTTGAATTATTTTAAAAGGAAAAGAAGTTAGACAATTATGGGATAGTACCAGCCAAAATGAGTGCAAGATTTTATTTGCTTTCTGTATTCAGGTCAGGGGCAGCAAAAGCTTCTTAACAGTAGAGGGGTCACCAGCACCCAAACCCATCCACCAGCACCACCCCTTCAACCCCAAGGTCTCACTCCCACGCCACCCTCCATCGCTTGTCCTTACGGACGGTTAAAAAGTGGGAAGGTATAGTCCTCTCACCTTTTAAAAGTGGGGGCATGGCCTCTTACCCCCCCACACTCCAGCACCCCTGATTCAGGTACCTCAGTTTTCCATTACTTAAAATAAAATGACAATGTAGTAAGTTTGTTTTCTAGGTCCTTTGATACTCTTGCGTGCATATTCTCTGGACTCAGTAAGATTTAGCCCCATATTCCTTAACTTCTTAAATGTTTCCCTGAAATCTAAAATTATTTTACAGTTGCATTCTGGAAGCCCATTTCCTAATCAGCTCTCTTGTATAATTGCCCGGGACCACCAGCTAGAAAACAATGCTTCATACTTAAAAAAAAAAACAAAAAAAAAACCCTTCTGCCAATCTCAAGAATTTCTGGTCTCGACAGCATGATTTAATTCCTACTTAATTATTTTTAATCATGTAATGTATTGATAGAAATATTTAGCTTTTTTCACAAAACATCTATTTTTAACTGAGATTTTTGCAGCGTTAAGAATCTCTCCTTGCTAGTTATAAAATGTATATTTGCATTTCTGCAAGTATGCTAATGAATAACTTTAACGCCTTAAAATACTAGCAAAATGTATTCTGAAGAATAAATTAAAAACAAAATAGAAGCTCAATTGGATACAATATTTATATTTTTTCCTTTACTATCTTTTTCACATGCCAGTTTTTTAAAAAGTCAACAATTATGATTAATGTGCATTTCTATGCAAAGTCATTTTTGGTAAAGGAAATACTTTTATTGCCATGTTTCATACCTTAAGAAAACAGAAATAAATGACTGAATCAGTCTGTAAGACAGCAGACCAATTCCCTTATTTCACATTTTCTTCCATGCACTGAATACTAAAAAGGAATGATCATCACAAAAAAAAGCAGACTAAATGTCTGCCAACTGAAACATGACTTTGCACAATGCAAGATGCATTGCTAACCCACACTCCTCAATGAACAAACCACAGACAATAAAAGGGTTACATCTTTACTGTGTTTTGGATTAAGAGAATACAGTCAATAGAAGTACATCCAACTGTTCTGCAATGAAGTAGCATAGCTACATTACTAGAAGGACTGCAGTCCTGCTAAAAATGATCTTATGTCTTTTGTAATATAGTTAAAAGAATATATACCTTTTATCTCTGCCAATGTAGTTTCAGTGTTAGATTCCATACAAGTACATTTTACTTTTTATCCCTTATTTAGCAGCCTATACACCTCAAGTACTTGCATAGTTTAAGAAAATTATCAAAGCATTCTCACAGGCATAAACTATAAATACAAAAAACATTATGTTAGAGACATCAAGTTAGTTCACATGAATACAAGTATGTTTTCATAAACAAAAACAGAATCTATATGGTCTGCACACCATTCATTTTTGAGATGCCCAGACAAAGGATATAGTGTTTTCCACACAGAGGGCACATTTCATAGATCTTTGACTTATTTGAGCTTGCTGTTTTTGTGAGATCTCTCTCTGCGCTTCTTTGGTATGTCAATTGTACAGCATATTAAAAAAATAAAACATTTTAAAAACCTTATTTACTTTACATACGACAATAGTTTAGTTATATTATAGACTTATAGAAAGAGACCTTCTAAAAATGTTAAAATGTGTGACTGGCACGCGAAACCTTAAATTAGAGTGACTAAATGAAGACTCGGCACAGCACTTCTGAAAGGTTGCCGACCCCTGAGCTAGGTATCACTATAGTGCTAGAAAGCTCTTATTTTTAAAAATGTCCTTTAATGTTAAAATGTCTAATTTCAGGTGTAGCAAAAGAAAAGATTGTGGTGGTGAAGTCAAAGAAGTCAAACTGTCCTGTTTCCTTCTTCACAATTCCCATCAAACATCCAAATATAAGCCTAGCAATGCATGCAAACAGGCCTTAGTATAATGAATCAAAAAGGGGTTTCCATATTCATCACACTGCTTTTATCTCATGTGATTTTTTTTCTTTTTTGTTGCACAAGAAGCAAAGTTTTCCCACACAAACAACGAACAACCATAGGTGAACATTGTGACTGTTTCTAACTAATGCAGAAAGAATTGGGAGCTTGGAGAGGATCATGGCAACCAAGTTGGGAGTGAGTATATCAAAATTGTACAGACTGACTGATTGCTACTATCTGTCACTCAAGCTAAGTAGTGGAACAGTCAGGATGTGTCTACACAGGTGTAAAACACCCACCACTGGTCCAGGTCAGCTGACTCAGGGTCACAGGGTTAAAAAATTGCCAAGTAGATGTTCAGGCTCAGGCAGGAGCCTGAGCTCTGGGACCCTGCGAGGAGGGGAGGATCCCAGAGCTTGGGCTCCAGCCCAAGCCCAAATGTCTACACAGCAATTTTTAGCGCTGCAGCCCGAGCCAAAATCTATTGACTCAGACCTGCCACTGCCATGTCACAGGTCTTTTATACCTCTGTAGATGTATTCTAAATGGCTCCAAAACATTAAACTATTAGTTACAGATTTTTAAGTCTTCTGGGGCTTATTATGGTGGTGACTCCATAAGTTAGGCTGAGTTCAGTTTTGCACTTAAAACATGGTGTTCACACTCCCAAAGTACCTTTAGCAAAAGGCCTTAGCGTACCTACAGAAATTAGCTCAGGTTGGATACTGTGAAGGGAAGCAGGGGATATATTTAGTTAGTTTTCATATTAATTCAAAAACGTGCACTGCATTACTACTTTTTCTATATTTTGGTGGTGTCTTTTTAAACACACAGGAAAAAAAAAGAAGTAGGAGAGATAGTGGCAACTTACAAATTGCAGTGGCACAACATCCAAAGAAGTTTTAATTAAAAGGTTGAACACAACAGGAAAGCAGCAGGACTTGACCTTAAGGAACAACTGGACCTATAATTAGATTTAGAGATCAGTAAAAAACAGTAGGCAGGAAGATAAATACTGCTGTGCACTTTTCATTCTAGACATTAAATGAGGCCCGTGATAGGACAGAATGACCCATTTCCCCATTCCCTTCCATTACAAGCTTCAGTCTTGTGTGTTACCTCTCATAACTCCTTTCCTCTTGTCCCTTATACTCCTCCCTACACACTTTCAGCCAACTTCTCTCTCAATCTTCAGCCCATTTTTCTCTTGGCCTATCTTTATCATTTGAGCAATCACGAAAACAGACTCCAGCATTAGAGTTGGAATTTGGCAGTGTCTAAGAGTTTTTGGAGGAGGACTAATAGCTGCTGTTGGTCTTGTGGCAGGAAGAATTCAGATTCCCGCACAAAAGAAGAGCTCTGACCAAAACAAGGAGGCCGTTCTTGTGTTTATATCTGCATCCAGGGTGTTATCTGTAGCATGCAGGTCTGGAGATAATTTCTGACTAGAGCTGGAAAAAATCTGTCAAACAAATAGTTGATTTTCTCAAAAATTGTATGTGTTCAACCTGAAACTATATGAGAGTTTGGCATAAACTCACAGAATAATTTTAGCCAAAGAAAGAAAAAACAAACAAACGGTGGAGGGGGGAAGGCTAGTTCATAAAGCAGCTGGTGGGGGAGGTGCCCAACTTATAACTTTGAGCCCAGTGGTTAGGGAACTCAGCAGGGATGGAGAGATAAAAGTTAAAATCCCTGCTCCACATGAAGCAGAGAAGGGATTTAAATCTGGGTCTCTTGCATTCAAGATAAGTGCCCCAACCACCATGCTAAAAGTTAAGCTGGGCACCACCACTGCTACCACCCCCACCTTTCAAAATGCCCAGCAACAAAGCATTTTGGGTTGAATGACAAGTTTTGTTTCACCCAAAATGGACTGTTTCAATTTGCCAAAGGTTTTCAGCATTTTTTTTAATTCCGTTCGAGCTGAGTCAAAGGTTTCTTTTGAAACCACCTGTGAACCAAATTATCCAGTTATTTCTGTCCCACTCTCCTTCTGAGTAACCTAGGACGGATATCAAATAGGAGTTTTGGTGTTGTTCTCTTAGAGCAGAGGTGGGCAAACTATTTGGCCCAAGAGTCACATTGGGGTTGCGCAACTGTATGGAGGACTGGGTAGGGAGGGCTGTGCCTCCCCAAACAGCCTGGCCCCCACCCCCTATCCGCCCCTCCCACCCCTTGACTGCCCCCCCTCAGAATCTCCAACTCATCCAATGCCCCCTGCTCCTTGTCCCCTGACCGCCCCCTCCCAGGACCCCCGCCCCCTATCCAGCCCCCTGCTCCCTGTCCCAACTGCCCCAACCCCTATCCACACCCTGACAGCCTCCCAGGTCTCCCACCCCTATCCAACCGCCCTCTGCTCCTCATCCCTCTCCCAGGACCCTCCACCCCTAACTGCCCCCAGGATCCCACCCCCTTATACAACCCCCCCTGCTCCCTGTCCTCTGACTGCCCTCCCGACCCCTAACCACATCCCCACCCCCTGGCAGGCCCCCCGGGACTCCCATTCCCAACCCTCCCTGTTCCCCATCCCCAGACCGCCCCCCCCCAGAACCACCACCCCATCCAACCTCCCCCTCCTCTGACTGTCCCCAGAACCCCCCGCTCCCTTACCAGCAGCAGGAGCTTGCAGCCATGACACCCAGCCAGAACCAGCTGTGCTCCCCACACTGCCCAGCAGGAGCGGCAGGCCAGAGTGTGGCCCGCACAGCAGCATGGCTGCGGGGGGGGGGGAAGGGGACAGCAAGGGAGGGGACAGGGACTAGGCTCTCCGGCCAGGAGCTCAGGGGCTGGGCAGGACGGGCCCGCGGGCTGTAGTTTGCCCACATCTGTATTAGAGGCATTGCATGTACGTTCAAGTCTCCAAGGAAAAGAGTCTTGGGAAACTGAGTCACTATATGAGACTGCATTTCTACCCATCTTTTCTGGAAAGCCTTGGATGGCTGTAATCTGAAAAACAATTTGCAGATTAGCCAAACTGTTTTTCTCTCTGGACTCAAGGAGTAAGTGGACGCACAAAAGATTTAATTTTAAATGAACTTTTTCTACAATCAACCCCGTCTGCAGCCACTGCTCGTCATCCCAGACTTCCATGACGATGTGATCCCCACCAGTCTTGCTTGTTTCCGCCCAAAGCGCGCGCGCAACGGTGCTGAGTTGATATTTCAATGCACACTTACGTGTCACACACGCGCAGGGGAGAATGGATATCATCATCATCGTCAGACTCCTCCTGTCACTGGGACTGAGGAGCTCGACTGCTAAACGTGTGTTGTGCTGGCACTCATCAAGCACAGTCCTCAGCAGCTCAGGCTCCATTGCTCCACAGAAATCGCGATTCACACACAGAGAGTAAAGAAAGAAGAAAACAACAGCGCCACGCAAAATGGCGCCAAGAGTGAATGCTGGGATGTGAAGGGATGCACCACGACGCGTTGGCACACAGGAACGCAGGAATCTTCCCTTTCCGCCCTCCTTCCCCCAAACCTCGCCAACCAAATCTGGGACGAGGTGCTGTGGGGATAGCTGCCCACAATGCACCTCTCAGTACAGCAAGTGAAAGCTGCAGTGTGTGGTGCAGCTGTGTGGCCAGGCTGCTGTGGTGTGCTGGGCCTGCACAGCCCTGCACACAGCGCTGTGACCCTGCAACAGCTGCGCAGCGCTGTAGCCAAGCCCTAAGAGTGTTTCTGGAGTCCAATGCTGTAGCATAGAAAGCAGCTTGAAGGGAAATGGGAAGCAAGCACTGGGCCTGGGCTTCAGCCAGATTTCTGTGATGCAAGTCAGGATGGGCAATTCATCAGAGAGAAGACGGTAAGATAGTAAAATATCTGACCACCAGAGATCAGCATGAGGCTGAGGCCCCCGGGTGTTTGTCTGTTTTTGGCCTTGCATGGGGAAGCTGCTTGATGCTTGTAGTGGATTTTAAGACGCATTCTGGTGATCTTCTTTCCAGGCACTGAGACTCACCTTGGAAAGGCCCTCAGGATCCAGCACTACTAGTAGTGACAGCTAGATCTGAAATTCCAAGTTTACTTCTAGAAAACTCTACCAGCCAGGAAGTTAAGGAACAGAAGCACTATAGCCACTCTCTGACTGCTGATACAATAGCTCTGCTCCAATTACTCCCCACTTCCACATCACCACCTACAGAAATCAACACAATTACCCATTCGCAGAAAGGTAAACCATCATGCTTCAAGACACATAAACCCTTGTGCTTCTGGGCACAAGTCAACCTCCAAAAAAGGAGGGTAAAGAAGAAACTTCCCCTCTCAGGGTTTCTTGCATCTCCCTTGGCAGTAAGCTTGTCCAGGAGGAGTGATATGGTGGTTGGGGCACCAGTCTAGGACTTGGAAGACCCAAATTCAAATCCAAGCTCCACCATGGACTGTGTGACCATGGACAAGTCAATAAACCTTGCTGTGCCTCAATTTCCCATCTGTAAAAACAGAGATTATGTTTTTCAATCTCACATCAGTGTTGTGAGGATAAATACATTTAAAAGATTGTGAGGTTCCCAGATACTACAATAAAGGGCGCCATTTAAGTATGTAAAAAAATTAATAAATTAAATACTACTATTACTTCAAGAACTGCAGTTGAGATCAGAATCTGTTCCTGGGTGCTGTAAGCTACCTTGCAGATAAGGTGATGTGGTCCCTATTTTCTAGATTTCCCATTTGAGAGATGAACCATCTATTAATTCAACTTGCTAGTGCACTAGGACTGCAGTGGTTTTTTTAATCCTTTGCATAGTGAAAAAGAATAACTCCAATATTATGTATATTGATTAATTATTTTAACATCTTTAACACTTTTTCAACAATATCAGTACAGAGGAAGCTGGCAGTGATCCCTGTATTTAGTTTCCTAAATACTTTCTAAAATTTCCATTACAAAAGATTCTCGCAACCAGGGCCGGCTTTAGGAAGTGCAGGGCCCAATTCAAATACCCGGCGGCAGTCCGGGTCTTTGGTGGCACTTCAGCGGCGGGTCCTTCACTCGCTCTGGGTTTTCCGTGGCACTGAAGGACCCGCCACCGAAGACCCAGAGAGAGTGAAGGAACCGCCACCGAAGTGCTGCTGAAGACCCGGACTGCCACCGAGTGAGTAAAAATTAAAAAGTTAGGCACTCTTCTTTAGCTTGTGGGGCCCTCTTACACAGGTCCTGATTCGGGGGAATCGGCCTAAAGCCAGCCCTGCTTGCAACCTTTTCCCCCTCCCAGAACCTCTGGACACCTCCACTGTTTGCAGCCAGGCTTCGAAAATCATCAAGGACACAGCCCTCGGTTTGGAGACATGACTTTTACTTGACCTATCTAATTTCATTCAGTTTAACAGAGTTATAAGCATTTGAAAAATTGTCATTTCTCTTCCCTTGCATGCAATGCTCAGGAAAATTTTGGCACCATCTCAAAATAATTACATGGACTTGAACTTATTTAAAGAGCCAGGCCCAATCACCACCAAAGCAGCTGCAGCAACGCACTCTGAAGTAGGAACACCTAGGAAGTTGTTGTAGCAGCTGGGGGCAGGGGGTTGAGAGACTGTCCAGACTCCCCCATCTCCTACAACCACTATCTCAGATCCTGCACATCACTAGTGGCCCATCCCCAGTCTGGAATACAAGTCTTCTGCTGTGAGCTAATGAAGGTAGTCCTGAAGCTCAAACAGTAGAAATTTGTGATGCAGCAAGGAAGGTTCAGGGTTCAAATCGTGCTGATGATGCATGATGGGGCAGGGGAGTTAAAACAATTTCTATTCATTATCATTGTTACAACTTTTATTTTAAAAAATTGTAAATTATATTTAAAAACCTACATTAAAATAACATTTAGGTTGCAAAGCCAAAGACTCAAAAGTCAGGAAATGATAAAATATAAGGTTATGTTCCAATCTTAATTCAGTCCACTTGTGCATTTGCATTATGATAGCTGTTAGTTACACGATCACATACTACTTTTTCCATAGGACCCCTGCCTCATTCTGTGTACAGTATGGATGTTCAAAAGGGCGGCATTCAGGCTGAACAAGCAACTTTAAACCTGGCATTTCCTAACTTTCACATCCTTGACTTTGTAACCCAGGTAGCTTTCTTTTAATCTACATATACACACACTGAACATGTAAGCAAGTTAATCACAAAAACTGAGAAAAGCACCTTATCTACGGCTGGCCATTGCAATGCACCCATTCGGGTATTAGCCTAGCTCAGACACCCAGTTACTTAAACAACATTTCGGACGTTGCCTATTCAGACAACTAAACCATCCAATGAAAGGGTCTGTAAAGTGTTATAGAGGAAGCAGATGTTCTAATTAGGTCAATAAAACTAATAATACAAGCATGCTACCCTAATACGATAAATACAGCAATAACCTTTATTAAGTGAAGAAGTGGTGGGTTGTTCAGTTCCAAAACCTGATTATATTAGTGATAAACACACCCCATGAAGTTTAATTACTCAGGAGTGTACTTTTTTCTTCTCGTGGTTTAGAAAACATTTAAAGAACTGCAAGAAATCTAGTCTAATTTGTTCTACTCCCTTCTATAACAAGGTGACCCCGTTTACACATTTCCAAAATGAAGTTCAGTCTCAAGAGAAAGGTTAAACAAACAAAAAGCCAATCTTAAAAGAGATCTAGCTGCTAAGCTAAATAGTTTAGCTTCTATGTTATTAACCTAAACGCTTCTTTTAAGATTGCTATGGCAAGAACACTTCACAAATCTCTTTACAGGAAATTGGAGGAAAACTGAAGTCATTATGACCCTCATTAACAGAAGGTAAAGACAATGATCGATCAGTTTGTTTGAAAAGACTCATTAAAGGCATTTAAGCTAATTGTAAAACAGGTACAATAATTAGTTAATGAATTCCCTCAATCTGGCAGTGCAGGGAGAAGGTTACCCTAGGAGAAGGAATTAAGCAGAGATAAATTTTGAATACTGCATAACACACTTCAGTCCCCAATCTAAACTTTTTCTCAAAGTATTTATTTTCCTTCCAATCACTAAAGGGTAATATTAGAAGTTAGTACATCAGCTGATTTACTTTTGTTTCAGAATAATCAATTCTTTTCAGATCTACTCAAAACAAAATGAATTCAAAAGTGAATTTGACAAATTAAGGCCCCAATCCTGCAAACACTTATAGCCCAATGAACTCAAGGGGATGACTATTCACATATGTAAAGTTATTCATGCCTAAATGTTTGCAAATTTTAATTTGTAATACAAAACCAATGCAACATACAACACAGATCATTCTAATAGAATTCTTGGGGATAATTCAAGAATTACACATTTATAAATCCCACATGTAGACACTATTAGAAAAGGTCATTTGTGCAGGCCCAGTATTTCAAAACTTTACTAGTTCTGAAGGTATTTGTACTCACCCAAAGATCTATTAGCCCTGATATGTCATAAGATACAACGTCATTCTAATCATTATCTTACTTTTGTTCTCCACACTTATAGAATCATAGAATATCAGGGTTGGAAGGGACCTCAGGCGGTCATCTAGTCCCACCCTCTGCTCAAAGCAGGCCTGTCAAGGTTCCTTCCCCACTCTGAACTCTAGGGCACAGATGTGAGGACCTGCATGAGAACCTCTAAGCTTAACTACCAGCTTAGATCTGGTTTTGCTGCCACCACCCAAATTATTTATGCATCATTTGGGAAACTATGTCTACCTTCCCCCCAGAATCTCTCCCTCCCAAGTACTATACCCCTTCCCTGGGTAATCTTGAGAGACTTCTCCACCAATTTCCTGGTGGACACCGATCCAAACCCTTGGATCTTAAAACAAGGAGAAATTAACCATTCCCCCTCCTTTCCCCCCACCAATTCCCGGTGAGTCCAGATGCAACCCCCTTGGATCTTAAAACAAGGAAAAATCAATCAGGTTCTTAAAAAGAAGGCTTTTAATGAAAGAAAGAAAGGTAAAAATCATCTTTGTAAAATCAGGATGGAAAATAACTTTACAGAGTAATCAGATTCAAAGAGCCCACAGGAACCCCCTCTAGCCTTAGGTTCAAAGTTACTGCAAACACAGGTAAACCCTCTAGCAAAAGGAACATTTACAAGTTGAGGAAACAAAGATAAAACTAACATGCCTTGCCTGGCTGTTACTTACAAGTTTGAAATATGAGAGACTTGTTCAGAAAGATTTGGAGAGCACGGATTGATGTTGGGTCCCTCTTAGTCCCAAGAGCGAACAACCCCGAAAACAAAGCGCACACAAACAAAAGCCTTCCCCCCACCAAGATTTGCAAGTATCTTGTACCCTTATTGGTCCTTTGGGCTAGGTGTCAGTCAGGTTACCTGAGCTTCTTAACCCTTTATAGGTAAAAGGATTTTGGTGTCTCTGGCCAGGAGGGATTTTATAGTATTGTAAACAGGAGGGCTGTTACCCTTCCCTTTATAGTTATGACAAGGCCCAATCCCCAGACAGATTTTTGCCCCAGATCACTAAATGGCCCCCTCAAGGATTGAACTCACAATCCTGGGTTTAGCAGCCCAATGCTCAAACCACCAAGCCTGAGCCACGAGACCTTCGCAGTGTCCCAACTACTGCTGTTCTAGACACTCCCGAAGCTTTTTGACTAGAGGAGATGCATATCCCAAAAGTGGGAATATACAGAATAAATGCTCAAAAAATTAATATTTTTAAATTGCCAACACGGATTTATTAAAGCTGATCAACACACTGAAGATTAATAGCCATGGCCACTGCTGTGACTTTTGCAGAGTTCTTTATGCTAATGAGTATATAGCTCTCAGAAAAACAAAAAAGTCTTAACTTAAGGACAAGCAATATTAATACTCTTACTTAAAAATAATCCACTCGAAGGACTTGCTTGCAAGCACGCACATTGATGGGAAGGGGGAAATGGAATATATTAATAGAACAAAAAACTTATGCAAAAGGCTAATAAAATGTGGTTGATGTGCATTTTTTTCTTTTCCTTTTTCAATATGGATTTGTGTTACTTTTGTACTGGCTAAATGCTAATGTGTCCGTTCGTAATGTGATGTCTCTCTTACCATGGACATTAACAGATTGCCTTATTAGTTTACTTTGTTGGAGAAATACATTATATTTGGACACAGGAAGTGCTGCATGTCCTTGATTTTATTACACTGTACTACCAGGCACTGCTGAACAGGGAGATAATTCACCAACTACCTTGGATAATTATTCATTTAATCATTTCTAAAATCTGTTTTTGTTGTTTTTTTCTCCTCTGCTTACTAATGTTCCTTTCTCATCAACCACCAATTGATCCGTTTCTAGCACAACATTCGTGCTTCTTGTCATGAACCAACATATCTATTCCCTGCCTTCTTGATCCTCAGAGTAGATTTAGCTGCTAGCTCCTCTCTCCCCTCATCTATTCCCCAGAGTGATTGCCTTGAGTTACTATCCCTACATACAGTATGTGCTACCTGTCATGTCACTGAGACCAAGTCTGATGTATTTGGCAAACTTCAAATTTTGTTTTCTTCCTGAAGGGCAAATGATGGAACAATACATACAAATTTTCCTTCCTCCCACCCCCCAAAAATCTATGGCCTTGTCTACACTGGCAAGTTTCTGCGCAGTAAAGCAGCTTTCTGCAGTGTAACTCCCAAGGTGTGCACACTGCCAAGCCACTTAGTGCACACAAACTGTGCAGTTGTAGCGCTTTAAAAAAGCCACCTGGTCAAGAGGCGTACAGCTTTCTGCGCCGGGAGTACAGCGCTGCGGTGCCAGTGTAGACACCCTGGTCAATTACAGTGCTGTGATTGGCCTCCGGGAGCTGTTCCACAATGCCTGTTCTCACTTCTCTGGTCATCGATTTGAACTCTACTGCCCTGCCTCAGGTGATTAACCATGAGCACCACCCCTTAAATTCCTTGGGAATTTTGAAAGACCTCTTCCTATATGCTCAGTGACGTGTGCAGTGGTCTCAGCACATCTTTCCAGGTGACCATGCTTGCTCCAAACACCAGGCAATCCCAGGCTTGGAGCAATGCCAAGCTGCTGGACCTCATCAGCATTTGGGGAGAGGAGGCTGTGCAGTCCCAGCTACACTCCAGCTGCAGGAATTAGAATACCTATAGACAGACTCCATGATGCAGGACAGAAAGGGGCCATGACCAGGACACACTGCAGTGCAGGGTCAAAGTGAAGGAACTGCGGAACACCTACCACAAGGCGCAGGAGGCTAACTGCCGTTCTGGTGCTGTGCCCATAAGCTGCCATTTATACAAAGAGCTGCACACGATACTCGGTAGCGACCCTACCTCCACTGTGAAGGCCACTGTGGATATTTTGGTGGCTCGCATGCCAGTCAAGTGTGGACTGAGCCAGGAGGAGAAAATCTTGGACAAGGATGTGGAGGGGGACCCAGAGGCTGAGGACAACTTGGAGCTCAGAGATGCATGCAGCCAGAAGCCCTTCTCTACCCTGGAAGAGGTTACCTAGTCACAGCTGTCAGAGCTTGGCGAAGTGCAAACAAGAGAGGTAAGTGGCTTTGATTTTGGGAATCACTGAAGCAAGTTGTTGGGGGCAGGCGGGTTGCAGAAAACAGGCTTGTATCTGTATGATGCAAATACCACCACACACCTAGTCTGAGCGGTGGAACAGGGTGTTGGTTGATGCCCTCATTTCATGGAAATCTGCCTCAGATCTCCATGAAACTCTCATGGAGATACTGGGCAATCCACTGCTGCACGTTCTTTGGCAGGAGCTGTTTTGTTTCTTGCCCCATTCAGAGGAACTTTCCCGTGCCACTCTGCCATCACTGGGGGAGGCTACCCATTGCTGCACACAGGCGAGCCACATAAGGGCCAGGGCTGAAGCCGCAGTCTTTGAGAAGACCGTCCCTTGATTCCCTACTCATCCTCTGCAGAGAAATAGCTTCCATAATGAACAGTCTGTGGAAAATGTGGGGACAGTAATGATTATAAGGTCCCCTACAATGCTTGCTCTCCCCAAGAGCCATGTGCCCAGTGTACAGTACGGTCCTGGAACATTGATTTCCCCTGCCCCTGTGGTTACTCACCATTTTGGGGACCTTGTGGCTTATGTGAGCTTGCCTGGGGTCAGCCAGTTAGTGACAGGTATGTGAATAGTGGCTGTGTTTTAAATCACTGAATCAGTGGTCTGTGTGTTGCAAACAATACTACTTCTGTAAAATGTTGCAGTTTCGCTTCACAGATATGACCTTGGGAGCCCAGCCTCCCTCTTTGTTATCGCTGGCTGAACAGCTGAGGAGAATTAGAAAGCGGCCACGAAGAACTAAAGAGGACTTTCTGTGTGATATCATGATGCACTCTGCGGCCAAAAAACAAGAATTGGAGTGGCGGGACAGCAAATAGAGGGATCGAAAGGAGAACACGACATGCCAGAACAAAGCCACGGAGCGGCTCTTAAATATTATGGAGTGCCAAGCAGACATGCTCCAGGTGCTACTAGCACTGCAAACTGAGCAGCTCCGCGCCCACCCTCCCCTCCAGCCTCTGTTGCAAAACTCTTTCCCATGCACTCACAAACTCCGCCAGCACACTCTTATCAACTTCCTGGCTCCAGTCTGTACCTGATGCATTATATTCCTCCCCCATCACAATCCAGCCCTGCAGACTCCCAGTACCCATTGCTCTCAACACCCGTCCCTCTGCGGTTTAGACCCGATGAAGTACAATACCCACTGCACTGTACTCCAAAGGACAAGGTTGCATATGATACCTGGACATACACAAATCTTTAAGCATCCCGGGACACCGCCTCCTTCTAGGCCCCTCCCTTCCTCCAATCCCCCACCATGCTGCTGTGTTTGGTTTTTTTTTGCTCGTCTCTCTCCTCCAGTGGTTTTTTTTTAATACAAGAATTGTTTTGGTTTAAAAGCAATCTTTATTCCATTAATTGAAAGCAAACAGAGCCCTGCAAAGCAACAGGCGATTTTCTTAAACCTTCATAGTGCATCGTCTGCACTAATCACAATCACCTCCTAGCATTACAAGCATGGTACTCCCAAGCATAGCAACAAATATTAGTGTCGTCTTTCAGCTTCAAATTGCTGCCTCAAGGGATCCTTGATCCTTATGGCCCTGCGCTGTGCCTCTCTAATAGCCCTAGTCTCTGGCTGTTCAAATTCAGTCTCCAGGCACTGAGCCTCAGTGGTCCAGCCCTAAGTGAAGCTTTCACCCTTCCCTTCACAAATATTATGGAACGTACAACACACAGCTATAAGCATAGAAATATTGTCATCAGCCAGGTCCAGCCTCCCATATAGGCAGCGCTAGCGGGCCTTTAAACAGCCAAAAGCACACTCAGTCATTCTGCACTTGCTCATCCTGTTGTTGAACCGCTCCTTGCTGCTGTCCAGGTTCCCCATGTATGGCTTCATAAGCCACGGCATTAAGGGGAAGGCAGGGTTTCCCAGGATCACAATGGGCATTTCAACTTCCCCTGCAGTGATCTTCTGGTCCAGGAAGAAAGTCCTTGCTTGCAGCTTCCTTAACAGGCAAGTGTTCCGAAAGATGCGTGTGTCATGCACCTTTCCAGACCAGCCTGCATTAACGTCCGTGAAATGCCCACAGTGATCCACACGCGCCTGAAGAACCATTAAGATATATCCCTTCCAATTAATGTACTCAGTTGCTAGGTGGTCTGGTGCCAGAATTGGAATGCATGTTGCCCAGAGTCACAGTCTTTCAGAGCAAGATTAATGGCCCTGCAGACTTCCATCAACACAAGCCCAACGGTAGACTTTCCCACTCCGAACTGGTTAGCGACTGATCAGTAGCCGTCTGGTGTAGCCAGCTTCCACAGTGCAATCACCACACGCTTCTCCAACAACAGGGCAGCTCTCATTCTCGTGTCCTTGCACCACAGGGCTGGGACGAGCTCATCACACAGTCCCATGAATGTGGCTTTCCTCATCTGAAAGTTCTGCAGCCACTGCTCATCATCCCAGACATGTATGACGATGTGATCCCACTACTCAGTGCTTGTTTCACGAGCCCAAAAGTGGCGATCCACTGTGGTCAGCATCTCTGTGATTGCCACAAGCAATCTTGTGTCATAGCTACTATGCATGGCACAATCAATGTCAAACTCCTCTTGCCTTTGTAGTTTAAGGAATAACTCCACTGCCATTCGTAATGTGTTAGTGAGAGCGAGTAGCATATTGGTCAATAGTGTGGGATCCATTCCTGCAGACCTAAGAGGCAGAGCGCACAGTACACAAACTGTTGAAAGAGCACCAAATGCAGACAGAACCACAGGGATTGCTGGGATGCGAAGCAATGCATCACCGGGCATTGGGACATGACCCAGGATGCCCCGCAACCCCCTCCATTTTCTTACAACTCTTAGCAGCACAAGAGGAAGAAATACTCTGTGGGACAGCTGCCCAGAGTACACCGCTCCAAATACCGCTGCAAGTGCCTGTAACAGGTCGGACTCACCCCTGCGGCGCCTCCTGCTGGTTGCTCTGCGAATTTAGCTCAGTCCAGCCCTGGAGCACCCTCTGCAGGCCGGTGATCCACCTGTTCGTAGGCCCCCGTGTCCCTCCCTGGACCCGGTGCCCTTTTACATGGGGCACTGCCCCCTAGCAGCAACCCCTTTCTCTCTGGGTCCCCTTTCTCTCTCAGGGAACCCCCACCCTCTATCCCTACCTTGCCTCAGTATTTGGCTACTGCCAGTCATTGTCTAGCCCCACACTCTGGGGCAGACTGCAGTATCAGCCTACTCATCACAGGCAAAGTTGGGTTTGGACCTGCTGCCTTGGCCTACCCCTAGGTTGCCCTCTGCAACCCCCAGTACCTATTGGCCCACTGCTAGGCCGCAGCCTGGGGCTGTCTAGGCTGGAGCTCCCCGGCTCCTCAGCCTTCCCCAGCCCTGCTGCCCTCAGGTATCTAGTCTCAAGCTCCTAAGCAGCCAGGCCCATCTCTCTCTATAGCCAGAGAGAGACTGTCTGGCTCCTGGCTTCCCTGCCTTCTTTTATAAGGCCTGTGGCTCAGTATGGGGCGTTGCCCCAGCTGCAGCCACTTCCCCAATCAGCCTAGCCTGAAGGCTGTCTTCTCAAGCCCTGCCAGGCCACTTTTTAAACCCCTTCGGGCAGGAGCAGGGTCCACCCTGCTACAGTGCCACAAGCATGAACACACTATTGTGCAGGAAGCTGACAGTGTGAACACACCACACCCGTTTCCCTTCAGCGCTCTCTGAGCGGCACTGTAACTGCTGGCAACATAACTGTGCCAGTGTAGACATACCCTATGCCTTTTTATGTAATCTGCAGTAACCAAGAGTCTCAGAGAGGGCACTTACATGGTTATTTTTAGGGGTGAGAAAAATTAATATACTTGAAAGCCAGCTGAAGTGTTAAAGGTAATGTTAGTGAAGCCTGTATCCATCATGATTGTGTACTGTGAAGTAAGCACTACCGACCTGAGATGTGTGCATACATACAGAAAAGAAAGGCAGCTGTGTACTTTTGTCAGAAAATGCTATTCAGATCATTTCCATTAGAGTCATTCTTTGTGAGATCTGCTCCATCAGCAACATTGCTCATCCTTGATTACTACAGAAACTGCAGATCAGAAACCAATGCAGAGGATGTAGCATGTGTTACACCTACCGCCATACAACCTATGGTGGCAGAGACAGTCTCTTGTTTGACAGTGCCAAATTATTCTCCTTTGCCCCCTACTGTCTTTACAAAATGCCCTTAATTACACTTGTTCAACCCTTCTGAGTGCAAATCAGCGAGGGGAGCGAGGTCAAAAAAGCCATTCATCTGATGCATTCAACTGGCCATTCCTTTTTCAAGGGAAAGGATTACATATTCAGCTATGTAGGCAAAAAACGCACCAACCCAAAAACAAAATCTCCAAACTGAGGGGAGGCACATGGGTGACCAAGAGTCCTGCAAAAAGATATCTTCCAAGAAGCAGAAATACAAGGTAAGTTATTTCCCCTTCATTAGCCTCAGTGCAACCTTACTGCTGACCTACTACAACTCTTCATGGGGCAGCTGTTAGTAGAGACAATTACAGTGTTACCACACTCATAAATTTATTGCCTATTAAATAAAAGATTCTGCAGCTCATTAACTATGTCTTGAAGTATGTAGTCCCCAGAAAGTGTTAAGATTATATCTTCAAGAATGAAGCTGTTTCTGGAAAAAATCAGTATATTACATCACGTTCTGACCTTCTGATACTTACACTGGCTGGGTCTTCCCCTCTCTGTATATATAGAGCATTATCCACTGCTGTCAGCCTCAAAACATATTCAACAATAAAGTAGCCAGCCTAGCCTGATCTAAAAGGGACCAGTCCCACTAACCAATATACCAACACTAAAAATAGATGAACACATTAATACAACATTCAAATCCACTTCTAAATAGAGTGTAAAAATCATTCCAACAATTACTCAAGAGTCCTTACATTAGCTTTTACACTATCTTTTTCACTACCACTTAGGTCCTCATCAGGGTTTGAACCCAAAACCTTGAGATCCACAGCTCAGACATCTTCTGCTGCAGTTATAATAGTAACTGCTACAGGAAAAGTTATCCTCTACCAGCACCACATACATTTTGCCAGTGGTTTACACAAGTATTTTTGAGGCAGCAGTGGAACCTGGGACAGCACTGGAATCTTGGACAAAAAAATGCTTGATTCTGTTTCTTGGAGCAGAGTGTGGTCTCATGGTAACAGACAACACAATCAAGCATAAAACACACCCCTATTTAACTCATCTATGGGGAATGAAGCTGGAATGTAAAAGCATATGCCTCTATCAGTGAATTAAAAAAATCATGTCTGTTAGACACACAACAGAAGAGTCAACCCTTTACATAAGGTCTAGCCATTAGACTAGATGGTGACAGAACCAAGCTGTGTTACACAATAGGTTACACACACACATAATTTGGAGTGTTCTTTCTGAAGCTCTCTAGCAAAGTAGGTGAGAATAATCTGTTATATTGGAGAGCTGAGTTCTATTCTTAACACTGTCTGAAGTGACTTTATGCAAGCTCTCAGTTACCCTAGCTATAAAATACGTGAATGGTAGTTACCTCCCTAAAGGTAGTGATATGTGGCCTTGGTTAATACTAAGGATTCTAACTAAAATATATTAACAGCATTCAGTGGAAGAGCTGGCTAGAATTCATGGTGTCCTGACTGGCAGCTCAGTGCATATACCTCAAAGGTTCAGGGCATTACATGTGGTTGGTTGTCTCACTCTTTTCCCTCTCCTCATCCAAAACTACATGAAACCAAAAGGTTATGATGTTTCCATGAGAGCGCCTGCAGCAGAGGGCAAAATCATGCCGCTTTGTAATAAATTTTGCTGACCACAAGACCATGATCCCAGCGTGGAGGAGCAGTAGTACTGCCAGTAGCGGCTGCTCAACGATCAGCTCCGATGGGGGGGATGCGTGATGGCGAGGTGCTGGCAATAGATACCTGGGACTGATGGAGCGGTGCCGCGGCGGGGTCCTGGAGCGAGACAAAGAACGGGAACAGCGTTGATGCCCGTACTGCGACGGGCTACGGTAGCCTCTCAGAGACTAGGACCTCCGGTGCTGTCTGTCCCAGTCTCGACGGGGCACGCCCTCCTCAAGAGGTCTGTGGTCCCTGGAGGCAGAGCGGTGCCTGGAATCCCTGCCGGTCAGAACCCAGTCAGACAACCTGGTGGAGGTTGATGAGGACCGGCACAGACTGCACATGGGGCAGTCGCTGAGCGGCGAATGGCGTCGGAAACATTCCCTAGACTGTGAACGGTACTGACCAGGCGGTGGCTGCGGAGATCGAAGCGGTGGCTTGCCTCTGGACCGGGGAGCCAACGGTGGTGGTGCCCCTGGTACCGGCAGAGACATAATATCCCAGGCCGCTTGCAGGGCCTCCAGCACAGAGGACACCCAGACATCCAGGGAGGTCGGCACCAAGTGGGCTGGGCTGCTTCACTCAACCTGAGTCGGAGGCCGACGGGGATCAAGAACTGCCCAACGTGGGTCTAGTCTCTCCCCCGGTCTTGCTCCAGTGTCTCAGTGGAAAAGACCTCTTCTTAGCCTTTATGGCATGCCCCGCGGATGGGGAGCGGTGCCAACTGGTGGAAGGCACTAAAGGGTCACCGCACACCGACACCACAGTACTCGGTGCTGATTCGGAGCAGCACACCAGAGTCACGGTCAACGCCAACTCCATCAGAATGGCTCGGAGCCGAATGTCCCTTTCCTTCTTGGTCCGAGGCTTGAAGGATCTGCAAATGTTGCAGCGATCACTGAGATGGGTTTCCCCCAGACAGCGTAAACAGTCTTCGTGCAGATCACTCACTGGCATTGGCCGCCTGCAAGTGTTGCACGACTTAGAGCCCGGGGCATGCCCCAATCCGGGCGCACTAAACTAAAGCTAAACTAAACTACTTTAACTATGGGTACTAACAACTATGAACGAACAAGAGTTCAAGAGGAAAGCTGGAGCCAAGCTAGAGCAGAGCAGTTGTGACGCACCTTCACTGGAGACAAGAAGGTTGAGGGGAGCGCGCAGCACCCCTTATATTGCACCATAGAGGTACTCCAGAGGCTGCTGGGGGCGCTTCCCTACGGGTACTGCTGGGGGAAAGCTTCTGGCACTGGTGCACATGGCAAGCACGCACACCTATTGTGGAATGGACATGAGCAATCACTCGAAGATGAACAAGTATGTCAGGACCCCATTGCAGTAAATACTGTACAAAAAACTTAAAAAGTAACAATCCCTGCCCCCATTCATGCAATATGCATGTGTATCCGATCTAGTTCCACTAAGCTTTTTATTTTATTTTTGTAACTTAAAAAGTAGCAGATTGCATGTTGTACCATGATGCAAACTGATGTTCAACAACTAAAACTGCAATCTCAGAGAGCCTACTGTGTCTCTTCTGTAGCCTTTGGATTTCATGAAGGTCAGTTGTTACTTAACCTCCTTGGTGCCAGTAGTCAATTTCCTGGTGTGAAGTTCAGCGCATACAATGGATGCATTAGGAAGGAACAGCACAGAAGGATTAAGACCCTATCACTTTTCATTTTTCCAAGTTTCGGCATTAAGCAGCTATAAAGCCCAAAAACCATTATCTTACAGGGAAGTGCCAGTTAATTATGTCTTTATCAGTATTCTTTACACTCAACTTGCTTGAAAGATGAAAGTCAGAGCCTGCATATAAATGCAAGCTATTAAAGATGAGCCAAATGTTCAGTGTTTAAAATACATTTTCTTGAAAAAAGTAAAAAAAAAAAGATAGTACAAGTACTAATACTGTGGAACTTTTAAGGGAAAAAATATACTATTTATTTTTAAATGGACAGAACCTACTAACCTTGAATTTTGGGGAAGTTCATATCACAAGTATCAGGCTCACCTCTTATTTATAAAATGACATAGATGTGCATGACACTTGACAGAGACCCAAATCCCAGCTCCAAGGAGCTTAGAGTCTTGTAACCTAATCCTTCAGCCCTTAGCGATAAGAGTCTCCTACTGACTCAGAGGACTAGGGGCTGTAGGACAGGGCACCAATTTACTATGAACAATAAGAAATGACAAAACCCTAAGATAGGGAGGAGAAACAAAAAGGAAAAAAAAACCCTGCAAGAATACTGAAGGATTTGAATCAATTATTTCTGAGATCTGAGGATGGAAGACTCTAGGCATCATTTTTTCAAGCTCTTTCTTTCTTTTCTTTAGCAGTGGAAAGGTTGCAGAAAGTAGTGAACTTTTGAGACAGAACTTGATGTAATAAAGAAGCTTATATGATGCAGAGTTAGGAAGTGACTGTTCTAGTCACAGGGCAGTGTGAAGTGAGACAAAGGGTCATGAACAGGAGAAGAGAAAGGGAGAATTAAGGAGAGAGGGAATAAGTGGCTACATTAAATAAAAGATATACAGTTAGTCATTTCAGTTCATGAAAATTAATTGGAATTATTCTAACATTTAAACCCTTCTAAAAGTGTTTTGGAATAAATGCAAGAAAATAGCTTATGATTTAAAGTTATTCATAATTTAAAGATTATATTTTTCTTCAAGTGAGAAGAGACATGCATTGGAAAGCCATCATCATATTTTCATAATAGAACTTCATGTATTTGGGTAAGCAAATATTGAAAGAACTTTCACAATTGAAATAAAGAAAAACTAATATTTAGGAGTCTGGATGCAGTTTGCCTTAATCCAGCCTTGTCTCTAGAGCAGTGGTTCCCAACCTTTCCAGACTACTGTACCCCTTTTCAGGAGTCTGATTTGTCTTGCGCACCCCCAAGTGTCACCTCACTTAACTATATGTTTACAAAATCAGACGTAAAAATACAAGAGAGAGTCACAGCCACACTTGCATCTGAAGAAGTGGGTATTCACCCACGAAAGCTCATGCTGCAGAACGTCTGTTAGTCTATAAGGTGCCACAGGATTCTTTGTTGCTTTTACAGCCACACTATTACTGAACAATTGCTTACTTTCTAATTTTTACCATAAATTATAAAATAAAGTTAACTGGAATATAAATACTGTACTTACATCTCAGTGTACAGTATATAGAGTAGTAGAAACAAGTCATTGTCTGTGGTCAGTTTTAAGGTATGTCTTCACTACCAACGTTAAAGCGCAGCAGCGCTTTAACGTGGTGTGTAGTTGCAGCACCAGCGCTGAAAGAGAGCTCTCCCAGTGCTGTTAAAAAACAAACAAACAAAAAAAAACAAAAAAAACACCACCCCCATGAGGGGAGTAGCTCCCAGCGCTGGTGCACTGTCTAAACTGCCACTTTATTGCACTGAAACTTGCATACCCCTTGTCATAAACAGATGAGAGGCATTAACCCTTTACAGATAGTTAAGGGTTAATGCCTCTCTTAAGAAGTTCACCTAGCCTAGCTGACACCTGACCAGAGGAACCAATGGGGGAACAAGATGTTTCAAAAGGAAGGAGGAAAGTTTCCTTTGTTTAGTCAGTTTCAGCCAGAGTGAAAAAGATCAAGGAACCAGCCTCTTATCAGAGTAGTAAGTTTTAGAAAGGAATAAATAGGTTTATGTTTATTTTCTTTGTAACTTGTCTTGGTGCAATTAGGGGGGAATTATCAAATTGGGTATTCTTGTGTGTATTAAGATTTCTGCCCAGGGGATCATCCTGTGTTTTCAATCTATTGTCTGTGAGATTAGCTGATATGCTGTCCCCCAGAGGTTTTTTTTCCTTCTTTCTTTCACCTTCCTTTTCTTTAATTAAAAGCCTTCTTTTAAGAACCTGATTGATTTTTTCCCTGTTTTTTTAGATCCAAGGGAATTGGATCTGGACTCACCAAGGATTAGTGGGGGGAAAAAGGGAGGGGGAAGGAGTAATTCTTCCTTGTTTTTGAGATCCAAGGAAATTGGATCTGGACTCACCAGGGAATTGGTGGAGGAGTCTCTCAACGCTACCCAGGGAGGGGAAGGTTTTGGGGGGGAAAGGGAGTGATCCAGGTACTCAGAAATTCTGGATGGTGGCAGCGAGACCAGATCTAAGCTGGTAATTAAGCTTAGAAGTGTCCATGCAGGTCCCCACATCTGTACCCTAAAGTTCAGAGTGGGGGTGAGACTTATGACACCCCCAGAAGAGCTCTACGTACTCCTGGTTGAGAACCACTGCTCTAGAGCATAAAATGATAGCCAGTAGGAAACAGCATCAACTTACTGAGGGTATTTCTTCAACTGTAGAGTTATCCCTGCCTCTCACCATGGTGTCGCCCCTCCCTGGGCTCTTTCTATGCTTGAACACTGAACACGCACCCAACCAGGCTGGGCTCCTGATTCCTTCCCCTCAAGCTGCTCTCCTCATGGCACCAGCTCACACCCAAACCTGGTTCAAGGGCAGGTAGAGGGAGGAGGTGGGGCAGCAACAAAAGCTCCCACTGCAGAACAGGGCATCAGCAGCTCAGTCTCTCTGCTGCCAGCTCAGCCCTGCGGGCCACCCCGGCTTTGTACTCAGAGGGTGGGGAAGGGACAGACTGAGAGGAAGCCAAGGGGAGTGCCACACAGAAGCCTCTGCCAGCCCAGCAGCAAAATAGAGCAGCCCCACCTCGCCACCCACCTGCTGACCACAGATGCATTGAACAGCAGCCTCCAACTGCTCCCCCCCCCATCCAGGTAGTGGCTGAAAGTTGTGGAGGAAGGGGCCCAGCCCCGCCTCTCCCCGAAAGCAGGAAAGAAGGTGTCACTCGTAAAACTTAGGTCCATGCCAAATACCAGGAGTCTACTTGTGGCTGAGTTCCTACAAGGTGCTGAGGTGTTTAACAGGAGCTGGGATAACTCTGCCCTTATCAGGGTCAGGTCCCATGCATAAGTAAGCAGGCAGGATTTGGCCATATTACAAATTTCTCCAATAAGATTAAAATCAGAAAAACAAGCTGTAGTCAGCACCAGAGCCATAACAAAACCATGAAAACTGTAACAATATATTAAGCTAACCACCTTTACACATTACAAATGTATTCCCTGCTTCCCAGGATTTTTTTTAAATGTTGTTTCAAACCTTTGTTGAAAAAAAAAATAAAAGATTTAAAATCCCACCTTCTCTCCAGCCTGGTATTCTTTTTCCCCTGCATTATTTATACTGCTTGTCTGTTTTCTAAAAGAGGCAAGAAAGACAAAGAACGTTATGACACCAGATTTAACACTACTTTGACTCCCTACCTGTCTCCCAGTAAAATATAAAAATATAAAATTCAGTCAAGAAATCTAACCTAAACCCATAGAAACAAAAACGTAATTAAATTTGAAAACAGAAGGAAAAAGGGTTTAAAAATGCAACCAAGACTTATTTATCCACTGATGTTTATAAAGGAGAGAGTTGAATAGTCAATCACCCTGTTGTGCAAATACATAACTCATATTATAAATAAGTATGTTTCATGTTTTTCTATGATATATAGAAAACTAAAGTATTCCACACAACGCTGGAAGCAACAACTATTAATACACTGTATTCTAAGATCCTGTTTAAAGTTGTTTATAAGTTTGCCAAACTTTGACCATTTGGGCAGATATTTTCTGTACCAGGTGTCTTCTTTGGACTCAATATTTTGTGGGGAAAAAATCAGCCAAAATGGTTCAGCTGCTTACACAAACAAGACTAGAGAAAAACGTCCAAGTTAAATTCTGGCAACCCTTTTTTGAACAGCTCTATCAATAAATGCTTTGAAGCATGGATCTGAAATTTGGCAAGGATTGGCCTGTGTGTCAGGATGTGCCTTTTGCCATCCTGTAAAATCTGCCCAAGAGCCTTTGGAAAAAAAAATAGTTTGCACATGCTCTGTAGAGACTTTAGATGTTAACACCCTAAACCCCGCAAAATTCCATTCATGCTGAGCACGTTCCAGTCTCTCACAGCTCCTATATGTGACTGGCCTATGCATGCATTGTACCAGCCCACAAAGCAAGTAAACGTGATCTAGCCCAGGACTAAACTTGCCCTGTACTTGCTGTTCCAGTCTGGGCATTGGAACTAGGTGCAGGGAGACTGTCTCTCCTGTGGTTTCAATGACCTCCCTGCTGGTGCCCAGGCAGCACAGAGGAGGAACAAGAAGTGTATAGTATAAAAAGGCAAAGGTAACGTAGCTATTTATTTCTTGTGAAATATTTAGGATTATCCTTCAAGTACTACACAGAATTATCAGTTCAGGTTTTGTCTCTATTTTTATGTGCTCCATTTGCATACTACTGCATAACCATTAAGTAAAAAAAGCTGATGAAGCTAACGGGATTACAAGGAAATGCTAGCTAATTCCTCAATAAGGAAAAAAAGCCTGTTTGAAGTATATGCAGGGCTAATAAACATTGTACATATTAGATTTTTTCCCCTCCAACATCATAGACTGCTATTTTCTAAGCACTATCCCTTCTTGAAAAAAAGCACTTTGTTCATGCAACACCGGGCCAAAAGTATACAAAACGTCGAATTCTTACTGAAATGTATGGACCTGCTTACAGTGAATACCTAATTTAATCCTGCAGTAGGTCTGTAACAAGGAGAGTATCTATTTGACATCTGTAGTATTGTATTAAGAAAACTCTGCTGACAGGATGCTACTGTAAACAAGATTTATCTCAGACAGTTGATTATAAATAATAAGCAAGCACAGCATGAAGTTACTGCATTGCAAATAAATTACTTCTATGAAAACTTTCAAAATACTCTTTAATAACTTAAAAAAAAAACTTCATGTTCAACACGTGAGGTGTTTACCATCCATTTTATAAAGAGTATTTGAGAGTTTAATGACTGTATATTGGATTTCTTCCAATGTCTTCCTGCCACTTTTCACTTGTTTCACGGACTTAAAAAAAACAAAAAACAAAAAAAACCCACACCCACACACAAGCACATCGACAAGGCAGAGTCTGTAACTGATCTGTCAGATTGCACATAATTTGATTATTAAAAACCTTTAGGAAACAGATTATTAGTGATGCAAAAAGTTGAATGAATATGGAGATTTATCTGGTTACTTACTGACACAATTTTCTTGACATGCACAGGCAGGCCATGCATTAGATTTTATGCCATACAGTCCTGTTTTTAAATGGTTAATACCATATACTAACAAACCAGAGACAAAACCAGATGTAGTTTTGTAGGGTATCATGGACGGGGGATGCTATCTTGATAAGCACACTGCTCCGCCCCTGCCGATATGACTTGTGTGTGAGGTGACGCCAGCAGGGGCGGGGTCACACAAGGTAGGCTGTCCAACACCATTCCTAGAAGTACTGGAACATCCAGTATTCTGGGGATGCATGAGAGGCCACCCTACGTACGCATGCCATTTTGGCACACTATTCCTTAAACATCTCTCAAAATGTACCTTTTATGTACTGGTGTATCACTATGACAAGATATACTACATCCTATCTGCATCTGGGCCTTTGGATACCTTCGCTTATTTCTCACCACCTACAATAATCTCTCAAAATTTTTTTATTATTTCCATTAAGTTGCCTATAGATAAAGAACTGTAAAAAAAAAAGTACAATAGATTCTATGGTTCATGTATAAATTGCTCTTCTTGTGATATAATCTGTAATTTATAAATCAAGTGGTAAGTGATTCTAAATTATAATACCACGTGCCTTAAAAATTTTAACTGTTTAATTTTTATGGAAAGGGTATTTTTGGAAAGGTTTCCAACAAATTTTCTGGAAAGCATATTCATATTGACCTATTTACATTCTTTACCAAAGAAAACAGACCAAGACATTATAAAGAGATGAATAAATGTTGTGGCACAGGACTGAGAATCAGGAGGTCTGGGTCCCACCAACTCACTATAGCAGTGTTACTCAACCAGGGATGTGTGTACCCCTGGGAGTACACAGAAGTCTTCCAGGGGGTACATCAACTCATCTAGATATTTGCCTAGTTTTACAACAGGTTACATGAAAAGCGCTACTAAGTCAGTACAAGTTAAAATTTCATACAATGACTTGTTTAGACTGTATTACTCTATATACTATACACTGAAATGTAAGTACAGAATTTATATTCCAATTGATTTATTGTATAATTTATGGTAAAAATGAGAAAGTAAACAATTTTTCAGTAATAGTGTGCTATGACACTTTTGTATTTTTACATCTCATTTTGTAAGCAAGTAGTTTTTAAGTGAGGTGAAACTGGGGGTACGCAAGACAAATCCAGACATTCAGTAGTCTGGAAAGGTGGAGAACCACTGCACTACAGCAGTGTTTTTCAAAGTTTCGGTCATGACACAGTGCTGGGTCACGGCATGTAAAGCACTGGGTTGCCTTGCTCAGCATCCTGGGACCCTAGCAGCTCTGGTCAGCACCACTGACCAGGACGGTAAAAGTACCGTTGGCGGTGCTGCCCAGCTAAGACAGGCTAGTGCCTACATGTTCTGACACCATGTTACACCCCAGAAGCAGCCAGCAGTGGGTCCAGCTTCTAGGCAGGGGGGCCATGGGGTTCTGTGTGCTGCTCCCACCCCGAGCACTGGCTCTGCACTCCCATTGGCCAGAGCTAGGAGGGCAGTGCCTGCAGGTGAGAGCCACGCAGAGACGCTTGTGCACCTCCGCCTACGAGCTGGACTTGCTGCTGGCCGCTTCCAGGGCGCAACGCAGTCCGTGGTGCCAGGACAGGCAGGAAGCCTGCCTCTGCACTCCGGCTGTGCCGCTAACCGGGAGCCACCAGAGGCAAGTCCGTGCCCCAACCCCGCACCCCAATCTCCTGTCCCAGCCCTGAAGCCCTCCCCAAACCCTTCATCCCAGGCCTCACCCCAGAGTCTGCACCCCAGCCCAGAGCCCTGACCCCTTCCCACACCCCAAACTCCTCATTCCTGGCCTCACCCCACAGCCCTCCCCACAACATTCTGCCCCAGCCCTGAGCCCCTCCCACAGCCCAAACCCCTCATCCCCAGCTCCACTGGGTCACAGGCATCAACAATTTTCTTCAACTGGGTCCCCAGGAAAAAAAAGTTAAAAAAACCACTGCACCATAGGACTTTGTGCAATATTTCTAACCCTCAGACTGTTAACTGACCACAAGTATCTCTGCAAAGGAGAAGGATTATGCTGTATCCATCTTTTCTCTACATTAGACTCCTATGATGGAAGACAGTTACAGTCTGTGCTAACAGGCAACACGCAGAAAATAGTTCAGATTTTTTTTTAAATGAGGTGGGGGAACTGATGGAACGGCTTTCATATGTTCTCCAGCACAAACTCTGTCTCAGATGTGAGGCAAACAAAAGGAGTAGTAAGCCAAGACAAATTCTGTATTATGCCCACAGTATGCCTGTTACTGTCTTTCAAGAATCCAGTTTAAATAATTACAGCCTATTGCTGGAGTCAGATCCAATTGAGCTATTGCTAATAATGAGAATACAAGTTGGAATTCAGTCTTCCCAAAGGTTAAGTTTGGCTTCAAATCCGGATGAAATGCAATATCCTACAGTAGAATCCAAAGCAGTTCATCTTTCAGGGCACCACACTGTGGATGTAGACTGGCAGGGTCACTGTAGTAATTTCTGTAGTCTCCTACTCTATTATATTCCATCTGAACAGAAGCCAATAAAGACTTCATACAAGGGTTAGAGAAGTATTAAACCCAGTGTCACAGACTAACTTATCCACAGCAACTGCATTTTTTTTTCTTTAAAACAGGAAATTACTAGGCACACAGAGACAGATCTTCACAGACCAAGGTTCATGAAAAGCATCAGTAAGCTTTCTTTTAGTCAAATTAATATGCTTAAAATGGTGTGTACATTAAAAAAAGTCTTATTCAGCAAGGCTTTTTCTGTGCTTTTTGAGCACTGGCTTCCCAGTTCCTTAGAAAAGCAATTTTCTATTTCTTCTTAGAAAGAAAAATATCCTACATTATACCCCAAAAGTTAACCTCTTCAAGTGCTCAACCTATAATGGATTTGACAAGGAGTCATGGTGAAGTTAAACACAGGTTATAATACCTTGCACAGCCTGGGGATTTTTAATGTTAGTCCTACATAAACTCATGTACAGTCTCAGAAGGCCTGAAACAGTTGGGTGTCAGCTTTTTACATATGCAGGGAGCGAGCAGATCAAGCACTCTCTGCACAAAAACCTAACCATAGCCTTCATGACCAGAAATTCAAGCAGGGGAGTATATCCCCAATAATTAAGGGCTAGTGTAATAGTGATAAAGTGTGTACAGTCCTCAGAGCAACAGAAGATAGGATTCAGTTTACCTCAGCAGTTCCAGCTGGGGTAACAACAGTAGCAACTCTGGCGACCAAAGGAAGGGATCAAATACAGCAAGACATGGTTCGTACAAACAATTAATTAGCTGCTAAAATAAAGTATGGGGTGCCAGGTGTATTCTATTACGTGGATCTGACAGTTTGTTTCTCCTCTCTAAGGTAAGATCACACAGTATGTGGCTTTGTCTTTTACCTCCTACAATTTTTCATCACCTATAAACCTGATCCACTGAAGACCATCCACCTATTATGACAATTCAAACTGTAGGTAATCCAACCCGGCTCTGTATTATTGTGCGAGCTGGGTTGAGAAGATGAGATAGAGGCTGAGAAATAAAAATAAGTAAATGTTGTCTTGGTCATAATTTTACTGAAATATAAAGAAATTCCCCTTCTTCACCTAGGGCTTGTCTATACAGTGCAGCAATGCAAACCACAGGGGTATCAATTGTAGAATGTTCTGAAGTGCTGCACTCTAATTCTAGACCCTGCTGATGTGCTCTAAAAGGTACTACATCAGTTCACACTATGTACCTTTTAGAAAAGAAAAACTACCTTTTCTACACAATATTGTTCAAATGTTCAAAAACAAAAATCACGAGGCAAAACATAACACGAGACTGGATTAAAAATCATGTAATTAAAAAAAATTCAATTTCAGATTCTTCTTGTTTGTCTTATGATTGCAGGGAAAAGCATGGGAACATAACCCCAGTGCACCCTGAAGGCTCAGAAAACAATACGGCCAAATATATTTTTTTTAACGAAAGCTGAGATTCTCACATAATCACTTGTCTCCAGGAGCTGGGACTTAAAAATACATAACATTTCTCAAGAGAGTCAGTAAAATCACAAGAGTTGGCAACACTGCAGGTACGCTTTCTGCTTCCTCAAGCAGAAGGGATAAGAAGCCAACAAGAGAGGGAGCACACAACTAGGAGGGACAGCTCTACAGCAGTATTACCGCATCCACCAACACTGTGGAAACCCTTTGGCTAGGGAGGAGTCAGATGTTCTTTGTGGAATTACCCCAATATTAACTTTGTTAAGCTCTAGCCTGAAAGCTGGTGCTGACCCTTTCAGAATTAAGTTATCAACTTTCCTTCTCTACGGATCACTTTTGCCAATCCCAAAAATTAAAAAATCATGATAAAGTCCCTCCAAAAACACAAGATTTTTAAAAAATACATTAAGCCATGTTTTTGGAACTATTTCTAACTCCCCTGACCTTTTTCTACAGCATGTGCACATGATAATTATAGTGCTGCCAGCTCTCATAAATTTATCAAAAGTAATACAACTCTGGCCCCTCCTGCAGAAGATCTATGCTAAGAGGACTCAATCAGAACAGGCTCCATTGTATACAAACATACTGAGAGACAGTCCTTACCCTGAAGAGCTTATAGCCTAGAGAAGGGTTTCTCAGTGCTTTCAGGCTGGCAATCCCTGTATCCAAAGTCAAAAAATTAATTAAGTAAAAAAACGTATCAACTGGGTATGTCTACAGAGCAACTAGACACCTGCGGCAGGCCCATGCCAGCCGACTCATGCTCATGGGGCTGTTTCATTACTGTGATGACTTCCAGGTCATCTACACAGCAATGAAACAGCCCCGCAGCCTGAGCCTGAGACAGCTGGCACAGGCCAGCCATAGGTGTCTAGTTATTATGCAGACATAACCAATGAGAACAATAAGCCTATGTAATGTATTTGTGTTTCATGAGGTTAACAGAGAATACTTGACCTGAATGGATAAGGTTACACAGGAAGAGGGAAGTGAGATCTTCTTGGCGTTGCACTTTAGGCACCAGCAAACCAAGCACATGCTTGGGGCGGCACAATTGCAGGGGCGGCATTCCGGGGGGCGGCAGTTGCGCTCTCGGAGATTTTTTTGTTTTGTTTTTTTTGCTTGGGGGCAGTAAAAAACCTAGAACCAGGTCTGCTGCCAGGGATCACAGCCCTGTTTGTGATATGGGACCTGGAACTACTACTCACTAAATATCTCTAAGGAGCTAACAAACTTCCATTAAATGAAATATTTAATCCCTGCTGTGCTGGATAGGATTACACTGGTGACCAGCTCTGTAGATCACTAGCAACAACCTGAGGCAGCCAGTCCCCCATAAGCACCAAGTATTACGCCTCTGAAAATGAGGTCTGCTTTCTAGTTTTGATCAGTCTTTTTTGGAGCTTACACAGGCAGGGTATTCCATTCTGTACGCACTCAGGCAAAATCTCCTACACAAAGCTCAGATGTCTCTAACACACTCAGGCATGTCTACATGGTGATGTTACAGTCATGTAATTTCACAGAATCATATAGCTGTAAAGGACCTCGAGAGGACATCAATTACAGTGCTCTCCACTGAGGCAGAGCCAAGCAAATCTAAACCACACCTGACAGGTGTTTGTCTAACCTGGTCTTAGAAACCTCCAATGCTGGGGATTCCACAATTTCCTTGAAAACTTATTCCAGTACTTAACTATCCTTCAAGTTAGGAAGTTTTTCCTAATATCTAACCTAAACCTCCCTTGCTGCACATTAAGCTGTATTCTTCTTGTCTTACCTTCAGTGGACATGGAGAACAATCAATCACCATCCTCTTTATAACACCCCTTAACATCTCCGAAAACTTATCAGGACCCTTGCCAATCTTTTCTCTAGACTAAATATATGTAGTTTTTTTAACCTTTCCTCATAGGTCAGGTTTTCTAAATCTTTTATCATTTTTGTTGCTCTCCTTTGGACTCTCTCCAGTTTGTCCACCTCTTTCTTAAAGTGTGGTATCCAGAATTGGATACATTAGTCCAGCTGAGGCCTCACCAGAGTTGGACAATTACCCCCATGACTTACATATGACATTCCAATTAATACACTCCAGAATTAGCCTCTACACAATTGCATCACACTGTTCACTTATATTCAATTTGTAACCCACTATAACCCACAGATCCATTTCTGCAGTTATACTACCTACTCAGTTATTCCTCATTTTGTATTTGTGCATTTCAGTATTCCTTCCTAAGAGCAGAGCTTTGAATTTGTCTTTACTGAATTGCACCATGTTGATTTCAGACCAATTCATCAAGGTCATTTTGAATTTTAATCCTGTCATCCAGAGTGCTTACAACCCCTCCAATCTTCGTGTCATCTTCAGATTTTATAAGCATATTCTCCACTCCATTATCCAAGTCATTCATGAAAATGTTGACTAGTACTGGACTCAGGACAGATCCCTATAAGACCCCATTAGCTGCATCCTCCAAGTTTGATAGCAAGCCACTGATAAATACTCTGAGTACGGCCTTTCAACCATTTGATCACCCACCAATTTCATGTAGTCCCCATTTCCCTGGTTTGCTCATGGGAATCTCATGTCAGACTGTCAAAAGCCTTCCTAAAATCAAAATGCATCACATCCACTGCTTCCCCAACCACCAGGCTAGTAACCTTGTCAAAGAAAGAAATTAGATTGGTTTGAATTAATTATTCTTGACAAATCCATGTTAGCAACTACTTTTACTTGATGATCCTCTAGATGCTTACAAACTGATTGTTTAATAATTTGTTCCAGTATCTTTCCAGGAATTGAAGTTATGCTGACTGGTCTTTAATTCACTGGATCCTATTTGTTCCACTTTTTAAAGACAGGTACTATATTTGCTCTTCTCCAGTTCTATGGGACTGTCCTCCATGAGTGTGTGAAGATAACTGCTAATCATTCTGAGATTGTTTCAGCTAGTTCCTTAAATTCCTAGGATGAATTTCATCAGGCTCTGCTGACTTGAAGACAGCTAACTTACCTAAATATCCTTTAACCTGTTCTTTCTCTATTCCGGCTTGTGTTCCTCCCACCCTGCTGTTAATATTAAATTATTAAGCACCTGGTCACCATGAACCTTTTTAAATGAAGATTCCAGCAAAATAGACATTAAACACCTCAGCCTTCTTGATGTCATCCATTCTTTCCCCACTAAGTAGAGGACCTACACTTTCACTCCTATTTCCCTTGCTCCCAATGTATTTGTACAACCTCTTTTTATTGCCTTTTATGTCCCTTGCTGGGTGTAACTCATTTTGCGCCTAATACGATTTGTCTAAATGGGGTTTGTCTTCACTTCCAAAGCGAAGTAAGCTAAACCGAATTAAGGCCACTTTAATTCTGAATGTGAGTTTCCATACCAGGTGCTGAATGCAGTTTAACTAATCCACTTAAATTTAAAACCTTGCATTAATACAGATTAATGTTCCTGAGTGTCCCTGTGTACGCAAATCCTTAGTCTTTCTGATTTTGCCCCTACACACTTGTGCTAATCTTTTGTACTCATTCTTGGCAATTTGTCCATGTCTCCTCTTGTGAAGGATTCCTCTGATTTTCAGCTCATTAGAAGAGCTCTTGGTGGAGCTATATTGGCCACCTATTTCCTATCTTTTATTTGCATCGGGATAGCTTGCTGCTATGCCTTTATTTAATATTGTCTCGGAGAAACTGCCAGCTCACCTGAACTCCTTTTTCCCTTAGATTTTGTTCCCTTGGGGCCTTACCTACCACTTTTCTCAGAGTTTGTTAAAGTCTGGGGGGTTTTTTTATGTCCAACATCCTTATTCTGCTGCTCTCACTTAGAATCATGAAATCTATCAATTTATGATCATTTGTCCCCAAATTGCCTTCTATGTTCAGATTCACAACCAATTTTTCCCTGTTAATCAGAATCAAGTCTAAAATGGCTGTCTTGCAAGTTACTACTTCTATCTTCTGGAACAAGAAGTTGTTCCCAATATACTCTGTGAACTTATTGGTGTATGTATTGATGTATTACTCTTTCAACAGGTATCTGGGTAGTTAAAGTCCCCATTATTACCATGACTTGTGTTTTGGCTTTTTCTATTATTTGTCCTAGAAATGCTTCATCCATCTCCCTTCCACCACCACCACCACTTCGATTTGGTGGCCTATAGTAGACCCCAACCGTGATGTAACCCTTGTTTTTTTCCCTTACTTCAGAGACTTGCAACTGGTTTGCCTCATACAACCTTTTAGGCCTTAGAACAAGCGTATACATTCTTGATGTAAAATGCAATATCTCCTCCCTTTTTTCCTTGCCCGTTCTTCCTAAACAAGCTATACCCCTGTAAACCAGTATTTCAGACATGAGATTTATCCCACCAACTCTCAGTAATGCAGTTAAGTCCTATTTTATTCTGTGTACTAAAATTTCCAGCTCTTCCTGATTATTCCCCCACATTCCTTGCATTTGTGTAGAGACATCTAAGATGCTAAGCAAATTTTCCCCACTGTTTTCCCTCTTGATGCTCCTATTACTCTATTGTAATCTTCCATTTTCCCCCGCTTGCCCTTGGTCAAGGTCACATTTTTATGCCTACTTGTGGGCTTTGGCTACTCTGCAACCCGTGAACCTAGTTTAAAGCCCCCCCCCCCCGATTTTCTTCCCCTTTTTGGTCAGAAACACCTCATCTCTTCCCACCAGACTTAATTCCCAGAACAGCATCCCATGGTCAAGGAAACCAAAGCCATCCTGTCATCATCTGTGCAGCCATGCATTCATCTTCAGAATGTGCGTGTCCCTGCTTAGGCCCTTACCCTGAACTAGGAAGATGGGTGAGGACACCACCTGAATCCCTGACTCCTTTACTCTCGCTCACGGAGCCTTGTAGTCAACTACTGATCTGCTCAGGGTCTTACTTGGCAGTATCATTAGTACCCATGTAGATGAGCAGCACGGGCTAGTGATCAGAGGGATGGATCACTCTCTCTTACTTTCTCTAAAATGAAGTGATATTATAAAGTACACACTTCAGTTCATCACAGTTAATAATTGCATTTATGCAGCTCTATTAGTTTGAATTAACAGTCAGCATTCTGGGCAGATGTCTTATGGTGCGATGCTCTACATGTATGCTCTGATTGTTTGCACAGTGCATTTGGGATGCATACAGGAAACTATAGGAATTCTGGGACTTGGGGCCAAACTAATCAACTTCCATGATTCCTCTCCTGATATTCATTCGTGTTGCCAGCACCATTTTCAAACTATTGACAAGCAGTGTAGATGATCCAGTACTGAGTACTGTGGTCATGACAGTCATTATGAACAAGATGATGCAAATGCATTTTGAGTCACACAGATGCATGGATGTTGCTCTGCAGTTTCATAAAGTTGCTGATGCTGCAGTGATACAGCTAATGAAGAAGAATAAGGATGAAATTGAGCAGTTACGTCTGCAGAGCATATTCTTAGAGCATCTTTACTCAGTGGAGTGCTGCCTCTGGGCTTGACCAACTAGCATTAGCTGATGGAAAAGGGTAGTGACGCAAAACCAGGATGGATCAGCAATGGCAGCAGAACTTCAGGATGACAAAGCAAATCTGTGCAGAACTCACTCCTTAGCTGCAGAAGACTAACATGAGAATTCCCCTCAACATGGAGAACTGTGGGGCCATCAACATATGGAACCTCACCACTCTCGATTCCTACCAATCAGTAGCTAACGAGCTTGGTGTTGGTAGATCAGCTGTCAGGGTTGTTGTCACAGAGGCTGCCAATGCTATGAGGAGGGTGCAGCTGTGCCAGGTCATAAAACTTGACCATGCACAGGAGGCTATTGATCGCTTTGCATGAATGGGATTCCCAAACTATACAGGGGCTACTGATGGGACGTAGATGCCCATTCTTTGCCTCCCTCACTCCAAGGCATTGATTATCAACAGGACTGCTAGTCTGCCACAGAGGTCACGGAAAGTCATGGATTCCGTGACTTGCCGTGATCGCTGTGACTTCTGCAGCGGCTAGTGCTAGTTCAGGGGCTGCCTGAGCCACCTAGGAGCTGCAGGGATGCAGAGCTGGGTAGAGAGCCCCTGCCAGCCCTCCCTCTAACAGCAGCCCCACAGATCCCGGGCCACCTCCCCAAGCACTCAAGCCAGCCCCAGATTGTGCCACCCCCTCCCTCCCAGAGTACCCATGGCCCCCCACCCAAATTTTAGTCACAGGAATTTTTAGTAAAAGTTATGGACAGGTCACGGGCCGTAAATATTTGTTTACTGCCCATGACCTGTCCATTCGTTTTACTAAAAATACTGTGACTAAAACTTAGCCTTAATTATCAACAGGAGATTTCCATGGTGCTGCAAGTCCCTGGTCATAAGCCAAAAAACTTGCCATTATTAATGCGGGTTGGTCTGGAAAGGTTCATGATGCAAGGATATTTAGCAGCTCATGCCTGTTTGCTGAAATGACTAAGGGAACTTTTGCTCTTCAGAACACTGTGGACATTAACAGAGTTAAGGATTCCTCCTCTCATTCTGGGAGACTCAGCTCACCCTCTGCTTTCCTGGCTTATGAAGACTGACAATGGATCCTTGGACAAGAAAAAGGAGAAGTTAAACTTTACCCTGAGTAGTTGTAGTCGGTGGAGTGTGTTTTTAGAAGGCTTAACGGAAGATGGCAGTGCCTTATGAAAAGGATGGTGGTGTCTCATCATTATGTGCCTCGTGTGATAAATGCCATCTGTACTTTGCATGACATCTGTGAGGCCAGGGGAGAAACGGGAGCAGGAACTGGGAGCATTCTCTCTCAAAATTGGGGGTCACCACAGACAGTGCCATTGCAAAAGGGCCCAAATGGTCAAGGGAAGAGGGTCAGGGATGCATAGTGCTTCTACTTTGATACCAGGGGTAACTTTGATTAATGAATGATCTGTAAGCCAGGAAATGTATTTTGCTTTGCTTTTGTTATGAATTAATAGAATGGGGTGGTGGATGTTAACCCAAAAATGGCATGAGCTGTACCTGAATTAATTTTGTCAGACAAGTTGTTAAAAATGCATTTATTGAAGTTTACAAAAACGTCATAGGTAACAATGCTTCTTCAACAAAAACAATTAAGCAAGGAACATGGAGCAAACTTTAAAAATATAGTGTACACTGTCACTGTTCTTTATATATTTGTGTACACACTCTCTCTCCCTCCCCTAAGCCCTTATTTTGAACCATGACATCTGCAAGCATTTCAGACACCACAGTCATATTTAACCACACTGTACTGCTTTGGTGACCAACTGCTGTAAAAAACATTTTTAAAGGAGAACCTTTTACTCTTCATTTACACCACTGTAGTTAACATCACTGAAGTGAGAGTTGCATCTGTTTAAAAGAGAGAAGAATCAAGTTGTCTATACCCACCTGATTTATAGCCATATAATGTTATTCTCCATCCATAAAGCTAACGGGGGAGGGGGAGGGCATTTCTATGGCTTTAGATAATTTGTGTTTGGTTATGCTAGGTGTGTACATTTAAACAGACTTCATGAATAGCGGGGATAGGATACATTTACAGTTTCAGTCATTTTGATTACACAGATTACGTAATTTTGGACAGACAGCCACTCAGCGCAGGAATCAGAAAAAGTTTATATTTTAGAATATGGCCAGGGGTTAATATCTGTGATATGCCTACTCTTCAGTACACCACTTTCCTTTCACCAGAATCTGACTATGCTCAAGTAACACACTTAAGTCCTTTGTTACTTCCAGGTTGGTCTACTGCCACATGCAGTAACAGTCTTTAATCATTAACTGATCAGCTGTGTAATGCAACTTGGTGGATCTTTCCAACAGTCTGTTTGTTCATGTCAGTGCTTACGTTGGGCAGCTCTTAAGGCTCCCCTCCACCCACTCATTACCCTCTAAGCCATACACCTTGCTAACAAAGGTTGCCTGGAACCACAGGGGAGGGGACACCAGATTCCCCCTTCTTCTGGCCGTTTCCTTCTCCCCACTCCCAAGTAATTTTTCCTCATCTTGCTTTCTCTTCCCCTTACATAAACAGTGAAAGTGAGGGAGAAGGTATGTGGTATGGAGAGAAGAAGAATGGGCAAGGAAAAGTGAAAGGAGGTGCGATGGAGAGGAGACAATAACTAGTGTGCATTATGGGAAGGAGCTGAAAGAATGTGTCAGTGGGAAAAGAGAAAGGAATGAGTGAAAGCATAGCTGGAAAGAGGGAGAGAACAGAGTAGCAGGGGAAGACTGCATTCACAGGTTTCATACTTGAACTCAGTCATTCATTTATTCTGCTCACAGCAAAGAGAGAGAACATTACCCCAATCTCTGTCTTGAGAAATAGAAATGCTAATCTTAGCTAACCATTCTGTGGAAAGGACAACAGAATCTTTGTCTGCTAATAGCCAGATAAGCTTGATACTTCACTTCCACTCCAAGCAAAGGATCTTCTTTCCTTCAACGAATATTCTAGCAAGTGCATCCTGTGAATTTTGCAGGTAACTGGTATGCAACGAGCATAACATTATTTTGCAGAACACTATTACATTTCACAGATTATGTCTAGAACTGAAGATGAAGGAAACTGATGGATCACACAACAGCTTGTGTCCTAAGTGTGCCCCTTTCAGGTCTGGCACAGATCCCGGGTGTTCTGAACTCAGCACTGCCTTCCCACTCAATCTGCTTCAAGATACTATCCTGCTCTTTAGAATACACAAGGGAACTCTTATTTGACCCTTTGTTAGGTGCCTTTCCTGCTACACATATCTGTCCCTTTGATATTTAAGGTACACCTCAGTGCTTGCTACTTTACTGCTTACACTCATTTTCTTTGCAACTTAATCTAAAATACTGACATCTGTAACAAACATCACAGCACTGCATGAGGCTCTCTTAGCTGCTCCAGCAGATTCATAGGAACTACCACGCTGGATCAGACCTGTGGTCCATCTAGTCCAGTATCAGATCTCTGACAATGGCCAGCACCAGATGCTTCAGAAGGTGGTGTAGGCAGTCTGCCCCCATGACAGGTTTCATCCTGATTTAACAGTTAGAGATAGGTTTAAACCCTGAAGCATGAGGTTTAATAGCCCTTCCAACATGTTTTATTAATTTTTACAACTCTGGATATTCTTGATATCCATATAAATATTGTTACGTTCCTGGCCTCAGTGACTTCCTGGCAATGAATTCTACAGTTTAACTATACTTGTATAAAGTAGACTTTCCTTTTATCAATTTTAAATTTCCCACCTTTTAATTTCAGTAAATGTCCCTTTGCTTTTGTATTATGAGACTGGGAGAACCTACGGTCTCAATCTACCTTCTCTATTTGATATACTCTTATGTCACCTCCACAATCCCAATCTTTCTACTTTCTTCATAGGAGAGCTTTCCATGCTCCTAATCATTCTAATGGTCTCTCTGAACTCCCTCCAGTTATGCAATATCCTTTTTTGGAGTGGGGTGACCAGTACTGAAAACAGTATTCCAGATACAGCTACACCATTGATTTATACAAATGTGTTATAATATTTTTGTTTTATTCTTCATCCAATTCTCTATGAATCCTAACATCTTATCTTTTTTGACAGTAGCTGCACATGGAGCCATGGTGATCATGGAGCTGCCACCAATGAAGCCCAGATCCCTTTCTCGGGTTGATATAGTTAGTTTAGAACCCTTTAAGATATACCAGTAAATTGTATTTTCCCCTCCAGAGTACGTTACTTTGCATTTATCAATATCGAAGAACTTACTCTTATCTTGACTTTAGAACCCATTTATACAAGGTGGATTCTTCCCCAGCTTGTGAAGAAATACTGTCAGCCTTTTACCCATTTATTAGTGGCTTTAAGGAGGAAAATGGCGATATATCATCTGTGTGAGCCATGTGATGGACAGACTGTAACAGGCCTACCAATCTGAAGAAATGTACAGGCTTGAATGTGTCTATGATTTAAGACACTCGGCAGATAAGACGCTGAATGATGTGTTTGAGCACTTACAGTACAAAATTACATGAAAATTTTCATTATGGTGTGCCCACGTTTAGCTCTAATACAGCTATTCAGATCAATAGAAGTTAGATGCAGCATGGTATAAACACAGAGATGGGAACTCTTCAGTTCTAATTTCCATATGGAATTATGCGCTCTTCAATAAGTCATTATCACTGCTGCATTTCAGTTACTCATCTGTAAAATGGGAATTATACCCACCTACCACATGGGGTGTTGAAAACAGAACCTTAACTCAGGCATGTTTTAATATAGCATGTTTTAGTATCCACGGAGCTACAGTTTTCCATGGCTCCCCTCAAAGATGTCTCCACGATATTGTGCATTTGAATTGTTGTCCTGTGCAGCATATTGGTTTGAATTAAATGTTGAATTTCTCAGGGCTGGTAACTTGTCTTTTTGATGAGATCAGACTGGCAGATCATAATGGTTCCTTGTGGCCTTAAAAATCTATGAATGTGTAATGTGCACTTACCGCAGCTGGTAAATACTATTAAAAATACAGGGCCCTGTTGTCCGCTAATCCAAATGTAATTTAACAATTAACTGTTGCTGTGTTGAAGAAATACACAGAGGCGCTTAAAAACCCATCAGACATTGCACAAAGCAAATATTTCTCTCCCTTCCCCAGTGAGATTCCAAAGAACTCCATCACACCTCCTTGAAAACTTGTTTCTAAAAAGGTCTGCCTTGTAGCTACCAATCTCTAATCAAGTGGGCAGGAAACCCTTCCTAAGGTCCTTCTAACTGTACTTTAGACTGACCAGAAACAAGTTCCATCTAAGTAATTAAATGTTTAAAAAACACAGAAAGTCACTGAAAATGAATTGCTCAGTAAAAGAGCAGTTACCAAATTATGTGTTAGAAAAAAAAAGATAGCACATAAAAAGTGACAGATACAAATGTCAATCCAACTATGAAATATTAACACATATTAATATTAATGCTGCTTTTTCATGCTACAAGAGTACTTAAAAATGCCTCTACGATGCTCAAAGGTTTAGGTAGCAGTTCCAGCAAGTAATTCAATACCAGACTGGTTACTCCTCACTGATAGCAAGCATACCTGAGAAGAATTTTCACTTGGAAATTAATTACCAAAATAATATTTAGATTACATTATAGATATTATTTCATTAAAAAGCAGGAAGAAATGTACTGCTGCAAACCATTTTAGGGAAGCTCAGCAGCTGAATTCCATGATCCATAGTTACAAAACAGCTATTGGTAAAAAACAGGTCCTAAACCAATGGTTACCATTACATTTTCCCTGACCCCCAAACAGGTATATAAACCGCCACTCTCTTCCCTCATTTCACTGAATTATTCCCCTCTGAGAGCCTATATCTATAAAGCAATCTACAGGCGTGGATTCTTATTCCTGCATGTAGTCCCAATGAAGTCAATGGGTCACAGAGCAGATGTACTGGTCCATGACCGAGAATGCTTTTGCAGGCCTTATTTATTAATCTCTCACAAATATTTGAATGTTTTAAAACAGAAAAGTCTTTTTAAACTCTTGCTGCTTAATGCTGAATAGTCAGACATTTTGCAATGGAATGGAATAGTGCATATTCTCTAGCATTGTTTATTTCACCACCTATTTAAATACAATGAGGCTGACTCCCTAGCAACATTGTCACTTCTCCAGGCTCTGCAGGGGAGTGCTGCCATTTCCCTATTGCTAGAAATAAAAGTCACTGAAAATTAACATCTGATTTTTCATATCTGTGAATGTAGCAAAAACTAATTTACATCAAATTTCTCGTTCTACAGTAGTTATGTGATTTATTAAATTATTAGTATTTCATTTGAATAAATAACCTATCCAATTTTCTCCCTCAGCTTGCCGCTGGCAAGCCTATTCAGAGATAAGCCCTTTAAATGAAATATTGAAATTTGTCAGCACCTTATTTTTTTTTTTATTTGTGATCACTGCAGCATGCCATCATTCTTTGCAGGAAAGTCTAACACGTAAAGGGCTCGTGTAACAGCCTCGCACACAGTTATTTCACAGCGTACCATAATGCAATTATCAGTATTTCATTTCAAATCATGAGTTACAGATATTCATTCTGAAAAGGTATAATATAAAAGTTAAACTACGCAAAGAGAGAGGATGACAATGGAATGAAAACGTGAATGGAAATCAATACAGAAAAGTTATGCAGTGGGAACTAGACCACATCATAGAATATAATTCACTAATAACTAGGTCAGACAGAATGCACAAGACTGAAGGCTAACAGTAACAAATTGATCAAAAGATGCTTTGTACGAAGTGAAATTCAACAGTAAAGCAAAACAGTTCTCTCCAAATCCCATCTACTGTACTTAGGGCATGACGACAAGTGGCCACACACTAATTTTTTAAATGTGAATATATTCTGAAAGCTAGAGGCTCTCTCCGCAAGGGTACATCACAACCACACCGCAGTACTTAATACACCACATACTCAGGGAAACTCCCACTAAAACGAATGAAAGTTTTGCCCAAGTAAAGAAAGCTGAACAGATGCCTAAGAGGTGTATGAAAAGAGAAAAACCTGTGTGATACTATGACTGGGTTATAAAGGGCCAAAGAGACCACGCTGAATGTCTTGAAGACAACTAAAGGAAGTCAGCTGAGCAGCCTACCAGCCTCTTTTCCCCCACCCCCAATCCCACAAATAATAACCAGGAAAGACAAGCTTCATGAAAAACATGTTAACAGAGAAATGACTTGTGGAGAAGGAAGAGGAAGAACGACGATTCCAGGCAATGGGGTGGCGGGGAAGAAGCAGACCAAAAAAAATCCAACAACCACGATCAACAGCTATTTAAAATCTACCATGAAAAACAAACTCCTGGAAATTTGTATTTGCAGGGAGCAAATATATTCAGTCAGAGAAACAACACTCTTGGATCAGACGCTTCCCTCCCTCCTTTAAGGATAGCTGAGTGAGAAGCTCCATCCTAACCGTTTTCTGTACTCTGTACAAACATGAATCAGGAGAAAGAGGAGCAGCTTCCACTTGGCAATCAGTGCAAGAGCAAAAGGAAACACACACACACACACACAAAATGAGGAGAGAAACGTCCTGTGGGAAAGGAAGTATATTAAGCTATCAGTGGAGTTCATCTGATCTGCTTAACATCTAGCCCCATGGCCAACAAATGGCAGCCCTTCATCTCAAAAGCATACACGCTTGAAATTTCCTTCCTCTTATTCAATATTTTTCTAAAGTGGAAGGAAAGATTAAAAAACCCTCAGTTCCCCCCCCCCCCATCACAGCCTGTAATCTCATAAAAAAGATAAGTTAGTTGGACAGGATCTATTTTCTATAAACCCATGTTTATTGCATTAAATACCACCTTCCTTTAATTCTTTAGAAATTGAGGCCCATATCAGCCACTCCATTATCTTGCCAGGGGTTAGTATCAGACTGACAGGCTCAACACATGCACCCTTTTTAAATAGTAGCACAACATTAGCTTTCTTACTTCTCCAGTGTTCCAAGACTTATTGAAAAATCAACATTAACAGACCAGTGAGCTCCTCACCCAGCTTTTTTGAAACACCTGGATGCAAGTTACCCAGACCTGCTGATTTAAAATATCTAACTTTTGTAGCTGCTGTTTAGTGGAACGGAAATCTACATCTTTTTCCCCTCTCCCCCCCCCCCACACAAATATAGAACAGAAATATTTATTGAACATGTCTGCCTTTTCTGCATTATTATGGATAATGCTATCATTTCTATTTAGCAATGGACCAATATTGTTAGGATTCTTTTTGTTCCTTAACTCTGCTTGCCAGAGATTTCTCCTTGTGTCCGTTTGCTTTCCTTTTCTGTTTTCTACATGTCCTAGCCTCTTATTTATTTTTATTACTATCAACTTCCATTTTATTCTTTTTTTTTTATAGCTGCCTTTACTTCCCTTCTAAACCAGGTCGTATTTTAACTTCTTTATTGATTGTGGCTTTTGGGCATCTTGTTAAGTGCTCTTAAACAATTCCCCATTATCACATTTTCCTCCCAGCTGAACTAGCTCATAATTATTTTCAGCTTGGTGAAAACAGGTCTTAGGCACCAAGCATATATATTACTGGTTTACAAGTGTGATCAAGTTGTTATGATCACCCGTACCTAAGTTACCATTAATTTTTAGTTCGGTGAGCAATTACCCTTTATCTGTCAAAGCAAGGTCTAATATAGATTTCCCCTGGGTTTGATGAAACACTCTGCTAGTTCAGAAACTCATCTATAATATTTAGAAATTCCGAGGCTGTTTTAATACTGGCAGCATGACACCTCCAGCATACGTCACTGAAATTGAAGTCCCAACAATCACACAGTTTTTGCCTACACATTATAGGACCCAGTCATCCTGTGCCCCAGTGATTTGGTGGTCTGTAGCAGAAACCAACTAATAACCCATCTTGTGCTTTATCTGTTAGAACATGAATGCTTATGGATCAAATATTATTTCTTCTGAGTTGTCAGGGACTCAGAAACAGGTAATGCCATTTTTGACAAAGTCCACTCTTCCTCTCCTTTTGCCCACTAGATCTTTCCTAAGGAAGTTATAACCATTGATCTTAACATCCTAAATCACGTGAATCATCCCACCAGGTTGTAGTAATACCAACTAGATAGAATTGCTCACTTCTGAGAATAAATTAAATTCCTCCTGTTTGTTATCCCGGTTGCTAACATTGCTATATAGGCAATTCAATAATTTCTTCTCTTCATGACCCCTGGTCTCTTGATTAATTTTGTCCTCAATATCTCCGTTTTACACTAACTGAATGCTCATATCTTTGCTCAGAATGCTCATATCCGTTCTGTTGTGAGTTCAAAACTCTCCTGACTACTCTAAACAGCCTGCCCCTGAGGAGACTGGTTCCCCTTCTACTGAGAGGGAGGTCATCCAAACTATACAGTCCTCTCTCCCCATAGAAGGTGGACCAGTGTTCCACAAAACCCAAACTCTCCATCTTACGTCACTTACCCAACCAAAGGTTCACTTACAGAATCTTCTGCCTTTTGGTTTCCTTTATTTGCAGGACAGGAAGGATCTCCAGGATCCTTTGGCACTTTCTCAGATTAATTCTCTTTTCAGTATTTGTACTAGAACATTGCAAGGTGGAACAAGATCTGCTCCTATCCAGCCCTAGCTGTCTTCAACCAAATTACCTACCCCAGTCTTCATGGAAGGAGTAGTTGTTGTGTTTCTTCTCTTATCTCCCGCACCAGGCTGTCCAAGATTCTTCGTGTTTGTGAGAATACCTTCCCACCCTGCACCCTGTGTCTTTTTAGGGGTGGAGGGGGAGGGCAGGAAGAAAGAGTTGGAAACAGAGTGAGAAGGGAAAAACTCCCAGCCACTCTGATGAATGCCGCAGATTTCCTTTGTCATGAGTTGATGAGAACACTTTCCTTTTTTCTCCTACTCTGCTTTGAAAGAAATTTGTCATTGTATCACTTCCACAGATAAAGATGTGGGACTCAAACACCATTTCAGCAGAAACTTTGTGGAGATCTATTCTAAACATAAATTGAGTTTTCAGCATTAGAAAAAGGAAGTTTAGGATTTTTATGAAATTCTGAGACCTCACAAACTCTTTCCATAGATGGCATCTCTGTTAACGTACCAATTCCTGACATCAACAATCAAAAAGGTGGGACAGACTACAGAATGGCAGAAGGCCTGTATTTTGTTGTGTATTTCACCATCATTTACAGATTATTTTGCTTTGTAACTACAATACCTGTTTTAAAGATGTTTCTTCATTGTGCAAATAAACCAGTTTTGGAAAAAGCAAACAGGAAAAACTAGTTTGGTCATATTCAACCCTGTACATGGGTCACCAGCAGGGTTTGAACCTCGGCTCTTCAGATCCTCAGCACAGACCTTTATCGCTTGGGTTAAGACATAACTGCTAACCTCTCTATAGACCAGCAACCTTAGAGGAACTCAATACATGCTTTGCTCGTAGGTTACACATCTATTTATTAGGCTGCAGTAGAATATTGAAGATTAGGACTCCTCGGCTGTATCCATAGCCATGGGTGGGGTGTATGGGGTAGTGGTTAGATACGGGATAACCAAAGGACATAGATTTGGCACTTCGGTGTTAAAAAAAAAAGACAGCACTGCTAAGTGGATAAGAGTTAGGTCTATCATATTAGAGACCCACGTTTTATTCCCAATTTTGTCTCAAATGATCTGGTGCAATTTCTCTGTTAACTTATTTGTAAAATGAGGGAAAGGGGCGAATACCTGACCACATTTTACATTTGGGGTGGAAGGCCATTGTCAGTTATAAGGACTGTGAAGCACAAGAAAAATAAACAGACAGCAGACGTGAGATATGAACTCATTCTCCTGGCTCCCAGTTTAGGGCACTTTCCCCTAGGCTACAGAGTATTTAGGAAAATAATCTCTCTTCCCCTTTGTGGGGACTCTGCCTGCCTTTGTGGTACAATCAGACAGACAGCATGATTCAGCAAAAAAGCTGAATAGTCTGCAAGATCCAGTATGCTTGAAATGTCTGTCACAGGGTGTCTGGTGATTAAGGCACGTCCAACTCACCTGTGCCAGAGCAAGTGCTCCCAATTGGGCCATTAAGAGGGCAGGGCAACATCAGGGGACTATAAAAGGTCAGGGAGAAGCCCAGAGAGAGAGAGAGAGAGAGAGAGGGAGAGAGACAGGCTACGTCTTCACTACCCGCCGTATCGGCGGGTAGCAATCGATTTCTCGGGGATCGATATATTGCGTCTCATCTAGATGCGATATATCGATCCCCGAATGAGCTCCTGTCGACTCCGGAACTCCTCCAATCCGAACGGCGGTAGCGGAGTCGACATGGGGAGCCCCGGACGTCGATCCCGCGCCGTGAGGACGGTAGGTAATTCGATCTAAGATACTTCGACTTCAGCTATGTTATTCACGTAGCTGAAGTTGCGTATCTTAGATCGATTTCCCCCCGTAGTGTAGACCAGCCCTCAGTGTGTCAGTCGAGAAAAGTCAGGAGACTGGAGGAGGTGATGGTGGTTATCTCTGGGGAGAGCTTCCGCCCTCCCAGGAAAGAGGGAGGAATTGGCTAGGAGACTGTATGTTTGGGACATGGGAGAAGGTTGAAGGCAGGAAAGCAGCAAGACGGGTTTGCTGGCTAGCAACCCCAAGCCAGAGAGCTACGGCCAGCAGGCTGGAGAGGGCTGAAGGCAGCAGTAGCTGTAGAGAGAGTTGACTGCTAGTTCTAAGATGGAGAGACAGAGTCTATACCTGGAGAAGGCTGAAAGCAGGGGAACAGCAGAGGAACTTACCCACTGATATGTCCAGGGCTGAGAGCTGGACCCAGAGGAACAGCAAGGCGGCCCGGGGGAGCGAGGGATGCTCACCACGCAAGGATGCCCCTAGCAGAGATAATTCTGTTCTTTACTATAGTTTCAAACAGTTTGCCCAGTACTGATGTTAGGCTTACCAGCCTGTAATTGCCGGGATTGCTTCTGGAGCCCTTTTTTAAAATTGGTGTCACATTAGCTATCCTCCAGTCATTTGGTATAGAAGCCGATTTAAATGATAGGTTACACACAGGGGCGGCTCTAGGAATTGCGCCGCCCCAAGCAGGGCGGCACGCCGCAGGGGGCGCTCTGGCAGTCGCCGGTCCCGTGGCTCCGGTGGACCTCCTGCAGACGTGCCTGCGGAGGGTCCGCTGGTCCCGCGGCTCCGGTGGAGCTCCCGCAGGCACGCCTGCGGATGCTCCACTGAAGCCGCGGGACCAGAGGACCCTCCGCAGGGACGCCTGCGGGAGGTCCACCGGAGCCGCGGGACCAGAGGACCCTCCGCAGGGACGCCTGCGGGAGGTCCACCGGAGCCGCCTGCTGCCCTCCCACGGCACGCCACCCCAAGCGCGCGCTTGGCGCGCTGGGGTCTGGAGCCGGCCCTGGTTACACACTACAGTTGTTAGTTCTTCAATTTCACATTTGAGTTCCTTCAGAACTCTTGGGTGAATACCATCTGGGCCTGGTGACTTATTGCTGTTTAGTTTATCAAATTGTTCCAAAGCCTCCTCTAGTGACACCTCAGTCTGGGACAGTTCCTCATATTTGTCATGTAAAAAGAAGGGCTCAGGTTTGGGAATCTCCCTCACATCCTTTTCAGTGAATATCTTTGCAAATAATTAATTTAGCTTCTCCATAATGGCCTTATCCCCCTTGAGTGCTCCTTTAGCACCTCGATCGTCCAGTGGCCCCATTGGTAGTTTAGGAGGCATCCTGCTTCTGATGTACTAAAAAAAAAATTGCTGTTACTTTGAGTCTTAGCTGTTCTTCAAATTCTTTTTTGGCTTTCCTAATTATACTTTTACACTTCATTTGCCAAGGTTTGTGCTCCTTTCTATTTTCCTCTTTCTAACTTCCTCTTTCTAAAAGATGCCTTTTTGCCTCTCACTGCTTCTTTTACTTTGTTGTTTAGCCGCGGTGGCACTTTTTTGGTCCTCCATGTTTTTTAATTTGGGGGTTTACATTTAGTTTGAACCTCCATTATGGTGTCTTTAGAAAGTTTCCAGCTTGCAGGGATTTCACTTTTGGCAGTGCATCTTTTAAATGCAGTGTGGGTAAGACTCTGGAGAACATGAACATTGCTTTCTTGGCAGCTACCTGTAGGCATCACTTCCAAAACTATCAGAGAGATGACAGACCTCACTCACTTCTTTGAACTAGCTTTCCTACAATAATAAATACTAATAATACTTAAAAAGAAAGCCCTCCCAGTTGGAGAATGGAAGGAAACATAAAACCCTTTGTAAATTCCAGAAATTGTAAGGCACTTGAATTAAAAAGTGTTTAACTTAATCTTTCTATCCTGCACTTAGGTCACATAACATTGTTATGTTTTGTACAGTTATGAAGTTGTGATATATTACAACAATAAAAGCAGGTCATGCAGAACATGGGGAATTTCAGGGGGGAGAGATTAGGAAGACTACAGTAAATAAGTATGGTTTTTTTCATTATTTTATTATGTAAAATATGTGTATGTACACTTACAAGGTTGAAAAAACTGCAAATATTCAAGATTTTTAACCATTTTAAAATTAAATTTTCCTAATTATGGCTTTTTTTTAAATATATATTATGTTCAGAAGGCCCATTCAAACAGTACTCAAAAATATAATAAAAATTCACAAAATATAGCTCAAAAGGCATTCTATATTAAAATCTGCATGTCCTGGTAATTAAACGGTCCTGAGGTCAATTAAATGCTTGACCCAACAGATGTTTCTTACCCTCCACTCAGAAACTTGGCAAACAAGCTCTGGCACCATGCCAGAGGAAGCTTTCGCTTATTAGAACACTCAAAACTGAGAACTTTTTGGGGGAGGTTTAGCTGACAAAAATTACAGTCAAGGCAAGCTCACTGCAATGCTAAGACGGGGTACACATTAACAATAATGCCCACTGCTGTTTGTCCTTTTCCACAGTAGCATCTAGTAACTGGGAATGTTTGGGGATATGTATGGCTGCTGAACATGAATCCAATCTCACCATTTTGTCTTGTTGAACCAATCAAAAGAAAGCCTCTTTAACCTGAAACTTGTAAATGGTAATTTCTTAACTGATAAAAGAACTTTGAAGAATTCAAATTATGCCAGCCAGACAAGTGGGTATAACTTTTTCTACCAGCACATACAGACAGGAAATAAAGCAAACCTCTTATGACATCAGTTCCTAACAAAGGGCACTGGCTGATCCTTCTTAGCAGTCTTCCTAAACAATAAAATTTTTATTAAAGCTAATGTTAAAAAAAATTATACAATGCATAGGTTAGGGAAAGAGTGTCTGTACATCTGGGTATAGTGCTTAGATTATCCACAAATATGAAGTTAGTTTTTAAAAGTCATATGATACATAGAAGCAGCAAAGAATCCTGTGGCACCTTATAGACTAACAGAAGTTTTGCAGCATGAGCTTTCGTGGGTGAATAACCACTTCTTCGGATGCATGTAGTGGAAATTTCCAGGGGCAGGTATATATATGCAAGCAAGAAGCAGGCTAGAGATAACGAGGTTAGTTCAATCAGGGAGGATGAGGCCCTGTTCTAGCAGTTGAGTGAAAACCAAGAGAGGAGAAACTGGTTCTGTAGTTGGCAAGCCATTCACAGTCTTTGTTTAATCCTGAGCTGATGGTGTCAAATTTGCAGATGAACTGGAGGTCAGCAGTTTTTTTGCTGCAGGATGGCCACCTTAAGATCTGCTATTGTGTGGCCAGGGAGGTTGAAGTGTTCTCCTACAGGTTTTTGTATATTGCCATTCCTAATATCTGATTTGTGTCCATTTATCCTTTTCCTTAGAGACTGTCCAGTTTGGCCAATGTACATAGCAAAGGGGCATTGCTGGCATATGATGGCATACATAACATTGGTGGACGTGCAGGTGAATGAACCGGTGATGGTGTGGCTGATCTGGTTAGGTCCTGTGATGGTGTCGCTGGTGTAGATATGCGGGCAGAGTTGGCATCGAAGTTTGTTGCATGGATTGGTTCCTGAGTTAGAGTTACTATGGTGCAGTGTGCAGTTACTGGTGAGAATATGCTTCAGGTTGGCAGGTTGTCTGTGGGTGAGGACTGGCCTGCCACCCAAGGCCTGTGAAAGTGTGGGATCATTGTCCAGGATGGGTTGTAGATCCCTGATGATGCGCTGGAGGGGTTTTAGCTGGGGACTGTATGTGATAGCCAGTGGAGTCCTGTTGGTTTCTTTCTTGGGTTTGTCTTGCAGTAGGAGGCTTCTGGGTACACGTCTGGCTCTGTTGATCTGTTTCCTTATTTCCTTGTGCGGGTACTGTAGTTTTGAGAATGCTTGGTGGAGATTTTGTAGGTGTTGGTCTCTGTCTGAGGGGTTAGAGCAGATGCGGTTGTACCTCAGTGCTTGGCTGTAGACAATGGATCTTGTGGTGTGCCCGGAATGGAAGCTGGAGGCATGAAGGTAGGCACAGCGGTCGGTAGGTTTTCGGTATAGGGTGGTGTTAATGTGACCATCAATTATTTGCACCATAGTGTCTAGGAAGTGGACCTCCCGTGTAGATTGGTCCAGGCTGAGGTTGATGGTGGGGTGGAAGCTGTTGAAATCGTGGTGGAATTTTTCCAGAGTCTCCTTCCCATGGGTCCAGATGATGAAGATGTCATCAATGTAGCGTAGGTAGAGAAGGGGCGTGAGTGGACGGGAGCTGAGGAAGCATTGTTCCAGGTCAGCCATAAAAATATTGGCATATTGTGGGGCCATGCGGGTGCCCATAGCGGTGCCACTGATCTGGAGATATATATTGTCATTAAATTTGAAATAGTTGTGTGTGAGGATAAAGGCACAGAGCTCAGCAACCAGTTGTGCTGTGGCATCATCAGGGATACTGTTTCTGACAGCTGCACGTCCACCAATGTTATATATGCCATCATATGCCAGCAATGCCCCTCTGCTATGTACATCGACCAAACTGGACAGTCTCTAAGGAAAAGGATAAATGGACACAAATCAGATATTAGGAATGGCAATATACAAAAACCTGTAGGAGAACACTTCAACCTCCCTGGCCACACAATAGCAGATCTTAAGGTGGCCATCCTGCAGCAAAAAAACTTCAGGACCAGACTTCAAAGAGAAACTGCTGAGCTCCAGTTCATCTGCAAATTTGACACCATCAGCTCAGGATTAAACAAAGACTGTGAATGGCTTGCCAACTACAGAACCAGTTTCTCCTCTCTTGGTTTTCACTCAACTGCTAGAACAGGGCCTCATCCTCCCTGATTGAACTAACCTCGTTATCTCTAGCTTGCTTCTTGCTTGCATATATAAACCTGTCCCTGGAAATTTCCACTACTTGCATCCGAAGAAGTGGTTATTCACCCACGAAAGCTCATGCTGCAAAACTTCTGTTAGTCTATAAGGTGCCACAGGATTCTTTGCTGCTTCTACAAAACCAGACTAACACGGCTACTCCTCTGATACATAGAGTACATAATCAGCAATAACCCAAATTTAGGTGAATAGATTTAACAATACAGTTTAGATATTAGAATCTGAATAGTTGGGTACATCACTCATGAAAAGTTGTATGGAGACTTGGTTGGGGAAAGCAAAATATATAAACGAGTGGAGATTGTCCCTCAGTAATTGAGAATTAGGTTGGTTATCCATTTAGAAAATACAATCCACAAGGAAAGTATGTGTTACTTTCCTGACTGCGCTTCTCATCAGCACTCCAGCTCATCCCCTCATGGTATTTTCAATGTCCAGTGTTGTATTCCATGTAGAGGTCTCTCAACCATCTGATGGTGTCCAACACCATGAGTTGCCGCATCAGCCGAGCATAGCGTAGACCGATTCCGCATTCTCTCAGCACTCACTCATTACTGGGGTCCCAAGCACTTAAAGCTCTGACAATCAGTGCATGCATCTGGACCTGGTAACCCTTAGCTCTCAAGGTTTCGGCCAGAGGGGCATATTTCTCTACCTTTCGAGCTCGGTCATCATGGAAGGCCAGGGTCCTGATATCGAACAGCACTGTGATGTCCACCATGATGATCTTCTTCTGGTCCTTGTTGGTGATGACTATGTGCGGTCGCAGTTGGCTGTCGATTCTGGGGATGGCGGAGTTTACGGCAACCTTCCCCACGGGAGGCGGGATGGCTCTGGCCAGGCGATCTTAAATGGTGTTGTGCCTCAGCTGCCAAGTTCTCGAATGGGGCTTGCAGCTACACAGGATGTGGGGTAGCATCTCGTTGGCATGGCTACACTTCCTGCATCGCTTGACCTGATTACCACGGCAGACAGCTCCATTCAGTGGGATGCAGTTGAGCCAGGCCCTGTGGATGAACCTCCAATCGGCAAATTGGGTGAAGCTGCCCCCAGGGCGGAAGTGGTTGCTGGCATCCCACTTGCACGTCACTTTGAACGCCTTGCCCTAGTCCAGCTTCCGTTTCAGGTTTTCCATGTATTGGCTGCAGATGGCATCCTTCAGGGTGCTCTCCAGTGTGGTTCTAGCTCTCAGAGTGATGATAGTGTGATCTGTATTCTTCATCTGTGGCACCAGGACTCCCAGCTCCTGGCATTCCTTGCACCAAGTCCAGTGGCAGCCGATACACTTTTCCAGTCATCGAGTAGCATTGTGGGCACGAGTCCAGAGTGAAGCAAAGCCTCCCATCTCTTCCAAATTCACCTTCCAGCGAGCCGCTCAGGTAGGTGGTAACATCTTGGTTGGAGGGGGTCCTGGTGATTTGCATCTTGATAGCATCCTGCAGAGCACTCTCCGCAATGTTCCTCACCATGGCGTCCAGGCACGTCAGAAGGTGGAATGCATGAGTGATCATGGCAACGTCAATCAGATCACCCATTCAAAGGACGCTGGCCTTGCCCTGCCTGTGCAAGATGTACACCGGTTCATTGCTGGTCCTCTGGGGAAGAAACATCCACTTCTTCGCCAGCTGCCAGATGGTGCTGTCTGCCTTGTTCAGAGGTACCTTCGCCATGGCAGATCCCCTCAGGACAAATGAGATACGGGGAATCAGGAAAGTGTTCAAGGAGTTGATCTTCTGCCATAGTGCCAATAAGGAGGAGTCAATCCTGGCCACATCTTGTAGGATCTCCGCGATGGTATCCTCAGGAGTCTGCTGGACATGGACACCCATGGTTGTGCCGAGATGTTGGTACACCTGTCCGTCCTTGAGAGCTACAACAATCTTAACATTCCAGTAACTTGGGGGGAGGGGGAGGACCAAACAAACAAACCTGCCAACACCACGTGCATGATGCAAATACACATGCATGTAATCTGTCCTGTTACCTCCACTCCATCTGACAGCACCGCATCTGTGTTTATTGCAATGATCATATGTTGAAATGTCAAAATTAAATATAATGACTATCTAGAGCAGGGGTGGCCAACCTGTGGCTCCGGAGCCTCATGCAGCTCTTCAGAAGTTAATATGTGGCCCCTTGTATAGGCACAGACTCCAGGGCTGGAGGTACAGGCACCAACTTTCCAATGTGCTGGGGGGTGCTCGCTGCTCAACCCCTGGCTCTGCCACAGGGCCTGCCCCCCCTCTACCCCTTCCCACCCCCTCCCTTGAGCCTGCCATGCCCTCACTCCTACCCCCCCCCAGAGCCTCCTGCACGCCACGAACAGCTGATGGGGAGGGAAGGGGAGGCACTGATTGGCGGGGCTGCTGGTGGGTGGGTGGTGCTGGGAGCAGGGGGGAGCGAATGGGGGGCTACTGATGTATTACTGTGGCTCTTTGGCAATGTACATTGGTAAATTCTGCTCCTTCTCAGGCTCAGATTGACCACCCCTGATCTAGCGTAGTGGTTCTCAAACTATTTACTTACATTGTGGACCGCATATACAGCTCTTTCTGTGCTATGTGGGCTGCGTCCACACAATATATACAAGTATCAGAGGGGTAGCCGTGTTAGTCTGGATCTGTAAAAGCAACAAAGAATCCTGTGGCACCTTATAGACTAACAGACGTTTTGCAGCATGAGCTTTCGTGGGTGAATACTTGCATCCGAAGAAGTGGGTATTCACCCACGAAAGCTCATGCTGCAAAACGTCTGTTAGTCTATAAGGTGCCAAAGGATTCTTTGTTGCTTTTACAATATATACACTACCTGTATGGCCCAGAAGATGTCACATGGGCTGCAGTGTGTGCCATTGGGCCGCAAGCAGCCTGAGAACCACTGATCAAGAGGCATTCATATAGCTGTGTATTTGTTTGAGCGCCCAATTCCTTAAACCAATGCTCCTGCACTTCTCTCAACCTAGGGAGCTGCAGCAACCATGCTATGGTGTACCTGGAACGCCCCACCTCCTACCATGATGGCAGATGCTTAAAAACACGACAGGAAATTTTAGGGCCCAGTAAGTGATTTTCAAATAATTATAGCTTAGTTATACCTAACAGGCATTTCTTCAAACATGTCAAAAGTAATGGAGGCCAAAGTCCATGGTACATTTAAACTTTACAAATTAAGGTGATTTAAAAAGGGTACAAAAATAAGCATCTGGAAAAATTAACACCTTGTTATACATACTTTGATAAATGCTTGGATAATTTAAAAAAAAAGGGGGGGGGAATTTAAATTTTTCAACGAAGGGGAAACAATCTTCAGACAAAAATCATACATAAGAAATATCAGAGAGGTAGCCGTGTTAGTCTGGTTCTGTAAAAGCAGAAACACATAAGAAATAGGTAATCTTTCTAAAAGTTACATGCTTCTGAAAACAGACTCTGTCCTTGAATGCACTCACTCACTCTCCCCTTCCCTCTCTCCTCCACATGCCAATATTATCTGTACAACAGCTTTCTGTTAACTTTTGCTTCAAATAGTGAAGCACATTAGAAAGATCTACCTTGTGTAGCTTTTATCAAAATGTAATTGATGCCATCATATCTCAGCAAACTATACCAGACTGAGCTCTGAGTTGTACTAGTAGTTAACACTAAAAGACTTTTATATTACATATAGGACTTCAGGAGACACCTATATTTAGACAAAGGACTTGAAACATCCAAAAGTTAGTCAGTAAGTGATTTAGAGTGAATGATTGATTTCCTCATTATAATAATACATTCATTCTTACACAATGCTTTTTCATCTATAGTTTACAAAGCACATTACCAACAATGAGGAGGAGTCATTAGTTCCATTCTTCAAGTAGGTTAAGTGACTTGCTCAAGGTTATATTGCATGTCATTGGCAGAGCCAGGAACAGAGCCTACGTCGCCTCACTCCCAGTCTAGTGCCCCATTCTTTGGGACACTCTGACTCCCATTGCAACTTATAAATGTATGATCAAAGATCTTACTAGAACTTACAAGATCTACTTGTCTGGGAGAAAAATGTACAGCAAACATGGTTTCTGTAAGATACTCTCCACCACCCAATTCACCAAAGTTTAAAAAAAAAAAAGTTGTAACTACTTTCAAAGTTTTTAAAAAGTCACCACTTTATGGGGCCAATCCCCAAAGGTACTAACCACCCCACAGGTTTATTTCAATGAGAGTTGTGGGCAGACACAATCACACAGGATCACACAAGTAACCAGAGGAAAAAATATTTCCATCTTCTGAAATAGTTGGGATCTAAATCAGATTTTCAACACAGATTACTATGTTATCTTTATGCTACACATGCAAAAATCCCAGACAATGTAACGACTTGATTTCTACAATTTTTAAATTTGTTTAGTAGTTTTCAATGGCTAATGCATACATAGTACCATGTTGCCACCTCTGGTGATTTTAATCATATCTCACAATATTTGATGTTTTTCTTAACACTCCAGCTGCAGCACCAAGAGTATTTAAATTTTCATTTTAAAGACAACCCGGATGTTTCTAGCACTCATGGCTGTAGAAAAAGATTGAAACTATGAAGTGATTGCACCCTACAGGCTCAGAAACCCAAAGACAGAGAAAAAGTTCTTCAAAAAAAATTCGTAAATCTCACGACTTTCAGGGGCCCGATTCATGATTTCTGAACTCTTGGGGTTGGCAATACTGATACTATAAAGTGAATGCACTAAAACATGAGTAGTACCATCCTCACATATCAACATTTTCCTTCTATTTGAGTCCCTTCTAGACCATGACCCGACTTCCTGCAGCCTTCACTCAGGTCAAACACCCACTGATTTCAATAGGAGTTTGATCTCAGTATGACTGCATGATCTGGCCTAAGCTCATAAATACAGCTTGTTATTTTTGATTTCCAGGTATTTTTTCAACCTTTGCTACTCTGAAAAACCAACCCAGGAGGAAGAGAAATTCTCCTCTCCTCCATGAAGTGATATTAGCAGAGTAACACAGCAAGTTTCAGACACACCTCAAACTAGTCTGCTTTTTATTTGTGTTTCTTTGTCTTGCTAGGCACCTCATCTGTAAGGAGATCACAATAAAGGTCCAATATTAATATTTTAAACACAATGCATATTTGATATGCCAAACAGTTCCAATAGAAAGACAATATTATGACATTTTTGTACAAGGAAACATCCTCCGGTACCCTGCTATGCGGCCTCTGAATATGTAATTCAAAACTTAATGAAGGGATAGAGGACAACTAAGCACATGCAGGGGGCTCTCTTGAGCAACAGCTTTCAAAATAAATATTTGGCACACACTGCCTGGAGATGTTCATTTATATTTTTAATGAAAACACAAAAGTCATCCTGTTATCACACAAGCCGTTAAAGGGTACATTCTTTTGCAAGAGTTTTTATGGTACTATATTGTACTCTATCTGCCTCTCCTCCCTGTCTCCCACACTTATTCTTGGGGACCCAAACTTCCATATTGATGACTCACCGCAACCTGCACATCTCCTCTAGGGTTACCACCTCTAAGGTACAAAAATTCCAGACACCCAAACCGTTTCATGCAAAGTATGAAACAACAAATGAAAGGAGGCAGCACTTTTAGTCTCCAGGCATCTCACCAGGTCTAGAAACTGTCTCCACCTTTTCCTTCTCAACTCCTGTGTTTCAGACACCGCTGGAAGGAGCTGCTGATCCCCCCACATCAAGCTCTAGCCAGGAAGTTCTGGATAGAAAAGATCCCGCAGTAACATGACCCCAGTTCCTCTCCCCTCTCTGCAGCAGCTTCCCTGCCCTCTCTCTCTCTCAAGCACAAATCCTGCTCCAGCATGACAGCTCCTGACTCCTCCCCAGTGGCTAGGAAACTTTGCTCTGCTGGCTCAGTTTATCAGGCCATGGGGCTCTAGTCTCCTTGCCCTCACCTCTTTATTCCTCCTGCACCTGGTTCAACTGTCCCATCCACCAAAAAAGGGCCATTTGCTTGACTTCGCCTTCATCAAGCACTGCTCTCTCTCTCTGATCTCTTTCTTGCTGAACTCCTCCTATCCACCCATCACTTAGTGGTCTCATTTAGCATCGCTCACTGACCCCCCTCCTTAAGCCCTTTCACTTGTCCTTTCCATGAACTCCAGTCCACCAGCATTAACGACTTCTCATCTGCTCTCAGCCCTGCCCTCTCTTCCACTGTAACGGTAGTTGATTCTCTTCACGTTTCACTCTCCTCCTCCCTTGATTCTTTTGCCTGTTTCCCCCATTGCAACCACCTGACAACCCCCAGTTCTGGCTCAGCCCCAACATCCACTTTCGCCACTCCAGTTCTCACGCTGTGGAGAATACCTGCTGGAAACCTTACAACCAGAGCGACCTCCTTCCTTACATTCTCGCCTCCTTCCTTCAGTTCTGCCATACTTCTAGCTAAACAACCCTACAACTCCAACCTAATCGAACCCCCTGGTTGCAACCCCAGCTGCCTTTTTGCCACCTAGGACAACTCCTCAAACCCTCCCTTCTCTGCAGAGGATCTTGCTGATTTCCTCCAAGAGAACACTGACTAAATACCACTGCCCTTCCCCTTGGCTTCCCTTCCCTTTCCCCATCACAGATGTGGATGCTTCTTACTCGCCCTACTCCCCTAACCCCTCCCTTTCATCTCTAAGCTTATTGAAGACATTGTTTACAAACACTATCTAAAGTTCCTGTCCTCCAGTTCTAGCCTAGACCCTCTCCAATCTGGCTTTGCCCCCTCCCCCCACCCTTCCACTCCACTGAAAACCACTCCTGTCAAAGTCTCTAATGACCTCCTCCTAGCCAAAGCTCAGAACTAATACTCCCTTATTCCCCTTGACCTGTAAGCAACGTGTGAGTCCATCTATCATACTCTTCTTCTTGAAATCTCATTCTCCTTTGAGTTCTGTGACTCTGTCCTTTCCTGGTTCTCCTCCTTCCCCTCCCACTTTCAATGGTGTTTCACATGGCTCTATCCCTGGTCCCCTTCTGTTCCCTCTCTCTGAGTAATCTCATCCATAAGCACAAATTTAACTACCATATCTATGCTGATGAAACACAGATCTACCTCTGTACTCTAGACCTGATTTTCTGTCCAAACTACAAATCTCAGCTTGTCTCTCTTACTCTAGTTCAGGGGTGGGCAAACTACGTCCTGCAGGCCACGTCTGGCATGTCAGACATTTCAATCCGACCCTGCTCCATACGTGCCGCGGCTCCATGCGGCTCCTAGAAGCAGTGGCATGCCCCACCCTCCAGTTCCTATGCCTAGGGGCAGCCAGGGGACTCTGCCCGCTGCCCCCACCCCAGGCACTACCCCCACAGCTCCCATTAGCCAGGAACCATGGCCAATGGGATCTGCAGGGGTGGCGCCAGTGGACGGGGCAGCATGCAGAGCTGCCTGGCCATACGCTCACATAGGAGCCAGAGTGGGGAATATGCCGCTGTTTCAGGGAACTGCTTGAGGTAAGTGCCGCTGGGAGCCTGCACCTCTGACCTCCTCCCGCGCTCCAACCCCCTGCCCTAGCCCAGCCCTGATCCCCCTCCCACCCTCCGAACCCCTCGGTCCCAGTCCAAAGCACCCTTCTGCACCCCTCATCCCCAGCCCCACCCCAGAGCCCGCACCCCCAGCCCAACCCCAATTTTGTCAGCATTCATGGCCCGCCACACAATTTCCATACCCAGATGTGACCCACGGGCCAAAAGTTTGCCCACCCCTGATCTAGTTGATGTCTAGCCATCAGCTCAAGTTCAACATGACTAAAACTAATCTTTCCACCCAGGCCCACCCCTCTCCTCCTTTCTTGATCACTGAGGACAACACAAGCATCTGCCTATCACTCAGGCCCACAACTTGGGCATTATCTTCAACTCAGATGTCTCTCTAGCCTAGAGCCTCACATCCAGGCTAGGTCCAAATCTTGCAGACTGTTTCTGCGTAACATCTCTAAAACATGACTTTTCCTATCCATTCACACAGCTAAAACTTTAATCCAGGCGGTCATCTCAAATCTCAATTATTGCTATATCCTTCTCTGTGGCCTTAATAAATGTAACCTTGCCCTACTCATACCCATTCAGAATGGTGTTGCTAGGATCATTTTCCTTGCACATCACTTTGACTACATCTTCCTTTGGATCCCTCTTCTGTTTCCCCATTTTCCATGGCATCAAACAAATTGCTTGTCTTCACTTTCAAAGCCTTTCATGATCTATGTCCACCCTACCTATCATCTCCTAATCACCATAATGATAAAAGGTGTATTACTGTATTCACTGATCTCACTTTTTTGGAAAGGGAATGTCATGGAGTCTGATCTAAATTCCATTGACTTCAATGGAAAGACTCAAGTACAGACAATGAATTTTCAAGAAAAAAAAAGATGCAAACAAAATAGTGCAAAAGGTTTTGCACAATTTCCCTGGTGATTTTTTTTAAATCAACACATTATTTATTACAAACTTAAAATTCAGTAACTGTAGTTTAGCTTCTGATAGCCCCGCCAACAAATTCTCATTCTGGCCCCAATTCAGCAAAGCACTCGTGTGTAAGTCCAAGAATATACTTGAGTAGTCATGCTTAAAGTTAAGCATTCACTTAAATTCTTTGCTGAACTGGATCTCTTACAGTTAGGGTGACCAGACAGCAAGTGTGAAAAATCAGGACAGGGTGGGGGGGGTAATAGGAGCCTATATAAGAAAGAGCCCCAAATATCAGGACTGTCCCTATAAAATCGGGACATCTGGTCACCCTACTTACAGTTATAACACAAATAGCAGGACTTAAAAACTCCACTTGCCCAGAGTATGTAATAAGCTCTTTCACACAAGTGGCATCAACTTCAACAGAATCTAAACTCTCTTTTTATTTTTTTAAGTCTCTAGTCCTTATAACTACCAAAACAATCTTCAAACTGAACTTGGGCATAAACTGATGCAATCTAGCGCACTGGAAGCAACTCTACTGCCTCTGATGCGCCTCACACTTCTCCCCAAACTACGTCAGAAAGAAAACTGACCAGAGTCTTGTCCTTTTTCACAGCTGTTGTTCAGGACACTGGGAATAAGTGAGAATGACAAGAATTTGGTCAATTTCAATATGGTGTTAGCATTTCCAGGCAGAAATAGGCACTAGAGCTAGACACCAGAGAGGACTACCCAAAACACATTGAGGGAAGGGTAGTTCAGCACAGACACCTTCACACAATAGCCAGAAAACCCAGATAAGGTTGGAGTAGTAGACTCAAGCCCATCACAGCAACCAGGAGACTTTGGGGAGGGTCACATTGCAAAGACTCCGCCCACATTTCCTTCTAGCAACAAGAGACTATGTGGGAACCAGAAAGTGAGGAGAGAGAATACTCTTTTCTCTTCCAGAAGCCAGAGCTGGGCGGTGGGCTAAAAATCTGTTAAACACACTAGCCTGAGCTTCATATTAATGAATAAGAGTCCCAGAACAGAGCCAACAGACAGCATCAAGCACCCTCCTTCTATTCATTAGAGGAGTTCTTTGAATTCACATCTGTGTACTTTCCCTGGGCAGCACCTTCCCCCCACCCCCAATCTTTTTTAATCAGCATATGGACAGGAGACAGACCAAGCAGGAGAGAAGGATGATTTAAGTCAGAAAATAAAGATATTGCAGAAAGAAGTGGAAGATGAAAAGGGAGAAAATAGAGGCAAACAAGGTAGAGAGCACAATATGTCTGGAGGGGGAGAGAAATAGTGAGGAACCATACACTGAAGGAAAGTCAGGAAGAGATATACTATGAGTAGGACTTCTGTTTTTCAGAGTTTATTTTTAGCAATTTTTGAGTTTTATATAGATGTCCAAAAATCATGGTTTTTCAGGGTTCACTGTCTCTACTGTAATGAGTAATATGTATTATACACATTACAATATATACTACTGTAATCTCTGATGCGCTTTAACGAAGCACTGTTTCAGGCAGCACTATGTTAAAGCACACTAGGGAACACTTAGTGCGCACCACCAGGGCCTACATCAACAAATTAATGAGCAACACGTTAGTATGCTTTAGAAATCACCCCCGGTAGTCCGCATTACTGCTCTGTGTAGACAAGCCCTTAGGTACAAGTTTATTGGATAAACAATTTTAATTGTTTCTGTATTGTGGGTGCTTTAACAGCGTTATCAGTTAAAACCAAAAATCAGAACCCTAAGTATGATGATCTATTATGGAAGAATGGAGTGAAATCAGGAAGGGGAAAAAGGCATACCAAAAGATAGGGAGATGGAGGGATGACTGGCTAGTATTCACCAAAATATATTAGTCACGATTTTTTTTAAGAGCTAGTCAAATGTTATTCAGCAAATATAACATTCAATAAATACAAGTGAAATTAGTCAAATGACATTCAACAAATGGATTTTTGCTGCATTGGTTGACAATAGTCTACAACCAAATACAGTACACAAATGTTTTAGTTGTTTAAATTGCAAGAGGTTTGGATGGAGTGGGAGCAGTTGTGTCATAGCAGATATTTCCCACATACACACACACTTTTTGAGTCCTGTCAAAGGACTCCTGGAAGTGGGTGAGGGGAACAGAACACCACACCCATGCTTCCCCAAGCATCAGGTAGCCTGCTGTGGCAGGAAAGAAAGCACGCACACCAACATACAAAACAGAAGGGCAGGAATAATTTTCTGAATATGGGAAAAGAGCAAAGCAGCTAGCCAGCTCCCTCCCACTAGCCCTGCAGAGACTGTGACAGTTACTGGGCTCCCCATGCTGTCTTCCTGACAAGTGCTTTGATCAGCCACCTTTAGAGAACCTGTGAAGTTCTCTTCTTTCCCCTCTCCCCTCCCAGCCCCACTCAGAACAGGGTGTTAACCAAAGCAAACAGAGCTGATGAGATTTTTCCCAAAACTGGGAGAGGGGAAGGGGAAGTGAGGGGTAAACTAACAAAACCTCTGTGGTTTTATTAAACGTAAAAAGGCAGAAATTGGCCAAAATAAAAAGTTTGCAACCATGCAAGTAAAACATATAATTGTTGCCAATCTTCTAGCTAGCCAGGACTGCCACTCTTTGCGTCTGATAAAAGCAAATGCATTGCTAAGGTTTCAGCACCTTAGACTATTATCCAAAGCCTGGAAATCATCAAAATATAACACCAAAACCAAACTCAAGATTTATCAGAGCTGAGTACTTTTAACACTACTTTACAGGGCAGAAGCTGGGAAATGACAAAATACAACATGGCCAGACTGTCTTTGTTTCATACAACCTGCCTCAGAAAAATCCTTCGTATCTTTTGGCCCAGAAGAATTTCAAACCAGGACTTATTCACATAGTGCAGCCAAGACGATATGAGCACCATCATTACCAGGAGGCGCTGGAGATGGATTGGCCATCTCCTTCGGATGGAAACTGATTCCATCACCAGAGTAGCAATAAGATGGACACCTGAAGGCAAGCGAAAACGAGGTTGCCCAAAAACAACATGGCAAAGGGCTGTGGAAGCCGACCTGAAAAACCTGGGACACAGTTGGGGAACCATTGAAAGACTTGCCAGAAACATACAGGAGTGGAGGAGCTTCATTGCTGCCTTAAGCATCAGAAGCATAATGGGTGCTAACTAGACTTATAAACTTTTGACCAAGCTGAGTTGGATAAACAAGACAGCAGTTTTAACTGACAAAGTTCTGCTTTAATCGCCATTCTCTGAAATGGTGCTGGACACTGTCACTGGCTATAAAGCAGCTTTCAATCTCTCTTCAATCTCATCCATGGCCAACATTCATCACCCTCAACGGGTAATTTTCCTAGCACAGACAAGTCTAAGGTAAAAAAATCTAAAACCCCAAAGCCTTTCCTGATGGACAAAAAGGGTGAATTTTTCAATGATGTTAACACAACAAAATTGAACAGCCTTTTAAACACATGTGAAGCTGTCTTAAGCCACATCTTTGGCATTCACAGGGCTTATCAAATCATGGCATGCTAACTGGATCTAAGAGAACTGAAAGTAAAATAAACACTTTGCCCATCAAGACAGGGCCTTAGGTTGCTTGTAAAGGATAAGCCTGAGTTTCATCAGAAAAAAAGACATGGTGGAAAATCATTTTAAGAGCTGTAATTTGGGAGTGTTAGCTCTCCCTGAGGGTATGGGGGGAGAAGATCAATGTTCCATTTTACCTCTCTTGATAGAAACCATTTCTGATTAAGTTTGATCTGCCTTGGAAGGGAGCATGAGAATTCTTTGCAATGTACTTCTTCCTCTGAAATACCCCTTGAATCTTCATCAGAATTGGCTTTGTGAGGTACTTCCACATTTACCTTTACTTTGGTCTGAGACCATCATATAAAGGAGGCCTGGAAGCATCCAGGAGAAGAAAAACAAATGTACACTTCTACCCCAATATAACACGAATTCGTATATAACACGGTAAAGCAGTGCTCCGGGGGGGCAGGGCTGCACACTCCGGCAGATCAAAGCGAGTTCGATATAATGCGGTTTCACCTATAATGCAGTAAGATTTTTTGGCTCTCGAGGACAGCATTCTACCGGGGTAGAGGTGTAGTTCCAGATATTGCTTGGGCAAAACAGGCCTAAAGAAACATCTGACAATACAGTCTGTTCCCTGGGGATGAACACCATGGTTTTGTTTCTTGCTAAATTTTTCCTGATAGTTGCTTGGAGGTTTTTATTATTATAACTTATGATCAACTGGTCTATCATCGATAAAATCCTAGAAAAATGGGGAAAAAAAACAGGCAAAAGGAATCTTGTGGGATTCAGATGAAAATGAATTATTGAATTCCATGATTCCCAGCTTTGAGTAGTAACGCTTCTGACGTACTCATTTGTGGGTTTGTTTGGTTATATCCCCACCCTCCTATTTTCAAGTGAAAAATATGAAATGTCAGTCATTTACTACTTTAAACAGTTTTTTCTTTTTGCTTCTTCTGATTCAGATGTTAGACTGATTTAGTTCTGGTCTTAAACAGCCAGCTAAATTAGTGTCCATTCTTTATAATCAGTTAAAGGCATAGTTTAATTATTAACTCTTGGTGGTGTTTGACTTCATATTGTGCTTGGGAATATTTCTCTCTTTGGTTTTGATAGGTTTTTTATTGATTTATTTTTAAATTCTTCCCCCATCCTTGGATTTCTACTGTATGTACATGTTGATTATTAAAGTAAAATTATAAATATGGAGGGAAAAAGCAGTCGTTTGATATCCTTTCAGGCACTGAATTTTAACACTTTATTGTCCTCTCTTTACTCAGGAACCCTCCTCCTGATGTGTTACCCAGAGAACATTCCTCTGGCATGTAGTCCATGAATAAAGCTGAGCACTATAATTGTCACAATCTTTCCTCACTCAAGTGGTTCAATGCATGTTCACAAACAAAATTCTTTCTAGACTGAAAACAGTTTACAGAACAATCCATTTCTGTTTACACACTTTATTCTATGAGCTTTCCATATATAAATTGAATTAGCTGTATTTTGGGGGGTGCGGGTGAGAAGAAAGACACCAGCATATACTTCATTGGATTCTCAGGAACCAAACAAAATCATAACTTGTTTTAGACTAGGCTCTATTGCTCATAGAAAATAGAATGCCACCCTCAGTACACTGGTGACATTAACATTCCAAGACATCTGGACAAGTATGTGGTTGAACGTTTGCAAAATATCCACTGGAATGATGGTCTTCTGGTTAAGGCACTGCATTGATACTCAGGAGGCCTAGATTCAACTCTGGCTCTGCTGAAGACTTTGTGTCAACTTGAGAAAAATCACTTAGGGTACGTCTTCACTACCCGCCGTATCGGCAGGTAGCAATCGATTTCTCGGGGATCGATATATCACGTTCGCGATATATTGATCCCCGAACACGCTCATGTCGACTCCGTAACTCCACCAACATGAACGGTGGTAGCGGAGTCGACATGGGGAGCCGCGGACGTCGATCCCGCGCCGTGAGGACGGTAAGTAATTCGATATCAGATACTTCAACTTCAGCTACGTTATTCACATAGCTGAAGTTGCGTATCTTATATCGATTTTCCCCCATAGTGTAGACCTGCCCTTAGTCTCTCTGTTCTTCAGTTGCACATCTGTAAAGTGAAGGTAATAATCCTGCCCTCCCTCAGAGGGGAGTACGGAGAGATTAAATCCACAAATACTTGCAGATGCTCTGATGCTACAGCACTGGTAAGTACAATGATGGACATCAATGAATTGCAGCAACCACTGCTTCATCTTTTCATTATTTCATTTCCTCTTCCACAATAAATGTGGCGAGATCTACAGTGAAGTTTATTTGGAAGGTTTTTCATCACTAAGCATGTACATTCACAGGAGAGAATATCTATGGAGTACAGCACTTCTAGCAAAAGGGTGCACCCTGCCCTGATCCCTTGAGGACTTCCTACCTGTCTGTGCCAGATAGCCTCCAATGTAATGCTTAAGACAGCCATTTTAGCAATTTGACCATCATTTTAACTTTTGTCTCAAGCAAAAGAAAAGTCTTGCTGATCTTCAATGGAGTACATGGACTCGGCACCTTAAAATGGGCCACTCCTGGAAGTATTTGTTAAACTTCTCAATTTCTCTAAAAATGTTTAGCATGGATTTTTTTCCCCTCGCAATTTGCCTTAGTCTAGTGGTAATTAGGTAATAAGAGGATGGGGTGGTAGGATTCCACCTAGAGTCAGATTTCACAGGAATATTTTTAGTTAGGCATAATCCTGTAAATTAATTTTAACGTCTATTTAACAACTATTTTTCTTACATAGCTTGTGCTTAAATAAAATTACGGGATAAATGACAGTAAATTATACAGTCAAAAACAGGTTATTGGATTAGGTCAGGGGTCTGCAACCTTTCAGCAGCAGTGTGCCGAGTCTTCATTTATTCACTCTAATTTAAGGTTTTGCGTGCCAGTAATACATTTTAATGTTTTTAGAAGGTCTCTTTCTCTAAGTCTATAATATATAACTAAACTATTGTTGTATGTAAAGTAAATAAGGTTTTTAAAATGTTTAAGAAGCTTCATTTAAAATTAAATTAAAATGCAGAGCCCCTCAGACCAGTGGCAAGAACCCAGGAAGTGTGAGTGCCACTGAAAATCAGCTCGCGTGCCGCCTTCGGCACCCGTGCGATAGATTGCCTACCCCTGGATTAGGTGAACCACTAATCTGGTCCAATATGGCAGTTCTTATATAAAATACTCTAATATTTGTTTTTACTTCTTGTTTCCTGAGCTTCATAAATGAGCTGAATACATTTCTTGTTGTATAGGGGGAAGTAGAGTAAATGCTAAATCACAGTTTAAAAATGTTTAAGTTCATTAATACAACTCAGCCTATAAAACTAAGTATTGTGGTCTCAGGCTATCATAGAGACCAATGCATTGGTTTTAAAAGAAATAAACCATCTCCTCACAGATATTGTTTCTGTTCAGACTGAGGTTGTAGTTTAATATGTGGTTTCCATCATGTTCCCTACTGGATAATATATTCCACATAACAAAAAGCAGCAGTCTGGCACATCTTGCAGTATTTGCTCAGCAACAAAGTAATACTGAATTAGCAGAAAAAATAAATGATCAAAGCCTAATAAGTTATCTAACTTCTTTTTAGTTTATTAGCAAGACTGCTAGAAGCCTGCAAGCAAAAACATCACTGACAGTGCACAGCATCAAGAGATCTGGTCTTTGGGAAGACTGAGATGATGCCGGAATTTGGAGTATTTCCACATGTAGGCCACTGGTTCAAATACTTCCCAATCATTAGTGACAACCAGTGGATACCATATGAACTATTTAGTGGTCTATGATAAACAACACAATAGGGTGGTCTCAGTCCAGTTCCCTGTGAAAAGGACCACAGAAATTATCATTACAAGTGACATTAAACATCTGTGTAACAGACTTCAAGGATTAAATAAATGTGAATAAGAGATTTTAACCCTTCAATGTGGTAGGACAGAAGGCTGGTCTTGCAGTTGAGGAACTGTACCGGGACTTGAAAGATCTGTGGTGCAGTTGAAAAATGAACCAAGATTTCCTGTCTCACCTTAGGCATGTCACTTAGATTGTCTGTGCCCATCTGTAAAAGGGGGATGATACCTGTTTAGATCACAATTGTTCCTTCTAACCTTAAAATAATCTATGAATCTCTTAGTCGGGGTTAAGGCACATTGGCAGGATCTTGCACACTTGCTACCCAGAACATACCAGCTGTAGAGCTTTGCACAAGCATGATGTTCACTTTTTAAAATGTTTTTTTTTTATTTCAGATACCCCATTATTTAAGACTTATGAGGCCAGAAGTCAGAAAATCCTCAAGATGTGATAAGGGAACTTAAGACAGAGGCACGCATCTAGAAGTGAAGCTTCCTGAGGCAATTTACCTTAGAAAGAGATTACTTAACACATTATCAAGAAGAAAGCATGTTATAGAAGGGGTATGAAGAGGGAGTAGGAGGTAGAGAAATAGTAAGGTAAGCAAACCCCTACCTATTGTTAACAAGTATGGTTAATTAGCTTGTGTACCAGGAGGAGACAAGAACACAGACAGCAGGAGCTGTCTATAGTAGTTAGCCTCACACATAAAAAGCAGCCCAACATACTACTATATAATCCAAATAATAAAATATGTAGTAGATCAATGAGATTTTCATATAGGTTATCCAATACTCTGTTTTTAAAATGACAATATTCCTATTTGTCTAGTGGCTCTGATTAATATATGAGTTATCAATATCCAAAGAGTTCAAGAAGATATTTGTGCACTTGACAATAAGACCTCTAAACATTTTGTGGACAAGAAATAAAAGCTAAGAAAATTATCAAAATCTAAATAATCTTTGAGGAGTTATTATATAAAGAGTAAAGTTTATACATATGAAGTTTTAAAAAGCTAATTTTGAAATAGACAAAGATTCAGATTATTTCAAATTATGGGTTTTGTTTGTGGCAGGGTCTATGACTTTCATGTTTGGAAAACACCTAGAACACTGTAGTTCCTACTACAATCTATGTAATGAATGAAAATTTGAATGATTTAAATAGATTTGCAATTTGAAATTACAGGGTGTATGGCTAAATCTTAAATTTATCCCTGGTACAAAGTGGGATATTGCTGTCTGTTACGTTCCAGACAACACTGTAATGATCACGAGGCATGTACTGAAAACAGGTGTGTTTACAATTCAGACAATTCCTGGTAAATAAAACATTCTAGCTGAGCAGCTGAAGCCTAACAGATCTACAGTATTTAAGTATGTTACATTTACTAGATTATAACAACAACATCTGATAGTTTCTTACTTCTAACTGTTATGGACACTGAAAAATGACGTTTTTCTTTCTTACAAAAGCACTAGGTTTTTCAGACTGATTAAAAACATAAAACATTCTAGTTCCACAGTTAAATTCTTAAAGCAAATGAAAATGTGTCCCATTTTAATTACTGTACAGCGAATGTCATGTGTCAGAAGTGAAAATTGCAGGTAGTAGCATTTGATTTGAGGTGAGATGTCAGATTGGGTGATTTACAGCTCAATGGCTAAAAATTAATACAGCAAGTGTCATACTTTTTTACATTGGGTGCAACACCAATAAGGGCCCTATACTGATCTCAGAAATGCTCAAGATCCTTTTTTACATACCTTTAGAAACACCATGTACATGGTACTACCTTGGAGCATACCATCAAAATACTTAATGAATTTAAAGGTTGTAATCAATAGCAGCAGCTAGGTGCTTAGCATTTTGGAAAAATCAGGCCATTTATTTAGGTCCTAAATATAGATTTAGGAACCTAACTTTAGGCACTTGTTTATGAAAAATCTTGACCAGGGGTTTCTCTGTTTAAATAAGTAAGATGTAATAAAAGAATTACTACAATATACTATTTTGTTGCTGTTACTATCATCACATTACATCAGTGCAGGGGTAGGCAACCTGTGGCACGCAAGCTGATTTTCAGTGGCACTCACACTACCCGGGTCCTGGCCACCGGTACGGGGGGCTCTGCATTTTAATTTATTTTTAAATGAAGCTTCTTAAACATTTTAAAAACCTTATTTACTTTACATACAACAATAGTTTAGTTATATATTATAGACTTATAGAAAGAGACTTTCTAAAAATGTTAAAAATGTATTACTGGCACACGAAACCTTAAATTAGAGTGACTAAATGAAGACTCGGCACACCACTTCTGAAAGGTTGCCGACCCCTGCATTAGTGCCTACTGGATTTTTGTGACAATCTGCCCTCATCTATACCAGTCACATTCAGGCTGGCACCCTACATGTCCCCAAAACAGTAAACCCTTAAAAACTTACAGTTTACTAGTCTTCACAGCAACAAACCAAGTGGAATTCAATCCATTTTGTGAATTAAAAATAAATACATTCTGAAATATATGAAGATTTGAATCTATGTAAAAGTCAATACCCAGACAATTCTCTTCCCCAATAGCCCGTATGTATTCAAAAAGATCAAGAGTCAGAATCAGAAATATTCTGTCTGGAGATTGAACTTTAAAAAATTCTCTTCATTAGCCTCTAGAGTCATTAATAGCCATTAATAGAAGTGTGTTTAGTGTCCTTCTAGAAATTGATTATGTGATATTTACAGAACCAAGTACAAAATGAAAAGATTTCAAATTTTAAAATAAAAATACTCAGTTATTGAAAAGTTTAAGCTACTGCAAAATCTAAAAGCACAGAGTAACACACTCTATCTTGGGAGCCTGCCCCAAATATATTGCACAGCAAATGAAACTTTCCTCTACCTTTAATAAAAGGCAAACAACCATGTTATTGGCTCCCTGAGTTGTTAAGACACTGTTTCTCCTTATCTGAAGTCTGCATTTAGTAATAATCACTGAAATAAAATAGATGGATTGTATCATTTACCAAACAATTCTCCTTTGTATTATATCCATGATTTATCTTTAGATGTATTTGGTCAGCACATTATTTTTTTGCATGAAATACCTTTCAGAGTTTAATGTCATTTTAACATCTGTTTTGCCATGGATCATACCCTGCTGGATTAGTACTTCTAACAAATCTTCCATTATTTATTTTTTACTATAAAATGATCCTATATGCCCATATTTGACAATAGAGGTGGATTTAACTGTCACCCTGAAAACTTATAATTTGTAAAGAAATTTTCTTCTGCTCATTTCTACATGCCAGTAGTGCCATGCTGATTTAAAAAATGCACTGGCACCTACTTTAGTGAGTATCTGCTGCAAAAATAATCCTGTTAACACCGACATAAAATACAAGAAATTGATTAATTTTCAGAGATGTTTCTGCAAAGGGAATCATTCTGTTGAACAACTGCATTTTCTTCCTCCCAAACGTTCGGAGGCTCATTAAACAAACGCCTATTAAAGAGATCAACCTGTTGAAGGAACCAGAGATGTGCCCAGCCTAGAATATGGTAGTGTCTGAACAGGCTTCTCATGCTCTGCTAGCGAGCTGGAAATTACTCTCAGCAGTGCGGTGTGACCCACTGACACAAAAACACTTCACTACTGAACCGATCAATGCAGAGACTCGGATGAAAGGTGGGCAGACGATGGCCCACAATCCCGGTCTCGGGCGTGCTCAGAAGAAGTTACGGGCGATTTAATACTTTATGGCACTTCAGAGACGTGCAGCGGGATCCCGGGGATTGCACCCGGACGGAACAAGCACGCCAGGCTCAGGCTGCCAGTGACGATCAGCTGCTGCTGCGGCCACCGAGATGGGGGTCGCACTGCAGAAAACAAAGCCCCAAGCTCGCGGACCATGCAGCGGAGATGGAGCAGGAGCGGAGCGGGCAGTGCCCAGCGGCCAGGCGGGAAGGGAGGGGGGTGGCTGGTGGGACCGCTGCCTGCGGCGACTCACCTTCTGCTGCCTGCGGGCCATGTCGGTGGGCTGCTTGGCGTTGAACGGGTACGCGATGCACCTCACTATGAACACATACAGCTGCAGCCGGAGCCGCTTCTCCTTCTCCTCTTTCTGCAGCCTCTCCTGCTCCTCCCGGCCCTCGCTCAGCACCGAGGGGCTGGGGCTCGCCGGTCTGGCGGGGCCGCTGCCCTGGCGCCCCGGCTCCCTCGCGCGGGGCTCCCGGTTAGGAGCCGGCAGGACTCGCGGCGAGCTGCCGCTGCAGCCCCCGGGCGCCACCAGCAGCACCTCCCCCTTCTCCTCTTCCAGCACCTCGTCGGACTCCTCTTCGCTGGAGGACGGGTCCAGCATGGTGCCGGCGGGCGGGCGGGCGCGGAGCGAAAGGGAAAGCGGCGCGCACCTTTCCGGACACGTCGAGTTTTACACACCGACTAGTTCCTACCCGCGGCAGCCGCCAGGGAGGGGGCGGGGCCTGGGAAGGGGGTCGAGCTTGGGTTGCCTTGGGAATTGCTCCGGCCGGCTCCTATCAGAGCCCCGGCCAGCCTGTCACTTCTCCCCGAGCGACGGGGACGGGCTCCGCCCGCCGGCGGCCGCCGCGCCGCGCAGGTGGGGAACCTGTAGCGCCCACAACAAGCAACACGTGGAGCGGAATGTTAATGGGGCCCGGCGCGCTCCGCCCGCCCGCCCAAGCGAGGCTGGCTCCTGCCGGGAAACCAAAACGGAGGAAAGCTGCCGCCAGCTGGATCCTGCCGATGTTGGGGCCCGCCGATAAAGAAACGTCGCCGCTCCGATTGCACCAGGAAAACCCTGCCACAAAACAGGGATCCAGCCAACTTTTGCCTTTCCCCAGATCCGCTGCCTGAGTAGAGGATCCCGCCGTCGCTCCTGCTCCGCCAGAAAACAGAAATCCCAACCCTGATGCATCTTTGCACAACAGTCCCACCAAACCCCGGATCCAGCACTGGGATCCAGTTTAGCGTTGCCACTTTTCGGAGGGAGGGGAAAATCGGGAACAACTTAATTGCTATGATGGAAAACATATGCAAGTTGGTTAATACGATAATTTGCATATAAGCAGAAGTGTAACGGGTTTTTGTTTGTTTTTTAATGTGTGGATCTAGTGGTGGTGAATGAAACCGTTTGAACTTCCCAGGTGAATGACATTTCCTCTTTAGTATCAGAGGGGTAGGCATGTTAGTGTGGATCTGTAAAAAGCGACAGAATCCTGTGGCACCTTATAGATTAACAGAAGTATTGAAGCATAACCGTTCGTGGGTGAATACCCACTTCTTCAGACACATGTGGACTTCACCCACGGAAGCTCATGCTCCAGTACTTCTGTTAGTCTATAAGGTGCCACAGGACTCTCTGTCGATTTCCTCTTTAGCTTCCTGAACACACAGCCTAGCCAGCGGGGTCAGGTTGGGGAAATACCACTCTTCTAAACTACACCCATAAAATAAACTGCCTGGGCAAATAGCCAAAATGAGACACCTCTCACAGCAGTTTGTGCAATGTTCAAAATATCATTCACTGGGCAGCTGCTAGGGCTTCACTGGCTTCCTTGAGCTTAGCTCCCCTTCTGGAGGGCTTGAATATGTACTTGTGCCTTGCTAAGTGTCTTGAGTGTGTCTCCTTCTCAAAGGGTGGAAAATAATAAATCTGCCAAAAAGCTACATGGTTGTGGCAACAAAAGGAGACATTGCTCATAGTAACTTCTGAAGCTCTGTGACCCTCCCTCTCCTCTCTTAGCTGAGGAATGACATAGTGGACATCTGAGTTAGCATTTCACTGAGATGAAAGGAGCAGTTCACAGCTCTCAGCGCTATTGGTCCCGGCTCTATCAAGGTTGATGTTTTTGAGGTTTTCTTTCCAACCTTAACACCTAAAGACTTTTTAGCCTATATTCTCGGGAACAAAATAGCTCCTTCAAAGACATTTGAATACTTGCTGTTTTGGAGCCCTACCTACCAGTGTGGCTCAACAGTGATAGGTGTGTAACCTCTTGGCAAAGTGACTTCCCCCTCTTGGAGTTGAAGGTAACCTACTTTAAGGATTCCTTCTTAAATTAACTTACTGGAGGACTGGATGCCACAGGATATTGATACAGACTACACAGCCTTTCACTGTAGGGTCTGAAGGTTGTTTCTATCAAATGGATGTTTGGTGGCCCTTGTCTGAGATGAGTTTGCCAGGGTTTAATTCCAGCTCCCACTTTGCAAACTCACCACCTTGCTTTGCTCTAATCAACAAACTCAGTATAGAGACCCAGAACTGCAGGGGCCCTGGAGACTGAACTACTCCTTTTTCCTTTAAAGGAATATATATAATTGTCAGTAAATACTATTGTCCTTTTTAAAATGTTTTGTTGTTAGTAATATTTCCTTTGTACTCCGCATTTATTTGCAGGATTAGCTAGCCTATTCGTACACATAGAAGCTGCCATATTACATTAAACTTGAGTGTGCTACCAGTACAGTAAGCAACTGCACAGTGCCAGATTAAAGAATTTTGGAGCCCTATGCTTGTGGAAATTGGGGGTCTTACATCTTCTCTCAAATTTGTCCTGAGAGGTACTATGACCCCATGTGCTAGGCTGCAATGCCACTCACTCAGAATTGACCTAGCTGCCCCCCTCATGACAGAGGGGGCAGCCAAGCCAACCCTGAGCAGTGTTGCAACCCCACGTGCCAGGTCACACCACCACCCACAAAAAACTGGTGACCTGAGATGGGGGTTTAGTGTAAGTGACCAAGAGCACATTGATTAATCCGGGCCTGCATCTGCAGCTTTTATAGACTGATATAGGCTCTTTCATTCTCAGATATTCAGAGTTTAGATATCTATGGAGAACTAGGAAATATTTGTATTATTTTTATTAATATTAGTCATGCCTCTCTGTGTTAATAATGAGTTGCTTGCTATGGAGTTAGAGCAACAGGGAGCTGGTAGAGTAACCAAGCAGGAAAGGTAACACAATGGCCTAGATAAGGAGCATCCTAACACACACTCAAAGACAACAGCCAGATTAACAGCTGTGAAGAGTCGACTCCTCGGTCCCAATCCTGGTTACATGGCTGTTTTGCCAAGGCTGAGAACATGGAGATCACAAGAGAAAAGGCTCTAAGATCTGCCCTAAGAGAAGGCAGGGGAAGTTGTCACCTGCGGCAGGCTGACACAGACTGATGGAGAGTCAGGATCTGTGGCAAACAAATTGTGACTTGTGGTCCCCAAGAGAATAGGAGGCACCTCGGCTAAGTTATATCTTTTAGTGGCTTGAGGGGAATGCCAAGCATAGATAAGACAGTATGTGTTGTTTTAAATCCATTTGTTTAAATCCTCTTTGTTGTTTTAAATCCATTTGTCTGAGTGCTACTCACCTTTTGGGAAAATAAATCATACTTTGTTTTGAAGAAGTTGCCTCTGCATCACTGTATACTACTACTGTACCCATGCTTCCAAAGGGAAATTCCTGCAGGTGCCAACCCTGTTGGGCCTTCTAGGTATCATGGTTGGCAACCAGGGCATGTAACTCAGAGAATCACTCGGAGAATGGTTAGATTGTGGGATCCCATGCCAAAGAAGAGTGGAAGCCTTGGCCAGTTACTTGAAGGAGGTGCACATGGGGAACTGGAAAAGAATCTCAGCAGGGGCAGCCTAGCCAGGGCCATGACAAACACAACCATTAGTACTGAAAGAATAGATTTATTCATGTACACACCAGTTTTCTCCATGGGAACTACTGTATGCACACTCAGATTTGCAGGTCTTTCATGAACATTTATTGTAATTTACATTTTTGTGGCTGACATCTGTCATTCTGACAGGGAGGATGAGCTGGTATTTAGGGCACACACCTAATACATGGGAGACTGGGTTCATGCCCCTGTTATGCTACAGACTTACTGTGTGATTTTGGGCAAGTCACAACCTCTCTGTGCTTTAGTTCCCCATCTCTGACATGGGCCTATCCTTGAGGTGGCTGGAATTCTAGTTACTTACCCGAGCCAAGAAACTGACAGAGAAGTCAGCCCTACCCAACTTTAGAGTTAGATCATCAGCAGCTCCTATTTCCATCATTCTAAGTGCTTCACAAACACAATACAGATACCACTATGAAACAGAGATGGGCTCAAACCAGAACTCCTTTAGGCTTTGAGAGTTTAAATTCAAACGTTGTGGCTGAGGTCTATTTCTATTAAAGGCCTAGATTTAAACTTTTTTGGGAAAATTTGGATCCAGATCTGAACTTCACAGCTTGGTCCTGTCTCTACTTACCACCAATGACATTTTAAAAAGAAAATCAAATCATGCTGCCATGCACAATGTGTTTAGAAATAAAAATACTTTTAAATTCTTTTTAACAGACTCCTGGTCCGAGGCATTTTTCAGATCAAAAGGTACTGCATTCCACAGACTCAGAGCTGAAGGAACAGGGACACAACCCTTTATTATTTATTGAGCACCATCAGCATACATGGTGCTAAACAGAGAGGATGAGAGGGTCCCTGCCCCAAGGTGCTTACAATCTAACCTGTTCTGCTCCTTTATGCTTTTAGGACCAAACTTATTGCTTCCTCTGACTTGAGAAGTCATAGCACCTCAGAAGTTAAGTAAATTATGTGAAATGTTATGAACTTTCACTAGTCTGGTATATAAATAGCAGGTAGGAAACCTGCAGGTTTAAAAGTCATAAATAAGAGTCATTCCTGTCTGCTATATATATATACACCAATTAGTCAATTCAGGTTTCTAGAAATCAGTGATATATGTTTTCTTAACACTTTGAGTACCATAGCATCTCAGTGGACCATGCCCATTCCAGGCAAATTCTGCTTCCATCAGGGGAGCTGTTATGCGTCTCCAAAGGTCCATAACTCCATTTTACTGAGGTTTTGGGGATTTGTTGTTTGTTTGTTTGTTTTAACATAGGGCCCAAATCCTGCAGTAGGAGTTTTACTTGCATCAGCACTGCAGGATTTGGTCATAAATCTATAATACCAACTACTGCCATATTAATCTTAGGTTGTTCATACTGTGTTATCATACAGTGGATTACAACACACTTCTTGTTTAGCATTACAATTGCTTTTGCTCTATTTGCTGCCTATATTTTTTGTGAAGGGAAAAATATCTTAGTTTTCTTTAATGCTTTTTAACACCTAGAAAATGAAGTGAATCTTCCCTTAGGCTGCATGAGTAGGCGCTCTTGGCAAGGCAACAACTTTTGCAGCTTCTTATCAATGTAATCTAACCTAACCTGTTTTGTTCTCTACTTCTTGCTGACCTCACAGGTTTATTTTCAGGACATGTTTACCCAAGAGTAACCTTCCCCCCCTCCCTTAAATGTTATAATTATCCTAATTTACACTGCAATTTATTTTAAATAATTAGCACTAGTTACAGTTCTGGTTCTATCTACTGAGCAGCAATATGAGACTGGAATAGCCTTACAAACCCCATATTGAGCACAGGCAGAAGGGAGATCAGAGTCTACCCTGCTTACAGGCAATCACCTGACCACACCCCCACACAGTTCCCAGAACTGCCAGTCATGGAGATATGCACCCACACCCAGCTATAAAGGAGGGAGAATAGAGAGGAAATGGGGGGAAGAGGGAGTTGGGATACCAGAGGGACACCACTGCCATGCCATGCCATGCCATGCCATGCCATGCCATGCCATGCCATGCCATGCCATGCCGCCTCTGAGAAACCAACAAGGAGACAAAAGAAGACTGCTAGTACTGGAGTTTAAGGGCTGATAGACTCAATTGAAGTTAAGAGTTTATGGACTGGTTTAATTGCAGATAAATTGAAGGGAACCAGTTAGGAAAAAGCTGGGACTCCTAGAGAGACTGCACCAAGAGCAATTGAGAATGTGGTACAAGAAGTGGGGTGGATTTTCACTGTCCCTGTAGAAAAGGGAAGCTTAAAATAAAAAAACAAACAACTCCCCCCCCTATTCTTTTATATATACACAAGAGAGCTGTGGAGGTGAATTAGCTCCTGCAATAGCTGGATGACTCACAAGCAATTCAGCAAAAGAGACAGCAACAACTGTTCAGACCAATGGCATCACATCAGCAATATTTGTTACAATGGCTGGCGGAATTAGTACCAGCTGCTACTCCTCAGGGTCCTGCCCCTAAAGAGAATATATCTTCCATAATTCAGGGAACACTTAGACCCTAATGCTTTGCGAGATGATGAGAGATGATGACCTGAAGTCTTCTTGGTAACTTTTGAAAGGGTAGCCCCAGCCTGTCAATGGCCCTCAGCCCAGAAGGCAATCTGACTTCCTCCACTCCTCATTGGGGAAGCCTAAGCAGCATATAGGGGGATTAGGTGATGTGGCAGCACAGGTCTAGGAACAAGTAAAGGCGGTCATATTGAACTGGCTAGGTCTGGATGAAGATATCTACCATCAGCGCTTTTGCCAAGAGTGCTCCCCACCAAAGCATGGCCAAGGGCGGTTGTCCAAAGACTTCTGCTTGTTTTAGTTAAAGCTAGAGTCTTGAATGGGACCCCAGATAGTAGAACTCATAGCTATGGAGCAGTTTGTACAGATTCCTCCATCTGCAGGTCTGCAGACTCCAACCAGTAACCCTAGGTGATGCCACCCACATCATGGAAGACTACATGGGCACTCAAGCTACTGTGGAAGTAGCTGCTCCTCATACATTAGAGAAGGAAATGGACTGGGTATCTGAGGGTGGTGGTGGCCCATATTGGGTAATTCCCCAGGCAACTGACTAGTTGGTGGGCAGGATAGGTGACAGGCAGCCCTCTCAGGTTCTGTGGGTAAGATTTTCCCAAGACAGCAGGCCCATGACTTTAATCACCCCACCAGCCCTTCACCCCATGCCTACACAGGAACAAGGGCCCAGTGAAGCTTGGAAAGATGAAGATCCAGCCGCTAGAAGACAAGGGAGAGATTTGATAGCCTGTTTCTCCTGTGGACAGCAGGGTGATCCCCTCCTTAGGCATAATGGAAATCACAGACTCCGTAGTCAATACAGAAGACACTGAAGAAGGGTTCACTGGGGGAAGGAGACCAAAGCCCTGAGGTAAGCGGGGAAATGGGATACCGGGAGGAAGCACAAGCAGGAGAGTGCAAGAGGGGAGGACTCCTGTCTCAGACAGAGACAGCGGGACGATCAGCGAGTTATCTTAACTGCCTATACACAAATGCAAGAAGCCTGGGAAACAAGCAGGGAGAACTGGAAGTCCTAGCACAGTCAAGGAACTATGATATGATTGGAATAACAGAGACTTGGTGGGATAACTCACATGACTGGAGTACTGTCATGGATGGATATAAACTGTTCAGGAAGGACAGGCAGGGCAGAAAAGATGGGGGAGTTGCGTTGTATGTAAGAGAGCAGTAGGACTGCTCAGTGCTCCAGTATGAAACTGCAGAAAAACCTGAGAGTCTCTGGATTAAGTTTAGAAGTGTGAGCAACAAGGGTGATGTCGTGGTGGGAGTCTGCTATAGACCACCAGACTAGGGGGATGAGGTGGACGAGGATTTCTTTTGGCAACTAGCAGAAGTTACTAGATCGCAGGCCCTGGTTCTCATGGGAGACTTTAATCACCCTGATATCTGCTGGGAGAGCAATACAGTGGTGCTCAGACAATCCAGGAAGCTTTTGGAAAGTTTAGGGGACAATTTCCTGGTCCAAGTGCTGGAGAAACCAACTAGGGGCAGAGCTCTTCTTGACCTGCTGCTCACAAACAGAGAAGAGTTAGTAGGGGAAGCAAAAGTGGATGGGAACCTGGGAGGCAGTGACCATGAGATGGTCGAGTTCAGGATCCTGACACAAGGAAGAAAGGAGAGCAGCAGAATACAGACCCTGGACTTCAGAAAAGCAGACTTTGACTCCCTCAGGGAGCTGATGGGCAGGATCCCCTGGGAAAATAACATGAGGGGGAAAGGAATCCAGGACAGCTGGCTGTATTTTAAAGAATCCTTATTGAGGTTGCAGGAAAAAAACATCCCGATGTGTAGGAAGAATAGTAAATATGGCAGGTGACTAGCTTGGCTTAACAGTGTAATCCTTGCTGATCTTAAAACACAAAAAAGAAGCTTACAAGAAGTGGAAGCTTGGGCAAATTACCAGGGAGGAGTATAAAAATATTGCTCAGGCATGCAGGACTGAAATCAGGAAGGCCAAATCACACCTGGAGTTGCAGCTAGCAAGAGATGTTAAGAGTAACAAGAAGGGTTTCTTCAGGTATGTTAGCAACAAGAAGAAAGTCAAGGAAAGTGTGGGCCCCTTACTGAATGAGGGAGGCAACCTAGTGACAGAGGATGTGGAAAAAGCTAATGTACTCAATGTTTTTTTTGCCTCTGTCTTCACAAACAAGGTCAGCTCCCAGACTGCTTCACTGGGCAGCACAGTATGGGGAGAAGGTGACCAGCCCTCTGTGGAGAAAGAAGTGGTTCGGGATTATTTAGAAAAACTGGACTAGCACAAGTCCATGGGGCCGGATGTGCTGCATCCTCGGGTGCTAAAGGAGTTGGCGGATGAGATTGCAGAGCCATTGGCCATTATCTTTGAAAAATCATGGCAATCGGGGGAGGTCCCGGATGACTGGAAAAAAGCTAATGTAGTGCCCATCTTTAAAAAAGGGAAGAAGGAGGATCCAGGGAACTACAGGCCAGTCAGCCTCACCTCAGTCCCTGGAAAAATCATGGAGCAGGTACTCAAGGAATCAATTCTGAAGCACTTAGAGGAGAGGAAAGTGATCAGGAACAGTCAGCATGGAGTCACCAAGGGCAAGTCATGCCTGACTAACCTAATTGCCTTCTATGGTGAGATAACTGGCTCTGTGGATGAGGGGAAAGCAGTGGATGTGTTATTCCTTGACTTTAGCAGAGCTTTTGACATGGTCTCCCACAGTATTCTTGCCAGCAAGTTAAAGAAGTATGGGCTGGATGATTGGACTATAAGGTGGATAGAAAGCTGGCTAGATCATTGGGCTCAACGGGTAGTGATCAACGGGTCCATGTCTAGTTGGCAGCCGGTTTCAAGCGGAGTGCCCCAAGGGTCGGTCCTGGGGCCGGTTTTGTTCAATATCTTCATTAATGATCTGGAGGATGGCGTGGACTGCACTCTCAGCAAGTTTGCAGATGACACTAAACTTGGAGGAGTAGTAGATACACTGGAGGGTAGGGATAGGATACAGAGGGACCTAGACAAATTAGAGGACTGGGCCAAAAGAAACCTGATGAGGTTCAACAAGGACAAGTGCAGAGTCCTGCACTTAGGAAGGAAGAATCTCATGCACTGTTACAGACTAGGGACCGAATGGCTGGGCAGCAGTTCTGCAGAAAAGGACCTAGGGGTTACAGTGGACGAGAAGCTGGATATGAGTCAACAGTGTGCCCTTGTTGCCAAGAAAGCTAATGGCATTTTGGGCTGTATAAGTAGGGGCATTGCCAGCAGATCAAGGGATGTGATCATTCCCCTCTATTCAACATTGGTGAGGCCTCATCTGGAGTACTGTGTCCAGTTTTGGGCCCCACACTACAAGAAGGATGTGGAAAAATTGGAAAGAGTCCAGCGGAGGGCAACAAAAATGATTAGGGGGCTGGAGCACATGACTTATGAGGAGAGGCTGAGGGAACTGGGATTGTTTAGTCTGCAGAAGAGAAGGATGAGGGGGGATTTGATAGCTGCTTTCAACTACCTGAGAGAGGGTTCCAAAGAGGATGGATCTAGACTGTTCTCAGTGGTAGAAGATGACAGAACGAGGAGTAATGGTCTCAAGCTGCAGTGGGGGAGGTTTAGGTTGGATATTAGGAAAAACGTTTACACTCAGAGAGTGGCAAAGCACTGGAATGGGTTACCTAGGGAGGTGGTGGAATCTCCTTCCTTAGAGGTTTTTAAGGTCAGGCTTGACAAAGCCCTGGGTGGGATGATTTAGTTGGGAATTAGTCCTGCTTTGAGCAGGGGGTTGGACTAGATGACCTCCTGAGGTCCCTTCCAACCCTGATATTCTATGATTCTATGGGCCCAAATAAAATGCCCCCTCTGCAACTGGACCCAGAGAAGCTAACAGGATTCTCAGATTTCTGTACAGAGCAAAGACATGATGAGACTTTGAGACAGGTCTTTATACAAGTAGCAGTGATAGACAACAAAGAGGTGGATCCTCTGAGGGCACGGCTATACCCCCATTTTGTCCTTTATATGGACTTGTTATATTGCATAGACCAGGACAAGCAGACACAGGAGCTATGGACACAACTACTAATACTCTAGGTATATCATCACAAACGCCTCCATCTCGCACACACAGCCCCATGTACAGGACAGCTTGGGAAGGACGACACAGTCTAGGATCCTGGCCCAATACTTTTGGCTAGTGGTCCTTAAAGAAGTTGAGAATTTCTGTTCAGCCTGCTCTGAATGCCAATTAGTATCCCCTAAGGGAATCCCACAGCCCCACTGCTACTACTTTCTTGACAGAGATCCCTTTTTAATGAATAGGAATTGAGCTTATTGGCCCCCTAGACAAAAGCATCTCTAGTCACCAGCATATACTTGCTATCATGCCACCTGATACCTGGAAGCCATATGACTCTGGTCAGAAAATGCCAAGATTATCACCAATGAGCTGGTGAAGGTCTTTGCACAGGTAGGGATTTGCACAGGTGGGGATTCCCAAAGTTTCACAACTTTCACATTCCAGCTAGTGAGAGAGGTCTGGGAATTATTGAAAGTCAAAGCATTATGCACATCCATAGACCATCCATACACCAATGGCCTACTGGAAAGATTCAATCAGATGCTCAAGAGAATGCTCAAGAAATTCCTTATCCAGGACTCTCAATATTCGGGTCAGCTACTCCCAGCACTATTCTTTGCCGTCAGGGAAATGCTCCATGCCTCAGCAGGGTTTTCACTGTTCAAACTGCTATATGGGAGGCAGCCAAGAAGCATACTAGACCTGGTATGGGAAATATGGGAGAGGCAGGCACCAAGAGTTGAAAACAGAGTATAATATGTTCTAAAGTTATGTAAGAGACTGGAGGCTATGGAGGCATATGCTAGAGAAAAATCTCAAAGAAGCACAGGAACAAAAATGATAGTCTAGTAAAGAGGTATGAATGTATGTCTTCCAGTTGGGCAACAGAATTTGCCTCGTTTTACAACATGCTACATCAAAAGCACTAATTAAGTCAGTACAAACTAAAATTTTATACAGACAATGACTTGTTTATACTGCTCTATATACTATACACTGAAACGTAAGTACAATATTTATATTCCAGTGGATTTATTTTATAATTATATGGTAAAAATGAGGAAGTCAGCAATTTTTCAGTAAGTGTGCTGGGACACTTTTGTATTTTTATGTCTGATTGTGTAAGCAAGTAGTTTTTAAGTGAGCTGAAACCTGTGGGTAAACAAGACAAATCAGACTCTGGAAAGGGGGACAGTAGTCTGGAAAGGTTGAGAGTCACTATCCTAGAGAAACTGCACTAAGAGCAGTTGATAGAGGCTTTGTGCAATACAATGTCTTATTTAGGGTATCAAGGAGAAAATAAGTGTTAAGAGAAATTAGAGCAACGAGAAAACTAATTTTTAACCATTTTTCAGGCTAGGGTGACCAGATGTCCTGATTTTATAGGGACAGTCCCGATTTTGGGGTCTTTTTCTTATATAGGCTCCTATTACTCCCCACCGCCTATCCTGATTTTTCACATTTGATGTCTGGTCACCCTACTTCAGGCAAGTCTACAAATAAAAATGTATTCCATAAAACTAAATTTGGACTCATCTGCCTTGTCCCTTTTTTATATTAGATATTTTGTAAGTCACTTGCAGAACATTTAATGGTAAAAATGCAGTATTTCTTCTTAGAACCCTTGTAGTTCATGTTAGTGGGTTGTACCCTCACAGAGCTCATTCTCAGTATTGCCAGTTCTTGTAATATTTGGTGTATTTCTTAAAGCCCCGGATGCTAGAGTTAAATGATGATCTGAGAATCTCACTTTTGTATTTTAGAAAAAAAGTTTGGTTGCGCCTTCATGTTTGTGGAGAAAAGTTTGAAAACATTCAGCAAGTGCCCCCTGAAGGCTCAAAACTAGAAAAAAATAGAAAGAACTCAACATTTATTCTTTTTAAATTCTCATAATTTTGAAGTTAATCTCATGATTAGGGGGGCCTGACTCATGATTTTTGAATGCTCAGGGTTGATAGTATTGTAGTCTGCTAATATGAAAAGCAAAAGTTGCAGGATTGAGCCACCATATTCATGAATGGCTGATGCAGCGTGTATTGTGGATTTCACTTGAATTGGGAAATCACTTAGGCTCAGATCCACAAAGGTATTTAGGGCTAACTTTCATTGAAATCAGTGGAAGTTAAGAGTCTAAACATCTTTGTAGGTCTGAGCCTTAGGTCAAATCCATCCTGAAGTACACAATCTGAGTTTGTGGCTGTAGTTTCTTGTTATGCTGTAATGTATCCCTGCCCCACCCCCCTGCCCAAGTCACCTCCGCCTCCTGAGTGCACTGCGTGCCTGCTTTTCCCCCCTAGAGGTTTCACAGCGGCAAGCACTGGGAGGGATGGGGGAGGAGGGAGAACACGGCGCGCTCGGGGAAGAGGCAGGGCCAGGGTGGGGATTTGGGGAAGGGGTCCAATGGGGCAGGGACTTTGGGGAAGGGATTGGAATGGGGGCGGGGAAAGGGTGGAATAGGGGCAGGGGCTACGAGCTCCCACCGGCACCAGGGAAAGTTAGCGCCTATGCCCCTGCCCATAAAGCGCAGCTGCCATGCCGTCCCTGAGCACCCTGGGTGGCTCCAGATTCCAATCCGCTGCTTCCTGGCAGTAGGCGACAGTTTGAAAACCTCTGTGCTAAAATGGAAGGCAGAAACCTTGGGGTGAGAGGGTGGAGGGAGGCACGTGACCTCCTGTGTGGGCAGAAGAAGAGTTGAGGCAGCCTGGGAGAGGCTGTGCAGAACCCATCCAATCAGGAAAGGGTTTACTGGGAGAGCCAATCAGGAGAAGGCTTGCTGGAGCAGCCCATATGTAAAGGGCTGCTCAGCGGAGCAAGGGGCAGTCTCTTTCTAGAGGGCAAAGGGGAAGGATTATCTGCTGAGGAGCACTGGGGATACTGCGGTGCTGGGCAGGGTAGCAGAGCAATAGGGGAGCTCTTGGCTGACCATGGCCAGACTGAGGCCCTGAAGCAAGGGCAGGGAAGATGATAGGGCTACAGGGGAAGTAGCCCAAGGAAAGTAGGCAGCAGGAATAGGAGGAGGGACAGTAAGTGGCCGCCAGCTATAGGGTCCCTGGTTGCCAATGAGAAGAGTGGCCTAAATCCAGACTGCAGTTTGCCCCTGAAGCCAGAGGCTAGACTAGAGACTGCAGTTGGCCGCTGAGGCAAGTGGAAGGACTGAAGACTGCCTGTTCCCCACATGAGTCCCTGATCCCCCACCCTCTGCCTGCTATTGCACCTTGACAGCCATGATCCTAAATAAGCCATGCTCCTGAGTGTTCCCCTGACAACTGCCAACTCTGGGTTGTCCTGGGGAAGACTCCACACTGCACCAGAATATCCCTATGCAGTAAAATTAATACTTTTACTCTGCAAGGTTGCAGCTGGAACCCTACAGAATAGTTTTTGCAAGGTTGGGGCAAAGCCAAGGGAATGCAATGGAGACAGCACTTGCTCCTGTCAAGCCCCCTATTCCTTCTGAGCTGGGTTCTGCAAGTTTTGACTCCCTATCAGAAAGCATCTGGCCCTTCTATAAGGCCAAAACAATTTTTTCAACTGCATGGGGTGCAACCACTATTGACTTTCAGTGGATTTTACACCAGTACAGCTGAGAGCAGAATTTGGTCCACATATACTGTGCACAATACATGAAAATCACAACCCTGGGTTTAGCAGGCCAATGCTCAAACCACTGAGCTATCCTTTCCCCCTACTCTTACTGCTGCTGCATCTTGTGGAGCCTAGCACTCAGCCTGAGGCTCAAGGTGGGCTCCATGCTGTTGCATGGGGGCTGCATCTGCTGGAGCCCATGGTTATCCCACAGTCCTCTAGCCACTCCTGGTTCAGCAGGGGCACCATTTCAGATTTTGGTGAGCAAGGGTGGGCACAACTTTAACATGAAAACTAGATTTTTTGCTGTATCTAATTCCTGTACAAAGAAAGAATATATATATATATATATATAAACACCAATTAAAGACATATTTTAAATTTAGAACCATCAGGAGATAACACAGCAAGATATTCCCAATCCCAAGGCTTGAGGTATCAGTTCTGGAGCTTCACACTGATATCAGAAACAGATGTTTGATACTTTGTAAACTATCTTTAGGAGAGATAAATACAAAGAAATAAAATCTGCTTACTTTCTCTAGACACACACTGTGTTAGTGCATTATCTAATTTTATTTTTGTCAATTGTTTTTCACTCCACTAAAAACATATTTACTTAATTTTAACAGATGTGATTAAGGTTTTTTTCCCTTTTATTAAGAACAGGAATTTATTTTTCTACTTATTTTGGCATTTATGCTTACCAATCACAACTGTGAATGTGACTCGCTAACATTTGACTCCATCATAACTATTAGTATCAGACTTGGAATTGCATTTATTGTCGTACGAATTTAAAGTTATCTTACAGATATAACTAAAAATACCATTTGAAAATAAACAACTTTCATCTGACAGTTTCTAAAGTTATGTGTTTAGTTAATGTTTTTTAAATTGACACTACTAACATGAGTACAAGCTAAATGTACATACTAGAAGGATACAAATATTTGATTGTACCACTTTAAATGATGAATGACAAAGCACAATATGGTAATAAAAGTAATAATGATAATTACTCCTGCCAGGACAGGTTTGGTATTTTAGAACTCACTACTCAAATAATTAAATTTAAGCATGAGAGAAATACAATAATGAAATGCACAGATTAGTCAAAACACTAAAATAACAGCACTGCAATCCTTAATGAACTTTGAAAGAATAAAATTACAGAGAATATATGTGCCTTGCACGTTTTAACATGAAGTACCAAGAGTAATAACAACAACAATGTGTGTGTGTGTGTGTGAGAGAGAGAGAGAGAGAAAGAGTGAATGCTGGGAGGAGTGTGTGCGAGTGTGTGAGAGAGAGTGTTGTGGGCAATGTGTGTGTGTGTGTTAGAGTGTGCTGGGGGAGTGAGTGTGAGAGAGTGTGAGGGAGAGAGAGTTGGGAGAAGTGTGTGGGTTGGGAGGCCTGTGTGTGTGTGTGTCTGTGTGTTGGGAGGAGTGTGTGTGAGAGAGAGTGTGAGTGTGTGTGTTGGGAGGAATGTGTGTGTGTGTGTGAGACAGAATGTGTGTTAGGGAAGTGTGTGTGAGAGAGAGAGAGTTGGGGGGAGTGTGTGCGTGCCTGAGTGAATGTGACAGCACACTGTCTCTTTAAGCAGAGCATTCAGGAACCTGAACAGCAGCACCGGCAACACCCACTCTGGACCCAGAGACACCAATACAGGCACACTCCCCCTGACCTCCACTGCAGCTCAGCAGAGACTAGGTACATGGGTGCGGGAGGAGGGGGCTCCCCAACATCAGTGTTCCCACCCCCACTCTGCACAGCAGACAGGAGGCAGGCTCCAGGTCCTAAGCATCTTGGCCCAGGGAGGCTCCTTGGACCGGGGGCAGGCAGGAACAGCAGCAGCTGCAGTCAGCAGTGGAGCAGGGGAAGAGGGGCACCCCTGCCCTGTAAGAGTTACCTGGCTGGTCCAGCTACCGCCCCCTGCAGCTCAGTCCATCTGCCCTCTCCAGACACTGCCGTAGCTGCCTGGCTGCCTCTAAGCCCCGCTGGCTGTCGGCCGGTCAGTTGGGTGGGAGCACAGCACCCTGGGCTGTGGCCCTGCCCAGTACCCAAGGATGATGAACATGTACAACTACTTTTATAGAATCAGAACTGGCAATAAAAAGAGCACTGCTGATATGAACAGACCTTCTCATTGTATGCAATGAAGCCAGCTTGTTCCTGACCCTTAAGGAGCGATGACATTTTCTGTTTTGTAAAGAAATATAAGTGCTTGTACTCACTTTGGCAGTTCTCTTGCAACATATGGTCAAAACAAAAGGTATCCCTGTGGCCATTTTTGAAATCTGCATTTTAAGTAGTTGGTCATTCAAACCTTGCTCAGATGCCTGCGTACAAGATGTGTTTTTAATTGATTTTTGTTCTAGTTGAATACCATGCAAACAGCTCACCTGTCCTAGTCCCCAAAGAAAGATTATAAAAAATATGGATACAGGCAGAAATCCAATACATATGAATAGCGCTCTTACTAAATGGAATATGCTAATCTATTTTATCCCTGCCTATTTTTCACAGCATTCTAATGGTACACAGTTGTACATCTTCTGAATGTAGATCTTGCAAACATAGGACCTGATCCAAAGGCTACTGAAGTCAATAGGAGTCTCTCTGAAAAAGATCTGTCCTGCAGGGCCATTCGACAAAGCTGCTAGTTGGATACATCAGATTATCCTCAGTTTCAACCTGGGGAAGAGGGAAGCCTGGCTTGTGGCTGGAGTCATCATTATGATGATGCTTTCTCTCCTTTATACCCCACTTGCTGAAGGGAGCATTTTCAGATGTGGCAAACCAAGTTAAGGGCCTTGGAATCATTGTTCATCACACACTTTTCATGGCAAGACTTATGTCAGCTGTGGCCCAAATGTTTCTTCTGGTTTTATTTAAACTGGCTTTAGTGGTTTGTAAAGCCCTTAAATGGAACAGGCATTCAAGACTTTGAGACTTGCTCTGGCAGGTATCCGAACTCCACATTTTTGGGGTTCCGTCACCATGCCTTAGGTCAACTGGTGATCAAGTTTAACTTTGTACGGCTCACTCTCCTGTGCACACTATCTCAGCCACCCTCAATCTACTTTTAAGAGGCAATTGAAAAAACCCTCTCTTTTTCAAAAGTGTATGGTTATGATCTACTGTTACAGCATTGCCAACTCAAGCAATTTTGCTATCAGGGTCATGATAGCTGGTGTTTTTCCTAGCATCCCAGCTCCTAGAATCAATAGATTGCATGAGAATCTCTGCTTTCATTTTAAAAAACTCTCAAAATTTCTTGACCTTTTAGTTGCAGAGAAAAGCTTGAAAACATGAAGCAAGTGCACCCTAATGGCTCAGAAACCAGAAGACAAATAACACAACATATATTTATTTTAAAATAACAAAAACCAAATGATTCTGAAGCCAATTTCATGATTTTGGGGAGCCTGACTCATGATTTTTGAGCACTCAGGGTTGGCAGTACTGCTTTTGATCCTATCCAGTAATGCCACATTAGCCTTTTAGCATTTTATGATCTTTCCACTGCTAGTGTTTTTGCAGTGTCCTAGTCACTTGGTAGGGAGTTTGTCAGAAATACACTATTGATTACTATTAATTATTAAAGACAGCTTGGATCTTGGGCCCAGATCCTAAACAGTGTTTAGATCAATGGGAGTTAGGTGCCTAAATTACCATTCAGCATCTGAGCCTCGGTTTCTACCTCCAATATAGGTATAGGCAATGGCAGACAGTCTGGTGAGCAATATGCTGAAAGGGGAACTGTGAGCATTTATCAGATTTGTAATCTGTTCAAAAATAGTTACATGTGCCTCAAAAGTAAACAGTGCTAAAAGCACAGTTCACATTTTATATTAGTTTCATAAGCCTTTATGTATAATAGATATTTCAACTGATCCAAACATCTACTAAACAAATTATTTTAATGAAATCTGTACCAAGTTTAATTTTATTAAGATTTTTACAGCAACTAATTTAAAGTCCGTTCAGTATAAGATTAGTACATTTGATTCAATATAGGATTATTAAGACTACATGAAATATTTAACTTATAATTAATAATACAGTCAGAAGGCCACTTTGCTTGCGCATATTAAATGTATAAAATTATTTGAGTTATGCTCATTCCTAATGTGACTAACACATATAAATGTTATTTATTCACACTGCCCTGTATTCTGCAATCAATACTTTAACTTAGATCACTTTCTGTTTCTCCATTTCTTTGCATGGCAGATTGGGGTAAGCAGCTAGGGGAGCTGGTGGAGGTAATAACAACCTCTTTAATTGTGTGGGTACATCCTTCATTGTTTGAGAGTTTTCAGCTCAGGCGTGATTTTAGACCTTCCCCCACTGATGCTGTTTAATCATATTACAGCTTTTTACCAGGGCTGGCTCCAGCATTTTTGCCGCCCCAAGCAGTGAAGAAAAAAAAGGAAAACCCGATTGAGCTGCCGCAGAAGTGATGCCGAAGAGGAGGAGACGGAGTGAAGGAACCGCCGCCGAACTTCTGCTGAAGACTAACGCGGAGTGCTTGAGTTGCCGCCAAAGTGCCGCCGAAGATCTGGACGTGCTGCCCCAATAACAGACAGAGTGCCGCTCCTTTGTATTGGCTTCCCCAAGCGCCTGCTTCCTTCACTGGTGCCTGGAGCTGGCCCTGCTTTTTACCATCTGCATCTGGCTAGGAAGTTGCAACCCTTCCTTTTCCATGTGGAGCTTTCCAGTGTTATCCAGGGTTTTGTCCCTCAAGATCAGACTACTGCAATGTGCTCTACATGAAGCTACTCCTTAAAACCATTTGGAGACAGAAGCTGGCGCAGAAAGCTGTGACTCACTTATTGGCTGGGAGCAGATAACACCAGTACTCTGGGATCTGCACTGGCTGCCTCTCCATCTCTGGGTGGCATTTAAGGTGTTGGTTATGACCGTAAAGCCCTAAACAGCATGGGAGCAGCCTATGTCATTATGAAAGAGGGTTGGCTGGCAGGGTGTTCTCTCTGAGGGCTCCAAGACTCTAGAATGGCTCCTGCCCTAGTCCAGAATAGCCCAAATGTGGTAACCTCCCAGACATGCTGCAAAAGCAGGGCCGGCTCCAGGCACCAGCAAAGGAAGCAGGTGCCTGGGGTGGCCAATAGAAAGGGGTGGCACTCCACCCATTATTGGGGCGGCACGTCTGTGTCTTCAGCGGCACTTCGGCGGCAACTCAAGCACCTCACGTTAGTCTTAGGCAGCAATTCGGTGGTGGGTCCTTCACTCCATCTTCTCCTCTTTGGCGGCACTTCTGCGGCTGCTCAATCTGGTTTTCCTTTTTTTTTTCCTTCGCCGCTTGGGGCAGCAAAAAAGCTGGACCCAGTCCTAAGCAAAAGACATCTGTTTGATAAATTGTTTGGAGAGGCCTGAGAGTATGCTTCCCAGAACCATGAAGGGCAGGAAAAGAGTTTCTGTAGGTATCTGGCTGGAATTAAATGATTGCTTTAATGCTGGGATTTTATTATATTGTTAATGATTTATTAGGATCCCTAGAGACTTGGATAGATGTATTTTTTACTATTTTAAATCTAAATTAATTATGTATGTATATGCACACATAGTTTAGGTCCTGACTCAGGAAAATGTTTTCTTAAGCATGTATGTAAGTTTATCCCTATTTAGGAAAGCACTTGCATGCATCGTTACTTTAAGTATGCTCCATAATGCCCTTTGAATTCATTGAGACTTAAGCACAAGTTTAAAGTTAAACACCTGCTGAGGTGCTTTCCTTAACATGGATGCCTTCCTGAATTTGGGACTTAGCACGTGACCCTGTAATCAGATCGAAAAGGGGAGACCCTGGAGCTCATGAAGAGCCCCATTGACTTTAATTGAATACTATGTGACTGTAAGGGTCAGCCAGCAAGGACTCAGTTGCAGAATTAGGGCCTTAATTTGTCTGTCATGCCTTTTTTTTTTTTAATGACATGCTATAAACCATCTTGGCAAAACAAAGATAAGCTCATCTGATGTATTGTTTGCGAGACAAGAAGCTGTATGAATAAATTACCTTTTTATAAGTAATTCACATAATATCAAGCTTGACTCAAATCATTTTTAGTACAGTCAATAAAAGGAAGCAATGTAGGCCTGATTCTCATTTACAACACTTTGGGCTTTTAAAAGGACTTTAAAGTGAAATAAATTACATTTATACCTCCTGTAGGGGCAGCGCTTAATGCAAATGAGAATCAAACCCATTGCGGTGATGACAACACTGACAATTTTATTGTGATTCGTGATATATGGTGGTTTTCTTAAAGCCCGAACTCCTGGAATTAGATGATTAGGAGAGACTCTCAACTTCCATGTAATAAAAAGGAAGTTTCTAGCCCCTGTGGTTACAGAGGAAAGCTTGGAAACAGAAGAAAAATAAAATGAACCCAAAACCTTATAATTTAAAAAGAGACAACTTCATGATTTCTAAACTCATCTCACATGTTTTTGAGGCCTGTTTCATGATTTTTGAGTTTGTTGTATTGCCACTATTGCCATATGCTTCATGACTCCAAATGAGAAATTTGCCTGAGTAAAGATTTCAAGACTATCCCTCACATCTCTCATTCCTGAAGTTAGTTGTGATTTCTAATATAATTAGAAAGTGCCTAGCAATTGATAATGCTAGTATATTACATTCTGTAGGACAGAAAATGCTTAAACGGTTCAACTTTGTTTGCCAATAGAAAAACTGTTGCATTCATTAACTTATACAGAAATATCCATAAGATGGTGCTGTATCTTTAATTTGACCAGAGTCATTTGGATTGAAAAATAAAATGTATGTTGCATTTGTAGCTAAAAGTCCTTTTTATAATCTGAGAGTTGGTGACAATTTTTTGGCAGGCAGATTGCAAATGTTGGTTTCAAAATCATTCCAATATGTTAATTTACATGTATTAAAATATTAGTCATCGGATCTTTGTTCAAGATTCAGTTCAAGGCTGTAAATCTGAAAACTAGCTGAAATGTTAGTTTTAGCTGACATTCTATGAGCTAGCAGCAGCTCCCTTTCATAGTTAAATTTTACTTCATCCATTTCTGCTAAAGACTTGTGATAGTCTTAAAGGATCATCTATAGTCATTCACTTTGACAAAGAGGAAAAAATTGCACCCTAGAGGTTCTACTTAAAGGTGTGAAGCACAGAGGGGACGGATGTGACACAGATAATGGCCAAATCTGTTCAGAAGTGCAAAAGGTGTGGGACAGACATGGCTGAGGTATCTATACACACACACACACACACACACACACACACACACACACTCCAAGACAACAGAAATGTAATGTGCAGCTAACACATGGCTTTCTGGGATTTGTTGAGAAAAGAGCAACTAAAAGAGGAGGAGTTGAAAGGGCAGCAAATTACAGTATCATGCCTCTGATACTGGTAGATTTTCCAGTGGAATATCTATCAGTAATTAACTCCCCTCACAATCCCATGACTGGGATAGCACCCAACTGTCTCTGGGCCATGTAACCTTTGATTTAGGTGTTCTCAATTAAATGGTCAAAATAAGGAATAAAACCAAGCTGATTTATGTAAGGTTTGAGCCACCAAGGCAGTTATAGACAATTAATTTAGTGGAAGACTGGGAATGACACAGTGAGTGATAAAATTAAAAAACTTTATTTAATATGAAATAGTTAGTGAAGCAAATAGGCATTACAGTAAACCATACACTGCATTGGTACTCGCATTCTAAGATGAAATGATGCATTCGGGGTGATCAGTCCCTAAATGAGAAGGATGGATCTAATCCTTTCTTTAAAGGTAACTTGATGATACATGGCCACACCCAGTCTACAATTATTATGCTATCCTTTTAATCATCTATTATAATACTGCCCCTTATGTTAATTAACATAAAATCAATCCTTTTACCACAATTAAATATATTCTACTTTCTCATTGCTATTTTTACTTTGTGTCATCTTAATTAATATTTGCATAAATGCCATGCCAATAACTATCAATATAAACAGCATTTTCCAATATATCAATATTTTATCTAAAACATTTGTAAAAAACAGCTAGGACCAAAACCTGTTTACAACATGACCTGGGGCTATGTACTAACTTATCAGTGCAGTTTTCCAAACACATTTTCCTTGCCCCGAGATCAGCTCAAGCTCCAGGTCACAATAAAATCCAGCTCTCTTATGCATTTACTTCTGAAATTATTTAAACAGAGTCAGAGCCAAATCATCCCATTGGGAAGCACCTATGGCTGGGAAGGAACACTAACATGGACGAAAGCCTGGATTCATTTATTCATGCTTTCATTACCTCTCACATCAATGCAGTATACCTGGCCAAGCCTTCAACATTTGGGATAATTCCAACTAGTACAGAATGCTGCAATGAATCTCCCCAGCAGCACAGACAACCAAAAGCACATCACACCTGTCCTCGACTCTTTACACTGGCTTCCCACAGAATTTCAAATAAAGTTCAAGATATTGATCCTTATCATGAAAGTGTTCTGAGGTCTGGTTGAAGGACACCTAAAAGACCTTATAAAGCTCCAGGGTGAAGACTTCTGGTTGACAACTTCACTCTTCTGGCGCAACCACTCCCTCTGCAATGAGAGTAAAGCTTGTCTGTGCTGGAGCCAGAACTTTCTCCAGGGGGACAATCCAAGACTGTGGAATGAACTTCCCCAAGAACATGGACCATCACAAACCTTACCACTTTCTGCTCCAAGTGCAAGGCACATTTCTTTGACCTCATCTTCACTAACACAAACACATAGCAACAGAATATTTATACAAATGTAAAACAAAAAAAACTTTACCAAAACAAGGCACTTCTCTGCACATGCTTCTCCCCCCCAGGAGAGAATGAGAGAACAAACACATGACAGATGTGTAGTCACGTTGACTTAACACACTACTGGAAGGCACTCAGATAGTACAGTGCAGTATACTATGTACTATATACTATGAGTGCAGTATAAGAACCTACATAGAACAGAACACTCATGGGTCAATAGTAGCCAGTACACAAGGAAAGGAAGTGGGGAAATGTGCACAAAGAGCATCATCCCCTCTCCCCTGAAAACCTACAAAAGCATCCTCCATGGCTTTGGGACTGGATTGTTTTGGGGGAGGGGCAAGCTGGGGCTATTATGTTTTCTGTTCTCAAAGAGCAAAACATGTTATACTAGTGTGGAGCTTATATGAGATAAAGGAAAATAAAGAAAGGATGCATATAATCCTCTATGCAAGAGAGAGGAAGAGAGTGAGCACTCAGTATGTAACAGCCATATGGGTACTGCCCACCATCAGATAAAGTGGTGCTGTACACAGGAGAGAGAGTCATAACATCCGCATGTTTACATAGCTAAACACACCACATTCACTATGTAACATCATCCCCCTCTGATGCTGCAATTTCCCATACAAGATAAATTCTTACCAATTGTTTTCCCCCACACAACCCTGTGAGTTTTCCCTCTGACTAATCAGGAATTTAGAGCACCCTGTCATATCATATCTGTTATTACAGAATCAGAAATTTAGGACTGAAAGAGACTTCAATAGGTCATCTAGTCCAATCCCCTACACAGAGACAGGACTAAATATTATCTAGACAATCCATGACAGGTGTATGTCTAACCTGTTCTTAAAAATCCTCCAATAACGGAGATTTCACAACCTCCCAAGACAATTTGTTCCAGTGCTTAACTACACTGACAGGAAGTTTTTCCTAATGTCTATCCTAAATCTCCCTTGTTGTAATTTAAGCCCATTACTTCTTGTCCTGTCCTCAGTGGTTAAGGAGAACAATTTATCACCCTCCTCTTTATAACAACCTTTTACGTACTTGAAGACTATTATCATGTCCCCCATCACTCTTCTCCAGACTAAACAAACCCATTTTTTTAAATCTTTCCTCATAGGTCATATTTTCTAGACATTTAACCATCTTTGTTCCTTTCCTCTGGACTTTTTCCAATTTTTTCACATCTTTTCTGATATATGGCGCCCAGAACTGGACACAGTATTTCAGTTGAGGATTTATCAGTGCTAAGTAGAATGGAAGAATTACCGTATATACTCAATCATAAGCCGGTTCGTTTATAAGATGACCCCCCAAGATGGATAAGTAAAAATGGAAAATCTGTATAACCCATTCATAAGCCAACCCTATAATTCAGGGGTCAGCAAACTTTGGCTCCCGAGCCATCAGGATAAGCCCCTGGGGTGCCGAGATGGTTTGTTTACCTTGAGCGTACGCAGGCACAGAGGTAAACCTAAGTAAACAAAGTGTCCCAGCGTGCCAGCTGCATACCCTGATGGGCCGGGGCAGCAACTGGTGGGAAATTTTTTTGGGGGGAGAAGCTGGGAATCAGGGGAGTAACCCCTGTGACCACCCCTGACATGACCCTACCCCTAGCCCGGGACCCCCACACTCTCCCCATCCCATCCCTTCCAACCTTATCTGGGGAGGGCCGGGGAGGATGTCTCTGGCCTGGCTGGAGCTGCTCTGGCAGGTTGGGCAGCGCGGCTGCAGCCTGCTCCAGCGGGCTGGGCCAGCGTGCTCTGGCACCCGGGCGGCACAGCCACAGCCTGCTCTGGGGGCGGGGCTGAGCAACACAGCTGCAGCCTGCCAGCCCCAGAGCTGCAGCTGCTTTGGAGGCTGCGGGGAGAGGAGCGTGGCCAGAAGTGAAGAGACTCTGGTCCTGCCTCTTCCCTTCTGGTTCTGCTGGCTGTGCTGCCTCTCCTTGCGCCCTCTGTTGTGGGGAGGGGTTGTGTCCCACCTCCCCCTCTCTATACCCGTTCATAAGCCAACCACCTTCTCTGGTGCTTCCCTTTTTTACTAAAAAAATTTAGCTTATGAACGAGTATATATGGGACTTCTCATGTCTTGTTTACAACATTCCTGCTAATACATCCCAAAATGGCCTTTAAAGGCCAACCCTCTTGACTAGTTTATGCATGTGTGAGGGTTAACACCACAGTTCATGAGCTGATACACAGGAAACTCTAGAAGGTAAGCCCTATGGTAGGGTTTTCCAACATACGGCACTGCTTGGGCCTCAGCTTGCAAATACTCGTTTTTTTTGGTGAGATACACAATGCAAACATGAAATATACTTTTATTGTTATTACTGTTACTTAGGGGGTAAGGGAAAGCAAAAATGTAAAAAGCATAGTTGATGATAAATGATGATACAATGTCCCCCTTCCCAAATAAAACTGTTTTAGTAAGAAATTTAAAATACCAAGGAGGGAAAAAAGGAAGCATTAGTCATATCAGTAGAACTGATGTAAATTGAAGACAGAGAGAGAGAGAAACTGACTAGTAGTGCAGGGTGGTTAATATGATGTCCTAGTTACAGGAAAAGACATGTATTAATTTATGGCCAGCACTTCTACCTGGTATCATAGAAGAGCTGCTGTCACTGTTTGAATCCTGTACATTTTTGTTAAATCTGTTTCTGGATTTTTTCTTCCTTTTCATAGTGCCATCATTTGAGTAACACTGATTGCTTCTCAGTGTAGTGATGCAAGACATGATTATAGAGACAGCTAACTCTGTTGATGTACTGTGTTAGTATAATGCCACTTGATACCTCATTCATTTGATATATTAGATGGTGTAACACATCAACAAAAAAAAGTATTCACATAATTTCTTAAGATGGTACATTTCAGTAGCAAGGACGAATCCAGAGTAAAAGCTATGTCTGTGGCAGTGCCAAAATACCCCTTGGCTTTTGGTTTTTCATTTTAACAAACTGTTAGATTTAGATCATTCAAAACCAAGTAGACCCAAGAAATTAATACGAAGACAAACTCTTTCATGATCCTAAAAGGTCTGAATTACTGGACTGCTTCATAAATACATTTTCATGTAACTATAGTGTCCTTATATCCAAGATGGAATCCATGCTGCGGGTGGCTCCGGCCAAGAAAAGGCAGATACAGAAATGCAGCAGGGAAACTCCCTTCCCTCCCCAGGGGCACCTGTTCCAAACCCCACAGTGTAAATACATACACACACCCTGGATTAGTACAGTGAATGAAAGAAAGTGAAATATTTATTTACAGAGGAATGAATGGAGAAAAACAACAGTGTGATAAGATAGGGGGATCGGTTAAACTGGGTTACATCCAACATGGGCCCAGTGGTATCACAATATAAAAGGACAGAGGCCAAGGATAGAGACTCATCAGAGTTCAGGAATCCTAGGCAGAGTTTCAGTCCTGCAGTCAGTTTTGGGTGCTCCTGGTCATCTTTGGCAACAGTAAACTTTCCCCCACAACTCCTCCAATGCCCTCTTCTGCCCCTCTCTGCAGACCGACACAGAGCGATAACCTCCCCACTTAGCTAGCTACAGCCTCCCTCCTTATTCCCAATGTGAAGCCATACAATGCCCTGCCCTGCACAGGGATGGGAGGTGAACCCTATGAACGCACCTGTGAACTCCACATTTTCACTAACCAAGGACAGCAATTGTGAGTGGTGTGCCACAGAGGGAGAGGGGAGTGATGTCTTAAAGGGACATTTGTTTATTGGATCTTCCCACTGTGAGGTGAGAAACTGAGGCAAAGGACACTGCCCAACATACTGTGGGGAGGGTATTTGTCTATGTGCCCGTGGTTTTGAGTTGTGGTGTTTTCCCAAATTAATGCTGGTTCTCTTTTCCCTTCTAACCAAGGTTTTTTTTTTGTTGTACATGGACTCAGTGCTTGCGAAATGGGAAGTATTGCCTCTTAGAGACACCCAAAGGTGGTGTTTACTTTTTCCAGATTACTAGGTGGGGGTTGAGTGTTGTTAAGAGAACCCCCTAGCCACTGAACCTGCCCCTCATTTCTGCCAACTCCACCTGGCAGGATGGTTATTGAAACAAATGACTCATCTAAGCTCAAAGCTTGTGACAAGACCTAAAACGATATGTCTACATTGCATTTGAAAACCCACTGCAGCAAGTCTCTGAGCCTGGATTGACACACTTGGGCTTGCGCTACAATACTCAAAAACAGCATTGTGGATGTTATGGCTTAGGCTGGAGCTCAGGGTCTGAAACCCACCCCCCTTCCCAGCTTTCAGAGCCTGAGTTCCCGCCCGAGGTGCAGCATCCACGCTGATGTTTATAGCACTGTAGAATGAGCCCCATGAGCCAGAGTCTGGGCTCTGAGATTCACTGCTGTAGGTTTTAAAGTACAGTGTAAACATACCCAAAGAGAGGCTCAGTTTAAGAGTCTTAGGGGATGTCTACATAGCCTGCAGGAATGAGACTCCCAGCCTGCATCGACAGACTTAGGAGAGTGGTGCCTACACAAGCACTCTGGTTTCAGAGTGCTTGTGTAGGGTTTCAGAGCATAAGCTCCAGCCTGAGCTGTCAACACAATTCTTTGTATAGAGTGCTAGCATGAGCCCTGCTAGCCTAAGTCTATCGACCCAGGCTTGGAGATTTGCTCCTGCTAGGCTGTGTAGAAATACACTTGGGTAACTGGGTCCCAGATCATGAAGGGGTTTAAGAGAACTTCCTTCCATATGGAGACAGTAGTCATCCTGGGGGTATGGCTGCAGCTCTGCTGGCCCCTCTGCCCTGTCAGTATAGCTCTAGGAGCCATGCTACCAATTAAACCTTACTTGACACTTCATATTTCAATGCTTTTACTATTTCCCCTTCTGTATCTTTGAGGTAAAAAAAAATTTTAATGGTGTGTTTGCCATGGTACTAAGCAGGCTAAGATCTCTGTATACCAACCCTGAACTTTGTTTAAAACTGTTAAATGTTAAACAATAACTGGATTATGTTAATACTTTTCACTCTTTGGGTCCATATTTTCCATCTAAATTAATACATCAGCACTTAAAACAGTGGCATATTAGTGGGATTCAGTTGAACTGGACACATGTAAAGTGTGATGTATAAAGTGGAGGATTTGAAAGATACTTGAAGAATATGAACCAAATTCTGCTCTCAACATTTGAACAATTGCTTGAGGGCCAAATTCTTTCCAAAATTACAGCAATCTAATCCAGAGTAACACTAGTGAATTCAATGACATGTTGTCACAAGGCAGGTATACCCTGTTGACCCCTAGGGACAATATGGCCCCAGCCCTGCAGTCAAGTCCAAAGAACCACTCCTCCTCTCAGGGCTGTATAGCCTAACGGTCATGGGGGACTGCCCTTAGGTTCAGGGTAGTATGGCCTCATGGCCAGAGTCAATAGGACTGTCCTTCAATTCAGGATGGTCTGGCCAATTGGCTAAAGCCAATGGGACCGCCTTCTTCTGTGCAGGACAGTGTGGCTGAGCGGCCAGAGTCAATAGAACCACCCTCCAGAAGATAAGAACATAACAACATAAGAATGGCCAAAGGTCCATCCAGTCCAGTATCCTGTCTACCGACAGTGGCCAATGCCAGGTGCCCCAGAGGGAGTGAACCTAAAAGGTAATGATCTAGTGATCTCTCTCCTGCCATCCATCCCCACCCTCTGACATACATGGGAACACCATTCCTTACCCATCCTGGCTAATAGACATTAATGGATTTAACCTCCATGAATTTATCTAGTTCTCTTTTAAACCCTGTTATAGTCCTAGCCTTTACAACTTCCTCAGGCAAGGAGTTCCACAAGTTGAATGTGTGCTGTGTGAAGAAGAACTTCTTTTTATTTGTTTTAAACTTGCTATCCATTAATTTCCTTTGGTGGCCCCTAGTTCTTATATTATGGGTACAAGTAAATAACTTTTCCTTATTCACTTTCTCCACATCACTCATGATTTTATATACCTCTATCATATTCCCCCTGAGTCTCCTCTTTTCCAAGCTGAAAAGTCCTAGCCTCTTTAATCTCTCCTCATATGGAACCTGTTCCAAACCCCTAATAATTTTAGTTGCCTTTTTCTGAATTTTTTCTAATGCCAGTATATCTTTTTTGAGATGAGGAGACCACATCTGTATGCAGTATTCAAGATGTGGGAGTACCATGGATTTATATAAGGGCAATAAGATATTATCCGTCTTATTCTCTATCCCTTTTTAATGATTCCTAACATCCTGTTTGCTTTTTTGACTGCTGCTGCACACTGCGTGGACGTCTTCAGAGAACTATCCACGATGACTACAGGCGGGATGAGGTGCTCTGGCCTGAGGGGCCAAAGTTAATAGGACTGTCCTTCAGATCGGGGTAGTACGGCCTAGGGGCCAGGCAGGGGGTGGGATGGCAGCCAGTCTCTCTCTACTCCACCTGGTCCCAGCCCACGGCCCTAGAAGTGTCAGATGTATCTGCTACTGAGTCAGCAGGGATCCCTCCAAAACATAAGAACATAAGAATGGCCGTACTGGGTCAGACCAAAGGTCCATCTAGCCCAGTATCCTGTCTACCGACAGTGGCCAATGCCAGGTGCCCCAGAGGGAGTGAACCTAACAGGCAATGATCAAGTGACATGCTGACTCTGCTGCCAGTTCCACAACCAGATCAATGTCCAGTTCCCCTGGGCTACTTCCTGCCCTGTCTTCCTGCTCAGTCCTTGGGTTCTCTGGGATAGCCAACAGGTGAAGCTCCCGACAACTCCTTCTCATGGGCTTCCATGGCCAGCCAGGTGCCTGGGTCTTGGCGTGCCTGGCCTCTGCAACCCAAGGCGCCAACAGCTCCCGGGTAGGAGTCTGCAATGCACATCCTTTCTCCTCAGTAGTCCAGGCAGACTGATCTGGGCTGCTCCCTTTTATACTGTGGTTCCAACTGGAACCTGCCTAGCAGAGGCAAGGGGGTGTGGCTTCCTCAGCCCACAGTATGGGGTTAACCCCTTCCTGTCCAGTGTGGAGCAGGTATATCCCATCTCACACGCACCTATATGAAGGCAGAATCTGATCCTGTGTATCTAAAGCAAAACTATTCTGAAGCAAACAATTAGAATAAAGTACAAAGAGCTGCATCCCATAGGACCTCTGGCTTACATAGGGCTTAGATTTTGCTGGAAAGGAAAACTAATGAGAAGAGGATTTTTTTCCCCCTTCATTTTCTTTCAATGTCATGGTTGGCCTGTGACAGTTAAAGTATGACTAGCACAGAGAGATTCAGTGACATTTAGCATATGTTAATGAAGTGCCAGAAATAGTGCATGGGGATTGACTGGAGGCTGCTATTTTATATATTCACAAGAAGTTTCATCTGAAACTCAAACTGAGAACTGTTTTTTATGGACTTTAGCCTAACAAAGCACTAAAACAGCAGAAAGTGGCTTTGCTGAACTGCTGATTAGTAAGGACATGAGCAGAATTTATTGTGCCATTTTGTCAGCATTATGATAGATGTTAATACAGTCAAATGCTCCACTGTTGTTTTGTAACAGCTAGTTTTTCCCCTGCTGAATAGTAGTTTTGCAATCACTGCATCAATAATTACGATGTAAAATATTTGATATAGTATTAGATAAAAAGTAAACAGAACTTGCACTGGAAGTTGCATCAGAATGTAATAAATTCACTTGATCCTCACTGGGCTTTTCAGAGAGAGGTACTTGAGATAGCAGATTGTCTCAGATGAAACTGCCATCTGGAAATTTTGTGAGGAGACTGATTATGACTGAGATTTAAAGGGATACTTAAAGGAAAAAAAAGCAGTACTTGAAGGAAAGAAATTTCCATGACTAATTTAAGAGCAAAATTGATTTTAAGGAAGTTACAGAAAAATTAGATATGTTGGAGCATTCAATTATAAGGCCCAATAGTGTATTGTATGTGTTGAAGGATACGTAGAGCTGCACATCATCTGCATATTGCTGGCACTTATGCCCATGTCATCAGTTCTCCTAGTGGTTGCAAGTACACATTGGTTTGATGAACCAATCCTTTTATAGATTCCTAGTAAGCATTATTTTCAATTACATCTAAACCAAGCTACACCCATGTGGCAATGGCTCATAAGTGGGCAGGAGGCAGGTGAGAGCGTGAGTAATGAGGAAAGACTTGGGTAGAGATTCTGCCACAGGGTTGGCTTAAATTAATCTTTATTACATATTCCCTGTTGCCAGTACTGTGATCTAGGAAGTAGATTAGAATCCATTGAACTGTATAGTGTAAAGTCATTGTCAAGAGCGCTGAGAAACTGGGATGGATACATTTCTATTGTAAGTATAGTATTATGTATGTATGTATCAATAAATAAATAAATAAATACATAAATTTTTAAAAGAAATGTACCATTCAGTATTTTGAATACTTGTACCATGTCCTTTTTTACTTGACTCCTCTGTAAACAGTGTTAATCTTTTCTATCTCTCTTATCCTAATCATTCTCAATGTCCATCTCTAAACCTCCTCTATTTCTGCTGTATCTTTTTTGGAGCTAGGGAGATCAGAACCATAGCTATTATTCCATCAATTCAGAGAATGACATGATTCTACTTGCAGTCTCACTTTTATCCCATTCTTCATTTATCCTAACATCTTGATTGCTTTTTTAACTGCTGCTGCACACGAAGCAGAAGTTTGCAATGACCTGTTCACAGTGATGCCGAGGTCTATTTTCTGAATGGTTACAGTTAATTTAGAACCGAGCAGTGTAGAGGAGTGGGTCAGTTTATTCCTTTAAGTGTGTTTTACCTTGCATTTGTCAGCATTAAGTATGCTTAATTCCCTTTACAATTAATTGGAGCCACATGAATATAAGTGCAGAGGATGTATTCACTCATGTCACTTTGAGATGATGGTAATGGCAATAATAGCTAGGTCTTATCTAGTGCTTTTCATCAGTAGGTCTCATTGAAAACCAAATTTTAAATGAACCCCTGATGCAACTGTGATGATTCTCTTGGGGTACCTAGAGCTGTGAGTCATTGCTATCCATTAGCCTCAGCAACTGGGAGTTTTGCTGCTGCTAAGTTCTGTGTCAGCTTCCTGACACACCAGCTTTCTGTCTTGCCATCAAGATCTACAGGACTCTGCAAGTCCAAACCTTGTCTTGCAGGTAACAACCAGTGAATCCCAACTCCTGAGTTCTCCCAGGATGTCTTTCTGCAGTGTCCAATCCCTGTCACTGAACACTCACAGAAGTTATTAAGTTCACTGCCTCCAGAGAGACAATATGTACATCAGCCTGTTAGGTTAGCTGAGGACACTCTCTCTCCAGTTTAATACACAGCACTGAGATGGTTCAAAAACATATTCATGTTTTATTATAAAACTAAGAACAAAGATTTAAGTGATAATAGGTTAGAATGAGACAGGCATAGCTACAAGTAAACAAAACAAAACATGCCCTCTAGTGACTAAAACTTAATTTCAGCAAGTTACAATCTTTGTATAAGTAGGTTTTTCACCTATAGTCAGTTTCCTTTGCCTCCCAGGTCAAGAAGGTCCACTTTTCATGAACTCAAAGGGTGCTGCACCCCTTAATCCCCTAAGTGATGGATGACTCAAATGTCTCTGTGCCTCCTTTACATTCCCCCAAAGTTCATTGTTTCTGTTTGAAGAGCCAGGAAGGCTGCCTGAGGGTCCAGACTCCATGCCCCATCATGATGGTTAAGTAGTCATCTCCCCCACTTGTTAGCTTGATTGTTTTGTTTACCTCATATATAAATGTACATTTCACTGTCCTTTGTGATCAAGATGGTCAGACAAGTAAATACTTATTCCTTTGTCTAGGGCAGGCTGGGCTTAATGTGTTGCCTGACAAATGCATTTTACGAACATCTTTCCAGCACACATTTATCATTCTTTATACACACCCCGTACATATGTGTCACACAATGATTTTCGGGGCCTGCACATTACCAATTTTGACACTTTACATGACCCCTTCTAGCTACAGATTATGACAACAGTATGTTGGGGCAATGAGCATGTCAGGCCTGATGTGAGTTATGGTATGGTGTGCCCTCTGCCAGTTCACATTGAAGGCCACCCAGGGTCATAGCACAACCAAAATGAAACTGCTGTCTTCTGTGCTCAAGCCAATTACTTTTATCCATGAGGTACAGAAAGTCTTTGATTAAAAAAACCCCATAACTATTTCAGATGTTAGTTTTCAGATGTTAAATTAACCACTAGAGACAGTCCATACAGCCCTATTACTTTAATGGAAAGGTTGATAATCAATGGCAAATGAAATATATAATGTCTGAGTTCAGGGCAAATATTCCTCAGGTATCAAATTATGGCCATATTCCCTAATTACTGGCTCTGCTCTTTCCCCCAGATCAAACCTCTTTATAATTTCTGTAGTTTCGTCCTCTTTAGTGTTAGCAAAATATACTCTTTGCCCTCTATTAATACCCTTTCCCAAGGCAAGGTTATCTCTCACCCTGATGCTCTCTGTACTCACTCCAGTCTGTCTAAAATTATGCTTCTAAAATCATCTTCATCTCTAGACATGACAAACACATTATGGTCCTCTGATTCCCTACAGTAGCCTGCTGCCTCAAATTACTGCATCAAATTGAGCCTCATATACAAAGCCCTACATCACTTTGCCCCCATCTACATCTCTCCTTTCATGTCTCTATCTTCTCCCTTCTGCTCCCTACACTCTTCCAAACCACTGAAGCTGCACAGATGTAACGGAGTCAGAATTTGGCCTGTAGAAACTTTAGTATTTAGCAAATTAGGCAGGAGTGAAAAGGATCACAGCTTGATTCTCAGATACCAGCTCGAGTTTCCAGGGATGGCAGTTAGAAAAACCATCTATTTACTTGTAAACTGAGAAATTTGATTTGGAAGCCATTGAGACATGATAATCATGGAAACCCATGACGCCACTTTTAAAGTTTATTTATTTTTTGGTAGCGAGTTAAGTTTCAGAGTAAAACTGCTCTTTCAATCCATCATCAAACTTTACATAAGAGAGGTACTTATCCTGATGGGCTTTTAATACATACCATAGCCCTGTAGATCAACAGTATAAGTAAAAGGAGAAATAAGAGTAAGGTTTTTAATTCTTCCAGACTGGATTAATCCATTTTGATTTTTTACAAACAAAAAATTTCAATCATGCTATAAGAGATATATAGTATTATTGTCTGAATAGGCTGGACTGGGTGACTTCTTGACATCCCTTCCAGCCCAACATTTCTATTTGATAGAGAATTAGAGAAAAGCTGCTGCTCCCACAGAGGGCAAACAGTTTATCAAAATTTGAGACGTTTTGGCCACAGCAAGAAATGACTGGCCTTAAAAAATAAAACACATAACAAGTAATTGGACATGTACTGAAGTTGTTTATTTTTAAAGTATCTTTTATGTATATAGACATTTAAAAGATCTTAGTTTGACCTATGTGACCTATTTTCTACCTTGGCATACATTGAGCCAGATCCATAGCTGGTGGAAATGAATACAGCTCCACTGAAGTCAATGGTGCCAATTTCCATCAGCTGAAGGTCTGGCCCAGTGCATTACTCACTCGTGTCCCTGGGAAATTAAAAAAAAAAGATAAATATTTCATTATGGCTAGGTGTGTTCTAGAATTCCAGTACCTCTGTTTAATCAAAAATAGACTTTGTGGGCTAAATTGTGGCTTTAAGCCATAGCTGCACAGTAGGAAGAAGTGTAATGGTGCACTTCCCCATCAGGAGCCAGGCACAAAGCCTGTAGGAGCTTTAAGTGTGCAGTATGCATTCCTCCTCGCTAGCTACTCTCTCCTTACTGAGGAGTCAATTATGAATTCAGAGTATTGGACTAATGCATCCATAGTGACTTGATTGTATTACAGTTGCTACCATAAAATGATAGATACATTAAGGGACAGAATTTCAGTGCTATTCCTTCTTTTGTGCATCCAATTTAGCACCTGCAATTACTTATGGACACAATTCTTCCATTTAGCTAAACTCTTGATTACGCTCTCAAATCAGTTACTTAGTCGATGTCTACAGTGTCAGCAACATGTTGGGTATGTGTAGTTACACTCCACAGTGAAAAGCAAGCTGCAGCCACACTGCAGTGTATAGCTACATGTGTCAATGAAAGGCTCTGGCCAGTGGGAGGCAGTGGGGTAAGGCTCCAGCAGTGGAGAGCTGTTTTTCCCTGTGGTGAAGAAGACTCCAGTAGTGGGGAGATACTCCAGGAGTGGGACACTACACTGCTAAAAATAGCAGATTAGATGCGGGGAGGCATTGCTTGGGTTGTAGAGAGTGATGCAGGGTACATACCCCAGGGACATCCCCACAGGTTTCAGATGCTTCTTTACTCACCTAAGCAGTGCCTCACCATCTCCACTGTTATTTATACCATAGGCACTGACTTCTAGTTTTCCCCTGGGATGCTTCACCCCTGTTCTGCCCGAGGCCCCACCCCCAATCCACCCCTTCCCCCAAGGCCCTGCCCTCGCTCTGCCTCTTCTTGCCCCGCCCCCTCCATGCCCTTGCTCTGCCTTTTCCTGCCCCCACTCTACCCCCACCCCGAGGCATCTGCCTGCCTGCTGCTTTCCACCTTCTCCCCTAGCTGCCAAACAACTGTGGCTGGTGAGTGCTGACCACTCACTATCTTTTTTCTTTGGTTGTTCCAGCATCGGAGCACCCAGGAGTCAGCGCCTATGATTTATACCCATGCTAGGCAGACGTGCGGCATGTGTATTCTATTTGCATCTCTAAGTGCAGTGTAGACATACCTTTAGACTGAAAAATAGCAGGATTTGCACATTGTATCAACTGAAGATGCAAATACACCCACAAAAAAGGGAGGCCAAGACAAGCCCACTTTAAATAGCATGGCCTAAAGTTATAAATGTATTGCTATTTCTTTAAGTAAATATAGGATCCCTCTTCAAGCAGCTGCATCTGTGGCATCAGCTCATTCTCCCTGGCTTTCTGAATTCCTATGTGATGAATTGGGTGAGGGTCTGGGAACTCACATCATTCCCCCACTAACTTTGGTGGGCAATCTGCTCAGAAGTTAACATATCCTGAGAAGTATTAACTTCTGAGCTGAGCCTTCTTGTACTGTGGAACTATGGAAGGTTCAAGGACAGTCAAAAGCTAGAGAGTCCCAGGAAGCTACGTCCTGGTGTCAAGACAGAGGTAGGACCTTCACTTGGATTGCCCTCCATTGAATCCTGAGATGTGCTTATTTCAGGAGATCTGTGGAGCTTGGGAACTGAATCCCTTTGCTTCTGCCATATGGGTGGCAAACCCCAACCAGCCATCCAACCTGGCCCCTCCCAGTGAAGAAGTGGGGGAAACCCCATGAGGTGAACTTCTGATTTCCTTCCTCCAGTCTTTGCTTGCTCACATAGGTTTTCCCATGGGGTGGGATGATTTAGGCCATAAATCTCACTATAGGGATACTCTGAAAGTAAACAAATGAAGATAAACAATATTGCCAAAAGAGGCATCTAGGAATTGGACAGTTGGTATCAGAATTAGCTCAAAGCCATCTGGAAGTCTTTGTAAGGAGGAATTGGCTAGCAGTCTAGCTCTAGAAGGAAAAAAATGTTGGGTATTTTTTTCCCCAGCACTGTGAGTTTTTAAAAAAATTGTAAACAGCGAAACTTGCCAAGTACATTAACAGAATGGAAATGTACAAGCACGTAATATTGATTTCAGATTCAGATGTCTCTTGTTTTATTTTTAATTATGATTGGAAGTTAAATGAAACAGTTATTTAAAACATTAATATGGTTACTGTGTATCTCACTGACATGTATCTGCTATTTTTACTACAGAGTGGCTAGATACTCTCAGCCCTGTATTATCCCCTCTCCTGGAAAAAGCAGACTAAAAGCTTTGTGAGATTGACTGTACAGAAGAAATGGCAGCGTTTCCCTTGAGAGGGAAGGGGTTAGTAGCCAGGTGAAGGGGGATAACTGCAAAGACTCAGGAGAGAGACAAGGTGGGTGAGGTAATATCTTTTATTGGACCAACTTCTGTTGGCAAGAGAGACAAGCTTTCAGGCTATACAGAGCTCTTCTTCAAGTCTGGGAAATGTTTCCTGAAGACCTGAAGAAGAGCTCTGTGTAAGCTCAAAAGCTAGTCACTCTTCCCAACAGAAGTTGGTCCAACAAAAGGTATTACCTCACCCACTTCATCTCTCTAATATCCTGGACCAACACAGCTACAACAGCACTACATACAGGTCCTAGACCTGTGTCTCAGGAGCCCCAGATGATGTGCTTCCTCTCTGCTGCTTACTTGTCATATGCATGGCGGCTCTGCCAGCTCAGGAATGCTCCAGCATTGCTCCAGAGTGTCTTATCCACACACTGCCCTCACCCCCTCTGTGAGCTGGAAGAGGTATGGGACTGCACTGAGCCCATTAAACATCAATAAGGATTTCCACCAATAGGCTGGATACTCCCTTACCAGGGCAACCACACCTAAAATCCTGTAGAATGCTTATGGGTACAGGGTACTGCAGGCTGGGGAAAGGATGCACATGCAATATAAGCTCTGAACTTCTCCTTTCACAAGTTTTGCCTCCTGTCTGCTAGGATTTCTTTTCCTTTGCTCTCCTCTGCACTATGCTGTGGAGGGCAACATCTAGCCCTTGGTAATTAACTTAAAATCGTTCCTTTGTATCTAGCTTTTCCAGCACACACATGATGATATGCGAGATCAGCCCCTCCTCTGAGAGCTAGGTAACAGTTATGCAACATGTGTAGGACCTTGGGTCTGATCCAAATACAAATGAAGTCAATGGGTGTCTTTTCATTGACTTCTGTGGCTTTCAGTCAGGCCCCTTGACTTCAGCAGAAGTTTCTTGTATGTTAACTTCTTTCTTTGTTTAATTAAGATACTCATTTCAGTTAAGTTGGTTATTTTTTAATTTAACCTGCACATCACTTTGCTTGAAGTCACCAGACGTGAGGATTTATCTGCAATATAATGAATAATCTCTTGGTCAAACTGGAGTGGAAAACAGATTTAGTCATGGCCAACCTCTGAAGAATCCCATTGTTTGCAGCAGTCCAATTTAATTTGAAGCATCTCGTATCAACTGCTATTGATAAGTGTAATATTTCACCACTATGAAACCTGATGAGATAAAATTACATTTTCATTGTAAAATCCGATTCAGTTGTTGAAATGATGAGCTAGTAACGTATTGTATTTCATTATGTATTTTGCTAAGGCAAGTGCATGCCTGGTGATTTAATAGTAGACTGTAGGTGGTCGGGCTTTTCTTTTAATGCAGAATTAGATAAGAATGGCCTGTGATTCATGCACTGCCAGTGTGTCTAAATTTAATCTCTCCATCTCTGGCTACTATTAAAATTGGGCAATAGCTGGCATAGTTTGAATCTGCAAGATTGTTAATAATGGCCATTAAAAACTCATTATTTTGCAAGGGACTGTAGTTGAAGACAGTTGTTTGTCTATGTAACTTGGCTAAAATGAGATTACTTATATTTGAAAGATTAATCTGTGACCTTTAAGTGCATATAACACAATTATAGAAGTTAAGACATACAAGAAAAATACTATTGTATGCCGTGATCTCTATTCAGGATGGCACTTATGTGTGTAATTAAGTCCCATTGAAGTCAATGAGATTTAAGCATGTACCTAAAGTTAAGCACATGCTTAAATGAGGTCTTGAAGAGGGATGGATTTAAGCACATGCTTAAGTGTTTTTCTGAATCAGAACTCTAAAGGGAAATAAGTTTAAGTGCATCAGTTGGATCAGTGCTTAGTTATCTACACTGATGCAGGCTAAAAATCTCTTATGGTAAATACATAGATTTTGCCCATTAATTAGGTGGAGAATCCAATTTCAAACTTTTTGCCTGGCTTCATTAATTTTGAATTCCATTTGTGTCCAAAGAGGCTTTGGAAACACTGAAAACTTTTAAAAAAGTTATTAAAGTTTTGTACAATTATGGAATCTCCAAGGTCTTCAGCCTGAAAATGTTTTCAGCTTAAAAATAAATAAATAAAAGTAGAGACTAATATTTGTTTACACAAAAGATTTAAAGCTGAGGTTCTCAATTTGGGATTTAGAAGACATTGTAATAACACCAGAGGAACATAAGCATTCTAGCAATTTTCCCCTCATGTTTATATATGGAGCTATACCTATCTCATAGAACTAGAAGGGACCTTGAAAGGTCATCAAGTCCAGTCCCCTGCCTTCACAGCAGGACCAAGTACTGTGAGATTTTTGCCCTAGATCCCTAAATGGCCCCCTCAAGGATTGAACTCACAATGCTGGGTTTAGCAGGCCAATGCTCAAACCACCGAGCTATCCATCCCCATTTTGTTCAGTCTTTCTTGGACTTTTTCTTTCTTTCTTGCATACTTCAGTTTCCAAAGTATCACAAAAGACTTCAGGTATGGGTTATTTCCTCACTGGAAGTAAAATAAATTGCCACAAATATAGAACACTATATCCTGGGCTACTTGGTTGATAAGTAGGTATACTCTTGAGTAGGGATATTAGACAACAGAGCAATATGCAATTTATAACTCACATGTATAGAATAGCACTAAATCTAACAGCTGTGTTCAACCCTGAGCCAGCCAATTTTCTTTTGATTGATTCTTCCATTCTTCCATGTACCAACAGCTGTGAGAGTCTGGTTCTAATTCTTTATTAGCTTACACCTTGTGTATCATAGAATCATAGAATCTCAGGGTTGGACGGGACCTCAGGAGGTCATCTAGTCCAACCCCCTGCTCAAAGCAGGACCAAACCCAACTAAATCATCCCAGCCAGGGCTTTGTCAAGCCTGACCTTAAAAGCCTCTAAGGAAGGAGATTCCACCACCTCCCTAGGTAACCCATTCCAGTTCTTCACCACCGTACTAGTGAAAAAGTTTTTCCTAATGTCCAACCTAAACCTCCCCCTCTGCAACTTGAGACCATTACTCCTTGTTCTGTCATCTTCTACCACTGAGAACAGTCTAGATCCATCCTCTTTGGAACCCCCTCTCAGTTAGTTGAAAGCAGCTATCAAATCCCCCCTCATTCTTCTCTTCTGCAGACTAAACAATCCCAGTTCCCTCAGCCTCTCCTCATAAGTCATGTGCTCCCCCTAATCATTTTTGTTGCCCTCTGCTGGACTCTCTCCAATTTATCCACATCCTTCTTGTAGTGTGGGGCCCAAAACTGGACACAGTACTCCAAATGAGGCCTCACCAGTGCTGAATAGAGGGGAATGATCACGTCCCTTGATCTGCTGGAAATGCCCCTACTTATACAACCCAAAATGCCATTAGCCTTCTTGGCAACAAGGGCACACTGTTGACTCATATTCAGCTTTTTGTCCACCGTAACCCCTAGGTCCTTTTCTGCAGAACTGCTGCCCAGCCATTCAGTCCCTAGTCTGTAGCAGTGCATGGGATTCTTCCGTCCTAAGTGCAGGACTCTGCACTTGTCCTTGTTGAACCTCATCATATTTCTTTTGGCCCAATCCTCTAATTTGTCTAGGTCCCTCTGTATCCTATCCCTACCCTGCAGCGTATCACAACCTCTCCCCCCAGTTTAGTCATCTGCAAAACTTTGCTAGTGCAGCACACCACACCATCCTCAGATTGTTAATGAAGATATTGAACAAAACCAGCTCAGCACCCGACTGGGGGGGACTCCCACATACTGGGCTGCAAACTAGGCATGGAACACCATTGACTACCCGTTGAGAGCCTGACCATAGCCAGTTTTTTTATCTCCATCCATCATCATCATCAGCCCATACTTTTTTTAACTTGCTGGCAGGAATACTGTGGAGACTGTATCAAAAAAAAGCTAAAAAGAAAAGAAAATAACATCCACTACTTTCCCCTCATCCATCTCTCGGTTATCTCAAAATAGAAGGCAATAGGGGTAGTAGGCATGACTTTGCATTGCTGACAATCTGACTGTTGTGATCACATCACTTTCACTTCTTTAAGTGGTTCAGAGTTGTTCTCTGAGCACTCTGTTCCATGATTTCAGGGACTGACTGAGGACTGACTGTGTGTCTGTCTCAGTCTCACCTGGATTCTTTTTTTTTTTTTTTAAAGATGGCACTTTTTTTTTTTTTTTCATCTGACCCCTCCCGACCCGCATCATTTTTTTTTTCAATGATAATGGCCAATGCATCTCAAATCCCAATCTCAACTCTTTTTCGGGATGCAGCACATCCATCCGGCCCCTTGTGCTCATCCCATTTTGCTTCTCCATATTCCTAGTTTTCTTTCCTTTCTCTTCCTGGAGCACTCCCTCCCTCCCCCAGAGTGCAGCTGCAGTGCAGCTGTCTGAGAGTGTGAAGAGAAGACCTTGTTGAAAAAAAAAAGCAAAAAAGCTTTTCTCCACATCCTCTCTCTCCCCTCTCTCACCACATTCTCCCCCTTCCCTCCAGGGCTTTCACTTTTTTTTTCTTTGTTTCTTCTTGCCCTATAGAAACCTAAACCCTCCTTCCTCTCCTCTCCCTAACGCTGCCCTGCAACTGCTTTTCTCCTCCTCACCTTCTCAATCTTTCTGCATCCTCCCTGCTTACTTCTCCTCCTTATTTCCTCCTGTCTTCCATTTGTTGTTTGTTTTTTTTGTTTTTGTGTTTTTTTTAAGTTTGTTTTTTTGCCCAAGCCTGTTGGTTGCCTTTTTTTGCCTCTTTTATTTTCTTTTCTTCCACAACATTCAATTTTTTTCTTTAAACCTCAGCCAGCTTTCTTTAAAAGCATTCCCACTTCCCATCTCTCCTTTTCCCCATCATGTCATTCTCAGGGGAGTCTGCAGTTCTTCTCTCTGCTGAGTCTCTGTCTCTCTTCTCTCTGCTCTTCTGCTCTCTCTCTTTCTTGTGTCAGTCCTTGTGTCTCGACCACTCACTCGACATTGTCACTGCCTTCCAGGTTCCCATCCACTATTGCTTCCTCTACTATTTCTTCCCTGTTCGTGAGCAGCAGGTCAAGAAGAGCTTTTCCCCTAGTTAGTTCCTCCAGCACTTGCACCAGGAAATTGTCCCCTACACTTTCCAGAAACTTCCTGGATTGTCTGTGCACTGCTGTATTGCTCTCCCAGCAGATATCGGGGTGATTAAAGTCACCCATGAGAACCAGGGCCTGTGATCTAGCAACTTCTGTTAGTTGCTGGAAGAAAGCCTCGTCCACCTCATCCCCCTGGTCTGGTGGTCTGTAGCAGACTCCCACCACGACATTACCCTTGTTGTTCATACTTCTAAATTTAATCCAGAGACTCTCAGGTTTTTCTGCAGTTTCATACTGGAGCTCTGAGCAGTCATACTGCTCTCTTACATACAACGCAACTCCCCCACCTTTTCTGCCCTGCCTATCCTTCCTGAACAGTTTATATCCATCCATGACAGTACTCCAATCATGTGAGTTATCCCACCAAGTCTCTGTTATTCCAATTACATCATAATTCCTTGACTGTGCCAGGACTTCTAGTTCTCCCTGCTTGTTCCCCAGGCTTCTTGCATTTGTGTATAGGGATGTAAGGTAACTCACTGATCGCCCTGGTGTCCCAGTATGGGGCAGGAGCCCTCCCCTCTTGCACTCACCTACTTGTGCTTTCTCCCGATATCCCACTGCCCCACTTACCTCGGGGCTTTGGTCTCCTTCCCCCGATGAACCTAGTTTAAAGCCCTCCTCACTAGGTTAGCCAGCCTGCTTGCAAAGTTGCTCTTCCCTCTCTTCGTGAGGTGGAGCCCGTCTCTGCCTAGCAATCCTTCTTCTTGGAAGACCATCCCATGGTCAAAGAATCCAAACCCTTCTCTCCGACACCATCTGCGTAGCCATTTGTTGACTTCCACGATTCGACGGTCTCTACCCTGGCCTTTTCCTGCCACAGGGAGGATAGACGAGAACACCACTTGTGCCTCAAAAACCTTTATCCTTCTTCCCAGAGCCACGTAGTCTGCAGTGATACACTCAAGGTCATTCTTGGCAGTATCATTGGTGCCCACGTGGAGAAGCAGAAAGGGGTAGCGATCTGAGGGCTTGATGAGTCTCGGCAGTCTCTCCGTCACATCATGAATCCTAGCCCCTGGCAAGCAGCACACCTCTTGGTTTTCCCGGTCAGGGCAGCAGATAGATGACTCAGTCCCCCTGAGCAGAGAGTCCCCGACCACCACCACCCTCCTCCTCCTTCTCTTGGGAGTGGTGGTCGTGGAACCCCCATCCCTAGGACGGTGCATCTCATGCCTTCCAATCAGTGGAGTCTCCTTCTGCTCCTTCTGCTCTGTGTAGTTATTTATGTCTGGGCAAAAGCAGCATAAAATTATTACAGGTGTATATTAGCGGAGAATTCAGATTTAATTACCGTATTATACACTCACTTTGCACAGGTATAAATCACTACACAAGCTGCAAGGTACTGTAGATCAGGCCCTAAGTCTTAACTTCTCCCCACACATTTTTTAATATTTCTTAAGGGCACATGCTTAGGTTGTCATACTAACTCATGTACCCTTTAGCCACCCTATCCATGTGTCAATTAAAAACACTCTGGGGTTGAGGGTTTGTCTGGAGGATCCATGTTAGGGATACCTCCCTAACTATAGCTGTTTTGGTTTACAAAAGGAAACCCATCTGATTTCAGTAATCCTCTCTCTCAACCACCAGGAATCAAACCTCTTTTGAAGCCTCTGTTTGTTTTCACTTACATACCTTCAAGCACTCAGCTGTTAATCCAACTCATTAGCGAGCATTTGGGGCATACAGTCACAGTTAATCACTTCTGTGGGTTCCCATCTTAGATAACTATTAAAACCTATGAATCTGTGCATAATATCTTCAATACGGATATTAGTTTCATACCTTTACAACATTTCCTACCCACACATAGTTTGTGACAAGCTTTCCTTAAATATACCACTTAATCACTGCCTCTGTTTTCTCTCACTTCATCTATTGACTTTGTAATGGTGTTATTTAGTGTGGAAAAGCATTTTTGGGGAGAGTTTGTATGAAAAGACACTATATAAAATAAATTGTATTGCATTATAATTTCTATACTTGCTGGGAATACTGCCTTAGGTTATAAGCTTGCAATTGTAAAATTTCAGTACAGAAGGCGGAAAGGTGGTTATTCAAGGAATATATTTTCTGTCTATAGCATTTATATCTGTACTGTCATTTTCTGCCATAGCTTGTCCAATTTATATATCTCAAATCTCACAAACATACATGGTGTTCATGATGGATACAATTGCTGCACTTGGCAGCCTGTTTCCCACCTTAATTTTCTTCTACCTAAAGAAATTTCTGCTGAACATCCTGCTTCTGTAGTAGTTGGTCCACAGACCTTGTCCAGAACAATCATTGTTCTTAAAGGGGATGAAATCTCCTTTTCTCCAGTCAGTGAGGGATATTGTATTAGGTGCTCCACACCAAGCCTTCCTGCAGAGCAGTATCTCTGCTTATGTCCAGTCCATTTGCCATGCTAAGACTGACATCAGCACACCCTATTGAATATGCTCTTTTCTGAAATCTCTTGCTTTTAAAATCAGCCAGAAAATGTTGTGTATAACAGTCATTTGCCTCCACCTTCCCTAATAAATTCTGCAAATGCTAGAAGAATAAATAAGAGTTCTGTCTGACCTTAGGATGCAAATGCCCCATGGCTTTTTTAGCCTTATTTTCCTTTGCTGCAATGTCTTGTATGGCCACTGCTTTCCTAGTTGCTGAGGCTTTCTGCACCTCCTAATTGCTTATGCATTCATTGCTTAATTTTGTTACAGCGTTGCTTTGATTTGTTCACACTGCCTCTTATTGAGCAAGAGCAGTGAGACAACTTCGCTTAACACGATACTGCCATGCAGAAGAGACTGTATGGTGTTGTTATCAGACAATTATAGGCCTGGGTGTTTCAGCCAATCATCACGACCACAACTTGTTTTGCCTATTGTCTGCATTCAGATCACCTCAAGTGGTGGTCTTGTCAGAGCTGGTAAGCAAGGCAGGGCTGGGCTGCAGCAGTGCTTGGATGGAAGCCCTCTAGAGAAAACCAAGGCAGAAGAAAAGCTGAGTTGATAATTCAGAGGGTAACATTTGTTCCCCCCAGTGTGTACTGAACCAGCACACTCAGTGTTAGCAACACATAATTTTATTGTGTGCCATGCTATTTGGTGTTCTTAAAGCCATAGTGTCTAGATTCATGTGATTAGGTGAGAATCTCAGATTTCATTTTTTTTTTAAAGAATAAATTTCTAACCCTGCTGATTGCAGAAAAAAGTCTGGAAAACATGACCTCAGTGCACTAAAGCTCAAAAAGCAAATAGGAAAAAACCCCTCAAAATTTATCCATTTTTTTAAAAAAAATCTCATGATTATTAAGCCAATCTTGTGATTTCTGGAGTCTGACTCACGATCTGGGAGGTTGGCAATACTGAGCATTGTGCTGGTGCAGGGGCGCTACCTTTCTGGGGAGACATACAACCAGGTCCTGACTGTCATGGTTACAGGCTACACCTCTGACCCCTCTCTGGTCTTTCCAGTGCACTTCCTCTATTCACAGGCCTCAAGCTATTACTTTTTGGGGGTGGGAGGGACGACAATGTGGTTCTCCACTTTTAAACTGGGTCCTGCATTATAGCATCCTGTGTATTGACCTTATCCTGCAGGTTGGACTGGATTCAGGCACCTGCAGTTATTTCCTTCAGTGACCAGTGCATTACAATTAATCAAAACAGTTTTTGTAAAAATAGTTACTGTACATTCTTAAGAGTAGGAACAAAGTCTAACTTAAGGATTTATAAAACAACAAAAAGTCTTCATGCATGTCCATCTTACCTAGAGTCCTAGATCGGCCTATCTTACTCTACACCCCTAGCCTCTGTGGCGCTGGGTCTCAGTCTTCCCTTTAATGCTCTCTCCACTTATCCTTGAATTCCTGTCTTTAAATCCAGCCAAAATTCTTTCTTCTCAGTTTTCAGGGCATGGATTTAGTACCCCAAACTTGTTTAATGAGCTTTATGGGGGGCTGATCCAGGGCATCAAAGTGAATGGCTGTTGAATTGTCACTCAAGTGTTTGCTACGAAGCATATGTCTGAATCCACCTCCCCCTTTCTGGTTGTATTTCCTGACACTTCTGTTGTTAAATTAACTCAATATATGCATACAGTAAACATCACAATAACCCAATCAAGATACAATATTCATAAATTAGTACAGACAGTTCCAAATCCATAACACTGACCACTTGTCATGACAGATCCTATGTTTGAAAAAAGTGGAGGGGCAGGGGGTTAACACAGCTGTCTTGGAACAATCTCATGTTCAGTATTGTAGTTACAATCTAGCCCTAAATCCTACCTTCAGTTTCCACTGGATATGCTATTCTTCAAGAACTATCCTATATTTTCATGTAGTGCTGATATACACTATTAAACTATTGCCACAATTATCCTCAGAGTTGGCCGTGCTTCAGTGGGGGACAAAGTGGTTACTATTTGGAGACCTTTAAGCATCAGTTCAGGAACAGTTGCAGAGTGCTTCTATCTCTATTTGGCTGGAAAGTGATATCTACAAATGCAAGAGGAGAAATACTCACACACTGTTCTGACCCCTTATGCCAGGTAAAAAGGATGAAAAGACATAAAAGGGCCCTAAAAGCCCAATATCTAGCCAGGGAAGGATTTCCCTGGTGGAGGAACTGTGGAACACAGCCATAAGTCTGCCTTCTGAGGATCCCCTACCCAATGCTGGCATAGAGGGTATGCCAGGGAAGGACTGCAGCTTGCACAGCTGTGAGATTCCAGAAAGTGCTGCAGCCCAGAGCACAGCTCAGGGAAAGGTTCTGTAACTTGGACTGGCCCCCAGCACAGCCTAATGCCTTGTCTACACTAAAAGGAAAAGTTGATCTAAGCTACACAATTTGAGTTACGTGAATAGCTACACAGTTTGAGTTACATGAATCAATGTAGCTTAGATCTACTTACTGCAGGGTCCACATTATGCGATGTCGATGGGAGACTCCCCTTACACTCCCATTGACTCCCCTTACTCTTCTCGATCCAGTGGAGTACAGGAGTCGACGGGAGAGCGATCGACAGTCGATTTAGCAGGTCTTCACTAGACCCGCTAAATCGACCACCGACACATCGATCCTCCAGTAAGTGTAGACAAGCCCTAAGTTAGGCCAGGGGTCCCTCCAGTCCCCAAAACAGTCCAGGATGTGAGGGCAGTAAGGTGTCTTGAACCCATCTTATGTGATCTGGGAGATCTGTGCTGCCCATATTTGAGATGCAGCACAGAATCTCACCCAAGGTCATTATCACTGCAAAGCTAAATCCTGGCCATGCTGATGCCAGACAGCATTGTTCTTGGTCAAGCAGATCCCTGAAAAGCTCATCATTTTAATAATCAAATATTTGTCACTGGTGTATCTGTTTGCACCCACTATCTATTGGTTTACCTTTTGTCATAATCTGACTGGTATCCTTCTGTGAGCCATGGACACTCCAATGGCATTCTCTTGGACAATCAGTCATATTAAAATTAACTTATCAGTTGTCTAAAAAAATTGACATTTACATGAAAAAAGTATTTTTAATATAACCGTTATCACTACTGCAACTTGGCTTTAGCTCAAAATCTGTAATGAATTAAAGCATTTAGCTGATGAGAACATTTCCAAGACATCTATCAGAATAATAAATATGGCACAGAATCTATTTAAATACATTAAAAGTTTGCTTTGTTATTGAGCACTAATGCATCAATTCTGTACTGGTGGGTACTTGGTTGTACCTAAAACCACACCTAAAACTTGTTTGCCTATCTATGTAGCTTTCATGTTTACCTAAAAATATCCTTATAAAGAAAAGAAATAATTAAAAACACTTTTGGAAAAGAGTCAAAGTCTCTCTTGTTTAACTTTACTTTCTTTTATATGCATTCTAAACAGAGGCGCAATTAACTTTTTGTTAGGGATGGATCCAAACTCAGAATGCCTGCTGAGGACTTGGGCTTCTTATTGACAAGGAAATGCAGTCCTTGCTGCAGCTGTACTGAGCAATAGTGCCATCTAGTAACCTGTTGGATGAATCTTATATAGCAGATTTAGGCTAATTATCTGAACATATATTGCAATCTTTTCGGTGTTGCCACTTTGTTGCGGTTGTAAATTGTTCCTGTGCAGGATCCCTCACAAAATTCCAATTCTTTTAGGACTGAGCTGGCTTCAGATAAATCATATTTGTGTTTCTTTTTTCAACCATTAGCTGCTGGCCTTAAACCTGGCCACCATGACACTAATGGAATTAAAGTTACAAAGTGTTACACAGGCTTTTGAACATGTGACTCAGTCAGTCAATGTCACTGGCTGCAACCCAGCAAAACACAATGGAAATTTACTCTTAAAAGTCTGTGTAAAGGAATCTCTGTCTCCTTGACCCCACTGCACAGAATTCATTTCTTCAACTGAAAAAGAATGATCCCTGGCAAAATCACGTATTCTTTGTATCCACGGGTGAAGGATTTTTTATATTTAATGTTGTTTTGTTTATATCCAGAGCAGAAAATAGACCTGGACACTATTGCATTTCTCTTTCTATATCACACAAACTTGTGTTATTTTCTTGCTCTAGTTTGTCACTTTGTTTTGTAATTTTGTTTAAGATCATACAATGATGATTGTGATAAATGCTTTAGTAGACCATAGAACAGGGCTCTGTTAAGCGTACTAAGCAAAGATACACTGATAACTCCAAAACGTCTGAAATTTTGAGAGTAGAAGAGACTATGAAAGAGCCACACAGCTGGGATCATATGAGTTAACAATGTGAGATCATCAGCACAGATAACTATTTATATTGTTAAATGATATAGCTGATTTTATTAGGTCTTTATCTGAACACTTAAGTAAGGAAGGACACCTGTGCTTAACAGAAAGCTTTTCATTTTTCCTCAGTTAAATAACACATATTAAGAAAACAAAGGGACCTACTACAACCATCTTTCATAGTGTAAAACCGTATTTTAATCAGTACAATGCTATGCAGGTACAAAAGTGACATACCATACACGGGCTGAATCCTACTCTCCTTTCCAGTGGTGTAAATCCAAAGTAATTCTACAGAAGCCAGTGGTATTACCCTAAAATTAAACCGTACAACAGAGCAAATGTAGCCACTTATTTAAACAGTTGCTATTATTTATTACCATAAAACCTAGGTGTCCTAGTCATTGACCAGGACCCCATTGTGCTAGGCACTGCATAAATACAAAACAAGACAATTCCTGCCCCAAAGAGTTTACAATCTAAGTACAGTATAAGACAAGAGACAACAGATGTATGCGTGTGTGTGTAGGGGGGCACTGTCAAGTTTTTTGTAGGCATAACAGCAAAGGAAAATTTTAAGGCGGGTTTGGAAGGAGGATATTGAGGTTGTTTTGAGGATGTTTATGGGGAGCTTCACGCAAGCATGAGAGGAAGCATGGAAGAAAGAACAAAGGAGCTTGTTTGAAAATTTAACAAGGGTGGCATCATGGACTGATTGGAGGTAGGAGATGGCTTTTCAATACTGAATTAGAGATGATAGATAGGGTGTGGAAAGGCCATGAATGCCTTGAAAGTGAATACAAGCAACTTATGTTTGAGGGAGTAGAGTAGAGGGAGCAGTGGAGGGATTCAAAGAGAGTGGTGACATGGTCAAAACTGTGAGCTAGGAAAATGAACTTTGCAGCAGCATTCTGAGTGGATATGTGCAGGGCAAGATTGAACTTGTTAAGGCCAGAGAGAAGGACTTTGAAGTAACTGAGATGTGAGATGATGACAGGCTGGACAAGAGTTTTAGCTGTGTGGGTGGACAGGAAAGTTCATACCTTAGAGATTTTATGCAGAAAGAATCTGCAAGATTTAGAGATAGTCTGGATGTGAGGACCTAGAGAGAGGTCTGAGTCAAAGATGATGCCCAAGTTATGGGCCTGAATGACAGGCAGGATGGTGGTGATGTCCATAGTGACTGAGAAAAGAAATAGAAGGGGAGGGCTAGGATGGAAAGATTAAGCACTCTGTTTTAGTCATGCTGAGCTGGATTTAGCAGCTAGACTTCCATGAGGAGATGTCAGAGAGGTGGGTTGAGATTATAGTCTGGATGGAAAGAGACAGGTCTGGAGTCGACAGGTAGATCTGTGAGTCATCAGCATAGAGATGGCAGTTGAATTTGTGTTTGTGGATTTGATTACCCAGAGAGGTGTAGAGGAAAAAGAGAAGGGGAACAAGGACAGAGCACTGTGAAACTCCTGCAGAAAGCTGAAGAAGGGAAAGGAGGATCCTCCAAAGGATCCACAGAAAGAGTGATTAAAGAGACAGGAGGAGAATTGGGAGAGGCCAGATTCCCAGGAGACAAGGGAGGACAAGATTTCAAGAAGAAGAGCATGGTTGACTGTGTAAAGGCAGTTAGCAGGTCAAGGATGGAGGCTAGAGTACTAATTCTGAGCTTTGGCTAGAAAGAGGTCATTAGAGACTTTTGCAAGAGTACTTTCAGTGAAGTGCAAAAGGTGGATGCCATAATGGATAGGGACTAGGGTGGAATTGGAGGAAAGGAACTCCAGACAGTGATTGAAGACAGAATGTTCAATGAGCTTATAGATGAAAAGGAGAAGAGAGATGGGGCAGCAGCTGGAGAGGCAAGTGGGGTCACTTGCTTTTTTTAAGACAGAAGACACTAAAGAATGTTTGTATTGTGAGGGAAAAGAGACAGAAGAGAGTGAGAGGTTAAAGAAAAGAATATGGGTAGGGATGAGAGTTGGCGTGAGGGAGATCAGAAAATGGGATGGTTTGAGATGGGGTCACTGGGGCAAAAGGAGGAGTTAGAAGAGTAGATCAGATGAGAAACTTCTGCATCTGCAGGGAAGAAGGAGAGAGAAAGTTGTAGGAGGGAAAGGGGGAAGGAAAGGCCAGCTCAGGGGAGGGGTAAGATTAGCCATATTTTGTCAATATTCTCTTGGAAGAAATTAGTAAGATTATGTGCAGAAGCAGGAGGAGTGAGGAGGGTTGAGGAGTGAGTCAAAGGTTTCAAAAGGTGGCTGGGATCATGGCTTAGGTGATTCAATTAAGTTGGAGTAGTAGAGTTATTTAGCAAGGAAGAGGGCAGAACTGAAGGAGGAGAGAACACATTTGTAATGGAGGAAGTCAGCCTGTTCATGGGGTTTCCACCAGAGAGACTCCACAGCATGAGAACTGGAACATCAGAAAAGATGTTGGGAGTGAGCCTGGACTAGGGGTTGGTAGGGCAGACCTTCCAATGGGAAACAGGGTCAAAAATGTCAAGGGGTGAAGGAGAATGAAGCAAGGAAAGAATTACAACCATAAAGATGGAAGAAAGGGAAGAGGGGATAGGGGATAGGGAGGAGAAGGCTGAGACAAGACAAGAAGTCATCAGTGTTGATGGACTGGAGGTCATGGAAAGACCAAGTGATGACAAGGCATGAGACAGGGAGGAGCTGATAGGCAATGCTGAATGAGGCCAGGTGATGGTCAGAGAGTGGGAATTCATCAGAGAGCTCAGAAAGAAAGCCGTGCTTGGTAAATATCAAGTCAAGTGAACAGCTCTTCCGGTGAGTGGGACAGTTAAATCAGCTAGAATGAAGAGCTGAGGGCAAGAAAATGTACAGCTGAGGAGTTGGGTGTATCATAAATATGGAAAATGAAGTCACTGAGGATGAGATTGTGAGGTTACTTTAAAGACTGTTACATTATAATACTGAGACTCTGCTAACATTCAACACTCCTGAAGTCCAGTAATGGGTATAGACTGCTGCTTATTTAAAACAAATACATGTTTAACAAGCTAGCCATGAATCTAGAGTATTCCTTCTAATGAATAGGATGTCACAACGGGACGGTCACTGGGTGGCAGCTAATAATTGCCAATTGGCTAAAGACAGAGAGAGTCCCTGAATGAGTGTTTGATGAGCAGGTGAGATGGGGAGCAAGAGATCTGACAATTCTGCACAAGTAAAGAACCTGGGATACAGCAAGACAAAAAAGCAGCTAAAGAAAAAAAAGAATTTTTAAAGTACTACTGAAGTTTATAGGAGAATGAAATATTCTACATATATAGCAGATGAATGCCCACTTGATCTCTTTTCGTAAGGCCTGTGATACAAAATTAAATTAAATGGAAGACCTGATGTTGCTAGCAGAATTCATTGACTTCAGTGGGGATTTCTTGTCTGGAGGGCTTTATAGGGTAGGACCCAGGGCCGGCTCTACATATTCGGCCACCCCAAGCAGTCATGCGCGGGAGACGCCCCAGAGCCCCAGGAGCAGCGGACCTTCCGCTGGCTTGACTGGTGAGGGTCCGCTAGTCGCGCGGCTCGGCTGGACCTCCCACAGCTGCGGATGGTTGGCTGGTCCGGTGGCTCCGGTTGAGTCGCCGCAGTCATGCCTGAGGGAGGTCCAGCCGAGCTGCGCGACCAGCGAGCCGTCCGCAGTCATGCCTGCAGCAGGTCCGGTCGTCCCGGGGCTCCGGTGGACCTCCCGCAGGCATGACTGCGGCAGGTACGCCGGCCCAATCTGCCGCCCCTGACAACAACTGCCGCCCCACACGCGTGCTTGTCGCGCTGGGGTCTGGAGCCGGCCCTGGAAGTTTAAATTTCTGTAAAGATTGATATTTCTTCATTAGTATAGAATAGGAAAGAGAGAGAGAGTCTCTAAAATCAAAGGATAAAAACCCTAACAAAAACCCCCTCTATTCCCCCTCAAAGTGTGTGTAACACTGTAACTGAGGAGATAATCCCATCCTGTACTATGCAGGGGAACAGATTAAAAATGCTCATGTAGACTATCTCCATACATATCAATAGAAAAACTGAACTTTTGTATCTTGTTCTTAAGGGGCCAGATCATCAGCTGGTGTAAATCAGTGCAACTCCATTGATATCAGCTGAGCTACAGCCATTTACACTAGCAGAGGATATGGGCCTTAAGTGTTTAACTTTTCATGATTGATCATTTTTTGGTAAGGACCTCATTCTTCTTAGTGGGGCCTGTCACTTGCCTAATGGACCTGGGTAAAGTATGGCTATGGACAATTCACTAACATTAATGAAAGCTGCCAGTGTTGATGAAAGGAAGTACATGTATTGTTTTTTCCATTCCCAAAATACCTACAAAAATCTAAGCCCTTAACTTAATGAGACAAATGCCTAGTCTTGTTCTACAGTGCAAGCTAGAAATATATTTTGATTGCTGTCAAATACAGTTCTTAGAAAACATAATAGAATATATATAAACGGTATTAATAATTTCTTTTGTTTTTAGGTGCAGGTAAAGTTCATTTATCTGACAGCAAAACATATAGTCCTAAGCAAGACAATTCAGAAATTGTATTTTTCAGATGCTAAGCAATTTGATATTTTTATTGGGTATATTTTGGTTTCAGTCTCCCAAGAAAAATCCAGCAGATGAGTCTTACAAAGGTTTCATAAGAAACCAGCGCAGAAAAAATCCTGGTTCTGGTAGAGAGGACAGTCATAATCAAAAGCAAGGAAGTGAGCTCAGATCTGTGTCAAAGCGAGAGCTGCTCCTCTCCGTGTTGGCAAATAATCTAATAATATTTGACATTATAAGACTGAAGATTTAAGGCTGATTAAAAAGTATTGTTGAATTACTCTTGTACTCTCTATAAGCTAGTGGCTGATCTGACTACAATATGTTCCATTTTCTATTTCTGTAATATCATACATTGCTTGTTTTTCCTGCTGCTGTGCCACCTAGTCTGTGAGCTCATCAGATCTCACAAGTTTAGCAGGGTCAGGTTAGATGTGGATCCTCTAAGGAACGCACAGTTGTTGTTTTAAGTGCTGCTGGAAATTTAATAGGTAGCGTTCTCCCCTCTGATTTGGTACCGAACTAGTGCCCAAGCATAGTATGAAAGGGCACTATGCTGCTGGAGGTGCTGCTTCTTGGATTATAGATTAAGTAAAAGACTGTATTTCTTGTGAGCATTGACTGTTATTGCTGTGCAAGCCCTTCCAGGGTTGGTTTGAAACATTCACATTTCTTTAATGCCAGAACTAGAGTTTTTAGGCTTAGTGGCAGCAGGATTGTCTTGTAGTTAAAGCACTGGGATGCAGGATTCCTGAGTCCAGTTCCTGACTGTGCCACAGATTTCTGGCGTGACCTCAGAGAAGTCATTCTCTGTGTTTCAGTTCTCTATCTGTAATGGGGATAATAATACTTAGTGTCTCCTGTCCTTTGTCTTACCTATTTAAAATGTGAGCTCTTCAACATAGGGAACATCTCTGTGTGTTTGTACAGTGTCTAGCACAATTGGGCACAGGGCTGGTTAAGGTCTCGAGGCACAACTGTAATAAAAAATTAATAATAATAAAGGCAGATTTTAATTTCCCCAAAGTTGAGGGCTGTTCACATTCAGGGCTCATTAGAGATATAGGACCTCATTATGCATATGGGGAATTTGAATCCTGATTTGGGTTGAGATTCCAACTTCTCCAAAGTTTCAGGTGTGCATATCAAGGGTCTGATTTGGAAACATTTGTAGTCAGAACTGGTATAAATCACATCAGTTTCCAAGTCCTGAAGGTTTGAGTTTGAATGAAATTGTCTCTTCCATGCCTCATTTGCCTTGTGAACCAACAGGCAAAGTTCAATTCCCCATTCCCCCATCAGTTAGCTTATTTGCCAGAAATCCATTAGAATTTTTCAGGTGGTCTCTATTGGTTTAAACTGGGGGAGGAGTAACTCCAGAAACCAGTGGAGCTATACATCATAGTTTATAAACCTAGTTTGGCCAACTGGAACCAACTGGAAATTCTCATCTGGTATTTCCACTAGGAAATGCAAGTGGAGCTAGCAGCCATACTATATCATGAGATGTTTCTCAGCCAAAAACTATAATCACAAATATACACTGGTGAGCAGCAAATTCAGAATGTTCAGGGATATTCGGACAAAGCAAAAAAGTTCGTGTTCAGCTTTAACCCAGAGCTCACAGACTAAATCTATGTTTGCGTGCACTACAATAGTTCATAAATAGAAGTCAGCTTTGAACAAAAGCTGATTATATGAATGTGTTCAGGACTGGAGTAGAATATTTTACGACTCTTTACAAAATACACCATGGCACTTTCTCAAAAGCAAGGATTTTAACAACAGTGTTCCAGTTCGGGTAATCGTATGTTGAATCCTAAATTTCCCCTGAAGTTTTAATTGGCTATGGTAATTGTCTTGCTTCTTGTCCCCAACTGTTGTGTAGTTGTATTTGCTGTTAAACTGTTACTAGGTTGTACTTCAGACTTGGCAGCTAGTAAAGTGGATAAAGTGATCCCTGATTATACACTGTTTATGATGTAGTTTGGGACAAAAAGTGCTAGATGGATCTAATCCTGTGCCATTAAAATCAATAACAATTTTGCACTAGGAGAAGGATTGGGCCTTTTAAAAGTAACATTTTATTGCATTATTGTGCATGGACTGGATACATCACTGAGGAGTTCTAGAGATAAGAAAATTTAGTTTCTTAGCAACTGATCCTGAGAAATTAAGTCAATGACAGTTGTGGGTGCTCAGCACATCTTAGGCCCATGCCCGTAAACCTTTCTAGATTTGCATAATGGATTTTTATAATTGTATTTTAATTGGTTTACACATTTAAAGGCCTTATTAATGTCCACAGGCTTTGCTGTGAAAATGCAATCCTGGAAATAATGACCTATATCATGAAGGTTACAAGTGTTTAGTTCAATAGGTGGAATTTGTTGTAAATATTGTCAAACGTTTCCTAATCCAAAATGCAGACTGTGATCAAGTGCAGTGTTCCAGTAATTTAGAATACAACAAAACTATAATCCTTCTTAACCGCCAATCGATTTGTGTTTTATTTTGTTTTGCTTAGAGACATACTGTTCTTCTTTCCATTTAGTACCTTAGCAAATCTATGAATGCCAATATTATGTAACTGTTTTCAATCTCCTATACATGCAAATAATCTCTCTGAACCACAGTTAGCTTGAATTCATCCCACTTTTTCCTGCACTCATTTTCAATTATTGTCATGCCTTGGTTGTTACAACAGAAAAGTATTTTTGTGCTCATGTTTGTGCAACACTGAGAGACGGACTCTGCACGTTGTAGCTTATTATTATTTCTTTAGTTGTAAACAATATTTAAAACACACCTATACAAGAGTTTTTGGCACTCTAAAAGCTAGGCTTAAAAATCCCATAGGGCAAAGTTGTCACTTGCCTTTACATGGGTTTTCAGGGATATATGGAGGCTTAAAGCATGTAGGGAGTGGAAAGAGGTGGGAAGCAGATGGAATCTTGGCTCCACTCCCAATGTATCAAAGTTGGCCTGGCAGGACTGAGTCAGCACAAGGTGGAGGAAGTAACCTGCACCCTGTAAAGGACTGCAGTAACTACTCCCCCCGCTCCTGAGCAAAGAAAAAATAGGGAAGGAATTGTCTACAAAGCAATCAGAGCTCAGAGCTGTCACTGCAGCACATGTAGTCACACCTGCTCTAGCTTTAATTTGGCTAGCTTAATTAACAGTAGCAGTGAAGTCTGCCCATGACCTTCGGTATGTACTTAAGCAAGTAGCTGTCCACACTGCAGGACCTTCACTGCTATGGTTACTCGAGCTAGCTAGATCAAAGTTAGCTTGGGTATGTCTAGACATGCTGCAGTCACACCTCTGACTGTAGTGCAGACATACTGTTAAGTCACAATACTTTCCCACCTCTCCCTCTGAGGCAATGCTGTTACATGCCACCCCACATGCAGGCCTAGCAGTTAGGGCACAATCTAGCCCACAATGGTGGCACTGGCATCAAAATAATCACTGGCATCAAAATAATCTACAGGAAACAAATTAGTGTAGCTAGCCTATAAATGAAGGCAGCAGAAAAGCCCCTGTCAAGGACATAGCTCAGCCTTTGCCCAAACCATAGGGAATATAATATAAATATAAAAAGAAAAGTATCAAAGAAAATCCCCAAGAAAATTTGTTATACAAAAAATGCCCTTTAGTTTGGGAGAAATTTCTTTAGAAAGTCCTATACGGTTCTGAGAATGTGATGGATATTCCTCCCCACATCTTCTAATTGGAAAACAGTTCCTCGCTTCCAGAAAATCTGAGAACCACTAAAAAGAATGAGGAGTACTTGTGGCACCTTAGAAACTAACAAATTTATTTAAGCATAAACTTTTGTGGGCTAAAAGCTTATGCTTAAATAAATTTGTTAGTCTCTAAGGTGCCACAAGTACTCCTCGTTCTTTTTGCTGATACAGCTACACGGCTACCACTCTGAAACCTGAGAACCACTAGACTACTCCACCTAATTCCATACTAATTCTAGGCTTCAGCACTGGGGGCTTCTCCTAGAGAAGTTAGTCTTGATATAGGGTGGCCATATTTCCCAAAAGAGTAATCAGGACACTGCCTTGGGCTAGCCAAAGGCCTCCCTCTCCCCACATGTGGGGTTAGCCTGTGCCGCTTACCATTCCCCCACCAGCCCACGCCGCTCATCCTCCTGGCTCATGCCACTGACTCTTCCTCCCCCGCCACGAGCTGCTCATCCCCCTGGCCCGCGCTGCTTACCCCTCCCCACCACACTAGACTGACTTGCACCACTCATTCCCCTCGGCCTACTTGCCGTTGGCCCAAGCTACCCGCCAACCCACCCGTGCAGGGCTGCCTAGCTCGAGCAGCTGACCTGAGCTTTCCTTTCCCTCACATGGGGCTGGCGTTGAACCCTGCATGTTCCTCAGTGCTCCCACTAAAGGTTGCACTCGACTTTTGTTTTGGCAAAACTGAGCATTTGTCAAGAGCAAACAGGACAAATGCCCAATTTTTAGGATGGCCAAGACAGGGCTTAAAAACGGGACTGTCCCGGCCAAAATCGGACATATGGTCACTCTACCTTGATGTCACTACACTGAAAGAAGAAATGGTACCACACTATTGAAAAATGCTGTTTACCTGGTGATTTGATATCCTTTCTGGCACTGTTGCCATCTGCAGATATATAAAAGCAACACCTGTTCAGTGAATGCAAAATAGGGACAGATTTTGGAAGCACCCACACAGAACATTATCAAATCTACCTGCTTGCCTGGAATATTAAAAACAACGTCAAAAGACAAAATACTGATGGTATCAAATCTGTTGTCACTGCACCTAATTCAATTTAATTCATTAAAGGTTTCTTTTCACGTTTTAGACAATTGAAAGCTTGATGCCAGAGTCTGGTCTCAGTAACAATGGTGCAAATCTGGAGCAACTCCACTGATGTTGGCCACTTTGGATTTACACGGGTGAAAATTAGATCACGAACTGGTTTTCACTCTCTAAATTGGACAAGCCAGTTAATAGAAGCATCTGGCTTCAACTTTTTCCCCCTGTAGATTTACCAGAGGGATTTCTATAATGACCCTATTTAGCTCACTTTTCATTTCTCAAAGTGTCAAGCTCTTCTGCAGGAGACTCAAGTTCATGTTCTGCTATCTGCTGATCCAGTTAGTAGGAGCTAAATATATCAGAATAAAAATCTAGCCTTTAGCTTGTGTATTAATCCATCACTTTAGGCCTCACATACATTTTTTTATACATTCGAATTCCTTTTGCAGTTAGGCTGAGTCAGCTCTCTATTATGAATTTGTGAACAGCCACCGACAGTGGCATAACAAGGCCCCAGAGGGCCCTGGTACAAGAATAGGCTAGGGGCCCCCTCCCCTGGCTTCCTTTTCCTCACTCCCCAGGGCTGAGGACCACACCACCTGCAACACTTCCCCTGGAGCCATTCAGCTCAACCACAATGGGACTCAGGCACCCCTCACCTGGCCCCCCAGACTGCATACCCTTATTCCAGCCCAGCCCATACACTCTGCCTAGCCACCAGCAATTGCTGCATCCCTCAATCTGCCCCCTGCACCTTTCCACAAGAAGTCCTTGCTGCTGAAGCATCAGCCACTGTGTGCATCCAGCAGTGCTGTTAGGAGCAGCCCTGGGCTGCGCAGAGCCTGAGTATGGTCATAGTCTTACCCATGCTGGAGGCGGGGAGCCCCTGGAGAGAGGCTGGGAGCACTTCCTTAGCAGCCTGGCAGGGAACCACTTCCTGTTCCTCTGCTGGTTGGGCCTCCATAACCTCATGGGCCCTGACATGATCACTTGCACCATGCTATGCCAGTGAGTCACCACAAGCGTTTCAGAGATGTTTTGGATTGAATTTTCCTTTAGATCTGAATGCTTTTTAAAGCAATGGCAGCCACCATTATAATTCTTCATTACACGGGGTCCATTGCATTATCGATTATTGACATATGGGCAGCGCACACCTCTATTTATTACAGCCAAGCAGCACAATGATTCCCATATGGATCCATGTGTAGTTAAGTGCTGTCTAGTAGAATTTATGTTCAGCAGAGAAAATTCTATGTTGATTCAACTTTGCTATGCTAAAGCATTGTAACTGTTAATATGTAACGAAGAAAGCACTACACATATACAAATTTTAGATGACTTAATAGGCCATCACCATTCAGATATCTTTATGTTGTACTGCAGTTCAGTAAGATGTAATAAAACTGCAATCAAAGGAAGATTATAATTTCTTTTACTTTTCCTCTGATTTATACCAATCCTTTCTTTAAAAGCTGCCATCACAGCAACTTACTGTTGCTAGATCTGAAAGCTGTGGAGAGCAGGCAAGACAGTCAGGGGCCCTACTGCATCTCTGTCAGAGTTATTAGGATTCCCACCTTCCTTCATTTTATTGACCTCACCGTTGAAACCTCTGTAGCTTCCAGTTGAGAAGCTAATGAGATGAGACTCCCCTTCAGAGCTTGCTTTACCCTGGCTGGAGGGCTTGGTGTTGCTTGACATGAGTCATCTCATTTTATATGTAGGAATGGGGATGAAAGATAAGGGGCATGATTCTTTTCAGATTTACATCAGAGTAAATCAGGACTAAAGACAACAGAATTACTCTGGGGGAAAGTCAGTGTGAGGTCAGAATCAGGCCCTTGGCATGCAGTCTGGGTCTTCCTCTCATGGCAAAGAACAGAAATTAGAAATTTAAGTGTAGTGGTTTTTCTTCTTTTTAGAGATTTGTATTGATTGTTAAAAAATAAACACATCTTTATTCCTTTACATTGTAGCCGATTGCTGTACTAGTAACATTATATGGATACAGAAAATATTTAATGCACTGTGCACAGAAATCATAGAATCATAGAATATCAGGTTGGAAGGGACCTCAGGAGGTCATCCAGTCCAATCCCCTGCTCAAAGCAGGACCAATTCCCAACTAAATCATCCCAGCCAGGGCTTCGTCAAGCCTGACCTTAAAAACCTCTAAGGAAGGAGATTCCATCACCTCCCTAGGTAATCCATTCCAGTGCTTCACCACCCTCCTAGTGAAAAAGTTTTTCCTAATATCCAACCTAAACCTCCCCCAGTGCAACTTGAGACCATTACTCCTTGTTCTGTCATCTGCTACCACTGAGAACAGTCTAGATCCATCCTCTTTAGAACCCCCTTTCAGGTAGTTGAACACAGCTATCAAATCCCCCCTAATTCTTTTCTTCTGCAGACTAAACGATCCCAGTTCCCGCAGCCTCTCCCCATAAGTCATGTGCTCCAGCCCCCTAACCATTTTTGTTGCCCTCTGCTGGACTCTTTCCAATTTTCCCACATCCTTCTTGTAGTATGGGGTCCAAAACTGGACATAGTACTCCAGATTAGGCCTCACCAATGCCAAATAGAGGGGAATGATCACGTCCCTTGATCTGCTGGCAATGCCCCTACTTATACAGCTCAAAATGCCGTTAGCCTTCTTGGCAATAAGGGCACGCTGTTGACTCATATCCAGCTTCTCGGCCACTGTAACCCACAGGTCCTTTTCTGCAGGAAATAGTCCCCAAAATGGTAACTTTAAAATCAGTTTCCTCCTAAAAGCATCATTTTAAAAAACTGTTTCATGCAATCGCTTCACTTTTTTTTTTTTTTGCTACCCATTTATTCAGTCATAGTAAGAATCCATTGAGGAGGTATCTGTGCCCAACTTTTCAAAACTGACCACTAATTTTGGGTGCCTGACTTGAGACATCTTGGACTTGATGTTCAGAGGTGCTGAACATTGATTTACATTAAGAATTATGGGAGCTCAGCACTTCTGAAAATCTAGCCCTAATTCCATCCTGGGTCCTCTTCTATCCATCTACTTCCTGTGCTTTCCACTGAAACCACTCTCACTAATGGGTTCCACTGGCCTCTTCGTGGTCAAATCTCCGTGCCTATGTAGCATCCTCATCCTCCTTGTTCTCTCAGCTGTTTTTGACATAGCTGATTATACTCCCCTTCTGGCTTAGGTTCTCTCCTGGTTCTTCCATCTTGATGGTGATTCTTCCTTTATACCTCGACCATTTAACATGTCATCATTGGCTCGTCTCTTTCATTCATCTCACACATCCTGGTGGTGGCCAGATCCTTCTGCTTCTTCCTCCACAGCATCTTTAATATCCAACCATTTCTGTCTATTCAGACATCATTTCCTGTCCTGAATACTGTAACCTCCTGCTTTCCTGGCTCAGACACCCACATTGCCTTCTTCAGTCAATTCAGAATGCTGATGGTGAAATCATATGCCTTGCCTATTGAGCTGACAACATTGCCCCATCTTTGATTCCCTGCACTCTCTTCCTTCTCTTCTACATCAAGTTTAAACTTCTTGTCCTCACATTCAATACCCTGCCTAACTCTGCCTTCCCATATTTAGCTGACATTCTCTTTCCGCATTGCCCCATGTCCCTCCTGCTCCATCAACAATGCCAGCCTAAATATCCCATTCCACCAAGTCTCTCACAAACATGTTTGAGTTTCCCTCCCCTGCCCAAGTTGTGACACCTAGAATACCTTCCATGAGCTGATCAGTAAGGCTCCCCCTTCTCATTCCAGTCCCTCAAGACCCATTTCTCACACCATATCTACTGAAAACTAACCAGCTTCCTTTAAGATATCCATTTATCCCCTCCTCCCTGACAAAAGAAGGAAGAAATCCAGCCCTTTTACTATACTGTGCCTTTTACTTGCCCTTCATGAGTGATCACATAATCTTATTGATGTTACCTCCATTTTCTCCTCCCCCAACTGTCTTATTTCCTCCTCATTACATCCAGTGTAATTTGGGTTTGGAAACTCCTCAGAGCAGAGATCTTTTCTTCTTTCTGGCTTGGGAGTTGCCAATAAAAACTGGTAATGTATGTGGCAATACCATAGTCAGGATCCATATAGTCTTCCACAGCTGCAGAGTCCAAGCAGCTACCCAGCTCTACTCTATGAACGTATAATGCCCCAGAATTTGGCCCATACATTCTTGAGCCTGATCATACTTTTAGAACAGAAGTTATTCAAAGTTTTGTTGTCTTATATCACAGTAAGAACCCATTCTAATAACAATAATCTATGTTTGCCTGTAGGAAGCTTTTGTGGTCCTTTCAGAATATTCATGTTCATACAAACTAGGATATGTTCCATCCACATCCTTATTTTAACGAATCTCAGATAACATTTAATGCATCTCAAACTAACCCTTTCTGTCCCTTCTCTCTACACACACACACACACACACACACACACACACACACACACACACTTTCTTCTCTAATCCAGCTCATCATATCCATGTTAAATGAATATTAATAGTTTACGGATTACAGTCCAAATCAAATTATTTTTCACAGCACAGAGACACCATCATTGGTCTGTTATGTAGATATCTGTACAATACTCATCCATAGGATTTTATGCTGGCTTTAAGCTACTTCGTTGTTCTGCATCTTCCCTTATACACATATAGTGTGTTCATAAAATACTTCTATCTAAAATTTAAATATATTCATTTGTATTTAAAAACAATGTTTTGGCAAAATTCTAATAAAATATGTGTTAGAATCAGCTTACCTATATCTTACCTCTAATGAAAACATTTTGAACAGAAAGTGTCTTGGAAAAACTCTGTATGTAATCTGTATAAGAAGATTCTAGGAACGTCATTCTGTTACAGGCAAAGTTTTTCCAAGGCACTTTCTGTTCTGAGGCACCAGGTTCAGTCATCACTGGGGCCTACAAGAACCAGATGGAACATTGGAATACAAAAGTTCTGTGGCAGTTGGAATCAGACATGCCAAACCCGTGAAAAAAACGCAGAAACTGGGCTTGGTTTTGGCTTAATTGGCTTGTGAGTTGCTTGTTGGCTAGTTTTTGGCTTGTTGCTTGTTGTAGCTTGTTGCTTCTTTTTTTTTTTTGATTGGCTCCCAGCAAGCAGGAGCAAGGGACAAGCTGGGGGGGAGGGGGAGTCAAGGGTGCACTGCAGGCCCACCACAGTCCCAGACTGCATGCTGGGGGGCGGGGGATCTAGTCACATAGAGTGTTGGGGTTCTTAGGGATTGGCTTGTTTTGGCCTTGTTTTGAAATGGGATTAGCTTGATTTTTGGCTTATTGTGAAAGTCGGGGTGCTTATTTACAGGGCTGCCCAGAGGTGGGGGCAAGAGGGGCAATTTGCCCCGGGCCCCGCAGGGGCCCCCACGAGAGTTTTTCAGGGCCCCTGGAGCAGGGTTCTTCACTTGCTCCGGGGGCCCCGGCAAACTCTCGCAGGGCCCAGGCCCCCAGAGCTTCTTCTGTTCCCGGTCTTCACCGGTGGGGGGTTCCTTCCACTCCGGGATGGAAGAACCCTCTGCCACCGAATTACCACCAAAGTGGGACCTGCCGCCGAAGTGCAGTCGGCTCTTCGGCGGTAATTTGGCGGTGGGGGGGGGGAGGCCTTCCATTCCGGGACCTGCCGCTGAAGTGCCCCGAAGACCCGTGGCAGGGACTCTCCGCCGCCGAATTACCGCTGAAGACCCGGCAGTGACGGGTCCTGCTTTGGTGGTAATTCGGTGGCGGGGGGCCCCCGCCGCGGGTCTTCGGGGCACTCCGGTGGCAGGTCCTGGAGCGGAAGGACCCCCCACCTCCGAATTATCGCCAAAGCGGGGGTCCCCCACCGCTGAAGACCCCAGGCCCCCGGAATCCTCTGGGCGGCCCTGCTTATTTACCAAGTTGGCAGCTGTGGTTGCAGTGTGACAGTTGATCATAGACAATGGGAGTGACAGCTGTGTGGGGTAGCTAAGAGGTGGTTGGTGCCTCCAACCAAGTATAAACTTTGGTGAACATGTACAAACAGCAACACTGCGCACTACAACACAGCACATGGAAACAGAGTCCCCCTTTTTGGCTTTTTTATACATGTGACTTGACCAATTACACATGTGCAACAGCATGGGCTTTCAGATACTAGCCTAAAATCTTTCCCTCCTCTCTCTCGCTCTCACTGTCTTATGCCTCTCTATTCCAAGGGCCTTCACCACTGCCTTCCATCTTTGCCATTCTCCTGCTTTAATCTTTGGGTACATCTACATAAACTATGGCAGTGAGCCTCCCAATCCAGATTGACAGACTCGGGCTCATGCTACTGCACTAAAAATAGCTGTGTATCATTGCTGCTTGGGCTGGAGCTCAAGCTTTGAAGCCTATGGGAGGGATGTGTGTATTGATTTTCATGGCTTTAGTTTTCTCAGTGTTGATTTTCTATCTTACTAATTGTGCATAAGCCTGGAGATAATTTGTTTTGGTTTCTATGTCTCTTTGCGTACGGGATAGCAAGTTGATGTCATCTGCAAAGTCAAGGTCCTCTGAATTCTGTGTGAAAGTCCATTGTATACCCATTGGTTGTTCTGTGGTCTCATTATCCAATCCACCACAAGTAAAAAGAGCATGAGTAACATAAGATATCCTTGTCTGATGCCTGCAGTAACCTCGAATGACTAAGACATTTTGTTCCTATTTTCAAAGAAGCTCTGAATGATGTTCACAGATTTCTGGGTGAAACCATAATAACATAGCAATTTCCATATACTGTACTGTCCACTGTATTAAAGGCTTTTTGGAAATCTTTAAAAAAAAATCACATAAAGCAGTGACTGCCATTTGATTTGCAGTTCTATGATGATACATAGGGTTACTATTTGATCTATACATGATTTGTCCTGTCTCCACCCTGCTTGTTCTTGTCAGAACCTTGAATCTACTGCTTTCTTTATTCTGTCTGGAATTATATATATATATATATATATATATATATATATATATAAATACCTTACATGGGATAGACAGACACTGAATGCCCCTCAAGTTTTTACATTGACAGAGGTTTCCTTTCTTTGGCAGCTTCACTACATGATCCCTTTCCCACTCATCTGGTATTTGTCTTTTTCCCATATCTTTTGCAAAAGGCCTATCAAAATATGTACTGTGTTCTTCAAGTAGAAAAAAATTAAAATAAAAAATGTTAAAAGTGTTAAATAAATGGTAACTATATATGGATTTGAGTGATACCATCTTGAACCAAATTCATCTTTCATCTAACTCCATTTTGTCTCTTTTCTTTTCAGTGATGCTAAACTTTGTCCTGTTTTATACCATATGTATATAATGAATCACGTATATAATTTAGGGCATATTTTTCCTTTACATTTCTCAACTATTTTGCCTTTGCTAGGATATGCAAACTTTTTGACACTAGCTTCCTATGGAATAGCCAGACAAATGGAATAGGTCTCATCCAAAACCAATTGAAATCAAATTAGACTCCCAGTTGACTTCACTGGATTCCAGATCAGGCCCCAACAGTGCCAACAACACTTTCCTTGCCGTACAGAAGAAGAGTCAGGGATGCAATTCTGCCTGGCAGGGCTAGCATGCAAGTATGGCCTGGGTGCCCATGGCAGGGTGGTGCCCCACGCATTTGAATAGGTCACCTAAGCCTAATGCCACCACTGCTGGAGATGGAGCAGCAGGGTTTAAACCAGGGAGATACTCCACCCTTACTGAACGTACTGGTTTGAGTTACTGCTTCTTTAAATCTTTTTTTCCTCTTCTCCAATGTCTCTCTGCTTCTCTCTTTGGCCCTCAGTTTTAACTTTCAGACACATCATATCCATCTTTTTTTTAAAAAATCTCAGAGGACTTTATTAACAAGAAGGAAATCATATTTAGTTATCCTTCACAGGTTTTTCTTCTAAACATGATTTGAAAAGCCTCGTCCTTGACAGAGAACAAATGCTTTTCCAATTCGTATAGTGCTTCTATTAAATGACAATGCTTATTTGTATGTAAGCACAGTCCTTACACAAAAATAGTCAAATTGTGATTTCTTGCAGTATGGAATGAGGCAGAACTTAGGACTAGGGCTTTTATGAAGCTTCAGATAGATGATCCATGTCAAGGTCTCACTGCCATAAATTGAAAAGGCTCATAAATGATCTGATGGGCAACATTTTTGATGTGGCTTGCTCTATGTCGGCCAGTAGTTTTGCTTCAGATGTCACTTCTTGCACCTTTTTAATACTATTGCCACATATAGCAGATGGGTTTTTTGTATTTCATGTCCTTCATTTGGGAAGATTATTTATTTGGACTCTGGCCAAATGGTTGGATTTCTGTAGCCTTTTAGCTTAAGACAACTTTTCTCTTTGGTATATGGGTGCAACTTGGAAATATTTGTTACAGCAAAGCCTCTGGTATTAATTGTGCATATTTAAAATGAAAAACATGCATAAGGCAATTTGGGTAGGATGTTCAAGACAATGGAATGAAAAAAGCTGCTGTTTTTATAAATGATTATTTACATAATCTGCCATTTTCTCTTATCTGCAACATTCTGCACAGCAAAATTACCGCTAGCAAATGAAATTTAAATGTCACTGCATGAGCTAATCTTAGCCAAACCATAAGAAGTTTAAATTAGCTCATAGTTATAAAGCAGCTTGCAAGCCACACTTAAAAGCTGAAATAATCTTTTGTTGCACGAAAAGAAAGGTGGTTTATCCCTGATGTTTACGCTCCACTCAGATGGTCATTTGGCCATCCTCAATATTCTGAAGATGATAGGAAGGATTCCTGCGTGACACCACCTGCCAACATGACAGACTGAAGACACAGGAGCCCTCATGATTATTCTGGACTGCAGAACACAGCTGCAGTCCCTACCTGACAGTGTGAAAGTGGTACTCTGACATAGTCATGTCTGGAGAATCTACCAAAATGGAAACATTCTGGAATGAAAGAAAATTAAGCATAAAGGGCTTGATCCTGCATGTTTCTGAGCATGATGATCAGAACCCCAGGCAGGCAGTGGGCTGAGCAGGGCCGGTGGATGGGACCTCAGAAAAAAGGCGTGAAACGATTGTCTGCCATTGCTTTCATGGAAGGAGAGAGGGAGGGGGGCCTGACGACATGTACCCAAAACCACCTGCGACAGTTTTTGCCCCATCAGGCATTGTGAGCTTAACCCAGAATTCCAATGGGCAGTGGAGATGGTGGGAACTGTGGGATAGCTACCCACAGTGCACTGCTTTGTAAGTCAATGCTAGCCACAGTAGTGAGGACGCACTACACCGACTTAATGCGCTTAGTGTGGGCATACACAATAGACTGTATAAAATTAAATTCTAAAAAATTAACTTCTATAAAATTGACCTAAATTTGTAGTGTAGACATACCCTTAGTTAGTGTAGTCTGTTGCACGGTGTAATAGCATGGAGTTGAGATGTGAGAGCTTTCTTAAGATTTGTTGTTAAGGTAATACAGATCAGGTTCCCAGCTCCCTTGGCAAAACAAAAAGGTGTATCCACAACTCAGACTGGTGTCCTTCAGTTCAATACAATTGTAACTGTAATCTTAAACTCCATCTACTGATAGGATGTCAGTCCTTCAGTTTGCTGTGTTGTATATTCAGCACCTGTAGCAATGCAAGACATTTAAATTTAGGAGTAACCAGAAGATTACTAGTTCCTGGGCTAGGTGTTGCAAAGATCAAAGTACATAGAAATATGCATATGTATACAGTAACATAAGTTCTTAATGGCTGGTTATTAACAATAACTGCTCACTTCCAGCTCTTTCCACTCCCCACTGTGCCAAACAACATACAGAGGTGCTACCTCTAAAAAAATGGCATTGTCTCAATGACTCCATACAAAAACTAACATTTTGATAACTGCTAAACCTACAAACTCTGTCTGGATTCTGAAATTCAGCCTGTAATGAGCTTTTTCTCCCTCACTAGTTGGACAGCAGGTGGGTGTGGCTTGGGAGGAATGCTGGGGAATGGGAACTGAAACAAAGTGATGTTTTGAAGGATGCCAGCTTTAGGAGAGGCAGGTGCTGCTGTGTGAGAGTTGTGGAAATTTGTTGGAATTTTTAGACAATGTGGTCTCACTTCATTCCTTTGGATGCACCTCATACTATAGTATTTTAAATGAAAGAAATTATGCTGAGTTATAAAGTTCTATTGATAACAGAGTAAAGACATCCGAGGACTTGCCAGTAGTCAGACAGTGAGTTGCAAGTTATCCTTCTTTAGAACCAATAAGCCTCCAAGTGACAAGTCCTTTGAAATAACCTCTGTACTAGAGTCATGCCAGTCCTGCAGGCAGAATGAGCCTCTTCGGATCTGCTTGGATGTTTGAGTTAAAAGAAAAAACATGTTCAAAGGAATATTGTATCCCTTCTCACTACATGGGTCCAACCTCTCTAGCACTGGGACACTGATCATTGCCACTCCACCCGACTTTCCCTCTCTGTCTGCCTTCTTGTGTTGTGCTGGCTGGCTGGCTGTTTTTCCCCATTTTTGAAGCTTGGAGAGGCTGCTGGACAAAATGGTTGTCCCCACCCCCAACTTCTCAATTCCAAAGGATCGTTTGAGATGGCCAAGAAACTGCCCATCTCCATCCACTCACACATAACAGTGGGAAAAGGTGGTTTTCCCTCTTCCACTGAAGTCAGTGGATTAAGTTACAGGGAGAGATAATGCTTCATAAATCCTGGCAATGTTAGGCTTGGAATTAGGAAACTTTACTTCCTAGTGTATATTTACTAGAAAACTCTTGATTATACTACTTGCCGCAGTGGGCTTTATGAGACACTATCTGCCTCTAGACTTAGAGTCATAATAAGGGGAGAGAGGGGGAGACAGAGAAAGAGTGTGTGGAGGAGGTAGGGGGTGTAAAGGCAGATTCTTGTCTCTCACCCACCAAAAACCCTTGGAATTTTGAAGGGCAATAGAAGTGGCCAAAAGGCACTCCAAAAATACCCTGGAGGTAAAGAGATCTGGCCCATTATTTTTTCTCTTCCAGCTCCTTCCTTCTTTCTCCACCCTGAACCACCTCCCACATATATCTTCACTCCGTCCCTATCTATTAAATTTCAACTTCATTCCCATATTTAACAGAATGGGAGAATGAGTGTAGGAATAGATTATCCTGTATTCAAAGTGATTTAAAGTAGGTGACCTGTAGCAAGAGCAAATGAATGATGTGGAGCTTTTCATTTTTTTAAGTAAAGTCTGGAAGCATGTTGAAAATAGGAACCAATTTAATTCTGCAAATGTAGGCAATACTGGGACAGCATTTTAAATACCAGACTTCATGTGCTGGCACACAATGGCTTCAGCTGGCAAGAAGAGACCTGCACTGGGACAGCTGCAGGAGCTTTTTTTAGAAGCTTTGATTTAAAAATATACATATTGATTTTCTCTATTTGTTTTGTTCAAATATTTGTTGCATTGTTTAATTATCAGAAATATTCAATATTTTACATTTTAAGATCTCAGGACTGTCACATATACTTAATAGATTTTAATGAATTCTCTAGTGTACAACCTAACGCCAGGGACAGGAAATTACTTTTTGTCAAGGTCAAAATTTCTTGGTCAAGATTTAGTCGAGGTCCACACTCCAGAGAAACATTTTTCACACCGCAAGTGCCCCACACATACAATGCTGTGAAATATACCCGGGACCTGTTGCTTATATTTTTAGTGCATTAAATGAAAAATAAAATCAAACCACTGTATTACCTAGACATAACCCCCTGAGAAAGGGGAGGGCTAGCTCAGTGGTTTGAGCATTGGTTTGCTAAACGTAGAGTTGTGAGTTCAATCCTTTAGGAAGTCACTTAGGAATCTGCACCAAAAATTGTCCTGCTAGTGAAGGCAGAGGGCTGGACTTGATGACCTTTCAAGGTCCCTTCCAGTTCTAGGAGATAGGTATATCTCCAATTATTATTTATTTATATCTGAGATTTTGAGAAAGTACTCAGATAAAATGTCAAATAAAAGCAAATATTAGCATCTAAACACTTTCAGACTGTAGTAGGAAGAGAGCCTGAGACATAAGAGCTGTATCAGAGGCCTGGTATAAGGCAAGACCTGCTCACAGAATCTGGCAAGAACAGGGCTAATATTGCAGAAATACACATTCCTAAGAAGTGCTAAGCACAGAGTACTCACACAAACACATCCCGATATCAAGGATGGTACAAAAACATTTCTCAAAGATAACAGGAACACACTGACCCCTCCTAAAAGATAAGGTCTGGATGACAGTACGTAATAGAGATGCTTTGATCGAACCAACATATACAAGGTGATGGGTGATAACTAGCCATGTCAGCGGGCCGTAACTAAGTCAGAGGCAGCACTAACTTGTTTGTATCAGGGTATAAAGATACAATTTCCCCATAAAAATTAATGTAAATGGGGGTGGGTGGGTGTTAGGTTGCAGGGAAATTTTTTTCACTACACAAAAGACATTATATGCGGTTTGACTCACAGCTGTGACTAGGTAAGTGACTATCCTCTGGCTCAAAGCTCTGGTGAGGGTGTGGGCCAACAGTACCCCCAGTCCTAGGCCTGCAGAGTCCTCCCTGAGCAAGCTCCGCGGGTTTGGGCTCGACATGGGAGCCAGGCAGGGTAGGCAAGCAGCAGCACATAGGAACGGACACTGTGCTGCATCCTTCCTCAACACCCAATGGCGATGTCTCTGCTGGCCTCTGAGCAGCAGATCGTACAAATGCCTGATCCAGCTAGACTTTGGCCATGGCTACACTTGCAAATTTGCAGCGCTGCAGCAGGGTGTGAAAACACACCCTCTCCAGCGCTGCAAATTGCGGCGCTGCAAAGCGCCAGTGTGGTCAAAGCCCCAGCGCTGGGAGCGCGGCTCCCAGCGCTGTACGTTATTCCCCACAGGGAGGTGGAGTACGGACAGCGCTGGGAGAGCTCTCCCCCAGCGCTGGCGCTTTGACTACACTTAGCGCTTCAAAGCGCTGCCGCGGCAGCGCTTTGAAGTGCAAGTGTAGCCATAGCCTAACAGACGTATAGCACGGAGCATGAGCTTTCGTGGGTGAATACCCACTTCGTCACCCACAAAAGCTCATGCTCCAATACGTCTGTTAGTCTATAAGGTGCCATAGGACTCTTTGCTGCTTTTACAGATCCAGACTAACACGGCTACCCCTCTGATAATTGATCCAGTTAGTCACTGAATGCCCTTCCCGCCCCCCAGTAGCTGGGGAGACCAGTTGTCTCCTAAGGCAGTGATGTGATTCTCAACCAGGGGTCCGGGGCCTATGGGGGGCCGCGAGCAGGTTTCAGGGGGTCCTCCAAGCAGGGCCAGTGTTAGACTTGCTTGGGCCCAGAGCAGAAAGCCAAAGGCCCACTGCATGGCACTGAAGCCTGGGGCCCTGAACCCTGCTACCAGGGGCTGAAGCCAAAGCCTGAACAACTTAGCTTTGTGGGAGCCCCTGTCACATGGGGCCCTGTGACGTTATTGACATGAACTGTAACCGTATAGATCATTGTTGCAACCACTGTTCTATATTTGCAGCAAATATTGTACAATGGTTGTCGAGTGAGGTGTCTATGAAAAGGTTATGATTTCCTGGTTATGATTATGAGATCTGTATGCGTGTATCATTTTTGTATTTGAAGTTATAAATATTGGATTTGTACTTGTAGCTCAATGTGTTTGATTTTAAGTAGCATTAGTGAAGCATTTGGTCAGCTTCTTGAGAAAGGAATTTGCAGATTAAGTGCCTAATCAAGAAACACTTAACTGACAATGGACCTTGGAAGACTCCAAACTCTTAACTGATGATGGACCTTGGGAGACTCCAGTCCACATAAGGAGGCTTCCTGGGAACGTTCAAGGTAGCATGTGAGCACTGGCCGCTCTCCCTGTAAAGAACTGAGTCATGCATGGACATGTGACTTGCCCATATGACTCCAAACTCCATCTAGCTGCTATGATTTTCTACAGTAAGAACAAAGGGGCAGCATTCTGGCCATTTTTTTTTTTTTTTTGCTTGGGCGGTTGCACTCTCAGAGCTTGGGGTGGCAACTTTTTTGCTTGAGGCGGCAAAAAACCTAGAGCCGTCCCTGCTTCCACATGGCAGAGGCTATAAAAGGCCCTGGAAACCCCTCCATTTTGTCTTCAATCCTGCTTCTTGCCTCTAGAGGAACTTTGCTACAAACTGAAGCTCTGAACAAAGGACTAATGATCCATCCAAGTTGTGAATGTATTCCAGAGATTTGATTTGAACCTGCAGTTTATTCCATCACTGCTACAAGCCTGAACCAAAAACTTTGCCATTACTGTTTGTAATTGATTCCATTTAACCAATTTTAGCTCTCATCTATATTTCTTTCTTTTTATGAATAAACCTTTAGATTTTGGATTCTAAAGGATTGGCAACAGCGTGATTTGTGGGTAAGATCTGACTTGTATATTAATCTGGGTCTAGGGCTTGGTCCTTTGGGATTGGGAGAACCTTTTTTCTTTTACTGGGGTATTGCTTTTCATAACCAGTCATCCCCATAAGGAGTGGTGCTGGTGGTGATGCTGGGAAACTGGAGTGTCTAAGGAAATTGCTTGTATGACTTATGGTTAACCAGTGGGGTAAAACCAAAGTCCTCTCTGTTTGGCTGGTTTGGCATGCCTTAATAGTAAAGGAACTCCAGCTTTGAGCTGTAACTGCCCTGTTCTAAGCAACTTGTCCTGAATTGATACTCTCAGTAGTGTCCCACCAAAGACAGCATCATTGTACGACCTAGGCAATTGCCCTGCTTGCTACCCCCTAATGCCAGCCCTGGCTTTTATATGTAGAAAACCAGTTATTGTGATATAGATGGGCCATGGAGTTTTTATAGCATGTTGAGGGGCCTCATAAAGAAAATGGTTGAGAACCCCTATCCTAAGGGAACCAATCTGCCAGGTAGTATGGTACGCTCAGGACACACAATGCAGAGGCACTAGATCTCTGCAGAGCTGGAGACAGCAATCGGCTTCTGGCACTGCAGGCGCCGACTTTTCAAACTGCCGGTGGGTGCTCAACCCCTGGCTCTGCCCCAGTCCCTTTCCCCAAAGGTCCCACCCCGCCTATTCCTGCCCAGTTCTGCCCCCTCCACCGAGTGCACCGTGTCCTTGCTCTTCCTCTTCCCTCCCAGCATCTCTGCATGCCGCGACACAGCTGATTGTGGTAGGCAGGAGGCACGGAGAGGGAAGAGGGAGGTGCTGATCTGCGGGGCCCATTGGTGGAAGGGACGTGCTGGGGATGGTGGTGGAGGGTGTTAGAACATTGCACAACTTTAAATGAGCATGTTCTCTAATAGAACAGAGACTTAATAATGAAACAACTTTAACCAGGATGACTTGGTAAGTGACGAGTTACTGTATCTTTGTTCAACCAAGGGGGAAATGGAAAGTCCCGCCATTCACTGATTTGTGTCCATTGTCATGGGGCATACATATCTTAGTAGCCTCATAGAGTCTGCCAGGTGCTATTACTGTGCTTTGTTAAAAATAAACCTGGCCTGGTGCCTTCAATACCTTAACCGATCTTATGGTCATTGGGTGGTTTGCTCAAGGTCTGCTGTGCCGTCTGTCTGTGCAGAACTGGGGCAGCACATAGGGAGAACACATACAAGCAGCCGAACATCTAATCATACAGACAACTGTCAAGTTTTGAATCTTTTTTGTGAAATAAAATTATTGTAGGCATATCTGTATATAGATAAACATATTAAAAATAAACCATAAAAGGCTGAAAAGTTAACATAAGTATCAGAGTTTGAAAGAAAACAACACTCAGAACACATGAATTCTTCATCTTTTATGATTTAAGTCTTTCCAATAACAAATACATGCAGCCTTGAGTCCCTGTGCGGTCCACTGAAAAGCCTCTGGCAGTCCAGATTTGCACCGCAGGCTGCTTATTGACTATCCCCTACTCTAAGTCAAATGTTGTTTGCCTGATGTCAATAATATTATCCCTGTGTATAAGGCAAGAAGGATTCGGCCCTTAGAATTTCTAACTGTGCATATTGTGTATTTTTCGTGACATTTGCCTATTTCCAAGGCAGTAGAGAAGACTAGTTGCTATGGCGTTGATCCTGCAAATGGTTCTGCCTCGATGGACCATTGATGCCAAAGGGATTCAGGGCTGACACAGAGGTGCCTTCGTAGAACAACTTGCAAGATTTGGGTCTCCTGATTATTTTCAGGGAGAGGATAGTGGGGGAATATTGGGCCTGAAGAATGGCTATAATCAAGTCAGAAATTAATTTGCTTCTTTGAAGACAGAAGACCTGACGTTTGAAAGGTTTTGTCTGTGTTGTTTCAGTAGCCCAGAATGAGTAACTTTTCTTTTAAATTAATTTTTATAGTCTAAGATGATTCAATTTTTAGAAGAAGGTTGAACTATCTGATTATCAGGTTTACAATTAAGTGGCACTGTAGTTCCCTGAGGGTCTTCATCTTCCAATAATCTTAATTGTAATTTGCTGTAATTGGTATCCAGTTATCTGTTGCATCCCTTTCTTTTGTACTTGGAAAATTCAAAATGCTGACAAGCCAGTATTGACATATTTGGTGAATGTGTTAATTATGGAGGAACTGGCAACTATTTCATCGTCAAACTGGGTTCAGTTTTTCTAGTTAGAAGCATATTTAAACCTTTTTTAAGGCATAACAACAAATCTTAACCATAACCAAAATTACACCATTTACTCGGAGGGTAAAGTCAGCTGGTGTAAATCAGTGTCAAGCCAATAGAGCAGTGCTGACTTACACCAGTTGAGGATGTAACCCAAAATTTTCTGCAAAATTCTGAGAATGTCTCACTACTCCAAGAATCCAAAGGAGTTAAAAATTACTCTTATTAAATATGCAGTCTTATTGTAGCTGCGCTGGTCCCAGGATATTAGAGAGACAAGGTGCGTGGAGTAATATCTTTTATTGGACCAATTTCTGTTGGGTGAGAGAGACAAGTTTTGAGCTTACACAGAGCTTTTTTTCAGGTCTGGAAAACTAACTCATGCAGGAGGCTCCAGGGGGACGGGGAGGAGCGAGGGCATGGCAGGATCAGGGGAGGGGGCGGGAAGGGGTGGAGTGGGGGCAGGACCTGTGGCAGAGCCAGGGGTTGAGCAGTGAGCACTCTCCGGCACATTGGAAAGTTGGCGCCTGTAGCTCCAGACCCGGAGTCGGTGCTATGCAAGGAGCCGCATATTAACTTCTGAAGAGCTGCATGTGGCTCCGGAGCCACAGGTTGGCCACCCCTGTCCTAAGGCATGAAAGAGGACAGCTCTTTTCCTGCTGACCGTAGGAAGCCAATGAAAGTGAAGTTCCTTTCCTGCACACATCTTAAAGTGTGCAGCAGTGAAATTCCTCTCCTGGCCCTGCAGCATTTCTAAGGTCTTCAGGGCTCTCTAAATATGTGATAATTAGAGCAGGTTTTAGTTACTATGTTTGTGCCAGTAGATTCATGAGAATCTATTTATGGGCAGGACCAACTCTACCTATACGCAAAGTACGCAGCTGTGTAGGGCACCAGGGAATTTGGGGCACCACATTTCCTGGTGCCCTGCACAGCTGTGTGCTGCTCCAGCCCCTGCTCCACCTCTTCTCCATGGCCTCCACCCCACCCCTGCTCTGCTCCAGCCCCGCCTCCACCCCACCCCTTTCCCAAAGCACCCGCTCCTGCTAAACCCCCCCAGCCCACCCCTTCCTGCCCCTGCCCCCGCCCTGCCTCCACTCCCCTGAGGACTGCAGCAGGGCCGGGCCTGCACCCACTGGTGGCAGGAAGTGCAGCAACCTGTCCCCAGCCACACCACTGGTGAGTGCTGGGGGAGGTTCCCCTCTGCCCCGCCAGCCAGCGCCCCGGAGACCTGCGTAGTGCCCCAGAATGGCTAGGTAGAGCCCTGTTTATGGGACTGATATAGTGCTGAATGCTCTGCTCTCCTGTCCTACCCTATTGCTAGAACAAACTAAGGCCTCTCATTTAGCTTTCTTTAGCAGCAAGGTATTTGTTTCCAGGTAAAGACTATAGCAAAACCATAACATCTCTGGGCTTGCAGAGTCAGTCTACAGCATTAATTCCCCCTCATTCCCTCTATTGGTTTATTGGTTAGTGAATTCTGGAACCACATTATCTATGGTCTGTCTCTCCAGGTTATGATAATGAGAACAGTTTATCATGTCCGTCCCTTCTGCTTTCTCTCCGGACATTGCAAACTGGTATCACACTGTTATGATTAATAGTGACAATTGTGAGTCTGTCACACTCTTCTTATTGGCCACCTAGCTGTTTTGAAGCTTAGCAGTACTTTCAGTGAATGGTACTTCTATTCCCTTATGTGTGCTCCATTTAATCCGCCTCTTGAAATCATGGCATTCTGGTTCTGCTAGATTCTTTTCAGTTAGACCTTTGCGCTAACGACAGAACTAGAGCTCATCTTAGCCCCACTGTTAATTCATACACACTAATATTGTTTCACTAAAGGAATATCCCAAAATATCATAGAAATGTAGGGATGGCAGGGACCTTAAGAAGTCATTTAATTTAGCATCTGTTCTGTGGGAGGACCAAACATACCTAAACCATCCCTGACAGGCGTTTGTCCAACCTCCAATGATGGGGATTCCACTATCTTCCTTGGAAGCTTACTACAATGCTAAACTACCCTTACAAATAGAAAGTTTTTCCTAATAACTAACCTAAATCTCCCTTGCTGAAGATTAAATGGATTACTTCTTGTCCTGCCTTCAGTGGACATAAGAACAGCCATACTGGGTTAGACCAAAAGTCCATCTAGCCATGTGTCTTGTCTTCCGACAGTGGCCAGTGCCAGGTGCCCGAGAGGGAATGAACAGAACAGGTAATCATCAAGTGATCCATCCCCTGTGGCCTATTCTCAGTTTCTGGAAAACAGAGGCTAGGAACACCATCCTTGACCATCCTAGCTAATAGCCATTGATGGATGTATCCTCCATGAATTTATCTAGCTCTTTTTTGAACCCTGTTATAGTCTTGGTCTTCACAAGATCCTCTGGCAAGGAGTTCCACAGGTTGACTGTGCAATGTGTGAAAAAATATTTCCTTTTGTTTGTTTTAAACCTGCTGCCTATTAATTTCATTTGGTGGCCCCTAGTTCTTGTGTTATGAGAAGGAGTAAAAACACTTCCTTATTTATTTTCTCCAGAATTTTATAGATCTCTATCTTATCCCTCCTTAGTCATCTCTTTTCCAAGCTAAAAAGTCCCAGTCTTATTAATCTGTCCTCATATGGAACCTGTTCCATACCCCTAATAATTTTTGTTGCCCTTTTCTGAATCTTTTCCAAGTCCAATATATCTATTTTGAGATGGGGCGACCACATCTGCACACAGTATTCAAGATTTGGGCATACCATGGATTTATATGGAGGCAACATGATATTTTCTGTCTTATTATCTATCCCTGTCTTAATGATTCCCAACATTCTGTTAGCTTTTTTGACTGCCACATTAGTGGATGTTTTTGGAGAACTATCCACAATGCCTCCAAGATCTCTTTCTTGAGTGGTAACAGTTAATTTAGACCCCATCATTTTATATGGATAGTTGGGATTATGTTTTCCAATGTGCATTATTTTGCATTTATCAACATTGAATGTCATCTGTCATTTTGTTGCCCAATCACCCAGTTTTGAGAGATCCTTTTGTAGCTCTTCACAGTCTGCCTGGGACTTAACTATCTTCAGTAGGTTTGTGTCATCTGCAAATGTTGACACCTCACTGTTTACCCCTTTTTCCAGATCATTTATGAATATGTTGAATAGGACTGGTCCCAGTACAGACTCCTGGAGGACACCACTATTTACCTCTCTCCATTCTGAAAACAGACCATTTATACCTACCCTTTGTTTCCTATCTTTTAACCAGTTACCAATCCATGAGAGAACCTTCCCTCTGATCCCATGACTGCTTACTTTGCTTAAGAGCCTTTGGTAAGGGACCTTGTCAAAGGCTTTCTGAAAATCTACACTATCTCCACTGGGTCCCCTTGGTCCACATGCTTGTTGACTCCATCAAAGAATTCTCGTAGACTAGTGAGGCATGATTTCCCTTTACTAAAACCATGTTGACTCTTCCTCAACAAATTATGTTCATCTACATGTCTGACAATATTGTTCTTTATTATAGTTTCAACCAATACTGAAGTCAGGCTTACAGGCCTGTAATTGCCAGGATCACCTCTGGAGTCCTTTTTAAAAATTGGCGTCACATTAGCTATCCTCCAGTCATCTAGTAGAGAAGCTGATTTAAATGATAGGTTACAGACTACAGTTCTTCAATTTCACATTTGAGTTCCTCGGATCTCTTGGGTGAATACCATCTGGTCCTGGTGTTTTGTTCCAAAACTTCCTCTAATGATACCTCAATTTGGGACAGTTCCTCAGATTTGTCACCTAAAAAGAATGGGTCAGGTTTGGGAATAACCCTCACATCCTCAGCCGTGAAGACTGATGCAAAGAATTCATTTAGTTTCTCCGCAATGCCCTTATCCCCCTTTAGTGCTCCTTTAGCACCTCGATCATCCAGTGGCCCCACTGGTTGTTTAGCAGGCTTCCTGCTTCTGATGTACTTAAAAAAATAAATAAATTGCTATTTGTAGCAGGGTGGTCACCTGCTCCTGCCCTGAAGGGCTTGAAATCAGGCCTGGGACAGGGCTGAGGCTGCGTGAGGGCTGCTGCTAGGGAGAGCAGCAAGCCTTGGCTGATTGGGGAAACAGCCACAGCTGGGGCCATGCCCCAATCAGACCATAGCTGGCATTATAAAGGGCAGGGAAGCCAGGAACTAAGAGGATTCTCCCTCTAGCTTCTGAGGGAGAAGGGCCTGGCTGCCTAGGAGTTGAGGAAGGTAGCTAGAGTGGAGCAGGGCTGGAGAAAGGCTAAAGTAGCTGGGGTGAGGAGCTCCAGCCTGGAGAATCCCCAGGCTGCAGGCCTTGATAAAGGCCAGGACAGGTACTGGGGCTACAGAGGGGTAGCCTGTGGTAGGCAAAGGCAGCAGGTCCAACCCCCCCTTTGCCAGTGATGAATGGCGTGTACACTGCAGTCCGCCCCAGTGCACAGGGGCTAGATGGTGACTGGCCATAGCCATATACTGAGGCAAGGCAGGGATAGGGAGTTGGGGGTTCCCTGGGAAGGGGTGACCCAGATCTGTGGGGGTACTGCCGGGGGCAGCACCCAACATAAAGGGACACCGGGGTCAGGGAGGTCCACGGGGGCAAGTGGGACATCAGCCTGCAGAAGGTGCTCCGAAGGCTGGCAAGCTAATTCCCTGGACAACCAGCAGGAGGCGCCGCGCCAGTGAGTGGCCACACAGCTACACTATTAGTTTTTGAGTCTTTGGCTCGCTGTTCTTCAAATTCTTTTTTGGCCTTCCTAATTGTAATTTTACACTTCATTTGCCAGAGTTTATGTTCCTTTCTATTTTCCTCACTAGGATTTAACTTCCACTTTTTAAAGGATGCCTTTTTGCCTCTCGCTGCTTCTTTTACTTTATTGTTTAGCCACAGTGGCTCTCTTTTGGTTCTCTTACTATGTTTTTTAATTTGGGGTATACATTTAAGTTGAGCCTCTATTATGCTGTCTTTTAAACGTTTCCATGCAGCTTGCAGAGATTTCACTTTTGGCACTGTACAGTTTAATTTCTGTTTAACTAACCTCCTCATTTTTGTGTAGTTCCTCTTTCTGAAATTAAATGCTACAGTGTTGGGCTGCTGTGGTGTTTTTCCTGCCACAGGAATATTAAATTTAATTATATTATGGTCACTATTACCAAGCGGTCCAGCTATATTCATCTCTTGGACCAGATCCTGTGCTCCACCTAGGACTAAATCAAGTATTGCCTCTCCTCTGGGGGGTTCCAGGACCAGCTGCTCCAAGAAGCAGTCATTTAAGGTGTCAAGGAACTTTATCTGCATCCCATCCTGAGGTGACATGTACCCAGTCAATATGGGGATAATTAAACCCCCCCTTTATTATTATTAATTATTATTATTAATGAGTTTTTTTATTTTAATAGCCTCTCTAATCTCCCTGAGCATTTCACATATCACAGTCACTATCACCATCCTGGTCAGGTGGTCGGTAATATATTCCTACCGCTCTATTCTTATTAAAGCATGGAATATCTATCCATAGTTATTCTATGGTACAGTTTGATTCATTTACGATTTTTACTTCATTTCATTCTATGCTTTCTTTCACATATAATACCACTCCCCCACCAGCACGACCTGTTCTGTCCTTCTGATATATCTTGTACCCAAGGCTGGCTCCAGGCACCAGCTTAGCAAGCAGGTGCTTGGGGTGGCCATTCTGGAGAGGGGCGGTAGGTCCAGCTATTCGGCGGCAATTCGGCGGAGGATCCCTCACTCCTGGTCGGAGCGAAGGCCCTCCCGCTGAATTGCCGCAGATCACGATTGCGATCTCAGCTTTTTTTTTTGGCTGCTTGGGGCGGCAAAACCCCTTGAGCCGGCCCTGTTTGTACCCTGGTATTACTGTATCCCATTGATTATCCTCATTCCACCAAATTTCTGTGCTGTCTATTATATCAATATCCTCATTTAGTACGAGGCACTCTAGTTCACCCATTTTATTATTTAGACGTCTAGCATTGGTGTACAAGCACTTTAAAAACTTGTTTCCTTTTAGCTGTCTGCCATTACACAATGTAATTGAATGGGACTCTTTTTTTATTTGACTGTTTCTGATCAACCCATCTTATCACATCTGTTTCCTCTCCCCACTGCCTTTGTTTCCCTCCATGCTGGTTCCTAGTCCCAGCTGAGCCACCACCCCTTAGCTCCTCATCCAGTTTTATTGTCTCCTCTCAGCCAACTGACTTAAGTCCCACTTCTTTCTCTCACTGGCCTTCAGACCCCCTTGTTTCACTCCTCAACCCCCACCCCAGCTCCAGTCTCCTTGCCCAACCAGTCCCTGTTTCTCTTCCTTCTTTATTACAGTCTGGTCCCAGTCCTTGTCCCAATCTATTCCTTTCATGCCCCCCAGTCTGGCTTTTGTCTGCTCCGCACTTCACTCGGACAGCATTCTCCTGCACGCTGTCCGGGTGACAACAGGTGGGTCACTGAGAAGACAGGAGACACTGGCCCCACTCTGGCCCTGAGCAGCCACTACAGACAGAGTCCACCATGGCCCCCAGTAGTCTTGGACTGGAGGGATCTGTCAAGGCTGAATCCCCACTCTGGCACTTTGAGTGCAGAAGGTGGGGACCTGCAAGGATTTTAAAAATTAATACTTGTCACTCCCAAAGTGACAGCTTTTCTCTGACCTTGGCTAGGTAAATGCTGCCACCATCGAAATGCAAAAAAAAAAAAAAAAGGGCCCAGTAAGGAACACTTGGGAATTCCTCCCTGTGGAGTACCCTCAAGCCCTTTCACAGCCACACCCACGCATCCCAGGGAAGAGCTGAGAAAGAAAACAAAGGAAATTAGCTATTGCTACCAGCTAATCAAACAACATGCACAAACCTCTTAGGACACCAAAATTTCAATCCTGCCCTTAAAAAGATAAATTTTATTAAAAACAAAAAAGAAGGAAAATACATCTGGAACTTAGGCTTTTGCTAGATTTTAAAAGAGCAATTCCAAAAATTAAGCACCCAAAATAGCTTTCTTGGGGGTTCAGCTTAAAGGTTACAAGCAAACAAAAGCATCTGGGGTTAGCACAGAGGACTCTATTAGCCATAAGAAATAAACAGAAATAACCCTAATCACATCTTTCTAAACATTCCTGATCTACTACACATTCGGGAGTTCCAGCTAAGTAGTTCTAGGTATGAGCTGATGATTTATGATCCTACCTAGCTTAAAGCTGCTTACAGCATTGCTGCTCTGTGTCTCCACTCTCTGGAGAACAGCCACAGACATAAAGGGAAAGCTTCTTTCCAAATTTTAAAAAGTTCTAGCCTTCCCATTGGCTCTTTTGGTCAGGTGCCCTTTTCTTTACCTGGGGGACTTTGTTAACCCTTTGCAGGTAAAGCGAGCAGAGACCAGCCACAAAGAGGGACTTTATAGTTAGCTGGCTGGCTGGGTGTCCATAAAAGGGAGTTTACCCCCCACATCCTATTTATCACAGGATCATATTCAGTTCCTTTGTGGGGAAGGGGAAAGTGCGTGCATAATCTGGTCATGCATAGGAGCAGTCTGTGATGGTGGCTTATGCAGAGTTTGATCACCACCAGGAAGCTCGAGCATGCCAGTGAGGACAGAATCTTTGGAGATTCTAGATACTAAAAACAACAGATTTCTACTGAGCAAATGTATTTTTTTTTCAAGGACTCATGTCATGGCCAAATTTGGTTGGATTTTGATGCTCATGGCAAAAGGCACATCCCTCACAAAGGCCATTGCACTGTCAAACTTAAAATCCCTGTTTGAAAGCATGGAGACATCTGAGCAATTGAAAGAAAAGGTCACCCAAATTTAAATGGCCAAAAACATAATTTTCCCTAGCTTCACTCTTACAAATGGTTGAACTGTTCTGGTTAAAATTTTCCCTAACTAATCATCCTCAGGCAGATACCTGATGTGTAAGATTTCAGCCCAAATGGGTAGTCTGCCAAAGTTATAAGCAACCGAAAACAGAGTCTTATAATGGGAAGTGTTGGGCAACCTTAATATTAGGTGATGTTACCAGCTCCACCTATATTTTCAAAATTGTAGAAATGAACACACACACACACATATATAGACAATCCCAAGTTACCCAACAACCCTGCTGCACTACTCTATCTTTGAGGTCTGTGGAAAACCTATTTCTGCCTACCACAGCAGAGAAATTAATCAAGAATAGTTCACCCATGTGAACATATTATTCCTGTCATGCAGCCAAGAACCATGCCATCTACAGTACAGTGAGCAATTGAATAGGTTCTGTTCTGGCAAATTAAAACTGCCTCGAGGCAGCTATTATTAATGCATACAACTTTTTCATGATTTCATACAAAATGTAGGGAAGAAAATATGTGCAACCTGCTGTTTTTTGGCTCAGTTTCTCTCCCCCTCCCCCTGCCTCCCCTTTTCTTCGGGTTTGCAGCCTCTTTTGGACATGGAACCCATCCCTTCATATATCTGACAAGTTTCCAGATTTAGTCACAGAATCTCAGAGGTAAAATACTTACTCAGAGTACTTTGAATAAGAAGGCCACATAGTGCAAGTTTATTGTTCAAAGGAAATTAAAAATTGAAGTCGACAAGGGAAAAGTAGGGGCAGAAAAGGTACCTGGAATACTTAAAACCCTGTTGTTATGAATAATCTCTTTTCAATATTTTTGCTTTAAAATAGCACGTTGGCTCCAGTGAAAATACTGTATGTTGGACACATCACTTTTTCCGGCATGCAGGCACAACAATACATTTCCTTTTACTTTTAAGGTTGTCCAGTGATATTGAAAATCAAATGATACGTTCAATCTATGAAAGAGGCTGTGCAAACTGACCTCGTTCTCCTACCTTGCGTAGTCACTTACACCTGTGAAAAGCAGATGGGTGTAAAATGCCACCAGATCAGAATTCTGCACTCACAGGTGGTGGCACTTAACACACACTTTGGGCTCACTTTGCAAAGGGGTAATACAGTTCAGGACAGTGTAGAATCAGGCATATGATGGACATTTTAATGTTATGGCAGCAGAAATGTCTCAGATATGAATTCTTGCACACAAGACATTATGGGGTGGTTTCTCTACTCTGCTCATGGGCTGTGAATTCCACAGTGGGCATAATGCTGGCAAGTTGGCTCTTACGCCTCCTTTTTTCTGCAGCACACATGTTGTGGGTGAGGAGAGCAGGGAGGAGGAATGGCTGCAATGCAGTGCTCTCTGGCAATTTTCAACTGGCATATGGTCCCTTATGGGGCCATTGCCAGCCAGTGCACATTAGAGCATCCTGAGCCAGGGATGTACAGAGAATCAGGGAGATCCTTTCTGCTATGCCCAGTGGGAAGCAGCAGACAAAATTCTGCCTGTATGTTTGCCTAAACAATGTGGTCCAGTAATTTTGTTCATCTAAGTGGTACATCAAAGTCTTCAATATAGGAAATCTTTTTAGTTTGCTCCAGTTCCAGAAATCAGACATGAGAAATGTAATGAATGGGTAATATTCAAAACCACATTGTGGCATCTGGTTCTGAACATCACTCAACTGATTCTGATTTGGAAGGGCATTTAAACAGAAGGAGGGAGGAGACTCATTACTGATTGCTCTGCAAGTAAAAAATAAAATAGTGTTTTGCCTGCAGTCGCAGCAGCTATGAAATCATATTGTAATACTTGTGACACTAAAGGAGAACATTAAAATGCTTTTATACAAAAGAAATTGTCAGTCTGAGAGGTCTCATTTAGTCTTAATACAAGTGTATAACTATCTCATTTCCCTAATATTTACCCTACAGTTTATTTCACTATAGACATAAATTATGCTCCTCTCTGGAGAGCTCTTAATAAGTGAAAGTGATACAGACAGGGAGACTAGCTCCTCACCAGTTCTTTTCTCCTCAGAACTCATGGCTCTCATTTTAAGTCATATCACATTAATTTATTTTTCTTTCACAAATTATTTTTAGTCCAAGTTCCTTCAGATTGATGTGTGAAGTTATAAAACAAGACAGGTGCATGAACTCCATCCCTTACTTTTTGGAGTTATGTCTGAACATTTTGCCAGTGGAGACAACAGCCAACAATGAGATTTCTGCAGCAGGATTTTGCAGCACTTCTGAGGCAGGATGTTTGTACGATTAATAATGGTTGTTGAAAATTCAGGATATGAATCAGCCTCTCTATCCTGTTTGGCTCTGATTCATTACACTGAGGAGAAAAAAAATGTAGTTTTGAAAAATCACTAGTGATGATTTAAAGCCACATTCTTGTGATAAGTAATAACTATTCTTATAGATAGGTAATAACTACAGTCTAAGAGAAAGGAAGCTTCTGTTTGGAGCTGATTAAATATACTAACTGATAACTGTAATATCTTAGTATGTGATCTTTGGACAAGCTAAATCTGCTTCTTATGCTTATATTAATTTACCTGTTAAATGACAGGCATAATCACTAGGAATGGAATGTTCCCAATCAGAAAAAGCTCTCATCGCGTTGATGTGCAACCTGGTATAAACACAGAACCTGTCTGAAAAATAGATGTTGCCTTTATGCTGAATTACCCTGGGTCAATAATAGAGCTGTGACTGTATTCCACAAAGTAGGTATTTTTTGAGCAGTCTTTGACCACAGCAATTTGTCTGTTTTTCCCTTGGAAATAGGATTTATTTGGAGTAAAGTAGGATGAAAACATTCCATTAGTCTCCTGACATACAGCTTCATTGTCCCTTTCTCTTACTTTTTTATCCATGGAAACTTTCCTAGTCGTTCTTAGCTACTGACTCCTGTGGCTTCTGTAGCATACATGCTGACTCTTTAATTAAAATTGCATGCCAGGAAGTAACTGCCAGCTAAATCCATCCCTCCTACTGTTGCATTCTGTCAGCTCAGGGATATTTGGGGATGGGAGAAAAGGGAACGTCAGTGGCTGTCTCTGAAACTAAATTTTGGAAACTGGAAAATGTATGTTGAGTGAAGATTAAATCAGGAAAATATCAGAGCTTCTTATACAACAAAAATGAGTTATGAAGGTATAGAGTATTTTCTGAGTTATGAATATGCAAAGGAATATCAGGGAAAAAATAATCAGGAAGATGCTAACCTGATGGCTGACCTTGTGAAATCTTCCTACTAGGAGCAGTGCTATCCACTTTGACTTTTTCTATATTCTATCCTTGGACAGCCTGTATATTAGTCGTAACTTTTTGCAATCGGTTGGTCAGAACAGAACACAGAATTCCAGAGGAGAGGATACAGCTGATTTATATAATGGCATTAGAGTATTTTCTATCCAGTGGTGTAACCATTCTGTCTGTTTACTCTCCTTTTCTTTTTCTGTGATCATCACTCCACATTGAGAAAAGGTTTTCATTTGACTGTCTGACTATGTCGAGATCTTATCCTGAATGTCTACAGTTAAGTTAGAACTGAGCGATGTGTTTTTAAGTAGATCAAAATTACTCCTTCCACTGTAAACTACCTTTCATTCTGCCTCTGTCTCTCTTGTCCCCAGTCCATTTCCGACATTCCTCCCATTTTGCTCTGTGAATCCCAGTCATGCCCTATGTTCCCCATTCTGTCCCCCTCATCATGTCTGACCCCACATTCACCTGATAGGATAGACAACCAGGGGTGGAAGGCTTGAATAATATTTGGTGATGCCCAGAAGGGGTCCAAGTCTTCCCCTCCACCCCACACACACCTGCCTTGTAAGCTGATAGATATTTATTAAAATGTAAAATGGACTGTAAGCATTTAACAGTTTCCCTATATTGCACAATATCACTAAGAATATCAACTTTATTAATACTCTTTTGAATATAGAAACAACCAAGCACTCTTGGATCAATAACCCTCAAAAGCAAATACTTTCTAAAACTAAAACAAAATGTAGCCCCTTCTTTTGTGATGTTCTTCAGGAGGCAGCAAATACTTTCCATTGTTGTTCAGTGGGGGATGGAGCTGCCCCTTGCCCAGCGTGGGGCAGGAGTGGTGACTGCAGTCATGGGGACAGGACTCCAGGAAGCTCCCTCGGAGTCATCTGCCAGTGGGTGCGGGGGGCAGGGCCTGCACTTCTTCTCCCCCCACCGCCACCCCTGGTGCAGCAGCTGCCACAGCCTGCCACTGGTGCCACTCCCTATGTTGTAGCCAGCAGTCACCAGCGAGGGAGCACAGCGGAGTGTCAGGGCAGCTGCCCAGGGCACAGGCAGGGACACTCTGGGGGTGGCAGGTGGAGCCAGGGGAGAGACCTGGTCCCAAACATTGGTGGAGTCGGGCCCCTGGGCCCTGAATATTGCTGGAGCACAGCCACAGGGGGCCCAGATAACTCACCACCCCTGTAGGCAACTGGATTCTTCTGTGTCCACCTCCCTGCTCTTCTGGAAGCTCTGACGGGGTGGCTTGGGTCTAGATAGAATATGGAGCACTTAGTCTGGGAGCATAATGAAATTAAACCTCATTCCATGGGCAAGTTAGTGATGGGTGTCATCTGATTTGTAAAAATTTACAGAAACACAATTTGAATGATATCCCTGTGATGGGTTGCCCCCCCCCCCCAAGCCAGCCACTCCAGGGTGCCACTTGATGTAGTGGGGTCCCACTAAGCCCTCCTGTTCCACGGGCCTGGACTCCCTCACCCTATCCTGCTGCACCAGGCCCTCAAGCCTTCTCTAGCACACACACAGGTAGGGCCACGCCCAGCTCCAGAAAGACACGGACACTGAAATCAGCTCCGCATGAGAAGAATCATCATGGGAATTGCATTCAAGTGCACACCCCTTCTGGGGTGCAAACTCAAAATTGTAATGTCTGGCACGGCACAGATAGCTGTACAGCATAAGCTCATGAAATTCGCTCCCTCCCTCAATGTGGGAGGAAGATATGCCCAGCTTTTTTGCACCCAAGATATGAATAGCACAAATTGGTTTATAGAAAACAAAAACAAGTTTATTAACTACAAAGGATAGATTTTAAGTGTTTATAAGGGATAGCAAACAGATCAAATTTAGTTTACTGAGCAAATAAAGCAAACACACAAACTAAGCTTAATACATTAAAGAAACTGGCTACAAGTCGTAATTTCTCACCCTAAATGTTTTAAACAGATTGCAGAGATTCTTGAAGATAAACTTGTTTTGCTTGCAGCTTAGAATTTCAGATAATCCTTTCATAGGCCAGACACCTTCTAGCCTGGGTCCAGTTCTTCCCCAGCTCAGTCATAAGTGTTTTCAGCAGTCATATTGGGCAGGGATTCAGTGAAGAACTGACCCTGATTAACTCCCTCCCCAGCCTTAAATAGGCTTTTACCGGTACATATGGGAATCCTTTGTTTCACAGTTTGATCACCACCCCCTACTAGTGGAAAAATACCAGCAGTCCAAGATGGTGTCCAGTACCAGGTGACATGATCACATGACCCTGAAGTATCAAAGCAGCATCCCAGGAAGCTTTTCAGGAATGTGGGAGATTAGCATCTTCAAAGTCCTATTGTTCTCCCTAATGGCCCATTCAGGCTGATTGCCTACTGTCTGGTGGGCATTCCCCAGATGCAAACACATTTGCAATTGATACATAGTCAATATTTCTAACTTCACATAAAGAAATGATGCATGCATACAAACAGGATAATCTCATTCAGTAAATCATCTTGCATAAAAATATCATAGTTGTACCATATTCGTATCATAACAATATCTCTATGAAGAATATGGGGTGAAGTGTCACAATCCCCTTCTGCAGCTAGGCGGGCTAGGGAGACTCACTGCTTCATGCCCTCCAATTGGTGGAAATTTTGAGAATACAATGTCATGGGAAATGGGTCAAGTTGGGTACTGTTTGAAAGCCTTTTCTCCCACAAACACAATGGTACCAAATATGACAAACCAAGAACAATTATGTAGCTATGTATCTGAGAAAATGTTTAAATTTTTTAAATTAAAACTTTAGCACAGAGATGCATGTCTTAAATTAAAAAAAAACGCATTAATCTTTGGTAATCCAAGGGAAATTAGGCCTGACATGCAAGACTGAAAACACTTATTCACCAAAGTTATCAGTGTCATCTCCATCTAGTAAAAACAATGAGAAGTCCTTGTGGCAAGTTAGAGACTAACAAATTATTTGGGCATAAGCTTTCATGGGATATAACCCATTTCATCAGATGCATGGAGTGGAAAATACAGTAAGCAGGTATAAATATACAGCACATGGAAAGATGGGAGTTGCCTTACCAAGTGTGGGGTCAGTGCTAACGAGGCCAATTCAATTAGGGTGGATGTGGCCCATTCTCAACAGAAGGTGCTGTAGTAATCATGATTAGGTCAGAGTATGAACGAGAGGCTGCTAAGCAACTCACTGACACCACCTTCTACAGGCCATTACCCTCTGACTCCACTGAGGGGTACCAAAAGAAACTGCACCATCTGCTCAAGTAACTCTGTGAAGAAGCACAGGAACAAATCTACACAGACACACCCCTAGAGCCATAAACTTGGGAATCCTGGATGCCCCATCATCTCAGGCATTGGCATCCTGACAGCAGGATTGTCCGGCTATGTGGACTCTCTCCTAAGGCCCTACGTTACCAGCACTCCCACCTATCTCTGAGAAACCACTGACTTCCTGAGGAAACTACAATTCATTGGTGATCTTCCAGAAAACACCATCCTAGCCACTATGGATGTAGAAGCTCTCTACACCAACATTCCACACAAAGATGGACTACAAGCCATCAGGAATAGTATCCCTGATAATAACATGGCAAACCAGGTGGCTGAGATTTGTGACTTTGTCTTCACCCACAACTATTTCAGATTTGGGGACAATTTATACCCTAACGTCAGTGGCACTGCTATGGGTACCTGCATGGCCCCACAGTATGCCAACATTTTTATGGTTGCCTTAGAACAATGCTTCCTCAGCTCTTGTCCCCTAGTGCCTCTGCTCTACTTGCACTACACTGATGACATCTTCATCATCTGGACCCAGGGGAAGGAGGTCCTTGAGGAATTACACCGGGATTTCAACAATTTCCACTCCATCATCAATCTCAGCTTGGACCAGTCCACACAAGAGATCCACTTCCCGGACACTATACAAATAAGTGATGGTCACATAAACACCACCCTATACCGGAAACCTACTGACCACTATATTTACCTACATACCTCCAGCTTTCATCCAGACCACATCACACGATTCATTGTCTACAGCCAAGCCCTAAGATACAACCATATTTGCTCCAATCCCTCAGACAGAGACAAACACCTACAAGATCTCTATCAGGCATTCTTAAAACTACAATACCCACCTGGGGAAGTGAGGAAACAGATTGACAGAGCCAGAAGGGTACCCAAAAGTCCCCTACCACAGGAAAGGCCAAACAAAGAAAGTAACAGAACGCCACTAGCCATCACCTACAGCCCCCCAACTAAAACCTCTCCAATGCATCATCAAGGATCTACAACCTATCCTGAAGGATGATCCCTCACTCTCACAGACCTTGGGAGACAGGCCAGTCCTCGCTTACAGACAGCCCCCAACCTGAAGCAAATGCTCACCAGCAACTACACACCACACAACAGAAACACTAACCCAGGAACCAACCCCTGCAACAAACCCCATTGCCAACTCTGTCTGCATATCTATTCAACAGGTACAGAGAAGGGCTACTAGGATGATCTGAGAAATGGAAAACCTGTCTTATGAAAGGAGACTCAAAGAGCTTGGCTTGTTTAGCCTAATCAAAAGAAGGTTGAGGGGGGGATATGATTTCTCTTTATAAATATATCAGAGGGGTAAATATTAGGGAGGGAGAGGAATTATTTAAGCTTAGTACCAATGTGGATACAAGAACAAATGGATATAAAACTAGACACTAGGAAGTTTAGACTTGAAATTAGACGAAGGTTTCTAACCATTAGAGGAGCGAAGTTCTGGAACAGCCTTCCAAGGGGAGTAGTGGGGGCAAAAGACATATCTAGCTTTAAGACTAAGCTTGATAAGTTTATGGAGGGGATGGGATGATGGGATTGCCAAATTAATTGCCAAAATTAGGCTATTGATCTTTGATTATCAGCAGGTAAGTATGCCCAGTGGTCTGTGATGGGATGTTAGATGGGTTGGGATCTGAGTTACTATAGAGAATTCTTTCCGTGGTGCTGGCTTGTGAGTCTTGCCCATGTGCTCAGGGTTTAACTGATTGCCATATTTGGGGTTGGGAAGGAATTTTCCTTCAAGGCAGATTGGCAGAGGCCCTGGAGGTTTTTTGCCTTCCTCTGCAGCATGGGACACGGGTCACTTCTGACCTTAACGTCTAGGAGTCTATGAGTCTAAGGAACACCATTATAGGACCCAACCACACCATCAAGGGCTCATTCACCTGCACATCTACCAATATGATATGTGCCAGCAATGCCCCTCTGCCATGTACATTTGCCAAACCGGACACTCTACGCAACAAAAGAATAAATCGACACAAATCAAGAATTTTAACATTCAAAAACCAGTAGAAGAGCACTTCAATCTCCCTGGACACTCAATAACAGACTTAAAAGTGGCCATTCTTCAACAAAAAAACTTCAAAAACAGACTTAAATGAGAAACTGCAGAACTGGAATTAATTTGCAAACTTGACACCATCGAATTAGGTCTGAATAAAGATTGGGAGTGGCTGGGTCACTACAAAAAATAATTTCCCCTTCTGTTGATACTCACGCCTTCTTGTCAACTGCTGGGAATGGGCCACATCCACCTTGATTGAATTGGCCTCGTTAGCACTGACTCCCCACTTGGTAAGGCAACTCCTATCTTTTCATGGGCTGTATATTTATACCTGCGTACTGTATTTTCCACTCCATGCATCTGATGAAGTGGGTTATATCCCACAAAAGCTTATGCCCAAATAAATTTGTTAGTCTCTAAGGTGTCACAAGGACTCTTTGGTTTTACTGATACAGACTAACACAGCTACCTCTCTGAAATCTCTCTCTCTATCTGTGTCTAGTAGTGCTTTCCTAATCACACTGATCCTTGCCTGTGTCGCAGTCTCACATCACTGTACAAGGCACGCAGCTAGCCAAACATTGGCATGATGGGGAACTTCTCGGCTCCTTAGAGCTCAGATCAAGTGTAGTACCTGTTCTTATCAGTTTCATATCTGATATGTCCTTTATTTGAGGACTGAATATAAAATTGATTTTTGAAAGAGTGGGCTGGAATAGGAGCTTGCTCTGTCCATCTCACTGCAATACCAGGACAATGCATGTCTCTGGGAACAGTGCATCTCCTTTTGCGGAGAATTTTCAGGTTAGACAAACAGCAGGAGTTTCACTGTGAAGATGCTGGTTTACTTCCTAGCTTACTTCCTACTGCATCTCTTCCTCACCAGAGGCATGAAGAAGGCCTGGCCAACAGCCTGCAATATGTCCCCTCAGAAGGGAGACAGGAGGGTCCCTTCCCTCCTAATTAATAGATGTTTAGCCATCTCTTCTGGGTTGACTAGCAGCTCTGGATTGAAGCTTAGTTTAGGACAGTACAGGGATCCTACTGTATTTCTGCAGGAGCTACGAGGGCAGATCTGCTCCCTGGCACTGACTGAGCTGTACTGTGCTTTTTAAAGCTCCCCCTTCATTTAGAACACACCCAGTAGGTGTGGCTGGGCAGAGGCTCCTGTGACCAGATTAGCTCCTCAACGCTCTGGTGCCCAGTGTGAGGTTTGTACACCCCATCACAGGAATCCATCCCAGCCATGCTGAATGTTTTATTTGAAATTCAATGGAGTTCTGGGGCTGTCATGAAAAACTAGGGAAGAACATTTGGATGCTGGGTTATGCCCACCCCCCCCACTCCCATCCCCCCACTCCTCCAACACCTTTAACGGCTCTGTTTGTGTGTTCTAGGGCTTCAGCTGAACCAAGTGCACAGAAGGGAAATGTTGAGTTTTTAACAACCCAATTCCTTTTAGAAATTCTTCCCATGAGTCAGACTTTTCTGTGCTTCTTATTTCTGGGAGGCACAGTCAATCATCACTGAAGAGCTAGTGAAATACTTTTTTTCTTTGCTTTAGTTTTAACCAAGTCTTCAAGTGCTGCAAAGGTGCAAATTCTAATTAGCAGTCCTAACAGATTGAGTAAAGAGCAGCAAAGACTCAACCATCTTCATTCATTGCTGCACCATCCTGAAAGTTGATTTTGTTGCAGATTTAAGCTCATTGAATTGCTTGATCTGTTCTATGATATTGCAGCTCTCCATCGTAGGCAATAGATTAATGAGAGTGGAATGTACACTAGATGTGTGGAACTGTTCTTGCAAGTCCTGTGCCCTTTGGGAAATGATTTCAAACACTTCATTATGCTGTTCAAAGAAGAAATATTTTGGCATAATAAACAAAGCTGATACGAAACAGGTCAGCGGTATTGGTTTTCTGCCAATGATGGCAAATCAGATTGAGGCACTCCTTCCATTTATAGTAATCTGTAACATTCAAAACATTAATCTGGTTCCATGTTGTGAGCATTAACTGACAACACAATTTAACTTTGTGAGGGCTGCTTGTTTCATGTGCCTGTGTTTAAAAAAAAATCAATTTTATCATACATTTTTGAATATATAACAATAATTGTTCTAGATTTGTCGTGTTTCATGCCATGCTGTTTGTGGGAAAAAGGGCTTTCAAATGATATCTAACTTGACCTGTTTCTGATGACATAGTATCAAAATTTCCTCCAAATGAAAGAATTGAGAGCTAGGAGGAAGGGAGGCAGTCCCATGCTATGCCACAGAAGGTGACACTATTGTAATTATGATGCTGTGGATTTTTACAGATCTAATGACACCGGACTTACCTGTCTATCACTAATTTGCCCACAGAGAGTTACATATGCTCCCAGACTGATTGGGAGCAGAGAAAACAGTAGGCTGGCTGTAATCCAGCAATGTTGAGCCCTGGTGATAAAGAGGAGGAAGCAGGGCTGGTGCAACCATTTAGGTGACCTAGGCGGTCGCCGAGGGCGCTAGGATTTGGGGGGTGGCATTTTCTTTGGCAGCGACCACGACGGCCGGATCTTCGGCTGCCCTGGTCACCGCCAGCATTTAGGCAGAGGGAGCTGGGGCAGGGGAGCACAGGGAGGGCTGCCTGCAATTAGCTTAGGCGCCGCAAGCCTGGGAGGCAGGAGAAGTGAAGCAGCCACGGTGTGCTCGGGGTGCTTGTGCTTGTGTGCGGAGCAGGGGTGAGCTGGGGTGGGGGGGTGCCTCAGAGCGGAGGGTGGGGGATGGGGAGCTGCCATGGGGGGGCCTCAGGGCGGAGGGAAGGAGCTGCTGTGGGGGGGGGCGCTTCAGGGCAGGGGTTCAGGGACGGGGGAGGACATAAGGTGGAAGTTTTGCTTAGGGCGCGAAACATCCTTGCATGGGCCCTGGGAGGAAGTGTGAGGTAAACCCTACTGCCTGCAGCTTCAATGGATGCATAAGAATACAGCATACCTGTGAGCAGGCGTGATGGGGAGGAGAGTCAATAGCATGAATCTCACATGAGGTGTGTAAAATTTGGTAGCACTGCAGGTCTAGGCAGTGGGAAGAACAGGACTGGTCACAAAAGTTTACTCTCAGGTAAAACAACCATGTGTCCCTGAAAACAGGAAAGTCCCAGTGATCCTAATAGATAGATACAAGTGTTTTTGTCTGTCTGTTTTCGTAACTCCCTGCAGGGTCTGGCTACTTGACCAGCTGAGCCAATTACTCTGACCATGCAGTTCAAGGATTGGCCCCATCAGGCCTGTCACATGCTACGGCCTAGTCTACACTACGTGTTTAAACCGGTTTTAGGAGCATTAAACCGATTTAACGTCACACCCGTCCACACTAAGAGACCCTTTATATCGGTATAAAGGGCTCTTTAAACCGGTTTCTGTACTCCTCCCTAACGAGAGGAGTAGCGCTAATATTGGTATTACCATATCGGATTAGGGTTAGTGTGGCCGCAGATCGACGGTATTGGCCTCCGGGCGGTATCCCACAGTGCACCACTGACCACTCCGGACAGCAATCTGAACTCGGATGCAGTGGCCAGGTAGACAGGAAAAGCCCCGCGAACTTTTAAATATTTCCTGTTTGCCCAGCGTGGAGCTCCGATCAGCACGTGTGGTGATGCAGTTAAAAATCAAAATAAAGAAAGAGCTCCCGCATGGACCATGCGGACGTGATCGCTGTAAGGGCAGGCAAATCTGTTCTATCAGCGCTCCGTTACAGAAGACGAATTAAAAAACATTTTTTAAAAATCTCCAGACAGACAGACGCAATAGCAGGGACTCAGCGCACTGCTGCGTGACAAGCGTAACGGAAAGCCAAGGAATCAAATGGACGCTCATGGACTGGAGGACTCAAACTATGCCACAGTTCCTGCAGTCTCTCTGAAAAGCATTTGCATTCTTGGCTGAGCTCCAAATGCTTCTAGGGTCAAACACAGTGTCCGCGGTGGGTCAGGGCATAGCTCGGCAATTTACGCACCCCCCAACCCACCCCCAGAAGTGAAAGGGAAAAAAATCCTCTCTTGACTCTTTAACATGTCACCCTATCTTTACTGAATGCTGCAGATAGATGCGATGCTGCAGCACTCAACATCAACATCCTTGCTCCCCCCGCCATGGGTGGCTGATGGTGCAATATGACTGGTACCCGTCCTCATCATCAGCCTATTGGCACATGGGGCAGTGCAAAAGGACTGGTAACCATGCCGACTAGCATCAGTTAGGTCAATCAAGGGCACCTGGCCCTAATTTTTCCTGGCAGATGGTGCAGTATGGCTGATAACCATCGTCATCATAGCAACAGGGGGCTGAGCTCCATCAGCCCCCACCCTTCATGTGTAAAGAAAAGATTCAATTGCCCCTGGACTAGCAGAGGGATGCTGGGCTCCTCTCCTCCACACTCCTTACTGTCCTGTCTGGACTATCATAGCAGCTGGAGGCTGCCTTCCACTCATTCCTCACTAACAAGTCAGTGTCTCTTATTCCTGCATTCTTTATTACTTCATCACACAAGTGGGGGGACAATGCTACGGTAGCCCAGGAAGGCTACCTGGGGGAAGAATGGAATCAACAGGTGGGGTTGTTGCAGGAGCATCTCCTGTGAATAGCATACAGCTCATAATTTCTGCAGGATCTGACACAGAGCAGCTGTGCTCTCTGATACAGTGGTTCTCTAGTACACTTGCCCATATTCTAGGCAGGACTGATTCTATTTTTAGATACCAAAAAGGAGGGATTGACTCAGGGAGTCATTCCCAATTTTGGCTTTTGCGCCCCTGGCTGATCTTAGCCAGGGGCACTTATGACAGCAGCAAATGGTGCAAAAGGACTGGTAACCATGATCATCTTATTACCAATTTACGGTATGGTAGATGGTGCAGTATGGCTTGTAACCATCTCTGCTGTCATGCAAAAGCAAAAGCATGCTTCTGTGTAGCGCTGCTGAATCGCCTCTGTGAGCGGCATCTAGTACACATACGGTGACAGTCACGAAAGGCAAAACAGGCTCCATGATTGCCATGCTATGGCATCTGCCAGGGCAATCCAGGGAAAAAAGGCGCGAAATGCTTGTCTGCCGTTGCTTTCCCAGAGGAAGGAGTGACTGATGGCATTTACCCAGAACCACCCGCGACAATGATTTTTGCCCCATCAGGCACTGGGATCTCAACCCGGAAATTCCAAGGGGCGGGGTAGGCTGCGGGAACTATGGGATAGCTACGGAATAGCTACCCACAGTGCAACGCTCCAGAAATCGACGCTAGCCTCGGACCGTGGACGCACACCACCGATTGACTGTGTTTAGTGTGGCCGCGCGCACTCGATTTTATACAATCTGTTTTGCTAAACCGGTTTATGTAAATTCGGAATAATCCCGTAGTGTAGACGTACCCTATCAGTGAGTCCACTACAATTGTATAAATGCTTCATCCAGCCTTCAGTCTTTGTGTAACATCAAACCCATTTTTGTTTTGAAAAGTTGTTCATCCTACCCTTGGGGGTCTACTACACTAAGGTATGAGTAGGATAGAGGAGTCAGGAGCTATACCCAGAGAGGGAAGTTGAGGTGCTGGGGGGTTGGGGTTGGGAAGGGGGCTGACTAACAATTCAAACCCTTCGCCAGAGAGAGAAAAGGGCAGGCAGACAAAAGCTCTTCCTGTCCTTCCAGGAAACTAGTTAAGATATTTGTATTCCCCAGCTTATCTATTATGTGTGCTGTATGAAAGTCCTCTAAAGAGCTGTGAGGCTCCAAGAGAGGCAGGTACCTTCTGCTCTGATGCTTTGAATCCCTTTTGTCTTACTGCTGCCTGTATGGTCCCAAAAGTCATCTTGGGTGAAAAGAAAGCAAGGTATTTCGTTAGCTGCTTAGTTGTAAAATGAAGAAAAGAAAAAAGGGAGGACAGGGGAAGGAAGAGAGATGAGGAATTTTATTCTTTATATTATGTTTTCTGAATGAACAGACAGAGGAAGGACTTTTCTTCAAGGCTGTGTCGAGTAGCCCTGATCATGTGAAAGCTTTGTTGTCTCGAGGAAAATTGAGTCTCTGAAACTTGTTTAGCCTTGACATGATGAAACCTCATGTTTTATAGCTTCCTATACAATTCCACCACTGATTTATTTTTTAAGAAACATTGTTTCCTGTACAGGGGCGGCTCTAGGAATTTGGCCGCCCCAAGCAGTCATGCCTGCGGGAGGTGCACCGGAGCCACGGGACCAGCGGACCTCCCGCATGCATGACTGCGGAGGGTCCGCGGGACCAGTGGACCTCCCGCAGCTGCAGAGGGTTCGCTGGTCCGCAGCTCCGGTGGAGCATCCGCAGTCGTGCCTGCGGGAGGTCCACCAGAGCCGTGGGACCAGCGATCCGTCCGCAGTCATGCCTGCGGGAGGTCCGCTGGTCCTGCGGTTCCGGTGGACCTCCCGCAGGCATGACTGCGGAAGGTCTGCCGGACCCGGCTTCTGCCCTGCTGGCAAAATGCCGCCCCAAGCACGCGCTTGGCGCGCTGGGGTCTGGAGCCGGCCTTGTTCCTGTAGCTGGTTTCTTGGGTTTACCTTTTTAACCCAAACACAGAGAAGCTATGTAGATCTATTATGATGAGATAACCGGCTCTGTGGATGAGGGGAAAGCAGTGGATGTGCTATTTCTGGACTTTAGCAAAGCTTTTGATACAGTCTCCCACAGTATTCTTGCCAGCAAGTTAAAGAAGTATGGGCTGGATGAATGGACGGTAAGGTGGATAGAAAACTGGCTAGATGGTCGGGCTCAATGGGTAGTGATCAATGCTTCTATGTCTAGTTGGCAGCCGGTATCAAGTGGAGTGCCCCAAGGGTCGGTGCTGGGGCCGGTTTTGTTTAATATCTTCATTAATGATCTGGAGGATGGTGTGGACTGCACCCTTAGCAAGTTTGCAGATGACACTAAACTGGGAGGAGTGGTTGATACGCTGGAGGGTAGGGATAGGATACAGAGGGACCTAGACAAATTAGAGGATTGCGCCAAAAGAAATATGAGGAGGTTCAACAAGGACAAGTGCAGAGTCCTGCATTTAGGACGGAAGAATCCCATGCACTGCTATAGACTAGGGACCGAATGGCTGGGCAGCAGTTCTGCAGAAAGGGACCTAGGGGTTACAATGGACGAAAAGCTGAATATGAGTCAACAGTGTGCCCTTGTTGCCAAGAAGGCTAATGGCATTTTTGGGTTGTATAAGTAAGGGCATTTCCAGCAGATCGAGGGATGTGATCATTCCCCTCTATTCAGCACTGGTGAGGCCTCATCTGGAGTACTGTGTCCAGTTTTGGGCCCCACACTACAAGAAGGATGTGGATAAATTGGTAAGAGTCCAGCGGAGGGCAACAAAAACGATTAGGGGGCTGGAGCACATGACCTATGAGGAGAGGCTGAGGGAACTGGGATTGTTTAGTCTGCAGAAGAGAAGATTGAGGGGGGATTTGATAGCTGCTTTCAACTACCTGAAAGGGGGTTCTAAAGAGGATGGATCTAGACTGTTCTCAGTGGTAGAAGATGACAGAACAAGGAGTAATGGTCTCAAGTTGCAGAGGGGGAGGTTTAGGTTGGACATTAGGAAAAGCTTTTTCACTAGTAGGGTGGTGAAGCACTGGAATGGGTAACCTAGGGAGGTGGTGGAATCTCCTTCCTTAGAGGTTTTTAAGGTCAGGCTTGACAAAGCCCTGGCTGGGATGATTTAGTTGGGTTTGGTCCTGCTTTGAGCAGGGGGTTGGACTAGATGACCTCCTGAGGTCCCTTCCAACCCTGAGATTCTATGATCTACTTAATTGCTGCTTTATAAATAAAAAAGCAAAGTTAAGAATCCAGTTCTTTTGAGACCATATTAAATTCATTTTTCTTATTCAAAACTGCCATGGAGGAATGTAAGAGAGCCATCATAATGGTGAAGATCCAATGCTAATACTGTGACACTTTGGGAGTTCAACCCAACCCAGTAAGGGATTTTGTCCCTGCCTGCCCTGTAACTGTGGGTGCTTCTATGCTGTGCAGATTTGGCTCAGAGCCCTGCCACCAGCAGCCTGCTTACAGCACAATGATCTCACCTTGGCTCCCACCAGCCTGGATCTACCTTGCAAGGTGAACTACCAGACCGTCCAGACCTGAGTGTACCCAAAATTGTCTCCTGTTCAGCGCTCAGCCCCTCCCACTGTCGCATGCTCAAAACCTTGGCTGCTTCTTTTTCTAGAGAAGTACACAGCATCAGCTTGTTAATTTGGCTGAGAATTTTAGTCTTCAGTTTGAAACACTGCCCTGAGATGGTTGTGTAACAAATAAGATTCAGTTATTAATAAAAAAAAGTTATTTAAGTGATCTGAAGTAGAAGGAATTGGAATAGAAATGGTTACAGATGAACACAAATAAAAATATGCTTCTAAGACTAAAACCTAACTTAACACACTAAAGTCTTTTGTTCAAAGTAATTTTCTCACCACAGTCATTCTTCCATCATGGCTGGTCAGTCTTTGGCCATCATCCAACACAGAGCTCAAAGCATTGGGTTTCTTTGTCTCCTCAGATGAAAGATGCCGATGTAGCTGTCTCTCTACTTGTATTCTCAACGTTTCTTTGTTTTCAAAGTCAAGATGCCCTCCTGGAGGCTCAGCTTGTCATATCCACCAGGGAGTGGATGCCACATTAATATCTGCAGTCTCCTCCCCACGTCATGATAGTTAGGTGGCATGACACAGGGTCAGAAAGGGATACAGAACTTGCAGGCTAGTTAACCCAGATTCAACCTTTAGAGACATATCAGCAGATAATGTTTGTGTTTTTTATGACTTTACATATGTATTGTTAGAGGTTGACAATGTAATCAAACAGTTCCTGTCTATTGCTGTATTCTGTTAATTCAGAGATCAAAAGGAGATATTAACATTTTTAGTGAACTGTGATTGTAGTGATATCAGTATCTTCATTTCTCTTTGAAGTATATAGCAAACTACCTGTAAATGGCAGGAGATGGGCAATTGCTTTATGGTACTCCATGTAACTAATTACCTGAGTATACATAGGAAATAGGAAGTCTACTTCAAAGCTAGGATAATTGCTTATTGTTCACCCAAGGACTGCATGCTGTCAAGAGGCTGCCTGAGAACTGTATAAAGGGCTTTTGGGGCCTGATCCTTTCATCTCAAATCTGCTTATGCTTCATCAGCTTGAGCAACAAGATTGAGGTCTCCAGTTCCATTCTGGATCACCCTGACATTGAACATTAGGCTGAACCTATGGACTAATTCTGAAAGAACTCTTTTCAACTCTAAAGCTCATCATCTCTACTATGAAACTGACCTAAGAACTCTATTCATGTCTGTATGTATCTTTTAACCAATACCCTCTCTTTTCTTTTTAAAATAAATTTTAGTTTAGTTAATAAGAATTGGCTATAAGTTTTTATTTGGGTCAGATCTGAAATATTCATTAACCTGGAGGATAATGTGTCTGATCCTTTGGGATTGATAGAACTTTTTATATGATGAACAAGATTTTCAGTAATCCTCATCCTATTTGATTTCGCTGTATGGGTGGGAGCCCAAAGGCTCGGTTGCTTTAAGGGAATTGTATGTCTGGCTTCTGGGTAACCAGTAAAGTATTATAGAAGTTTTGTTGCTAGCTTGGTGAATCTAAGTATTAGAATAATCGCAAGTCTTGGAGATTGTCTGCCCCATTCTTTGCAGTTTGCCCTTATTGAGCAATCTCAGCATGGCCCCGAAGGACCCCAGTCACAGGTGGCTATCTCCCCCACTCGCTAATGTGATGGCTTTTTTTTACCTTGCATGTATATGTGCTTTTCAGTGTTTTAGGTCACACCTGGCTAAATTTACGTTGGAGACACTGTCAAGCCTGGGAAACAACATTTCTTTGTCTAGGGCATGGTGACTGAAGCCCTATTTGACAAACAGATTAAGAACACATTTCTGGCATGTATCTAATTTTTCATCTCTCACCTGTAAGTACACTCTGCAAAAACAGTAATGACCAGTGTGCTACCAGTTTGCATATGACAATTTACATGACACCTTTTTAGATACAGATTATGACAACAGTGAGTGGGGGTATGATGAGCTGGTCAGGCCAGCTGAGATTCACTGCTAGATACCAGGGATCCCCTTGCCATCTGGTATTGGGGTGTTGTTAGGGTCACACCTGCCCTCCTTATAAAGCTGCAGAAGGGCTACCCCCTCGGGAACAAGTCAGAACACTCTTTCCTGGGTAGGGCATCAGCCACCATATTTTCTTCCCCTTTATACGTACAACTTCCATGTCATATTCTTGGAGTGGGTCTGTGCAGCCAAATCAATGGAGAGTGGTCAATTGAGACCCTGAATTTCTTGTTTAGGGCTTGATCTGCCTAATTGCCCACACTATGGTAATACCATTCTTTCTCCATGACAATATTTTTTAAACCAGTTTCTTGCTTCAGTACAGCATCTAAACCAACGTCTGATGTATCTATATAGAATTCAAATATTTTGTCAGAATCTGAACTGGCCAGAACAGAGATTAAAGCGTATTATCAGTGAGTATCTCTAATTCCTCAGAGTATTAGTATTTCACAATGATATTAATCACAAGTTTTATAGTACAGTACTAGTGTAGGCAGTTGATTGAATTGCTTATTCTTTGGGGTTCAGATCCCTGTTCTCCCCTTTGGGAGGGACTGGACTCTGTCACACACATCAAAATGCTCTTAATATAGTACCTGCTCTTTGTGTTCATCATCTTCAAAGTACTATGGTAGCAAATAGATGCAGCTTCAAAGCCACTCGGCTTCTAAGTCCAAGAATCATCAATATTTAAATGACAAAAGCATCCCTTCAGTTTCATCCTGCTTCGATGAGCAGATATATTGTCAGCAGAGCTCTGATCAGTGAAAATTCTAAAATAAAAAGCTCTGTGTTGCAAGCCACTATAAATGCGTTTACAGTTGATTTGAACACCCTGAGATTAAAGGGAACTAAGAACTACAACTCCCTGCTTTCAGGCAATTTCTGATCTACTATCTCCTCTGACCAGGACACCTAAGACACTATACTCTTGCTGCTCAGTTTTTTATGCCTAATTCCTGACTCCTAAAGAGAGGTGACGTAGTCAAATATAGCTAGATGGAGAGCATAGCACTTGCAATTGATGCACTTATCCTCACCGTTTCATGTTTCTAGAATAGGAACATCTTTGGAGCTATACTCCTGATTCTTCAAACAGAGTGAAATCCTGACCCCATTAAAGTCAATGGTAAAACTCCCTTTGACGTTAGCAAAGCCAGTATTTCACCTGTATTTTGGTTCTGATTGTCTTTGATTAATTATTCATCTAATATTAAAATATGCATAACCATAAAATCAACACAACAGCACAGCTATTTATTAAATAATCCCACGTAAATTACACTTTTCAAGTCTGAATTCATTAATAGTTGAAATTCACTTCAGCCTTCAGTTTTTAAATTAAAACTGAAAAAAGAGCCCTACCACACCTAAAACATGTGAATTTAAAATGAATAAAAACAAACATGAAAAATAATCCTAGAACTTGCTTTTGTATTTTTTCCTCAGAGGGCATTCAGGACCATTGAAATACAAATTCAAAACATGCTGGAAACTGATCTGTTTATATGAACCAGCAACACTATCTCTGGCTCCTAGCTGTATTTTTGCTCTGATTTTCTATAATTACTGTTTATTGAATAAAACCAACCATACCTGTTTACAATCTACTTTTGGATCCACTCCAAAATCCTGGCTTCAGAAGTTTGATGAGACTCAAGCATTCTTTTGTTGAAATTTCAGTAAGGAAAAAGGAGCAGAAAGGTGGGGGGGGGGGAGAATTCTGCTAAATAATTAAATACATTGTATTTTAAAAAATGTTTTGAAAACTAATCATGGTTGCTAAGTAACAACAATGTACTTAGCCTTTTATATCACTGACAAAACTCGAACACTCAAAAAGCAAGGAAGTGAATAGTTATGGATTTCTGAAAGCCGTTATTTTGTTTTGGGAATTTCCCAGGCCTGTGAGTGTATGTTTGCTAGTTGTTTGGGTTTTTATAACCACTTTCACTTTTTCTTTTATAAAATTTTAAATGTAGGGGCTGGAGAGAATCACTAGATGGTTAAATTAAAGAAGGTGGTGCTGGCCAAACTGATAATGACTGGGACTCAACATCCACGTTCACATAGGAGCTTTGACACTGCCAATGAATACTTACTTTCTACAAGCATCCATCGCCCCTGGGGTCCCTAGACACTTACCAGGCTGCTGTGCTTGGAGCCCAACAGGTTGGCCCATGTGCTTTTAAGCTTCATGAGACAGCAGAATTTAGACACTCCCTTTGGCTTTGAGTTTCTAGGCACACGTTTGGGGTGCAGATCCTTCATCTAGCACCCCCTCCAGAGAACTGAGACCCTGCAGTCCAGCTGTCTAGCCCTTGAGAGCAGCCCTGTGCTGGGAGGAGAACTGCAGCAACTAGAGCCAGAGGGGACAGAAAAAGCAGCATAGGGGCCTGGAGGCAGAGCAGCAGCATCAGTGCGGAGGCAGAGTGGAGCTGGAGCTGGGGCTGGAGCAGTCCGGAGCCAAGTGGGGTGAGCCACTGGATAGAGTGAGGGGTGATCCTGGACAGCGGGCCCAGCACAGGGAGATGCCCCCAGCCAAGAGGCCTTGCAGGCCAGACTTGGAGGAGGATCGTAACCCTGACGGGGGGCTGACGCTGGAAAGAAGGGCCCTGCCACCTAGAGCCTGATGGTGTCTGGCCACTGCCAGAGCAAGTGTCTGACCCACGGCATCCCTGAAGCACAGCCAGGGCCTGAGAAGGAGGAATGGGACTTGTGAGGAACAGACTGTGAACTGCCCTTACATTCCAGCGAGGCTGGTTGTGACGTCCCCGTGCCACAGAGCGGGGTTATGTGTTTTCCTTTAACCTTTCCCATTTTTTCCTTATTTTTTAAAAATTGATTGCAGTTTAATAAATTGTATTTGCTTTGAACTGTATGTAATGATCAGTGAGTCAGGGAAATGTCCAGTGCGGAGAGAGCACCCCAGAGTGAAGATACCCTATTCCCTGCCCTAATTGACCAGGATAAGGTTGGGGGTCTCAGCCCCCCAGGAATCTTAGGCCTAGCCTTGTCGGGTTACGAGGATTCTGCCACACAGGAGAGTGGAAGGGGAGCCCTCAAGGTCAGGCAGGCATCTTGGTAAAGGAAGTGGGAGTGAGGACTCAGGGCTTGTCTACACTACAGGACTATTTCGAATCTACTTAAGTCGAATTTGTGGATTCGACCTTAATAAGTCGAATTTGTGTATCCATACTAAATACACAAATTTCCACATTCACAGGGCCAGCTTCGACTTTGGGCGGTGCACTGTGGGAACCTATCCCACAGTTCCCGCACTCCCGCTGCCCATTTGGATTTCCAATGCATGCTGGGGGAAAAATGTGTCGTCATTGAACCGTCAATCCCGCCTCCCTGTCTTCCTTGGAAATCTGTTCGCGCCCTTCTCTGGTCGGTTACAGCGTGGACGCCACAGCACTGCGAGCATGGAGCCCGCTGCGATCATCGCTGCACTTATGGCCATTGTCAACTCCTCGCACATTATCGTCCACCTCTTCCACAGTCAGATGCTGAGAAACTGGGCGAGGAGGCTCGCAGCACGGTGAGGAGAGTGGCGAGACCTCTCACAAAGCAGGGTACGCCGGGCAGTGGAGATCATGGTGGCAATGGGTCAAGTTCATGGTGTGGAACGGCGATTCTGGGCCCGGGAAACAAGCACAGACTGGTGGGACCGCATAGTGCTGCAGGTCTGGGATGACACAGAGTGGCTGCGAAACTTCAGGATGCGTGGGGCACTTTCCTTGAACTGTGTGACTTGCTGTCCCCTGCCCTGAAGCGCCAGGACACAAGGATGCGAGCAGCCCTGACTGTGCAGAAGCGAGTGGCCATAGCCCTCTGGAAACTTGCCACGCCAGACAGCTACCGGTCAGTAGCGAACCACTTTGGCGTGGGCAAATCTACGTGGGATTGCTGTCATTCAAGTAGCCCACGCAATCGTTGAGCAACTGCTCTCAAAGGTAGTGACTGTCGGAAATGTCCAGGCCATCATAGATGGCATGGGATTCCCAAACTGCGGTGGGGCTATAGATGGGACTCACATCCCTATCCTGGCACCAGCCCACCAGGCCAGCGAGTACATTAACCGAAAGGGCTACTTTTCAATGGTGCTGTAAGCTGTGGTGGACCATAGGGGACGTTTACCAACATCAACGTCGGGTGGGCGGGCAAGGTTCATGTGTTCAGGAACTCTGGTCTGTTTAGACGCCCAGGCAGGCACTTTCTTCCCGGACCACAAAATAACGGTTGGGGATGTGCAGATGCCTACAGTGATCCTCGGGACCCGGCCTACCCGCTAATGCCCTGGCTCATGAAGCCCTATACAGGCGCCTTGGACACTGAAAAGGAACTCTTCAACTACCGGCTGAGCAAGTGCAGAATGGTGGTGGAGTGTGCCTCAAGGAGATGGCGGACCTTACTGACTCGCTGGACATCAGCGAAAAGAATATCCCCGTAGTTATTGCTGCTTGCTGTGTGCTCCACAATCTCTGTGAGAGCAAGGAGGTTGAGGCAAATCGCCTGGCTGCTGTTTACGATCAGCCAGACACCCGTGCTGAGAGAATATCCCAGCGGAAGCGATATGCATCAGGAGGCTTTGAAAGCGAGTTTCCTCGCAGAGCAGGGTAACCTGTGACTGTCCACTTGATTTTAAGAGAGCCTGATCATAAACCAAGTTTTCCCCACTTCCCAAGGACGTTTTAAAACTAAGGACATGTTTTAGTAATTAATAATAAATCTTTCGTTGACTTTGCATTTCTGTTTATTCGTTGAAACATGGAAGCATTCTGTGCTGGTTAAGGTGTGCACTGATGGGTGGGTTTGCAGGAAGCTTGGATAGGGGTTACCATGACGGCTGTGGGTTTGGGCGTTGGAAGGGTGGGGAAGGGTGAGTATCTGCCCTGGATGAGGTCTATTTTTGGGGCTCGGGGCACCGGGAGGATCGTGACTACGGTCCAAATGCATGTGAAGGGAAGCCTGCCTTTACATTCGGGATGTCAGGCACCAGGACCCTGCACAAGCATACACATCAAGGAAAGACCTACACCACACAGACTGTCCCTGGTGCCTAGTGACTGCAGTCTGTGTGTGCCCTGCAGTTGACCCTGCAGCCAAGTCTGTAGCATGGCACTGTGGGCTATGCAGTGACATTACAATTCCCCACAGAACAACAGAAAGTCTTCTGACACCAGAAACGTGAACAGTCAGTAACACCAAACCGCTTTTAATAATGTAATACACAGTGGGGGTTTGAACTTGGAGTTGGGACTGGTTGATGCTGTAAAGAAAGAGCACAGTTGTCTCTAACATTATCGGTGTGCTGCGGTGCAGGGACAGTTCTCACGGCCCCTACCGCCTCCGTCTTGTCACTTTGGGTGAGGGGGACAGGACTTCTTGGCGTTGGAGGGCGTTGCAGATGCACTGCAGGGGCTCTCCTCCTGACTGCGGTCTTGCAGAACATCTACAAGGCGCCGGCTCATTAGACCAAGCAGCGTTGAGTCGCCTGCTGGTCTTCCTGCCGCCACCTATCCTCCCGTTCCAGGTGTGTGCGATGCTGCTGACACAGGCTCTCCTCGACTGTCTCTGCTCTGCCGCCTCCGCTCTGGAGCTGGCCATCAGTTCCTGGAACATGTCGTCCCTTTTTTCTTTTAATCCGAGCCAGCCTCTGCGGATGGCGGGCAGTCCGGGAAGGAGCCAAGCTGTGTGATGTGAAAAAGTAGGTGATTTCCTTGAACACATACATGTTTGCCAACAGTAAACACAGTCTAGTCAGTTTCAGTGAACAAGACCAAAGAGGGAACCAAGTCTCAGGAGATCTCAGAACTAGTCCGAGATTTGAATACGCTCATTGGCGGCGCCATTGCACTGGAGAAAGATAGCTGCATCCCTCTTGCACAAAGTCCTGGTAAGCCTTACAGTACATACTGCTTATCAGTTACTGGTTAGCTGTGCTCTCCTGCTAAAGGCAATGTGCAAAGCAGAAAGGATAAGCCTTTGCAGCCCCTCCCACCAGCGCACGGAACGATCAATGCATGCTTGTTCTCTGTGGCCTCTCGTGGCTGTTAGGCGAGGGTCATTGTTATGCAACCTAATTGTAAACCATTAACAATAGTAACACTACACTAATTGCCTACTTAGATGCAGTATTTGCAGACCGAGATCACCTGAGGCGGGTCACTCGTGCCCAGAAAGACCGCATGTTACGGGACGCACTGCACAGACCAGGACCATATGCAGCAATGCTAGTAGAGGCGATGGTTCCACTCTATATTCGGATGTCCTGGCGTGGAAGAGTCTGCTTCCACGGGCGCCCAACAGCGACCTCTTCCACCTCATGCGGAGGCTTTGAACTGAATGACACCTTCGTAGAAATGTCGCTAGAGGACTATTTTTCTATCCCCATTTGTGTGGACCTTCTCTTTATATAGTTTAATATATATTATAGTTTAATATTTAGAATGTTTTAAATTGTAAATATTTAGAATTTTTTAAAGTCCATTTGTGTGGACCTTCTCTTCATATAATTTAATATATATTATAGTTTAATATTTAGAATTTTGTAAATACTGTTTCTATTTTTTCTATAACAATGTTATAAAAAATAAATGTTTATACGTGTGTTGCACTTACCGCCTGATCCTTCCCCTGATTCCGAGTCCTGGTTAACGGGCAGGGACGGTTGGTAGGGGATCTCTGTGAGGGTGATGAAGAGATCCTGGCTGTCAGGAAAGCGGGAGTGGGTTCGATGTCGCCTGCGCCGTCCTCTAAAGACCCTTCCTCATCTTCCCCATCGGCGAACAGGAGGGGAACTGTCCCGTACACTATTCCGTCCTCGGAGTCCACCGTCACTGGTGGGGCACTGGTGGCAGAGCCACCTAGAATGGCATGCAGTGCCTCGTAGAAGCGGCATGTCTGGGTCCGTTTGCGCTCTGACTTTTGATACCCTTGTCTTAGGTCCTTCACTTTCACGCGGCACTGCATCGCATCCCGGCTGTATCCTTTGTCTTTCATGGCTTTAGAAACCTTCTCGAACGTCTTCGTTCCGCTTGTTGGAGCGCAGCCCGAGAGCACAGACTCTCGCCCCACACAGCGATCAGATCCTGGACTTCCCGGTCACTCCATGCTGGGGACCTCTTTCTATTCTGGGATTGCCCGGACTCCTCTGCTGGAGAGCTCTGCATCGTTGCAGGTGCTCGATGTGCAACCAGAACGTCAGATTCAAACCGCCCAGACAGGAAAATGAATTCAAAGGTCATTTCCTGTGTGGCTGGCCAGAGAATCCAAGCTCGGACTGCTGTCCAGAGCGTCAACAGAGTGGTGCACTGTGGATAGCTCCCGGGCTGCTAAGTTCGATTAGCATCCACACCAAGCCTAATTAGAGCTAGCAAGTGCGAATTTAGAGATACTCCACCTCCCGGGGTGGAATACAAAATTCGAACTAAAGAGCCCTCTAGTTCGAATTAAATGGCTTCCTGGTGTGGACGGTTGAGCGGTTAGTTCGAATTAACGCTGATAAATTCGAATTAAAGTCCTAGTGTAGACCAGGCCTCAGATCCTTTCACTAGTCCATTTCACTGGGGTAGTGTAAAAACCAGGAAAGTTCCCCCACTTACAGTTAGATAGCATGAAAGATATACAGATCAAGACTAAAACAATAGAACACTTATATGCCATCCCTGCCTCAGTTTCCTCATCTCTCTGGAGTGTTCTCTGGCACTTGGGGAAGTGTCTTCTAAGGAGTCCAAATCCTCCTCCTTCCTCTACCCTACTTCATATCGCTTCTCCTATGGAACATGGAGTGTCTCTTGTCTCTTCTCCCTCTCTCTAAAATGGCTGGTGAGATAACCTACCTATTATAATGTCCCATCCCCTTTGTCAAGTGACCCCCTGATCATCAAAGTCCCCAACCTGGTAATCCATTGCTTAGTTACTAATCCACCTCGATGGACTGATTTTCTTGATTCTGCTGTGGTGCTTCCTTTTGAACAGGAGATAGAGCCCTATATCACGAGCCTTGGAATTTCATCCCAGACCAAAGTACTGGTTTGGAGGAAACCAAAAGTACTTAGCCTTATGATGAAGCTCCCCAAAGCTACCCACATGGAAGAGAGAAGTAATCCTGCCGAAAAGGGGTAAACGTCTCATAAAGGAAGTGAACTAAATCTATGCAGCATTTCCATAAACCACTGGGCTGATCTTTTATGTCAATTCCATATGATTTGAGGCTCTCCAGGAATTTGGAAGTTCAGTCAGTCAAAGCTAGGGAGCACGTATAGCTCAGAAACCTATATTGTTTCCAGCCCCCAAACCCTTCAAAAGTTATTGACACTCAGACCACCTTAAGCTTCTGACCTAAGGCTTCTGTACCCCTGAGAAGGAGGCTAGTTCAGGCCACTGTCTGCAGCAGTGAGGAGAGAGGCTGGCAGTCTGCAGATGGGAAAGAGATGAACATCCCTAAAAAGCAGCTGTCATCTTTTCAAGTCTTAAACTATTATACACCAGTAAGTTATAGTACAGGAGCCTCCGAGCTTGTCTACAGCACTTGCAGCACTGTAGTGGCATAGCTGGTAGCTCTTAGTGAAGATGGTACCTACACTGACGGGAGAGCTTCTCCCATTGGTGTAGGTACTTCACCTCTCCAAGAAGTGGTAGCTATGTTGATGGGAGCTATCCCCTTACCATAGCATTGTCTACACTGGGAGTTCAGTGAGGTGGTAGTTCAGAAAATCCACACTCTTGAGTGACACAGTTATAAGTTTGTAGTGTAGACCAGGGCTACACTGTTCACAAATGCAAAATAATTTAACAATTTCTGAGTAGTACAGGTCTGACTCCTCTCAGATCTCCAACTCAGGTGGTTGCAATGTACATGTTTACCAAAGGGGGGGGGGAAATGATGGAAGTAGAGCTGCTAGGGAATTCAGAATGGGAATTTTTTTTATGTTGGGAATGTTTTTGCAGGAAGGAAAAACCATTTCCCATCCAGCTCTAAATGAAAGCCTAGTAGTAGATGTCAATTCTCAAAGATAAGTTAATATAATAATTAATAATGCTATGTATGTCTCCAATGCTGTGGCACCAACTTTCTTAAACATTGGGACTCAGTTATCTCCTTATCTAACGGCTTTGTACTGTAGTGGGGGGTGATTTAAGTTGCCCTACTGACCCTGTGCTGTGCTGTACAGAAATTCACTCTTGGAGTTTAAACCTCCGGAGACGATTTGAAGAGGCGGACTTGGTGAATGTGTGGTGCAACAGGAACCCAGATATTAAACAGTTTGCCTAACCCTCTGTTCAATAGAATTCTCTTTCTCTTATCAACTGCTTTGCTTAATCCCAAGGACCTATGCTGAGATTATTACATGTATCCACACCTCTCTCTTTTATCCACAGTGGAGTTCACTACATCAGCCTCTGCAGAGACAGGCAGGCCCTTACGTGCACAGAAATGTAGCTCTGGCTACAATTACTAACAAGTACAAGTGTTTTATTAGAATTAAAATACTTCCAACACAAAATGAAATTAACCCAAGATGGGAAGCCTTTAAAGTGATTGTGCTCTTCACATTATCGCTAGTCTTAAAAACACTAAAAGTCAAATTGATTCTAACTGTTTGGGTCTGGATTCACGAACAAGAGAGTGATATCAATGTTGTACACAGCTATATGGGGATTCGGAGAATGCCAGAGCACAACTACTAAACAGAAGGCATCTAGTAACAAACTTTTTACATTTAAAGCAAAATAGAGTTGATATGAGACAGAGACAAAAATGACCATCTGATTTGGTTAATAAAGCAAGCAGAAATGTCAAGGGTAACACTTCAAATTGAATTAGATAATGGACACTTAACTTCAGACCCCAAAGGCATCAATGATTGAGTTTTCCATTATTCTGACATCTATACACAGCTAGCCAAAGCACTGATGGTTCAAGCTCGGCGATTTTGTTACAATCACTAGATCTTCCAAACGGTGACAGAGAGATGGCCTTGCAGCTAGAGGGGACCACAGCAAGCAAAAATTCGGGTAGTTAAAAATGTATACAAAATAATAAATCACCAGGGCTGGAGAGCTTCCCAAATAATTTTCATTAGAAAATTATCAAGGCTCGGGCTGAGATAGTCAGCTTTGCACTGCAAGAATTAATCCCACAAGTGCCTACATATAGCACGTTGCTCCTTCTTCTATTAACCTAATACAGATCTTTGGAAATGCTTTGCTTACTGGCCTATATATTTCAACTGAGATGTGAAGAGTCTAGCTAAAATTCTCATATATTCTCAGTTTGAATCACCCCACCAATCCAGATTTATTTATTTTGCAGGTGTGAACATTTAAGATATTTAGGTTTGGCCCTAGGCTGCTCATAGACTCATAGATTTTAAGGTCAGAAGGGACCATTATGATCGTCTAGTCTGACCTCCTGCACAACACAGGCCACAGAATCTCACCCACCCACTCCTGGAACAAACCCCTAACCTATGTCTGAGTTATCGAAGTCCTCAAATCGTGCTTTGAAGACCTCAAGCTGCAGAGAATCCTCCAGCAAGTGACCCATGTCCCATGCTTCAGAGGAAGACAAAAAACCTCCAGGGCCTCTGCCAATCTGCCCTGGAGGAAAATTCCTTCCTGACCCCAAATATGGCGATCAGTTAAACCCTGAGCATGTGGGCAAGACTCACCAGTTAGCACGCAGGAAAGAATTCTCTGTAGTAACTCAGATCCCATCCCATCTAACATCCCATCACAGACCACTGGGCATACTTACCTGCTGATAATTTGGCAATTGATCTTTGATTAATTGCCAAAATTAGGCTATCCCATCATAGCATTCCCTCCATAAACTTATCACGCTTAGGTCTTAAAGCCAGATATGTCTTTTGCCCCCACTACTCCCTTTAGAAGGCTGTTCCAGAACTTCACTCCTCTAATGGTTAGAAACCTTCGTCTGATTTCAAGTCTAAACTTCCTAGTGTCCAGTTTATATCTATTTGTTCTTGTATCCACATTGGTACTAAGCTTAAATAATTCCTCTCCCTCCCTAATATTAATCCCTCTGATATATTTATAAAGAGCAATCATATCCCCCCTCAACCTTCCTTTGGTTAGGCTAAACAAGCCAAGCTCTTTGAGTCTTCTTTCATAAGACAGGTTTTCCATTCCTCGGATCATCCTAGTAGCCCGTCTCTGAACCTGTTCCAGTTTGAATTCATCCTTCTTAAACATGGGAGACCAGAACTGCACACAGTATTCCAGATGAGGTCTCACCAGTGCCTTGCACAACGGTATTAACACCTCCTTATCTTTGCTGGAAATACCTCGCCTGATGCATCCTAAAACTGCATTTTTTTTTAAACAGCCATATCACATTGGCGGCTCATAGTCATCCTGTGATCAACCAATACTCCTAGGTCCCTCTACTCTTCTGTTACTTCCAACTGATGTGTCCCCAATTTATAACAAAAAATCTTGTTATTAATTCCTAAATGCATGACTTTGCACTTTTCACTATTAAATTTCATCCTATTATTATTACTCCAGTTTACAAGGTCATCCAGATCTTCCTGTATGATATCCCGGTCCTTCTCTGTATTAGCAATACCTCCCAGCTTTGTGTCATCTGCAAACTTTATTAGTCCATTCCCACTTTTTGTGCCAAGGTCAGTAATAAAAAGATTAAATAAGATTGGTTCCAAAACTGATCCCTGAGGAACTCCACTAGTAACCTCCTTCCATCCTATTATTATTACTCCAGTTTACAAGGTCATCCAGATCTTCCTGTATGATATCCTGGTCCTTCTCTGTATTAGCAATACCTCCCAGCTTTGTGTCATCTGCAAACTTTATTAGTCCATTCCCACTTTTTGTGCCAAGGTCAGTAATAAAAAGATTAAATAAGATTGGTCCCAAAACTGATCCCTGAGGAACTCCACTAGTAACCTCCTTCCACCTTTTAGTATGACCCGTTGTAGTCTCCCTTTAACCAGTTCCTTATCCATCTTTCAATTTTCATATTGATCCTCATCTTTTCCAATTTAGCTAATAATTCCCCATGTGGAACCGTATCAAATGCCTTACTAAAATCGAGGTAAATCAGATCCACTGTGTTTCCTTTGTCTAGAAAATCTGTTACCTTCTCAAAGAAGGAGATCAGGTTGGTTTGACACAATCTACCTTTTGTAAAACCATGTTGTATTTTGTCCCAATTACCATTAACCTCCATGTCCTTAACTACTTTCTCCTTCAAATTTTTTTCCAAGACCTTGCATACTACAGATGTCAAACTAACAGGCCTATAGTTACCCGGATCACTTTCCCCCCCGCTTTCTTAAAAATAGGAACTCTGTTAGAAATTCTCCAGTCATAGGGTACAACCCCTGAGTTTACACATTCATTAAAAATTCTTGCTAATGGGCTAGCAATTTCATGTGCCAGTTCCTTTAATATTCTTGGATGAAGATTATCTGGGCCCCCATTAAGCTGTTTGAGTTTGGCTTATACCTCAGATGTGGTAATATCTACCTCCATATCCTCATTCTCATTTATCATCCTACCATTATCCCTAAGCTCCTCATTAGCCTAATTAAAGACTGAGGCAAAGTATTTGTTTAGATATTGGGCCATGCCTAGATTATCCTTAACCTCTACTCCATCCTCCATGTTTAGCGGTCCCACTTCTTCTTTCTTTGTTTTCTTCTTATTTATATGGCTATAGAACCTTTTACTATTGGTTTTAATTCCCTATGCAAAGTCCAACTCTACATGGCTTTTAACTTTTCTCACTTTATCCCTACATGTTCTGACCTCAATAAGGTAGCTTTCCTTGCTAATCCCTCTCATCTTCCACTCCTTGTAGGCTTTCTGCTTTTTCTTAAGCATCTCAGGGTATGTCTACACTACAAGAGTAGTTCGGTTTAACTTAGGTCGAATTTGTGGATTCGACCTTATGAAGTCAAATTTGTGTATCCACACTAAGGACACTAATTCGACTTTGTGAGTCCACACTAACGGGGCAAGCGTCAACATTGGAAGCGGTGCATTCTGGGCAGCTATCCCACAGTTCCCACAGTCCCCGCTTCCCATTGGAATTCTGGGTAGAGCCCCCAATGCCTGCTGGGGGAAAAATGTGTCGAGGGTGGTTTTGGGTAACTGTCGTCATTCAACCGTCACTCCCGCCCTCCCTCCCTGAAAGCGCCGGCGGGAAATCTGTTTGCGCACTTTTCTGGTCAGTGACAGCGCGGACGCCACAGCACTGCGAGCATGGAGCCTGCTGCGATCATCGCTGCACTTATGGCCGTTGTCAACTCCTCGCACCTTATCGTCCACCTCTTCCACAGTCAGCTGCTGAGAAATTGGGCGAGGAGGCTCCGGCAGCGCGGTGAGGACATGAAGTGTCAGAGTGGCACAGACCTCTCACAAAGCACGGGATCCCGTGCCGCGGAGATCATGGTGGCAATGGATCACGTTCATGCTATGGGACGGCGATTCAAGCACGGACTGGTGGGACCACATAGTGCTGCAGGTCTGGGATGACACAGAGTGGCTGCGAAACTTCAGGATGCGTAAGGGCACTTTCCTTGAACTGTGTGACTTGCTGGCCCCTGCCCTGAAGCGCCAGGACACCCGGCTGCGAGCAGCCCTGACTGTGCAGAAGCGAGTGGCCATAGCCCTCTGGAAACTTGTCACGCCAAACAGCTACCGGTCAGTAGCGAACCACTTTGGCGTGGGCAAATCTACCGTGGGGGTTGCTGTGATGCAAGTAGCCCACGCAATCGTTGACCTACTGCTCTCAAAGGTAGTGACCCTGGGAAACGTCTAGGTCGTCATAGATGGCTTCGCCACGATGGGATTCCCAAACTGCGGTGGGGCTATAGATGGGACTCACATCCCTATCCTGGGACCGGCCCACCAGGCCAGCCAGTATATTAACCGAAAGGGCTACTTTTCAATGGTGCTGCAAGCACTGGTGGACCATAGGGGACGTTTTACCAACATCAACGTCGGGTGGGCGGGCAAGGTTCATGACGCGCGTGTTTTCAGGAACTCTTGTCTGTTTAGACGCCTGCAGGAAGGTAGTTTCTTCCCGGACCACAAAATAACTGTTGGCGATGTGGAGATGCCTACAGTGATCCTCGGGGACCCAGCCTACCCGCTAATGTCCTGGCTCATGAAGCCCTATACAGGCGCCCTGGACAGTGACAAGGAGCTCTTCAACTACCGGCTGAGCAAGTGCCGAATGGTGGTGGAGTGTGCTTTTGGACGTCTCAAGGGGAGAGGGAGGAACTTACTGACTCGCTCAGATCTCAGCAAAACCAATATCCCCATTGTTATTGCAGCTTGCTGTGTGCTCCACAATCTCTGTGAGAGCAAGGGGGAGACCTTTATGGCGGGATGGGAGGTTGAGGCAAATCACCTGGCTGCTGATTATGCTCAGCCAGACACCCGTGCGATTAGAAGAGCCCAGCGGGAAGCGCTGTGCATCCGGGAGGCTTTGAAAGCTAGGTTCCTCAGAGAGCAGGGTAACCTATGACTGTCCAGTCTCTTTACAGAGAAGCTGAACCTGCCCCTGTTTCAGTTACTATTGACTTTTTTCAGCGGTTACATACCCCGTTCACCAGGTTTCCCCCCTTCCAACAGACGTTTAAAAATAAAGTTATTGGAACATTTTTAATTAACAAAGTTTTCTTTACTAACAAATTCACGTTAAAGGGTTCAAACAGGGACACAGACTGTGGTGGGTACGGTGTGCAGTGATGTACAGACCGCTTCTACACTCGAGGACTGACAGGCTCCTGCTCCTACAGCGGTCTCTGGGGGGAGGACGGTTACAGGAGGGTGTGCAGGAAGGGGTGGGTTTGCAGGAAGGGGTGAGGGGTGTGTGGGAAGGGTGAGTAGGTGTAGGGGGATGATGGCTCTGGCTGGGGCTCAGGGCATCGGAGAGGCTCATGGCTAGGGTGGAAGGGCATGGTAAGGGCAGCCTGCCTTGCCATTTGTGGATGCCAGGCGCGCGGACCCTGGGGCAGCATACACCTCCCAGACTGACCTGGGGCAGCAGACACCTCCCAGAGTGACCCAGGTGCCTAGTGACTGCATTCTGTGTGTGACCTGCTGTTGATCCTGCCCCCATGTCTGTACCCTGGTAATGGTGGCTGTCCTATGCAATTAACAAACCCCTATCTCCCCTTCACACAAAGTCTTCTGCAAAGAAACATGACGGAAACAGTAATGAACAGCAAACTATTTTTAAATACTCAACTACACAGTTGGGGGATGAAACTGGGATTTTGGATTGGGTGAGCCAGGAAGGGAAGCAATTCTCATACTTTAGGGAATGAGAGCTGTTTGGTACATGAGCGCTCTGCTGGGGTGGAGTGACAGTTTTCACGGCCCCTAGCGCCCCTCCTTCTTGTGATTTTGGGTGAGGGCGGGACAGGACTTTGTGGCGGGGGAGGGCGGTTGCAGATACAGTTCAGGGGGGCTCTCTGCTCCTTCCTGCAGTCCTGCAGAACATCCACAAGGCGCCAGAGCGTGTCTGTTTGCTCCCTCATTAGTCCAAGCAGCGTTTGAGTCGCCTGCTGGTCTTCCTGCCGCCACCTGTCCTCCCGTTTGCTGTGTGAGCGCTGCTGCTGAGAGAGGGTCTCCCTCCACTGGCTCTGCTGGGCCACCTCGGCTCTGGAGCAGGCCATCAGTTCAGCGAACATCTCGTCCCGAGTCTTTTTCTTTCGCCGCCTAATGTGCGCCAGCCTCTGTGAGGGGGATGCCGGGGCAGTTCGGGAAAGAGCCGCAGCTGTGTGATGGGAAAAAGTAAGTGATTTCCTTGCAAAGATACATGTTTGCGAACACTGAACACAGTCTAGTCTGTTTCTGTGAACAAGACCATACACGGCACCTATCTCATGCGCTCTCAGGACAAGTTCGAATTTTTGGCATTCGCTTTCATTGCCTGGGGTCTTGCACTGGAGATCAGACAAGTGGGGCAGGACAGCAGAATCCGTGTAGCAGCCAGGCCTGGTAAGCCGTAAACTTTAGGCTGCTTAACAGTTAATGGATAGCAGTGCCCTCCTGCTGCAGGCAATCTGGAAAGCATAAAGTCTGACCCTGTTCCACCCCCTCGCGGCTATCCCCGGGAAAGATCCCTGTATGCTTTCCCTCTGCAGCCTCCACCACGTGGCTGTTAAACGACAGTCATTGTTATGCAAAGGAAAAGTCAAGCATTCCCAATAGTAACATTACACTAATTCCCCTAATTAGATGCAGCAGTCGCCGAGAGAGATCACCCTGAGGCGGGTCACTAAGAGAGACAGAGAGTGCATGCTGCGTGAAACCCTGCACAGACCAGGGTTCTATGCTGCCATGCTCGTGGAGGCAATGCTCCCACTGTACCTGAGGATGGCCTGGCGCGGAAGAGTGTGCTTCCACGGAGCACCCAATAAGGCACCTCTCCCCAGGAACCTCCTGTGGAGGCTTTTCGAGTACCTCTACGAGAGCTTCGTGGAACTCTCCCAAGAGGATTTCTGTTCTATCCCTATATGTATTGATCTTCTTTTCATATAGTTTTTATTCCTGTTTTTTAAAAAATAAATGTTTACATGTTTATAGCACTTACCGACTGATCCTTCCCCTGATTCAGAGTCCGGGTTAACGGCCGGGGAGGGTTGGTAGGGGATCTCTGTGAGGCTGATGAAGAGATCCTGGCTGTCGGGGAAATCAGTAGTGTAAGCGCTGTCACCTGCCTCGTCCTCCACAAACCCTTCCTCATCTTCCCCATCCGCGAACATCGCCGAGAAATTGCCCGTCGACACTATCCCATCCTCAGAGTCCACGGTCACTGGTGGGGCAGTGGCAGACCCACTGAGAATGGCATGCAGTGCCTCGTAGAAGTAGCATGTCTGGGGCTGGGCTCCAGAGCGTTCATTTGCCGCTTTGATTTTTTGGTAGCCTTGTCTCAGGTCCTTGATTTTCACGCAGCACTGCGTTGCATCCCGGCTGTATCCTCTGAGTGCCATGGCTTTGGAGACCTTCTCGTAGGTCTTTGCATTCCGTTTTTTGGAGCGCAGCTCCAAAAGCACAGACTCATCGCCCCACACAGTGATCAGATCCAAGACTTCCCGGTCAGTCCATGCTGGGGCCCTCTTTCTACTCTGAGATTGCATGGACCCCTCTGCTGGAGAGCTCTGCATCGTTGCCGCTGCTGCTGAGCTCGCCCCGATGTCCAACCAGGAATTGAGATTCAAACTGGCCAGACAGGAAAAGGAATTCAAATTTTCCCGGGGCTTTTCCTGTATGGCTGATCAGAACATCTGAGCTCAGACTGCTGTCCAGAGCGTCAACATAGTGGTGCACTGTGGGATAGCTCCCGGAGCTACTAAGGTCGATTTCCGTCCACACATAGGCTAACTCGACATAGCCATGTCGAATTTAGCGCTACTCCCCTCGTCGGGGTGGAGTACCGAATTTGAACTAAAGAGCCCTCTAGGTCGAACTAATTCGCTTCCTGGTGTGGACGGTTGCACAGTTAAATCGAATTAACGCTGCTAAATTCGACATAAACTCCTAGTGTAGACCAGGCCTCAGAGAGGTGATTTCTCATCCAGCTTGGTCTACACCTCCTGCCTATGAATTTTTTCCCCTTTCTTGGGATGCAGGCCTCTGATAGTTTCTGCAACTTTGACTTGAAGTAATTCCAGGCCTCATCCGCCTTTAGATCCACGAGTTCTTCAGTCCAATCCACTTCCCTAACTAATTTCCTTAATTCTTTAAAGTTATCCCTTTTGAAATAAAAAACTCTAGGCCCAGATCTATTTTTGTTTATCCTTCCATCTAGTTTGAACTGAATTAGCTCATGATCCCTCTAACCAAGGTTGTCCCCTACAACCATTTCTTCTATGAGGTGCTCACTACTCACCAAAACTAAATCTTGTTGGTTCTTCAACTACTTGGTGAAGAAATCCATCAGCTATTGCATCCAGGAAAATCTGAGCCCTATGATTATTACTAGCACTTGTCCTCCAGTCTATATCTGGGAAGTTAAAGTCTCCCATGATTACACAATTCCCATTAGTGTTTACTTCATTAAAAACATTAAAGAGGTCTCTATCCATATCCAAATCAGATCCTGGTGGTCTGTAGCACACCTCAAGCACTATCCCAGGGGAGGCTCTAGTACCTTTCTTTCCCAATGTGATTTTTGCCCAGACTCTGTCTTGTCCATTCCATCACTTCTTATTTCTTTACAGTTTACCTCATCATTGATATACAATGCTACACCACCACCTTTGCCTTTATTTCCGTCTTTCCTAAACAGCATACACCCTTCAATACCTATACTCCAGTCATGACTACTATTCCACCATGTTTCTGTTATCCCTATAATATCTGGTTTCACTTCCTGCACCAGTAGCTCTAGTTGCTCCATTTTGTTACCTAGGCTCCTTGCATTAGTGTACACGCATCTTAATTTTTACCATTTGGCTTCACTGGCATTCTTTACCCAGTTAGGCACAGACATTCTACCACCAGTATCACCTATTAGACCAGTATCTACACTACCCTTCCTCTTTATGTCCATTCTCATACCCACGGCTGTATCCTTTCTTATTTTGTTTTCTTCCCTCTCAATGTTAAATTCCGGTGTGGAGATTACCTGGACATCTCCCAACCATCTCCCCCAAATTCCTAGTTTAAAGCTCTCTTAATCAGTTGTGCCAGCCTCCATCCTAGAAGTATTATTTACCTCCTTACTCAGGTGAAGTCCATCCCGAGAGAACAGTCTTCTGTCCATGAATGCTTCCCAGTGGCCATACGTCCCAAAGCCCTCCTTATAGCACCACTGCCTGAGCCATCTGTTGATCACAATAATCTTGTCACACCTTTGTTGCCCTTCTCTAGGAACAGGCAGAGTCCCACTGAAGATCACCTGAGCCTCAATTTCCTTAAGTGTCTTCCCCAGCCTGGCATAGTCTCCCTTGATATGTTCCAGCGAGAATCTAGCCATATCATTTGTTCCCACATGGAGGACAATCAGCAGATTCTTTCTCACTCCTGTTAGGATCCTCTTCAGCCTCAGGTCTACATCCTGTATCTTAGCACCTGGCATACAGCACACCCTTCTGTTCTCCGGATCAGCTCTATTTACAGGCCTGTCTATTCTTCTCAGTAAGGAGTCCCCAATCACATAGACCTGCCTTTTCCTGGTGATGGTGTGATTCTCTGGTCTATCTCCTGTTCCCTCTGGCTGCAAGTCCTCTCGATTCCTATTGTCCCTTGCAATCCTCTGCAACCCATCCTGTATCCTCCAGGGCTCATATTTGGTGTTATCATTTCCATTGACTCTTCCCCTCTTCCTATAGGACTAGCTGCTCTTCTCTTTTTCCTTGCCCTCTCACCTTCAGCGACCACCTGCTGTGCCCGTTCTTCATTTTCCAACTCCGCAAACCTGTTCCTGAGCTCTATTTCTCCTTCACTGGCCCGTCTTTTCCTCTGCCTGGTTCTGTTAGTCACATGCTTCCACTGTCCACTTTCCTCACCCAACAGTCTCCCCTCAGAGTTCTTTGCTTCCATCTGCAAGTCTGAGCTTTTCCCTTCAGACTCCTCATGTCTTTGCTCTATCATCTGCTCGAACCTCCTTCTAAACTCAACCAGAGTTTCCACCTGCCTCTCCAGTCCTCGGGTCTTTTCTTCCATCAGCTCTATCAGGCGGCACTTCATGCAGATGAAACTCTTTTCAGGTACCCCCTCCGGGATCATGTACATGCCGCAGCTTCCACATCCAGTCATCTTCATTGTGTCTTCCACTGCTTGGGTCACTACCACTGCTGCGCCTCTATCGGTCATAGCTTTCCCACCTAAATCCTGTTAGTCTGGGAAACACAAACCAAACCAAACACCACCCCCCACAGCAAAACAAACCCCCAACGGGCACCAGAACACTGGAAGACCACCACCCCGTCCCTTCACTAGCCGGTCTATTCCTCTGCCTAGCTCTCTGTCTATTCCTCTGCTGCTGCTAGTGGTGTCCAGCTCCTTTCCTGACTCTAGTAATTGGCTTACATCAGTTTATAGTTTTAAGGCTACCTCTAGAAGGAAAAGGGCCAGTGAATCACTTTTTTAAAGTAAGAGCCTCATTTCATTTGTAGTTTCCCCTAAAGGCGGGAGGACCCAAGGTACTGGGCTTCACTCAAGCCCAACTGCCAGCCTTGTGGTTAATTAATGCTTAATTTTACATTAACATGACAGTGATATGAGAAGACACCATCCACACTCTTAAGGATAGTTTGATTTTTTTCACTTTTGCCATTTTAGAGTGAGTAACCTGTAGTTCCTTTCAGAAGACAAATTCAGTTTACCAGAATGACTGTCAGTATCTAGCAACATAGTTGAGGAAAGAGATCAAGGGCACCATGCAGCATTGAAGGGAAGAGAGAGGAGTTGCTATCCAGGGGGGAGTGGGTGTGCCACACAGTGTTCCAGATCCAAGCACATACCAATCAAATTATTCATAGTGCACTGAAAAATGTGTGCTCTCAAACACTGGTTTATATAGGTTGCGAAGAAGAGATACTGAATGATACTTCTGTACTACTGAGGGGGGGAAAGTGAGTGTTTCTACAGAACAACCTTAATCTTTTCCCTTTAATATGTTAGCTCAAGTTGCCTTTTGTTACGCTTACTACACTGGATCTATTTCTCCTCTATATGTAAACTAAAATGTAGTGCTTTATACATATCTGTAACAGAGGAGGATCCCATATGAGCAGGTGTGTCAAAGGACACTTGATTTAATTGACAGAGCATCATGGCTATTAGGCAGCTCAAGTAGAGGCCAGAGGATGGGGATAGACAGGCAGATTTAATCATTTACCCATGGCCTGTCAGAACAGAAGAGAAGCCTTCAGTTCTGTATCCATTAGCATTTCAATACAGCATGTGAGTGCATATTTGCTTCTAAAAACCATACAATATTAAGGTCTACCTAAGTCCTCAGCAGACCCCTATAAGGACTCTTCCACAGTACAATAGATAAATGAAGGCCTCCATAGGGATTCATGGTTTTTTTTTGTATAAATATGCCCTTTAGCTTTACAAATGCCTTTTTAGGATAAATGGCTTTGTACATTTCAATGCATCAAAGTCAAAGCACTAGTCAACTCTTCCAAGGAGAAAAATCTTATTCTTTATACTTGAATACATGAAAAATGAAATTCTATATTGATTCAAATGGATTGTGATCCAGATTTTTTATTTGTCTCTATTATTGCTAAATAACTAATTATTCTTGATCTGAACCATTTGCTCAAAACACAAAAGATATCCTTTGGTTTGTGGATTCACTGGATAATGTTAATCTTTCTGCAAAAGTGCTGATTCTTTCAGAGGTTTGGGGAGGCTGTTTGTGCTCATGCATCAATCAATATTTTTCTCTCACAGAAATTTCAATCCAGGTTTAAGTGTGATTAAGTTGAGCATTGAAACAAGATGCCCAGTGGTATTTTCAGAAGCAGAGGTTGAGCTCATATTCTTAGAAACTACATTACTGTGGCATGTCTTTTGAAAACTTCAAGTCATTTCCTGTCATTTGCTCAATTCAATACATCATCTCAATTCTCAACTATGATTATCCTTTGAGGGTAGGCTTAGCACTGTGCCTTCATGTTTGCCAGATGTTGAGGTTTGTTCCATGTAAGCAGAGTCTGAATGAGCTCTCCCCTGACATCTAATGGTGAGCTGTGGAAAAGGACTTCAGGAGCTGATCTCGTTTGCATGGACACACCCACCCTGCCTAGGTGCTCAGCATGATGGGCTTCCTTGCCCAAATGATCACTTGTGGCTGGTGTTGCATCCCCAGTCTCCTTGTTATTGGGGCAGGAGTAATAAAGGGTTGTTATCCTTGTTGTGTGAACCGAAGGCAGCAGAACTGTACCTGACATACGCTGATGGAGGGACTCACTGTCAACAGAATTGCCCTCGCTAGGCATGGGGAATGGGTTCCAAAGCCCAATGAGTTGAGAGAGGGTGGGGACAGGTACTTGGTGGTGTGGGCCCTGTTTAAGGGTTCTAGACACCATTTGACCTGTTCTCTCTCCAAGGTATAATTTAGGCTCAATTGAGGGTCTTGTTACACACTGCAGAGATGAAATCACTGATACCTAGGTCTAAGTATTAGACCTACTTTGGGATAGTGTGCACTAGCAGTGAGGCTCCCCCACTAACAGCTGAAATCACAGAGTTAAAAATCACTGAGAGCTGTGTTAAGTGGGGGGCCCTGAAGACATCTTGGTGAATGGCCAGCCAGGTTGTTGGTGTTGGAAAGGCGTGGCCAGCAGGGTGGCTGGTGGACAAGTGTGGTAAGTGGCCAGCCGGGTGGCTAGTGGAGAGGCACAGCCAGCAGAGCAGCTGATGGAAAGGTGAGGCAAGTGGCCCTTAGGAAGGCTGGCAGAGAGGTACAGGAAGTGGCCAGCAGGGCAGCTGGTGGAGAGGCTACACAGAGAGGTGTGGCAATCAGCCATTGGGGTGATGAGTAAGTGCCCAAGCAGCAGAGTATGTAAGGTGCCTTCTTACCCCCACCTTCTGCCCAGGGTGGGAGGTGAACTCTGCAAATGAACCTCTGAAGTCTGGGGCTGCACTGGCTAAGGACAGCAACTGTGAGTGGGGTGCAGAGAAGGGATGAGCAAGTTAAAGGGACTTTTGGGTTGCTGAACTTAAGAACCTGAGGGGAAAAGGGCACTGCCCAACTTACTTGGAGGTAGGTCTTTTGCTCATAGTTTAATGTTTATGAACCCTAGTTGTGGTGTTTCCCCAAATTAATGCTAAGTTACTTCCCTCCTTTTATTAAAAGGTTTTGCTACACTCAGACTCTGTCCTTGTGAGAGGGGAAGTATTGCCTCTATGAGGGGTGGTGTGTAATTGTCCCAGGTCACTGGGTGACGGTTCGAGCAAGTTTTATGTTGTATTGTTGAAACAAAACCCCTAGATACTGACTCTGGCCCTTGTTGCTGCTGGCTCCACCTGGCAGAAGGGCTACATATGCAAACAGGAGATATGCGAGACTGGCCAACTTTCTGTAAGTATCCTTGTTCTGTTTGACTACCTAAATGTTTACACAGTTTCCTTTCTGTAAATCTTGCATAAGCTTTAAGTCAAATTTGCTCTCACTCGGACCAACCAAAATCAATGGGGATATGTGGATGCAAAGGGGTGAGGGAAATTTGGCCCTATGTCCCAATACTGTCAAAGGGTGAATTATTAACAATTAGCATCAGAATGCCTCTCTGGATCTTACGGGAGCCTATTTGATCCAGAGGGTAGGGCAATAAACTAAGGCTACATCTGTACTTGTAGCTGGGGGTGTGATTCCCAGGTTTCAGTAAACATACTTATGGTTGCTCTCATTGAGCTAGTGGCTAAAAATAGCATAGCCATGGTAACACAGGTAGTGGCAAATAGTGGTATGGGTTAACTGCCATGAGTATTTACCCAGGGGTCCAGGAGGGTTCGTACTCAGGGCCAGTTAGTCTGTGCCACCTCTTGCCCCTGGAGCTACACCACTACTTCTAGCGTGCTAGCTCAATGACAGCTAACATATGTTTGCTCAAGCTGGGAATCACACCCCTAGCTCCAAGGGTAGACCTAGCCTAAGAGTTGGGAGATGTGGCTTCTATTTCTGGCCTTAGGCATGTCACCTCCCTGGGTCTCAGTTTCCCTATCTGTAAACTGGACATAATACTTGAACTTTCTTTGTAAATCACTTTAGTGCTTTTCATCCATGGATGTCAGAAAGAGCAAAAAAGTCTATTACTACATCTCATCTTCTTCTCCAAACTGCATTTTATGCTAAACCAAAAACCTAATCAGAAGTTCAGCATTATCCTTGGCCCATCATGTTTCTATGGTTACAAAGTCTGCATCTTTCATCTTCAGAGCCCAGCAAGAAGTCATCCATTTTAAGATTGCCTTGCCCTTCCTCCATGTCCCACCCTGATCAAGGATTGATCATCACCTTCCTGTTTTGCAAGCCTCATTCTGTCATGCACTGAAATCATTTCTGAATTAGCCTGCCTGCCTTTTAGTCAGAGAATTTGAGCACAAAGCAATATTTGTTTTCAGTAGTAGCCAGAGTTGCCATCATTAATGATTAAAAAAATATATTGGAAGGGATATCAAACCTGGGGCTTCAGAGTTTAAGCCAGTCTCTATTAGAGGTTAAGAGGAGGCTTAATGTGAAGGGACAGTTTTTCCCTCATATGCTTACTGTGGTGTTCTTACACCCCTTCCTGAGTGGGCCACTGTCAGAGACAGGATGGATTAGATGGACATTGGGTCCAATCCCATATAGAAACTCCTATGTTCCACTATTACTTGATTATTCTGTACAATGTTGGATGAGGCACTAGAAGGCAGTAAAGCTGCTCTCTCACTCATGCTGTGAGCATCTGTGTTAAAAAGGTCTGCTTAAGGTATTCGTTTAAAATTCCCTTAACTTCCCTCTGGTATTGAAATTAGAGAGGTAAATTTTTGTGGACATTATTTTTGAATTTGACACATTCACTGAATACTTTTGACAAAAAAAAGTGTTCAGCCTAGATTCACAAAGGGACTTAGGCACCATTTACAAAATGAAAAGAAAGGAGGTTTCACCATTTCAGCCCACAGGGGGCTTTTTGTTGATTTTTCTGATTCAGTGAAAATTCCAAAGATGTTCAGATTTGGTTCACTTCAAACCACTAGGGGTTTTTTGGTTTTTCAGACCTGGCAGCGAACCAGAAAAACAATTATTCCCCCCAGCTCTAATAGCAAAGCCCATCCTGGCTGAAATCAGAAGATGGCGGCTATCAAGCCCATTCCTCATCATCGCCAGGGCTCCTGCGTATTCCTAATTTGCAATTCCTTTCTTTCAAACATCTGGGGATTTTAGCTGTAATGTCAGTGTAAATTACCATATAATAGCTCAAAGATGGCTTGATGTGTTGATCTTCACACTGTGACTTGCTCGCAGCATGTTTAAAGGATGATAACCTGCACTGCTACTCTTGGAAGATTGATATTGTCACTTTATGATGCCTCCAGCTCCCTTCTGTTTGGGGAAAAAAGCTCCAAGTTCCCCATGTTCCAGCCAGCTGGGCTGCCTGCTGAACCACAACTTCTAGACTTTATTCTGAATATGCCCATTTGGAGTTGGCAAAACGTGAGCCTGCCTGCTGTGATCACATCTCTGTGACACAGAATAATTATAGATGGATTCCTTCTTCCTGATTTCTCAAGGATCTTTTTTTCCTTGACAAAAAAAGTTCTCTGAAGTATTATTTCTGAGCTTATTTCCAGCATGAGTGCTAGTCACTTTGGGCTAGATCACCATTAGCCTTGTGATGCACCACAGAGGAGTAAGGGGGTGTAAGGCACCTCCTCTCTCCTGTGTGCCAGCTACCCATGTCATGGGTAACAGCATGCAAGAGGAAGGCAGCCTCTGAGGCTGCTAATCCCCCTCCTGTGCAGGGGGTGGAAAGTGTTTTTGTTTTTTTTTAAGATGTCTATACATAAATGCAAGAGGGATGGGGACTAACAGGAAGAACTGGAAGTCAGTACCACAAGCTAAATTATTACTTTGGCAGCACTGTGACTGGGTGGGATAAATCTCATTGCTGGAATATTGGTATAAAGGGCTATTGCTTGTTCAGTAAAGACAGGCAGGGGAAAAAGGGAGGAGTTATTGCATTATATATCAAGAATACATACCTCCTTCTGGACCTCAGAACAAGTGTAAGAGGCAGGCCACTTGAAAGTCTCTGGATGAAGATAAAAAGGGGGGGAAAAATCAGGGACAATGTCATAGTAGATGTCTACTATAGACCACCAAATCAAGAGGAGGAGGAGGAGAAGGTATTTCTAGAACAAATACCAGAAATAGCCAACACACAAGACCTGGTAGTAATAGAGGACTTTAATTGCTGGATATGCATTGGAAAAAGTAATACAGCAAAACATAAAACCTCCAATAAGTTCTTGGACTATACTAAGGATGACAACTTGTTTCAGAAGGTAGAGGAAGAAACTAGTGGGACATCCATTTTGGACTTGATTCTAACTAACAGGGAGAAATTGGTTGCAAATGTGAAGGTAAAAAGGAAATCTGAGTGAAAGTGATCACAAAATTATAGATTTCATGATTCTAAGAAAAGGAAGAAGTGAAAGCAGCAGAATAAAAAGACTAACAAATTCAGAGATCTGATAGGAAGAAAATCTAAGGAAAAAAGGAGTTCAGGAGAGCTGGCAATTTCTCAGAGGCAATATTAATGGCACAACAGCATCCAACAATAGTAAGAGGTTGATAGGAAGAGGCTGGACCAGGAACTGTTTAATCACCTAAAATCAAAAAGGAATCCTATAGGAAAGTGAAAACATGGACAAACTGCTAAGGCTGAGTACAATATATATATATATATATAGCACAAGCACATAGGGACAAAATCAAAATCAGAAAAGATAAGGGCTGCTTTACATGGAGACACTCAGAAAAATTAATCCAATCTATAGGTGTAAATTTAAAGTGGATTAATCAAACTGCATTGAACCCCTGTGCGGACACTCTCATTCAGAACTAAAGTGGCCTGAATTCAGTGTATCTTAATTCACTGTGGAAGTGAAGACAAGCCCTGTGCAGACGAGCCCTAGTAGGCACAAAATGAGTTACATCTAGCAAGGGACATAAAAGGCATCTCTGTTCTATAATAACAAGAAAAGTGTAGGTGCTAACTATTTAGCGGAGAAGGTGAGCTAATAATGGGTGACATCAAGAAGCGCCAATGTGTGTTTAATGCCTATTTTGTTGCAGTCTTCACTAAAAAAGTTAATTGTGACCAGATGCTTAATACAATCAACATTTAACAAGGGGGAAGGAACAAGCCAGAATGGGAAAAGGAACAGGTTAAAGAATATTTAGATATGTTAGATGTATTCCAGACAGCAGGGCCTGATGAAATTCACCTTAGGGCACTTAAGGAAATTGCTTTTGCTATCTCAGAAAGATTAGCAATTATATTTGAGAACTCATGGAGGATGGTGAGGTCTCAAAGAGAAGAAGGACAAACATAGTACTATGTTTAGGACGAGGAACAAAGCGGATCTGGGGAATTATAGACCAGTCGGCCTAATTTGATACCTGGAAAGATACTGGAACAAATTAACTATCAATTTGTAAGCACTTAGAGGATAACAGGGTAATAGCCAACATGGATTTGTCAAGAACAAAAAAAGTCAAACTAACCTAATCACCTTCCTTGACAGGGTTACTGACCTCATAGATGGGGGAAGCAGTAGAGGTGATATCTTGATTTTAGTAAGGTTTTTGACCCAGTCCCACATGACATTCTCAGAAGCAAGCTAGGGAAATATGGTTTAGATGAAATTAAGATAAGGTGGGTGCATAACTGGTTGAAAAAACTATACTCAAAGAATAGTTATCAATGGTTCACTGTCAAACTGGGAGTATGTATCTAGTGCTGTCCCACAGGAGTTTGTCCTGGGTCTGGCACTGTTCAATATTATCATGAATTACTTGGATAATGGAATGGAGAATATGCTTATAAAATTTTCAGATGACACCAAGCTGGGAGGCGGTGCAAGCACTTTGAAGAACAGAATTAGAGTTCAAAATGACCTTGACAAATTGGACTGAAATCAACAAGATGAAATTCTTTAAAAGACAAGTGCAAAGTACTACACATAGACAGGAAAAATCAAATGCACATATACAAAATAAACAACTGGCTAGGCAGTAGTACTGCAGAAAAGGATTTGAGGTTATAATGGATCACTAACTGAATATGAGCCAAAAATGTGATGCAATAGCAAAAAAAGCTATTATCATTCTGGGGTGGATTGACAGCAGTGTCATATGCAAGACACTGAAGTAGAGGTAAAACATCCTCTACTCAGCATCAGTGAGGTGCCAGCAGGAGTATTGTATCCAGTTTTGAGCTCCACACTTTAAAAATTAAAGAGAGTCCAGAAAGAGTAACAAAAATGATAAAAGGTTTAGAAAACCTGACTGGGGTGGGGGGGGGAGATTTTAAAAACTGGGCATGTTTAGTTTTGAGAAAAGGAGATTGATGGGGGACCTGATAAGTCTTCAAATATGTTATGAACAGTTATAAACAGGACTGTGAGTAAGTGTTCTCCAAGTATTCACCCAAGAGTTCTGAAGGAACTCAAATGTGAAATTATAGGACTACTAACGGTTGTCTGTAACCTATCACTTAAATCAGCTTCTGTACCAAATGGCTGGAGGATAGCTAATGTGATGCCAATTTTTTTTTAAAAGGGCTCCAGAGGTGTCCCCAACAATTACAGGCCAGTAAGCCTGACTTCAGTACTGGGCAAACTGGTTGAAACTATAGTAAAGAACAAAATTGTCAGACACATAGATGAACATAATTTGTTGGGGAATAGTCAATATGGTTTTTGTAAAGGGAAATCATGCCTCACCAATCTACCAGAATTCTTTGAGGGGATCAACAAGCAGGTGGACAAGAGGGAACCAGCAGATATAGTGTACTTAGATTTTCAGAAAGCCTTTGACAAGGTCTCTCACCAAAGGCTCTTACTGAAAATAAGTTGCCACAGGATAAGAGGGAAAGTGCTCTCATGGATTGGTAACTGGTTGAAAGATAGGAAACAAAGGGTAGGTATAAATGATCAGTTTTCAGAATGGAGAAAGGTAAATAGTGGTGTCCCCCAGGGGTCTGTTCTGGGACCAGTCCTAGTCAACATGTTCATAAATGATCTGGGAAAAGGGGTAAACAGTGAAGTGGGAACATTTGATACAAAATGATACAAAATTACTAAAGATAGTCAAAACCCAGACAGACTGCGAAGAGCTACAAAAGGATCTCTCAAAACTGGGTGACTGGGCAACAAAATGGCAGATGTTTAATGTTGATAAATGCAAAATAATGCACATTGGAAAACATAATCCCAACTATACATATAAAGTTATGGGGTCTAAATTAGCTGTTACCACTCAAGAAAGATCTTGGAGTCATTGTGGATAGTTCTCTGAAAACATCCACTCAATGTGCAGTGGCAGTCAAAAAAGCAATCAGAATGCTCGGAATAATTAAGAAAGGGATAGATAATAGGACAGAAAATATCATGTTGCCTCTATATAAATCCATGGTATACCCACATCTTGAATACTGTGTGCAGATGTGGTCACCCCATCAGAGGCGGCTCTAGGGATTTTGCCGAAGCCGCGGGACCAGTGGACCCTCTGCAGGCACGCCACCGAGGGAAGCCTGCCTGCTGCCCTCGCAGCGCCGGCAGAGCGCCCCCCGCGGCTTGCTGCCCCAAGCACGCGCTTGGCATGCTGGGGCCTGGAGCCGCCCCTGCATCCCATCTCAAAAAAGACATATTGGAATTGGAAAAGGTTCAGAAAAGGGCAACACAAATGATTAGAGGTATGGAACGGGTTCAGCATGAGGAGAGATTAATAAGACTGGGACTTTTCAGCTTGGAAAAGAGACAGCTAAGGAGGCCTATAAAATTATGACTGGTGTAGAGAAAGTAGATAAGGAAGTGTTGTTTACTACTTCTCATAACACAAGAACTAGGTGTCACCAATTTAAATTAATAGGCAGCAGGTTTAAAACAAATAAAAGGATGCATTTCTTCACACAACACACAGTCAACCTGTGGAACTCCTTGCCAGAGGATGTTGTGAAGGACAAGACCATAACAGGGTTCAAAAAGGGAGGATAGGTCAATCAATGGCTATTAGCCAGGAAGGGCAGGAATGGTGTCCCTAGCCTCTGGGAATGAGCGACAGGGGATGAATCACTTGATGATTACCTGTTCTGTTCATTCCCTCTGTGGCACCTAGTACTGGTCACAGTTGGAAAACAGGATACTGGGCTAGATGGACCCTTGGTCTGACCCAGTAGGGCCATTCTTATGATGAGATGGAGAACTGAGACTAACTTGGCAAAGGGACTGGGACAAGGAGCCAAGAAAGACGAGAGAGAGAGAGAGAGAGAGAGATTCAGATAAGTGAGAAGCCCAGGAGGGGAGACTAGGACTGGGAGTCAGTGGGAAGGATGGAGAGAGAGAGAGAGAGAGAGAGAGAGAGAGAGATCGGACAAGGAGCTGATTGGGGGAAACTGGGACTGGCTGGGTCACTGGGGTTTGGATAGTGAGCCTGGAGTGGGTAAATACGACTGGATGGGCAAGGACACTGGAACTGGGATGAGAAAACTGAGGAATGGAGACTGGGCAGGCAAGGAGAATGAGACTGGGACAAGAAGCTACTGGTGGGGAAGAGACAAGACTGGGGATGTGGACAGGTTGGAGGGGTAGGGGAAAAGGGGTCAAGCTTGGGTGGGGTGTGGTGGGGCGGGGGAAATGGGCAGGAGAGTCTATGTTCACTAAGAAACACTCCCCTCCAAAGCCTGGAGCAGAACTCAGTTCCATTGCTGTCAGCAGACACCTGTGAAATCCATTGGCAAAGTGTGTCTCTCATCTCCCTCTAGTGCTGGTCCACACAGAAGATGAAATCCACAATGGCTATTGGTTATTCTGTTAGCTCAAGTGGCAGAAGTCTCTGTGGTGGATCTAAAGGTTCCAACCATGCTGATTAACCATGTGGTGAACCAGTATGATGCCAGATCATGGACTTTGTTTTTTTCAGTTAAAAAAACAAAAAAAAGTTAAGCCTAGGAAATTGCATACAACATACAGTTCTGTTATAAGAACATTAAGAGTGCAAAGTGCAAGAACTGAAAAGTTAGGAAACACCAGAATTATGATTATCTGTGCAACCTTAATTCTACCCCCTTGTGCATATACACTATGGTACAGTCTTAATTACAATAATTTATTATTTTGTCAACTTTGCTACCTTAAAATATTTTAAACATAATTTGTATAATATTATGAAGGCAGTTGTTAGAAACCATTTAGATTGCCTACAATTTTCCATTTTAAAAGATTCCTGCAAGCTTTTCTTTGAGAAACATTAACACCTCCATTGTTAGCAGTAGGCCTTCCATATTCAGCTGAGGAAAAGCCCTCAGACCCTAGAAGTTACTTTTCTTTGTCATGTGAATGGAATTTCACATTTACCTGAGTTGAAAAGGGTTTAAAAAAAAAAAAGTTACCATTTCCCTTCTCTCACTTGTGTGCTGGTGCAACCTCAATTTCACTCTCATACATATGTATTATGATACAGTCTTTAATTACATAATCACAAACTACTTTTTCTCTAAGATCCTGCTTCATTCAGCACATAGGATGAATGCACAAATAGGCCAAATTATGGTTTCACAGGCAACCATAAATCTGGCATTTCATAACTTTTGAGCATTTGATTGTGTAACTTAAATAACATTCATTTAACATACTGATTATGCACATATATGAAATGAACTAATAAAATTGAAAGTATGAAATAATACCGGGTTTGTTCAGTGACTAGGCAAGAGCTGCACAAAGAGGAACAGACAGGAAAAAGCCAAAGAAATAAATGGACCAAAAAATTAATAATAAAAAAAAAATGGAGCAGAGAGGGAGTAGAAGGAAAAAAAAAATCACACAGAGACACTGTTAAAGAGGAACAGTGTCAGGAGGTAAATAAAATGAAGAACCTGGAGTCTTTCCTTGTGGCAGGGAAAAGCTCCAGCTGCAGGGAGGCAGTAAGACACTACACTGCTAAAAATAGCAGCATAGATGAGGTGGCACAGCCTTGGTGAGTAGAGAGCTATGTAGGATATGTACTCCAGTGGATACCCACACACTTCAGGCATGTCTTTACTCTACTCCCCTAAGCCGGGCCTCACTGATATATACACCCATGCTATGGGGCTATGTGCATATATACATGTCATGGCCAAAAGAAGTGTGCCGTGTAGATGTACCCATACCGTATGCTTCTTTTGGTGGCATGTGGTGTATGTATATGTGTAGCACCCCTAGCCCAGGTGTATATATAGCAGTGCAGATCGTGAGGTGCGTAGAATTAAGACACGTCTTAAGGGTATGAGTATGTACTAGAGTATTTACATTACACAGCTCTTTAATCTCTCAAGCCCTGCCTCCCCCTCTATATTTTTATTTTTAGCTGGGTAGCATCCTGCTGCCTCCCCACTGCTGGAGCCTTTCCCCGCTGCAGAAAAAGACTGTTAATGGGGAAAGGCTCTTGCAGGGGACAGCCCCTGAGAACAGGCTCTACCAGACCCTTTCTCTGCTGCTGGAGCCTTTCCCCACCACAGGGAAAGGCTCCAGTAGTGGAGAAAGGGTCTGGCAGTTCCCCACTATTGGTGCCCTTCGCCTGCCACAGGGAGAGACTTTGGCAGCAAAGAAAGGCTCTGGCAGGGGTGAGGCTGTGGGGAAGTTTTCACAGGATCAGAAAGAGAGCAGGATGACAGAACATCCAGGGTGTGGGAGCCGACCTCCCGACACAAGTCTAGAGCCAATGGAGATTAGACAGGAGGCTGCTGGAGTCAAGACAAGTAAAAGAAGGACAGCATTTATCAGGTAAAACGCTGCAATGCTACCACTGGTAATAAACCTCAGAAGGAATCCCAGAGAAGGGTCCCTGATAGACTGCCTGCCCACATTTTCACTCTTTTTAATATATTTAAAATACTTACTGAAATACAGACAAAAATACTCATTAAAACATCCCTTTGAGAACCATAGTAGCCATGTGGAGATCTCTTATGTTTATTTACATTTAGATTGCCCTGAAAAGGCCTGCCCTTTAAATTCTTGTAAAATGTATAACACCAGGGCAAAAGGCATTTGCTCACATCCCCCATCATCAATCTACACTTCCATCCTTATCTCCATTTTGAAGGGCCTGTCAGGCCACCCCACATTCAAGCTCTGGTTTCATATGTACTCTCCTGGTAATTCTGAAATGTGTTTTTGAGTTCCCTGACACAGGATGTGCTGAAGATTCTGTACACCCTGTACTAACTGGTGTAGTAAATAGAAACAAATCTTAGCTTCCTGTGGACCCAATTCATTAAACCTTGACATATCATTTTACCTGTATAAAGTGTAAAAACATTTTTTCAAGTTACATATTTAAAACAAAAAATAGAAACTGGTTGTCTGCTATATAAAGGTGGCTTCCTTCTCAGATACCCTGAGGATGACAAGAACCAGATCAAGTAAAGCACTTAAGCACAGCCTTAATTTTAAGCACATGGTTTACTGGACTGGAGCCAGAATCTTGTAGGACTGATGCCAATAATTAGCATTTTGATAACTACTACAGCAAACTCTATATACTGCCTACTGGTAAAGGATTGGAGCCTATCTTATGGCATCTTCCTCCTACTGGACCAGGTTTTGCCCTTACTGAGCTGGCTCACTCCCCCGTGTAATTCTGCCAGAGCTCTCTCAGAATCCAGGGAAACAGTTTCCAACAGGGTTAGTTGGTTTTTATTTTAAGCCTTCTTAACAAAACAAATCAGACCCTCACAGACTCCTCCTTCAAAGTCTGTGCAAGTTGGGCAGTTCCTTCCCTAAGTCTGCCTCTCACACCAGTAACTCCAGCAACTCAAAATTTCCTGGCTCTTACCACAGAGCCTCCATAATAAAGGTCTTTGCAGGGTCTCCCTGCCATCTGTTTGGTTTCTGGAATAATTCCTCTCTGCTGTAGCTCCAGTAACAGTCCATGGAGAACACAACCCCTGACCCTTCTACTTTCTGAAGAGTGTTGCAATCTCTACCTTCCACTTCCTGCCTTCCCTCTTTCATGAGGATCAGACAGTTAAGTTTTCAGTTCTTTTCCCAGGTGCAGCAGATGGGGCTAATCAGCCACTTAGCTAGCTGCAGGCCTGACTGCAGAGGAATGGTATCCCTTATACTGTCACTCTGCTACTTCTTAGAGAAACTCATACATTATTAATTCTAAAACACAAGCATTTACTTTATCTATATATTTTAAAGAAAGATATCAGCAATTTCCCCCCACTTTTAAATTCTGATTTTCTTATAGTGAAATTCTTGTTCTTTCTTCAGTATAACAGTCAGGTAATAATAATCAATTTCTTCCTTAAAAAATTAATAGCTGCATTTGATGGAGAAGGGGAGCAAATAATGAAAGGAAGAACTAACATGCATCTTCTGGCCATTCTCTATGAGGTCAATCTTTTATTGCTATTTTTACAAGAATTCAGTCATATCTTATTAGATAAGGAGCTATGTGGATTCCAGTGATGAATATATGATTGGTTCTTTTCCCCCCATTATACAAATATTATTTGATTTTTCATATCTGCCATTTAATCATCCTAAATGCAACTATTGTCTGTTAATACTTAGGATTCCACCCCCTCCTCCTTTCTTTTTTGAAGTAAAAGGTCTTTATGCTACCCAACTTCAGCTTAAATGGCTTGGAACAAAAATACCCCATGAAGAGAACTTTTAATGTATTTATAATGAAGCTCCTCCTTTGCCATGGCTCTGTGCTCACTCAGACTAGTGCTATTTTTTAAGCTCTTTCCTGGACGATGGAGTTGCCAGCGTCACCGATATTGCTGGGTGAAATTCTATGGCCTGTGTTATACAAGACATCGGAGTAGATTATCATAATTATCTCTTCTGGCCTAAAAAAAAAAAATCTATGAGATACCTTGATATTGTTTCCATCCAGTGTTTGCCCATATAAAATCACTCATGGTTCACTCCTATGGCAAAGTCTTTGGTTAGTCTTGGAATGGGACCAATTGCTTAAGCCATATTCTGAGGCTTGTTTCTTAAATTCTCTCTTGACTGCCCAGCTAATGAGGTCATTCAGGACAACTCTTTCATAATGGTTTGCTTCCACCTGGGTAAGGTGCCTCCAAGGGATCTACACTGCAGCTGGGAGCGTGCTCCTCTGCTTGGGTAGACAGTCACACTAGCTAGCACAAAAAAATTAGCAGTGTGGCCAGGGGTAGCATGAGTGGCAGCTTGGGCTAGCTGCCCGAGTACAAATCTGCCAAGACCCCCTGCATACGTACTCAAGTGAATAGCCCAAGCCACTGCCCATGTGACCCCCACCTACACAGCTATTTTTAGCATGCTAGTTTGGGAAGCATGCTCCCAGCTGCAGGGTAGACATGCCCTCAGAAATGCTTTGAGAGGACACCTCTTAAATAAGTGTCAACCAAAGCGAATGCTAACTATGGTATTTTTACCACTATTTACAAGGCCAATGTCATGAAGCAAAACAAAAAAGAAATTAAAATGGTATATATTGAAACTGCATTACCAAAAACCTAGCTAGAAATTAAATTGGGGTATTGGAAAGCTCTACTTTGGACAGATAAAAATTAAACTTCATAAGACTTACCAACACCCAGACTCAGGAGCTGACATACATTCTCCTCTGAGTGAGCCCTCCAGGAACAACATTTGCTTATTGAGCTTCTGGCCCTGTCCCCTCTCTTCTACATTGCTGAGAGAAAGGGTGTCTGCCTTTCCTTCTTCATATCCAAACTGGGTCTTTAAAGGCATTTTATCCTTTGTTAATAACCAGCAACACCTGACTTCAAAATGTGCTTTGGGGATATTATATTCCTGATCCAGCAGATCTTCATCACTTACCAGCAAATCTCAGATCCTGGGCAGGCACAATCATAAGAGGAGTTTCACCTTTGTGTGTGCGTTTTTCACATTGTGTGCTTTGCACAGTAGATGTCAGCCCTGCATAATGACGTGAATCTAAAAGGTCCATATGACACACGCAGAAACCATTCTTTGGGGGTGGGAGAGAATATTCCAAATAAACAACTGATTCTATGAAAACAAGCAAATGCTATTTAAAAAAAAAAACCAGTGGCCTCAATCAAAGCTGTTCTAAGTAATTTTAAATTGACAGGCTAAACTGATGCTGCTATCACTTCACTGTAACACTATCCCTAACCATGACATCTGTGTAGATCGAAAGCTCGTGTCTTTCACCAACAGTTGGTCCAATAAAAGATATGACCTCACCCACCTTGTCCCTCATAACATCAACATTCAGGAGAAAATCTTTTTTCCTAGCCAAGAGCCAGAGATCTGCAGAGTTTTGACAGCGTTTTGAGACTTCATTCCCTAATCTGCAGGGGTGAAGGACATTGCTAAATTCTGGGTAATTTCTACACAGGCTTGTTCTTTTTTGTTTTTCCATTGGCCCTGTTCTCAGATGTTAGAGTCTTGCTTATGCTGGGGATTTGTCCTGTTGCCATCTATTGGTTGCCAGCTAGCCATCTGCACCAGTGTAGCTTAGGCCTGGTCTTCATGAGGAACTTGTATGGGTGAAGCTAGACCCTCTATGTAACAAACTTTCTGGTACTTGGCATTGTCGATGGCAAATAAGTCTATCATGGGGGTCACCCAGTGCAGGAATATCAGTTTTATAAGGGACCTTGTGGCGGGCCTGGCACCGCACTGCCCCTTTGTGGCAGGGGTGGGATGCGGTGTCGGAACCTCACCACTCTCAAGTTCACTCGCTGTCTCTCTGTGGGTGGCCATTTGTGGCCTAATGGCCTCCTTCCACACAATCACTCCTTGGTCGGGGTAGTGGACCTAGCAGCTAGAGTCCAGGTAACTCAGCCCAAACATCTGGGTGGCTGGAGTCCAGGTAACTCGCCCCAAGTGTCAGGGCAGTGTGGCCCAATGGCCAGGGTCCATATAAATTGCTCCCCACGTTGTGTGTGGGTGGTGGTAGGGGGGCCCTGGCCCACCCTCCTCACTGGGGCTGAGTGTCTGTGTGACTCTAATGCTGTTTGCCTCTAAAGTTCCCCACATCAACTCCTTTTTGGGTCAGGACCCCTACAATTTCAACACTGTGAAATTGCCGATTGAAATAGCTGAAATCATGAAATTTACTATTTTTAAAATCCTATGACTCTGAAATTGACCAAAATGGACCATGACTTTAGTAGGGCCCTAACTATGATGTGTTTCTGTACAGCAGCATTCATACAGAAACATCACAGAATCCATTGCAACTCCCTTGCACTGTGTGCATGCAACTCCATGTGTGTTAAATAAGCTGCCTCACACCTTTATTTCAATGTAAAACCCATTTAAATTATCAGACCAGGGCAGGTATGTCCAGCTGCACTGACCTAACAAGCTCATTAGTTATTTGTAAAATCAAATGCACAACTACAAAATGGGGAATAACTGACTAGGCAGTAGTATTGCTGAAAAGGATCTGGGGGTTATAGTGTGATGCAATGTGATACAATGATAACAATGTGATGCAGTTGCAATAAAGGCTAATATTGTTTTGGGGTGTAGTAACGGGATTGTTGAATATAAGACCTGGGAGGTAATTGTCTTGCTCTACTCAGCTCTGATGAGGCTTCAACTGAAGATGTAGACAAATTAAAATGATAAAAAGTTTAGAAAACCTGATCTATGAGGAAAAGTTCAAAACATTTTTCAGTCTTGAGAAGACTGAGTGGGGGACAGATAACAGTCTTCTTCTTCAAAGCTGTTATAAAGAGGACAGTGAGTAATTGTTCTCCATGTCCCTGAAGGTAGGACAAGTATTCAGCAATTATAAGGATAGTTAAGCTATGGAGTAGCTTCAGGAGAGTTTTGATTTCCATCTCTTTGTTTTTTTTAAAAGGTCCTGCCTCAGTGGAGGAGAATGGACTAAATGATCTCTCATGGTCCTTTTCAGCCCTACATTTTTAGAATTCTGTGATTAATAATGGTGGCATTTAAGGACTGAAGCCATGACATTTAGAGCTGGATTTGGATTTTGAACACCAAAAATTTCTGGGCTGTGTAGGGTTTTGGACAGTGTCTGTCGGATCTTGTATTTTGACTTACTGATTTCATGACAACTATGCAATCACTTCCACTGTGCAGCTTTGGCCTCATGGAGATGACACCATCCCCATAATCTGCCTTTTAGTAACACAGCTCCCACTTGCTGCTCCTTAGCAATTGTCTAGTGATTTGCATCTTCCAAAGGTCTTGCAGGCATAAGCATTTCATCTCTAGTATCCAGCCCAAGTTCCAGTTTGAATAATTACCCTCTGCTCACCAACAGTCTCACTGCATTTTCAAATGGTTATGATATTCGAAAGTGATTGCTTCACCATATTTGGAGGCTGGTGTGACCTAATGACGACAATTGGGTAATTTTTTTTCTACAAATTGCTTTTATTTTATTTTTATTTTTTTGCCAAAAATGCATGGGAGGGGGGCCTGCAAAACTCCCGAATTTGGCAAATAATGCAATAGGAAAAATGTTCAAAAGAGTCAAAACATTTTGTTTCAACCAGTTCAAAACACTTCATTGCAATTTTTTCATTTTGAAATGGACCATAGTTTTTAATTTTCCGTTTGGCCCCTGAACCAAAAGCAATTATTTGCTCAGCTCTACTAATGACTTGCACTATCCCAGCAGCCAAGAATTTATATTAAACATATGTTACTAACTTCAACAAATGTTTGCAATGAAGGTTTTCCATTGCCAACATGAAGATATGAATTCTAACACTAATAATACTTAGTAACTTTTACTGTTATTCTCCAGGATCATCTTTGAAGAAAGTGAGTGGGAGTTTTGCCACTGTCATCAGAGGCAGCAGGATCAGACTCAGAGTTTTCCTTGGTCTTAGTTTTCCTAAAGACTTACAGAGTGAATCAGTGATAGGGTAGAGATGAGAACCCCATGTTTTCTTGTCTCTCTCAAACAACCGGTGCCATTTTATTATATGAGGGTTTTTTTATTTGTTTGAGTGTGAACTGGCCAATAGTTCAATAAGTAGTTTCTGGAGTTTAATTTATTAATTGCTAACTGAATATTGTTGCATATTTTAATTGCATAGTGTGATTAGATAATGCCATGACAAATTAAAAAATAATTAAAACCCATCTTTCTCCAGTTTATCAATCTTCATTACATTCTTATCATTTAAAGCCAACTATTCTTGACTATCACTAAGCAACTCTAAGCATGAAATTGGGGCAGCGATTGCCATTAAATCAGTGTTTGCATTTTACTCTGTTTCTCTTTTTCAAAAAGCTGTGGGGAAGGCACTGGAAAATGTCAGTAGCAATGCACAAAGACCCTAATATATTTGCTGACCTTTATTCCCGGAGATGGGTTAGTAGTCATTATAATACTGTGGATGCTCTCTTAAATAATTTAGATGCTGTTGCCTGCCTCTTGGAGACTGTGGGCAATTCATCAAGCTCTATTAAAGCTCACAAAGCAAGCATAAATATGGACATTCTTCAAAAATAAAATACACAAAATTACCACGTTATTGCATTTTAGGTGGATTACCTTTTAGTTTCTGCTCAGCTATTCAAAGGGCGTCCTTTGTACTCTCTCAGATAAACGTTACAATAAAGAGGTGCATTCTGAAGCAGAAACACGTGAAGTGAAAAAAACCACCTCTGTACATGTGAACATATAGCCGGGCTTAGTAAATGCATGTTCATTGCTTTCATGTCAGCAAAATTCCTTCAGTGCAGATGACCCAGAGGAAAGGAAGCCAGGTGAAGCAAAGCAACAAGCTTAGCCATATGGCCACACTCCATAGAAAGAGAATGGTAAATAAAAATACAGGCCAACTTGTGATTTAGGGTCACATTTCAAAAGCACCTAATTGATTTTGGAAGCCTAATTTCCCACTTCAGAGCCTCAGTCCTATTGATTTTCAGTTAGGCTTAAGCTTCTAGGGGCTAGAGCTACAAAGGGGACTTATGGCTTGTCTACATGAACAGTTAATTTGAGGCAAGATGGGTTTTGAATCTACCCTGCAGTAGCTTGGCACAGACTAACTGTCCATTTAGCCCTGGTGATGCACATGAACTGTTTGCTAACGCACTTTGATCTAGTCCTCATTGAAATGGGACTAATCAAAGCACATTAACAAACTGTTAAAGCAGGGGCCACATGGACAGTTAGTGTATGCAGGATAGTGCAGGGTAGATTCACATCCCAGTTTGCCGCTAACTAAATGTTTGTGGAGATAAGCCCTTAGACTCAGTGTTGCAATGCTTAAGTAGAAGGGCCCTGCTACCTACTGGAGTTCACAGCCCTGAGTTAGGCACCCAAGCTCCCTGTACAATGCATGGGGAAAGTTAGGTGCATAAGAATGGGATTCACAGAAACCAGCATGCTGAGTGGGGAACCACCTAAACTCATCAGTAGGAAATAATGAGGAGAAGGGTGGGGCTTAGGCTCTGCCCCTCAAAGGGAGTTAGGCAACTCCTTGTGCTGAGGATTCATGGGTATGAATACTCTTCTGGAGTTAGGTGTTCAAGCCAGGTCAGCCCTTTGTCACTGAAAATTGAGAGGCCACTCCCTTTCGCCCAATGGTTCGAGCACTCACCCAGGATGTGGGAGACCAGGGTTCAAATTCTTCCTCTACCTGATGTGGAACAGGGACTTGAACCCAGGTGAGTGCCCTAACCACTGGGCAATGTGTATTCAAGGGTGGGTCACTACCTCTCCTCTTGAAGCTGTTCCACTTTGTATAACATAATTACATACCTATTGGAACAGGGCCTGGGGTTTCTAGGCGAGTACACAAGCCACCAGGCTATAGAGTCATTCTCACTCTCTCTCGTCCACTGACTGTTTACGTTATTATGTCACTTTCTGAAATGGCACTTAGGCTCCAGAGTCATGCAAGACCTTCTCAACATTTTACCCTTCATTGTTTCTTGATTGCTTGAGGAATGGAAGTTAACTTTGGAGGCTGAATTACTTCATCTCTTCAATGTCTTTTGAACCAGATCGTTGACTTACTAAACCTCATCCTGCTCTTCCAAGATTCTCTACCTGCCTTCAGTTCCCATTGACTTCAGCAAAAAATGCTTAGGAGCTTGCAGGTCTGGGCCCAATGACATACTAGTACAGAGTGTGCAGCATCACAGGCCACCCTACTGCTGTTGAGCTAAAATACCTCTCCTCTTTGAGCAGATAGTTGATGTGCCTTGTCCATTCCACTTTCGTATTGTTGAATACAAAATGACCATTCACATTACTCATTTGAACACTGAGTGCTTTTGTTGGCAGGTACTATTCATAATGACTGCCAGGGGATATCATAATGAAAGGAGACGTGGCAGCCATATTAGCATTGTGCTGGGCAGGGAAGGAGAGAGTTTGAGGAACACACCTATTCCCCACTTGTTACTTAGGTCCAAGGTTAGCATTGTAACATCCAAATTACTGCTAAAGTAGGTTTTATCCCATTTGGAGCAATACTATTTTTCACCCCCTGCTAATATCAAACACAAAAATTGTGATAGGTGCTAAGTTGTGTAATCAAACACTTTTAAAAGCAGTCTGTGTGCCAACCCTGCATAAGTGGAACTGGGAGATTATGTTATGAGTAGAAGTGGTCAAAAAAGAGCAAAACAGTTTTGTGGGAGATTTCTAAACTGTTTCTGTTTCACAGGATTTCAAATGCACTCATTTTCTGGGTTTTGTGAAAATGTCCTTGACTTTCTTATGCCTTTTTAAAATCAAAATACTATTTAGAATCCTTATCAAACAGGTTCCTTTACCAAAAATTCTATTTTTGGTAAACAAAAATGTTCAATAATTTTTATATAAATTTTGATTTTGATTAAAAAATGTGTTAAAATGTCACAAACTTCAGGAAAAATTGAAAATTTCAATGCTGACAATTTTCACAAAAAATGTGACTTTAAGAAAAGATGGTTTGTCTGCAGAAAAGCCTTTAATATGAAAAATTTCAAGCAGCTCTAGTTACAGGTGATGACAGAGAGGCCTATAGACTAGAAAGGCTGTGCAAGAGCTCTACAATCTGGCTCCGGACTGAAGGCTGTGGGCAGGATTTCACCCACACAGAGCCTGATGTGCATGGGGTTAGTTTTATCCTCAGTGAAAACTGTTGTGTATTTGGTTGTCATGGTTTTTGTTGCTATGGCAACTGAGTTAGATTATTATGGGTTAGCTCAACCGGTTTCAACCGGCCGAGTGAGCTCTCTGTGTCTGTAAATAAAATGGAGGTTTTGGTTAGCTGCCTGCTCTCTGGCCTCAAGTGATTGCTTCCTACACCTGCTGCCCCAAGGATTTAACACTGGCGACGAGGATGGGATCCTGGTGCTGCTCCCGTAACAGAAGGAAGTAGAAGTCAAGGTAAAGAACAAACAAACAAAAAAAGCTGCTTGTTTGCACTGACTGTGAAAGTGAAACTAAAAATCATGGCTACTCTGACCAGGCCCCTGGAGCCTTTTGATGAGAATACAGAGCAGTGGCATGTGTATACTGAGCGTTTTGAGCTTTTTGGTATTGCAAATGACATTACAGAAGCGAAGAAGGTGCCAATATTCTTAACTGTTGTAGGGGCTAAAACCTACTCTCTGCTACGCAGCTTACTGCACCCTGTTAAGCCTGAGACTAAATCTTACAGTGACATTGTGGAAATCCTGGGGTCTCATTTCTCCCCAAAACCACTGGTAATTGCTGAAAGATATAGGTTCCACAAAAGAGACCAAAAGGAAGATGAAACAGTTGTACAATTTGTAGCCATTTTAAAAAAGCTAGCAGAACACTGTGAATTTAAAGAGATGTTAAATGATGCCCTGCGTGACAGGTTAGTGTGTGGCCTCTGCAGTGAAGCTATACGGAAGCGCCTACTGACAGAGGCTCAGCTTACATTACAGAAGGCTGTTGATATTGCTGTCTCCATGGAACTGGCTACAAGGGAGGCACAATACATCGGTGCATCCCCTAGGGTGCAAAAAGTGTCACAAGAACTGACCCACAAAACGGTGCAGAGTCAAGAATGTTACCGCTGTGGTAGCTGGGTCACCAGGCATCAGAATGCTGGTGTAAGGACCTGGTGTGTCGACACTGTGGCAAAGGGACACATTGAGTATGCCTGTAAACAAAAGAAAAAGAGGCCTGTGGTCTGGCCGACAAAAGAGGAACCTTGCATACCCTAGAGCAGACCCAGGATGATCAAGGTGACACCTCCTCACAAGAGGAAGTGCCACTGCATGTTTTGTCTTTGGCAGCGGGCTCACATGAATACTGGGTAACCCCTTTATTGGAGGGCAAACCTATACGCATGGAACTAGACACCGGTGCAGCTGTCTCGCTGGTTCCTGAGACTGTGTATAAGGAAAAGCTACAGCATCTTCCGCTTAAGGCAACAAAAACTGTTCTGAAGACGTATACAGGTGAAGCTGTGCCCATGTTGGGCACTATTGATGTTAAGGTGGAGCTCAATGGACAGGCAGCTAAATTGCCACTGTTTGTGGTGAGAGGTGACTACCCAGCCTTAATGGGTAGGTCTTGGCTTGGGAAGATTCAACTGAACTGGGCAGAAGTGCACCGGATGACTAAAGAAGAAACCAGTCTAACCCCTATTCTAAGGAAACATGCTGCTGTTTTTGGAGATGATTTGGGAAGTATGAAGGGAATCACTGTGACATTGAACATTAAACCTGACAGTCCACCAAAATATCTGAAAGCCCGAACTGTGCCATATGCCATCAGGCCAAAAGTTGAAGCAGACCTGGAGTGCCTGGTCACCAATGGAGTCCTAATACCAGTTACCCATAGCTCATGGGCCACTCCTATCGTTCCAATCGTGAAGAAAGATGGCTCTCTCCGGATTTGTGGTGATTTTAAAGTCACTGTCAACCCAGTGTTGTGTGCAGAGCAATACCCGCTTCCCCGCATCGATGACCTCTTCGCAGGCCTGGCTGGGGGACAAAAGTTCAGTAAGATTGATCTGAGTCAAGCATATTTACAGATGCACGTCGATGAAAAGTCCCAAGAGCTGTTGACTATTGTGACTCATAAGGGGCTTTATCGATACTGTCGCCTACCCTTCGGAATAACATCTGCTCCCGCCCTGTTCCAGAGGGCTATGGACCAGATCTTGTGTGGCTTGTCAGGAGTTCAGTGCTATCTGGATGATATCCTGGTCACTGGAAGAAATGAAGAGGATCACTTAAAGAATTTAGAGGCTACCCTACAAAGACTGGAAGAGTATGGCCTACGAGTTCGCAAAGACAAGTGTGAATTCTTCAAGCCCTCTGTTGAATATTTGGGACACATCATTGATTCTGCAGGTCTTCATAAGGCCCTTGCAAAAGTTAAAGCTATTGTGAGGCTCCCCACCTCGAAATGTAAGCCAGCTGCGCTCGTTTCTAGGACTCCTGAACTATTATGGAAAGTTCATCTCACAGTTAGCCACACTGCTAAAACCACTTCATGAGCTCCTTGGGCAGAACAAGGCCTGGAAGTGGACTGAAGCCTGTGATGTTGCGTTTAACAAAGCTAAGGATGCACTGCTAAATTCTGAAGTTCTAACGCACTTTGATCCATCCTTACCACTGCAATTGGCCTGCGATGCCTCCCCTTATGGAGTGGGAGCAGTTGTGTCACATATTATGCCTTCAGGAGAAGAGAGACCTATTGCTTTTGCTTCACACACTCTAAGCAAAGCAGAAACTAACTACGCCCAAATCGAACGTGAGGCATTAGGAATTGTTTTTGGAATTCGGAAGTTTCATCAGTACCTGTTTGGGCGAAAATTTACTCTTCTCACAGACCATCGACCTCTGACATCAATTTTTGGACCCTACACAGGCATTCCCCCATTAGCTGCTAGTCGTATGCAACGTTGGGCATTGTTACTTTCAGCACACACATATGAAATCAAATATCGGAAATCCACTCTGCACGGCAATGCAGATGGCCTCTCAAGGTTGCCTTTGCCGGTCAAACACCAAGATAGTGCCCAAAAGGAAATCTTCTACTTTGAACAGGTAGAGAATACACCCATCACTGCTACTCAGATAAAGAAGGCAACTCGCGTTGACCCGGTATTGTCCCACGTTATGGACCTGGTGATGCATGGAAAATCTCGACAAACCTCTCCGGTCTCATCTGACCTTGTTCCCTACATGTCCAAGCGGACGGAGTTATCGGTCCAATCTGGTTGTTTGTTGTGGGGGAGACGTGTCATTATTCCACCACCACTGAGATCACAGATGTTAGAACAGTTACATTCCGGTCACTGTGGAATAGTGCGCATGAAGGAAATTGCACGAAGCTATTTTTGGTGGCCTGGACTGGACAGCGCTATTGAAGAGAAGGCAAAAGCTTGTATGTCATGTCAGGGTGTGAGGAATGCACCCCAGTGGGCACCCCTACACCCATGGGACTGGCCTGAAAACCCGTGGCAACGTATTCATGTTGACTTTGCTGGCCCCCTTGAAGGAAGCATGTTCTTGGTGGCAATAGATGCCCATTCTAAATGGCCAGAAGTCTCTATAATGCAGTCCACTTCTGCAGAGAGTACTATCCAAAAACTACGAGGACTCTTTAGTCGTTTTGGTCTGCCAGAACAACTTGTCAGTGACAACGGACCACAGTTCATTTCTCAGGAGTTTCAAAATTTTATGAAGGCAAATGGGATACACCACATCACGTCAGCACCATATCATCCGTCCACCAACGGATTAGCTGAAAGATTTGTGCAGACAATGAAAAACGCTTTGAAATCAGCAAGGGGACAACACTCCATTCAAAAGCGTCTGGATACCTTTTTACTTTCCTACAGAAACACACCTCATGCTACGACCCACGCATCTCCGGCCTTTCTAATGATGGGACGACAGCTGCGCACTTGCTTTGATCTGCTGAAACCTTCTGAACCCCGACAAATTGTGCAACATCAGCAGCAATATCAAGTCATCAGACGGGCACCCAGAGCAAAAGACCAAACCTTTAGCCCGGGACAGCCAGTTTTGGCTCGGAATTATACTTCCAGAGCTAAATGGGTTCCGGCCACAGTCATCACTCAAACAGGACCTGTTTCCTACACAGTCCGGACTGCAGAGAATCTTACCTGGCGGCGACATGTAGATCAGCTGTTGCCAGGTCATGCCAGTCCTCAGGACCCATCTGCAGTTGAGGGGTCTGACTTCACCTCTTCTGGTGAGGGACCGAATCACGAGTCACCTGTTTCTGACTGTTCTCCTCCATTACTGCCGGCGGCTGAGATACCCCTTTGCCCAGCACGAGCTGATACCACCTCCTCACCTGTTCGTGCTGCGGACCCTGAGCCCCTAGTGCTTTCGGGTGCAATAACACCAGAAGTTCGCCGTAATCCACCTAGAGACAGAAGGCCTCCTCATCGGCTGGATCTTTAGCTAGGGCGAACCCACGGTTATGGGGCAAAATAATCCCCAGGGTTTAGCCGGGAATGGAGGCAGTCTACCCTCCTTCTCTAGTCTAGTGTGTGTTTTATTTAGGGGATGTTCTTATTAGGGGGGGAGGAATATGTTGTGTATTTGGTTGTCATGGTTTTTGTTGCTATGGCAACTGAGTTAGATTATTATGGGTTAGCTCAACCGGTTTCAACCGGCCGAGTGAGCTCTCTGTGTCTGTAAATAAAATGGAGGTTTTGGTTAGCTGCCTGCTCTCTGGCCTCAAGTGATTGCTTCCTACACCTGCTGCCCCAAGGATTTAACAAAAACAAAAAGCACCAAGATTAGGAAAGTCTTGGTTTTTTTAGTCATTTATTTAGGATTAATGACTTCAATGAATTGCATCTCTTCCATTTTTTTTTTTCGCTTCTCAATAGATTTGGAAATGGTTTGGATTTGCCCCCACAGAAATTCAGAAAGGTTGGTTAAAAACTTGTAAGGTTCTCATGGCCCTAAAATTTATTCATTGCCCTTAACAAATGAAATGCTACTTGCCTTACTCACTTGATGTCTCATCCAGGACTGAATTTAGACAATCCTGGAAACCTAGTCATGTCATAACTCCTCCCCCATAGTTCTGGTCTTTTTCCATGTCCCCTTCCTCTCCTGTCTTGCTGGGACACCAGCATGGGCCCTCCTTCTTCTATCCCAGCAGTGGCAACAGGGTTCCTCCTCTCACAAGCTGCATCAGCAGGCGTCCCGTTTCTCACCTCAGGATCCTGATACAAGGAAGAAAGGAGAGCAGTAGAACAGAGACCCTGGACTTCAGAAAAGCAGACTTCGACTTCCTCAGGGAACTGATGGGCAAGGTCCCCTGGGAGAATAACATGACGGGGAAAGGAGCTGAGGAAAGCTGGCTGTATTTTAAAGAATCCTTATTGAGGTTGCAGGAACAAACCATCCTGATGTGTAGGAAGAAAAGTAAATATGACAGGCGACCAGCTTGGCTTAACAGTGAAATCCTTGCTCGTCTTAAACACAAAAAAACAGCTTACAAGAAGTGGAAGATTGGACAAATAACCAGGGAGGAGTATAAAAGTATTGCTCAGGCATGCAGGAGTGAAATTAGGAAGGCCAAATCACACTTGGAGTTGCAGCTAACTGGAGATGTTAGGAGTAACAAGAAGGGTTTCTTCAGGTATGTTAGCAACAAGAAGAAAGTCAAGGAAAGTGTGGGCCCCTTGCTGAATGAGGGAGGGAACCTAGAGAGAGAGGATGTGGAGAAAGCTAGTGTACTCAATGCTTTTTTTGCCTCTGTCTTCACAGACAAGGTCAGCTCCCAGACAGCTGCACTCTGCAGCACGGTATGGGGAGGAGGTGACCAGCTCTCTGTAGAGAAAGAAGTAGTTAGGGACTATTTAGAAAAGCTGGACGAGCACAAGTCCATGGGGCCGGATGCACTGCATCCGAGGGTGCTAAAGGAGTTGGCCGATGAGATTGCAGAGCCATTGGCCATTATCTTTGAAAAATCATGGCGATCGGGGGAGGTCCCAGATGACTGGAAAAAGGCTAACTTAGTGCCCATCTTTAAAAAAGGGAAGAAGGAAGATCCAGGGAACTACAGGCCAGTCAGTCTCACCTCAGTCCCTGGAAAAATCATGGAACAGGTCCTCAAGGAATCAATTCTGAACCACTTAAAGGAGGGGAAAGTGATCAGGAACAGTCAGCATGGATTCACCAAGGGCAAGTCATGCCTGACTAACCTAATTGCCTTCTATGATGAGATAGCCGGCTCTGTGGATGAGGGGAAAGCAGTGGATGTGCTATTTCTGGACTTTAGCAAAGCTTTTGATACAGTCTCCCACAGTATTCTTGCCAGCAAGTTAAAGAAGTATGGGCTGGATGAATGGACGGTAAGGTGGATAGAAAACTGGCTAGATGGTCAGGCTCAACGGGTAGTGATCAATGGTTCCATGTCTAGTTGGCAGCCGGTATCAAGTGGAGTGCCCCAAGGGTCGGTGCTGGGGCAGGTTTTGTTCAATATCTTCATTAACGATCTGGAGGATGGTGTGGACTGCACCCTTAGCAAGTTTGCAGATGACACTAAACTGGGAGAGTGGTTGATAACGCTGGAGGGTAGGGATAGGATACAGAGGGACCTAGACAAATTAGAGGATTGGGCCAAAAGAAATATGATGAGGTTCAACAAGGACAAGTGCAGAGTCCTGCATTTAGGATGGAAGAATCCCATGCACTGCTATAGACTAGGGACCGAATGGCTGGGCAGCAGTTCTGCAGAAAGGGACCTAGGGGTTACAGTGGACGAAAAGCTAAATATGAGTCAACAGTGTGCCCTTGTTGCCAAGAAGGCTAATGGCATTTTGGGTTGTATAAGTAGGGGCATTTCCAGCAGATCGAGGGACGTGATCATTCCCCTCTATTCAGCACTGGTGAGGCCTCATTTGGAGTACTGTGTCCAGTTTTGGGCCCCACACTACAAGAAGGATGTGGATAAATTGGAGAGAGTCCAGCGGAGGGCAACAAAAATGATTAGGGGGCTGGAGCACATGACTTATGAGGAAAGGCTGAGGGAACTGGGATTGTTTAGTCTGCAGAAGAGAAGGATGAGGGGGGATTTGATAGCTGCTTTCAACTACCTGAGAGGGGGTTCCAAAGAGGATGGATCTAGACTTTTCTCAGTGGTAGAAGATGACAGAATGAGGAGTAATGGTCTCAAGTTGCAGAGGGGGAGGTTTAGGTTGGATATTAGGAAAAACTTTTACACTCAGAGAGTGGCAAAGCACTGGAATGGGTTACCTAGGGAGGTGGTGGAATCTCCTTCCTTAGAGGCTTTTAAGGTCAGGCTTGACAAAGCCCTGGCTGGGATGATTTAGTTGGGTTTGGTCCTGCTTTGAGCAGGGGGTTGGACTAGATGACCTCCTGAGGTCCCTTCCAACCCTGAGAGTCTATGATTTTATGGCAGCAGGGAATCCCCAGTATTTACCCCCAGCAGGCAGGATATATTCATTTGGTTGAGTGGACTGGGCTCTCTGCACTCTTCTTCTCCTGACACACATAGAGCCCTTTGCTGGGGTAGCAGGGACTCCCAGAGCAATGTTCATTGGAGTTAACACTTCATTGTGATGCATGAGGCTATTCACTGCCCCACCCCTAGAGCTATTGCTGCAGACTGTCTGCAGACTCAGCCATACACCACATTTCCAAGCTATTCTTGGTAAACACGAAGGCTAGATATTTACTCTGTTTTGAAATGAAAGCTTAGATTCCGATGTAATCAAATGACTCCAGAAGCCAGGGCCTTATGCACAGTTCTGTCTGTGCCATAATCCAGCACTGACCTGATCCACTTCCCATTGATTTCAGTTGTAAAACTGCCATAGATTTCAGTAGAATATGGATCAGGGTCTTGAATAGTGTCATGGAAAGGACTTACATCTGGGATGAAATTGGCTGATTGAGACTACTCATGTAAGACAAGTAGGATTTGTTTTATGTCTGAGTTTATGTCTAAGTAGTTGAAATCTTCCATTACTTTGTCCATAATCGGTTTCTCAAAGGTTTCTAGTCTTATTTGTTTCCATCACATACAAGGCTTTTCCTTTCCTATTATACTTCTTAGCACTTTACAGTATCTGGCAGTACACGGATAGTACTATTGATTTTTACTTTTCTGCTACGGCCAACCACTTGAAGTAAAAAATTCCTAGTAGTTTCCAAATAGGATTAGACATTTATTAATGTGCAGTCCCTTTGGCTGAGATAACATGTGAAGAGCTATCATGATTCTGGGCATAAAATGAACATCAGCTGGAGTGAGGAAACACATCTCCTTTTATAGTAACGTATTCCACACTTATGTACATCCACAGCTTCTGGTGAGGCAGCTTGCATTGTTCACCTTTGCAGACAAGATCACACACTAGTCGGCCCAAGATTCACTCTGCACTTCCATGTACCCCACCTGTCCCAAACTCCTGTGCTATGCTGGCTTGGGAGGGGATTTAGACAGTGCATAGAGGTTTCACATTAAACAGGAGAGGCAGTAGGGTATCTGCCATATGTCCCAGTCATAGCTGTGATGAAGAGAAATCCCATTTCTCACCAACATCACATTATGATCCTCACAGAGTTCTGTCAGCATCATGCACTACATTTTTCCTCCACTGCAGCAATGGTGAAGGAAGAGTAAAACAAGACTTGTGAGTGACGGCCAGTGCAGTTGTAGGGGTAGTGACATTGGCTGCTCTGCTTCGTATATAATGCTTGCTAAAAGGTACTGGATTTAAGGCAGTATTGTGCAGAGAGCTCCTCGCATCTAGCTCTTTCTGGGTCAGTGCTTTCAGTATATTACTCATGGAAAATTGGAAGGAATCATAAGCCAATGTTGTGCAAACTATAACTGCTGCCCTGGGATTGTACAATGCAAACAGTAAAGGGTTAACAGCTGGTTGGAATGGATGAATGGTTCACAACAAGCACAAAGCTCCATCTGCTTGTGCAGTACAAACAGTGCAAATTATGGTATTTTCTATGCCACCCATTTTCTCCTCCTTTGATGTATTATAATAGCACCTGAACAAAGCAAGTGACACCTGAAAAAAGAGAGACAAGCATATGGTTTTTCTAATACTATGCAAAGTCAAGTCAATCAAGGCTAGCAACAAAAGGTGTCTCAATCTTGTATCTGGCTCACTGCCATTTTTAGTGGACAACAGAGCTTCAAACTGCCAGCTTTAGCTTATCAAACCTTTTTAAATGCTTTAAGTGTATGGCAGTAATAAGTAGATTCTTGCAAGATGCTATAGATGATAAAAGCCAATTATTCAGACAGCTTATTTAAGAAAGCAGGAACCCTTTGCACACACTTTTACATGTTTGAAAGTATTGCAGTACATTTGGGCATTTATTCCATTTAGTGATATTACTGCTGATTCAAACAGTTATAAGTAGCAAAGGGCTACAATTCAGTTAAATGTGTCAGGAATGTTTATTTTGCGTATACGTCTCCCATGTCTCATGTCTCAGCTACCATTATGACTTGTGGAGTGGGTGTCAGATAGCATGGTCTACAATATTCTGTGTAAAAACAGCCCATGAACCTTGGTGATGCTTTGTATACTGAAGAAAGAGTTCCTCAGGGTGATAAACTACTTTGAAACTTGTTTTAAAATCACCTATCCTAAGCGATCTCCCCACGTACTTTACTATAGAATTTTTTTCTTATCTAAAATTTGTATTCTTATAATAGGAACTTCACTAACCTGGAATCTGTCTCTTGGGTTCACCAGTGGATTGACTGTATAGGGGTATGTATGTTAAGCTACTTATGTTAAGTGACAATCCCTCTAAAGCCATTCAGAATTGGGCCCAGATACTTCTAAGAGACCAGGTGATCTGACTTGGACTTCCATGCACACATGGCATATTGTGGACTTAATCCAGGGGCTGCCGCCCAAGCCAATGTCTGCTGAAGATTCTGGAAAGATTCTCCCTGACTTTAGTGGGCACTGGAAAGGTGCCCAGTGTACAGGGGATTGCACTTCAGGTAGATATATGTATTGCTTTAACCTTTTATACTGAAACCCCTGACCACAGATGATGGAAAAGTGTTCCATCTTTATTTCACCTCTCAACAAGATGCCTGCCTAGTAAAAAGATCAGTGTTTCAGCTACAAATGACTTTACATATATTTTAAAAACTTTTTTTGTTAAGTATTTACATTTCACAAACAATAAAAATGTGAGTACTTTAGCATTTGCGTCTGAAAGTGTTTTAGAACCTAAGCAGGGGTTTTGTTTTTGTTAAATACCTATAATTTATTCCCTAATGGGATTTCCTTCAGCTTTATGCATGATGGTCCTTTCCTGCATTGATTCTGAAATATTATGACAATAAAAAACATTTTAAATTCTCAGCCACCTTTATCAAAAGACTGCCTTCCTTCACAGATCAGGACTTGTTAAATGAGCACTTAACACAGGTTTCTCTGTACAACATTTGGCAAATATTACTTTTACAAGTAAGCTTTAAGCATGCGAAGGCATAGCAATGTCGTACAGTAATTGTACAGTACACAGGAAAACTGAAAACATACAATAGCTTCCAAGAACAGTGGGGGGAAAGATAGCACTAAAAAGCAATTCTATGTATATTGGTCAAAAAGAGACTAAATATTTAGTCACCTTTACACACACAGGTGGATAATTTATTGTAACATTGATGTGTATTTCCCACAATCATTAATATTTTATGATTTTCCTGGTGCTTCAGTACTTCGAGGCTTCTTAGTGCTGCTCCAATGGCACAAAGAGGCTCCAAACCTGGCAGATTTGCCCACTGAAGGATTTCCCCTACATGGGGGAATGCTTTTGTGGCCTCGAGCTGCTATAATGCTTGCTACACTCCCTACTCCTGGCTACTAGTGCAAGAGGGTGGCAAGGGAAACAAGGGCGTGCTGAGTGACCGTGTACGCCAACTGTTGCAATGGTATCCGGGGGCTATTGGCAATTGGGCATAAGTTGCAGCAGCCTTCAGACTATTGTAGTTGACAGTAGGGTCAGCTTGGCATTTGGATACTCAAAAGACTGAGGGAATGTAAAGGTGGTTTTGCGTCTTCTCTCCATTTTGAACCTCTGTGCTGAGTGCTCCATAGCTGCAGCTCAGGGTATGCACGAGGTGGATGCGCAGGCAAGATGAGCTGAAGTTCCTTGAAATACTTGATTTGTATTTTCTGATAATTTGAACACATGCCTCCAAGAAATAAAGTGAGGGAAGGATAAACTAAATACAGAACATCAATAAAAGTAGCAAAACAAAGGCCTGACCCAATGCCTAGTGAAGTAAAAAACAAAATTCCTACTAAATTCCTCAGGTGTAGGATTGGGACCACTAATACATAGTAATTATATTCCATATATTCTACTTATCCGCATTAGAGGAAAAGGAAAACACATTCATTTGTATATTAATTTATGCTTGAAGCATTAAAAATATTTAATATATTGATCATATTGGTCAATTGTTAAAAATAATTTCTACCATTTGCCACACCGTATACATCCTCTGGATAAAGCTTTAAATAACTAATGCACTAGTGACAAATAAAGAGCACATTTTCCTCCGGCAATTGGAATGGTGCCCCATGCAGCCTGTCAGAGATGAATCAAGCCAACCTGTAGAGCCTAACATTTTGTATTTCTATTTTCCCCTCTATTCTTAACCCTTTAGAACCAATACTTTGTGGTTAACATTATCAGTTCTACATCTGCAAACTATACAGTTTCTTTTCCAAATGTTAGATTAGAGTGCGGCATAGTCAACATTACTAGGATAATCCTAATTATACTTCTCCATTGCTACTGATATTTTGGTATTTCCATGCATTTAAGCATTTGCCATTTTAACTGACAACTAACTATCATGATGATATGAAGCTAATGGCAGACTATTGGCCTGCAGCCAAGATTTTCCAACACAGTTTCTAGTATATTTCATCTGCATAATGCAAGTGCAAGCCACAAGTTAAATGTTTCTCTCAATGGCCAATGCCTGCAGCATGATCCAAACCCAGTTTACCTCGGTGTGAGATTGACCATTAATGTACCACAACAACTTGAGGCAGATGGCAGCCAAGTCAGCATTTGGAACAATCTGTTTGGAAAATTGGTCAGTTCAACTTGGAGTGTGAGCTCCTGGACCAGCTGTTTTCAATCTACTTACCTTTGTGGACCACATATGCAGCTCTCTATGTGTTATGTGGGCTGCGTCCATACAATACATATACTACCTGTATGGCCCTGAGGATGTCACATGGGCCACAGCTGTGTGCTATTTGGGCCGCAAGCAGCCCTGGGGTTCACCCTTGGTCTGGATGCTTAGAACATCAGCCCTCACCCCCTGCTATTCAACAGCAATGAACTATGCTCCTGTCTGGTGTTGCTTGCCAAAGCTTAACAAAGATTTGCAAATTGTTACCAGGACTTTACAGACAACTCCATTGCAATGGCTACTGATACTTAATAACATAGCACTGCCCCATATTCACCGCGAGAAGGCCTCTGTCATGCTGCTTGCCAAGATCCATGACAATAGTGACCTGCCTTTATAGGCAAACCTCTTTAATCACCCACCAACTTGCCTGTCTTCTAGATGCCATTATGGTCATTTATGCCACCACAGAACATGACAGTGGAATGTGCTTGGCTCAATGAGCTATCACTGATGACAGTTGTTAATCACTCTCTTATCATTGACCCAACCATCTGTCCACAAGGTTTTGATCTGCCAAGGCACCTGTAGTCATCTTTGACCTGGTTTAGAACAGGACATGGCAATGGTGCAGCCAATCTTACTAAATGGGGTTTTTCTAATGACCCACGATGCAGCTGTGGTCAATTTCAGACTATGTTGCATATCCTTGATGAGTGCCCACTAACTTATTTCAACAGCAGGCTACCAGCTCTCCACCTGGCTAATGATGACGCCATCAAATGGCTGGGCACATTGCACATAACGTTGATATATTTTAACTGAAATATTCTTTAAAAGCTGTTTCAAAAAAGGTTAATGTTATGTCTGAACAATCTTAGTTCCATGTTAACAAAGCTGTTTTGTCTGGGAATTTCCTTAGTTTTTTTTTTAAAAAGTTTAACAGTGGTTCAGTCACAGGAATCTCACATTCACTCAACCACCCACTCCTTTACTCATGAAAGGATAACATTCTTTTAACGAAAATTGTGCTCATTTTATCTGTCACGACTATCATGTAATATCATAATTAAAATATTGGTAAGAATAAAAATCAACTCACTTACAGCATTGCATTTCATTTTGAAAATAGTGATATAAAATATATAGCAAATATTACTATTTTTATAAGTTAAATAAGGACTATATTTTATAATGCACCCAATACCTCCTCCTCCATATCATACAAAGTATGATATTCCCTCATGGTTAGTGATCATGTAGACAAACACCTTATATTAAATAAGTTTGGCAGAATTTGATTTTTATTTATTTATAATTTTGACATACAATCTGTTAATTTGTAAGCATTTTTTTCAATTTAAATTTTCAGTTGCTCAAAATTATGGGTTTTAAGTTTTTTTTAATGTTTATTTAAATTTTCACACCTGCGGGAAATTATAGCTGGATCAGAAAATAGGGGGGTCAGACAATTAATGACAGTAGACGTTGAGATTCAAAAAGTTAAAGCTTTATAACCATTAACTCACAAATTGTCGACATCACATAACAAAATATACAAGGTAAATATCTTTAAATCAAACTAATAAGTTCTCAAGCAGCATTTTTGTTATTTTGCTATCTGTAAATTTCAATCATCATTGATGGAAATATTTTTTCTTCAGTTTGTGTGTGTACAGTGAAATCGATATTTACTGACATTTGCCAGTAAAAATCTAACCCTTCCAAGCCTAATCATAAAGAACATGGACTCTTGGAAGGCCCTTTCAAGCCAGAGCCAGAACATGGTAGGGTAGGAGGAATGCATGTCAGGAGGCATTGGGAAGTGTCCTCTATTACACACTTTAAAATATCCAAAAATAGACAGAACAAATCACTGCAATTTATATTTTCTGCACAACTCTCACTTCCCCCTCCTGCACCCTGCAGACTATTCACTTCAAATGCAATCTGCTGGTAAAAATAACTTTTAAGAGCGCATCCTTTCTTGAAATGTTTAAACCTGTCTCTAGTTTACTTGGATTTTTTTGTATGCTGTCAATGGGATCATTAAAAGCCTCTAAATAAAACAGCAGTAAGGCTGACAGTTCTACTGTACAAACTAAACCTCAGTTTTATAACAAAACAGTTGTCTTAACTGTTAAGGGGCTGGCAAAATTTAACCAGTCAGCATTTTCTTTAATAAAGATGGAGAGAATACAGGTACCCAAGCATGCAAGGAGCTCAATTCTGATTTGATAGAGTATTGCATGCTGGGACCGACAAACTCGGTGGGCCACAATGCCATATTCAAGATGACAATTTCAATCAGTGCTGCTATATCAAGATTAAAACACTCAGTGTGACTCTTAGACAATAAGGAATTGTCTTGGTAAGACAATAGATATCCTTTGGATTGTAAACCATGGATAACTAAGGCCTGGTCTACACTACGCGTTTAAACCGAATTTAGCAGCATTATACCGATTTAACCCTGCACCCGTCCACACAATGAGGCCCTTTATATCGATATAAAGGGCTCTTTAAACTGGTTTCTGTACTCCTCTCCGACGAGAGGAGTAGTGCTGAAATCAGTATTGCCATGTCGGATTAGGGTTAGTGTGGCCGCAAATCGACGGTATTGGCCTCCGGGAGCTATCCCACAGTGCACCATTGTGACCGCTCTGGAAAGCCATCTGAACTCGGATGCACTGGCCAGGTAGACAGGAAAAGCCCCATGAACTTTTGAATTTCATTTCCTGTTTGCCCAGCGTGGAGCTCTGATCAGCATGGGTGGCGATGCAGTCCCAAATCCAAAAAGAGCTCCAGCATGGACCGTACGGGAGATACTGGATCTGATCGCTGTATGCGGAGACAAATCTGTTCTATCAGAGCTCTGTTACAGAAGACGAAATGACAAAGCATTTGAAAAAATCTCCAGACTATGATAGACAGAGGCCACAGCAGGGACTCAGCACAGTTCTGCGTGAGAAGCGTAACGGAAAGCCAAAGAATCAAATGGACGCTCATGGAGGGAGGGAGGGGGGACTGAGGACTCCAGCTATCCCACAGTCCCTGCAGTCTCCGAAAAGCATTTGCATTCTTGGCTGGGCTCCAAGTGCCTGAAGGGTCAAAAACATTTTCCCGGGTGTTTCAGGGTGTATGTCATCAATTTACACCCTTCACCCCCCCCGAAAAAAAAGGGAAAAAAATCGTTTCTCACCTTTTTTCAATGTCACCCTATGTCTACTGCATGCTGCTGGTAGACGGGGTGCTGGAGAGCTAAACAGCAGTATCCTCTCCCCTCCCCTCCCCGGTGGCAGACGGTACAGTACAGAAGGACTGGTATCCGTTCTCGTCATCAGCCCATGAGTGCTCCTGGCTGGCCTCGGTGAGGTTGGCTGGGGGCGCCTGGGTAAAAATAGGAATGACTCCTGGTCATTCCCAGCAGATGGTACAGAAGGGCTGGTAACTGTCCTCATCATAGCAACTGGGGGCTGAGCTCCATCACCCCTCCCCCCCGTCATGTATAAAGAAAAGATTCTGTACTGCCTGGACTATCATAGCAGCGGAAGGCTGGTCTCCTCTCCCGCCCTACCCTTTAATGTCCTGCCTGGACTATCATAGCAGCTGGAGGCTTCCTCCCCCTCAATTTATCTCACTAAAAAGTCTGTGTTTCTTATTCCTGCATTCTTTATTACTTCATCACACAAATCGGGGGACACTGCCACGGTAGCCCAGGAGGGTTGGGGGAGGAGGGAAGCAACAGGTGGGGTTGTTGCAGGGGCACCCCCTAGAATGGCATGCAGCTCATCATTTCTGCGGGATCTCTGGGGTTCTGACACAGAGCGGCTGTGCTCTCTGGTTCTCTAGTACACTTACCCCATATTCTAGGCAGGACTGACTCTATTTTTAGACAAAACATAGGAAGGGAATGACCCAGGGGGTCATTCCCATTTTTGCCTATGCGCCCCCGGCCAACCTCAGCGAGGCCAGCCAGGAGCACTCATGACAGCAGCAGACTGAACAGAACGATTGATAACTGTCATCTCATCGCCAATTTACAATGGCATGGTAGACGGTACAATATGACTGGTAACCATCTCTGCTATCTTGCAAAGGCAAATGAATGCTGCTGTGTAGCAGTGCAGTACCACGTCTGTCAGCAGCTTCCAGTACACATACGGTGACAGTGACAAAAGGCAAAACGGGCTCCATGATTGCCATGCTATGGAGTCTACCACAGCAATCCAGGGAAAAAGGGCGTGAAATGATTGTCTGCAGTTGCTTTCCCGGAGGAAGGATTGAGTGACGATATTTACCCAGAATCACCCGCGACACTGTTTTTGCATTGGGATCTCAACCCAGAATTCCAATGAGCAGGGGAGACTGCGGGAACTATGGGATAGCTACGGGATAGCTACCCACAGTACAACGCTCCGGAAATCGACACTAGCCTCGGTACATGGACGCACACCGCCGAATTAATGTGCTTAGTGTGACCGCGTGCACTCGACTTTATACAATCTGTTTTACAAAACCGGTTTATGTAAAATCGGAATAATCCCGTAGTATAGACGTACCCTTAGGATGTCACATTCATTGTGGCAAAGGCACAGGAAGTTTGCTTACTTCATGTTTTCCATGGCAGAAGACAATATGCCCCCTTTCTTTAAACTTGCCAAGAAAATATCTTTGTAAAATTTTGCTTCCTGGGATTAACTGAAGAGACACCAATCTTATTTTTGTGAGGTTCCCCAGGGGGAAAAAACACTCCTATCGTCCCATACACTGTTTGTAAGGCAGCCCCAAGGGTGGACCTGACCTCAAGTATGTAGACTTGAGTCTAACATTTGGATGATGGTACACATAACTCACTAACTACTATAACCCAATAAGAGGCGAATGTTATAGCTCTTAATCTGCAAAACACATTATAACAATGTAAATGATCTCTAAACAGCTTTTAACTGCAAACTTCCTCTTCAATCACATGGGCTTTTTTAATGTTTCTAACATTAATACAGTCTAGGAAGCTTAAAATTGTACCTATCCTGAAGGAGATATCAACTTGTTAAGGAGAGTTGCATTTTAACTCGCCAGGACTGTATGCTGTGTATTAATCTAAAGAATGCATCTATTGTTTTGACAGGTCCTGAGCAGAGAATTATTCTGATAGTTTATTCTTCACTCTTATAGGCTCCAATTCAGGAGAGCATCTCTATCTAGGACAACTCTAAAGTATGTCCGTAACTTTAAGTAAATGCTTAATTCACCTATTCTCAAATGTGGCCACTCTGGCCACAGGCAACCACCAGGGGGTTTACCTATGGCCACGACAGCTTCCTGGGCATTGATAAAGGGGGGTGGCAAAGCAATGGCCCCTCCCCTTTGTCCCTGTTGCACCACTCTGCATGTCTTTAGAGACAAGTGGGGTACAACGCTGAAGGAGCAAGGCGAGTTCTGTACTGGGGCAGGAGACTTAGTGGCGCTCATACTTCAGCCCTGGGGTGGTTGGGTGGCAGGGACTTAGGGAGCCTGGCTGCAGACTAGGGATCCAGTCATGGGGCTGCACACTCCAACCCCTGGTCGCGCAGCGACGGGCTCCAATCCCTGGCTCTGGCCGCATGATGCCAACCCCCAATCCCACCAGCGGCTGCTGGCCCCAGGCGCTGACCCCCATCCGTGCACCAACCCCCTACCCTACCCTGGGGGCTGGCCCCAGGCACTGACCCTGAGCTCCAGCAGCTGCCCGTCCTGGGTGCAGATCCCCAGTGCTGGTCTTGGGCTCTGGTGGGTGCTAGCTCTGGATGCTGACCCTTAGCTCTGGCCATGCAACAGCAGGTGCAGACCCCAAGTGTCAGCCCCAAACCTGTTGGCAGTCAAACCCTGGCCACATGCTCTGACTCCCAGCCCTGGCTGCTGACCCCGGGCACTGCTCCTGGATGTCGACCCTGGGTTCCGGCAGGTTCTGGCCATGGGCACCGATCCCCAGCCCCAGGCACCAGCCCTGGGTGCAGATCCCCATCCCCAGTCATGCAGCAGCGGACACCAACCCCAGGCTCCGGTATATGCTGGCCCTGGATGTCGACCTCCAGTCCCAGTTGCGCAGCAGCTGGCGCCAGTGGGTGCTGGCTCAGGACACTGATTACTAGCCCCATCTGTGCAGCAGCAGGCATGGACCCCAGGCTCTGACCCTGGGTGCTGACCCTCAGCCCAGTTGCACAGCATAAGGTGCTGGCTCCAGGTGCCAACCCCCAGCTACATGGCAGTGGGTGCTGATCCCCAGCCCTGGGCGCCGATTCCCGGCCCTGGCCACACAACTGGGGGAATGACCCTGGGCTCCAGTGGGTGCTGGGCCAGGGCACCGACCCTCAGCCCCAGGTGCTGACCCGCATCTCTGACCACGTGGTCGTGGAGCCCCCCATCCATCGCCCCTGGCCTCTGCTGCCTCACCCTCAACCCCTCCATTCAGGTCTTACCTTGCAAGGACTTCCTGTGAAAAGTGATATTAACAAACATACAAATATGACTTTTCACAGCATTATTTGTATTGAGTCTGCAAAAAAAAATCCTACATGAATAAATTACAATGATCTGGATGTGTATACATGCATATTTATTTGTTTTTCCTAAAGTAAATTAAGTATTTTAGGAAAAAGTATCAGTGTGGCCACCAGCAAGAGTTGGTGGCTGCACTCTGAGGCCACCAAAAAATTTGTTGTGATACCCCCTGGCTTAAGTACAGTCCTGGATAAGGATAGAATTAAATAAACGCTTAATTGCTTTCCTGAACTGGGGTCTAAATGATTTTCCCTGCAGATAGTAAGGGGATGGCCAGAGAAACATTGACAGAATAGCGGGAGTATAAATACCCAGGCAGCTCTCCACAGATTGTACTTTTCCTACAAGATCAGATTTATGGACAGGGCAGTGAATGGATTGTTCAGACAATCCCCAGCCTGACCTTTCATTTGTAATCATCATCATCATCTAAAATTTTATGACTTGAAAAAAAAAAACCAAAAAAACCCCAACAACCAAAAATACAGTGTGTTCTACAGACCAGCAGCAAATGTTCCTACATTTAAAATGTTAAAATAGATAGCTCCTGTTATTTTATGACCCTAAGAACAGGGACAAATTGTCATTCATAAAGAATGTGCACATTCACAGATGGTACTCAACAACATGTACAAGTAAAATCTGAATAAGACGACCTGGCTAAGAAACATATTCAAGCTTCATGGTGTTTGCAAAGTCCATATTTGGATAACATTATTCCTGATTAGGATCAGCAGATCATCTATCCCTGGGACTGGGAAATATGGACTTCAAAGTAACATGGATCACTATCGTTATTGTGGTGTATTTTGCATTTCTACTAACTCACCAAATAATAGTAAAAAAACCCACAAAAACCTTGCCAGTTTTTACGGCCCTGTGTTATTCACAGTGGAAAGACCTGGTGCCCAACCTGGATATGTTTGAAGATCAAACAGGGGCACTGCCCATGTTGTGACAGCAAGCATAACTACAGCAACTCCGATGATATTAACACCCAAGCCAGCTTTCACCTAGAGTAATAACAAAAATCAAAAGTTGGTATCAGAAAAACTAAGCAATTCTGAAGAAAATTTCCAAAATGGCAAAATCAGACATCAGCATTAGTGTGATTATCAGAAAGCAACACTGGATGTTATGGTATTTCTGTTAATAACTCACCATGTCAATAACTTTCAAATGACCATATGAAAATACAATGGCATTGGGTGGATTTGCTACGGGAAGCAGGAACGCAAATGAAGTACACAGTGTAGTCGGTATCAAAATATAAAGTGGGTTCACATGAATAGCTTCAGCCTGCCAGATGGTAAAGATAATGAGAAATAACAGATTTCCAGGGACACATACCTACAAATACTTACTTGCTACAATAATACAAGCACATGAATGAACTGAATAACTTGTTCAAATACAAAGAAACAACCTTTTGAAAGGTTTATAAATTTGTTTATATTGTAACAAAATATTATAATTGCAGCTTGATTACATTATAATACTTACTGTAATTATAGTTAATAAACATTAGCATAGTAAGTACAGAGTGTTTTATTAACCACAGAATAAAGCAAGGGCCCCTGCATCAGAGTGTTTACATTCTAACAGATACAGTGCAACAGTTCAAGGAAGAGCTTTAAAAGAGATGGGGGGAGATTGAATTTGGATGTGGTAAAAAACAGGAAGTTAGCAAAGTGATTCAGGAAGTTAAGTAATGTGACTGGAGCAGTGGGAGAAGAAGAAGATAATTATATAGGAGCCAGGCAAGACGAGAAGATAGGGAGCTGAACATAGTAGGTTACAAAGGAGGAAGAAGAGTGGGAGGGTAGAGAACTCAGAGGGTGCAGATGGTAAAAGGAAGGAGAGGATGAGCTTTATGCCATTGCCCCAGTATTTGATCGGGAGGACAGGGAGAGATGGAGAAGCGATTGAGAAAGTGGGAAATACATATTCAGCAACTCTCAGTTGGCTTACTACTATTTTTCAGATTGAGCTTGTCAAAGATTTTGACTTGTGATTTCTCAACAAAATGTTTTCTCAAAAAAATTTCAATTTTGATAAAACCCTCTGTCAGAAATTTTCTTGGAAACACTTCCATTTTAAAAAAGAAGATTAGAGCTTGTTGGGGATTTTTTGATTTTCAAAGCATTCAAAATTCCATCAAAATTTGAATTTTTTTTTTTAAATCATGTTTTTTGTTTGTTTTAAACTATTTCTTTGACCAGCTTGGTTTTTAAGCTGATGGCACCCATGCTTTGAGAGTCCATTATATATTATTGTCATGGTCTCTTGGGGTGATCTCTTGAGGGGTCTCAGCTTCTCCTGACTGAACCATCTTACTTTGCTTCTCAGTCAGGTCAGTTCCTGGACCCTCACCTTCAATTAGGTCTATCAGTCCTTCAGTTTTAGGTCTTGCAATCTCCTTACTTTTTCTTGAAGGCAGCCTGGAACAGGACTGTCACCCCTTTGCTATCCCAGGGCTTTCTACCTCCCCTTCTGGCCCTGTACTCTCCCCTTTATAGCAGGTTTTGTTTTCTCTACTGGTTGCAGCTGTGGGTGCCTGCCTCCACAATTGGCAGCTGCTCAGTGTGTGTGTGTGAGTTTATAGACACATTACAATTATATAGTGTATTTTTCTTGGATAGAGCAAAGAACACGAAGGTTAAAACAGACCTAGACAGAGTACTCACCAAAGGTGATAGTATAGGCAAGAATATAGTGATGGTAGCTGGATTGCTGGCCACTTCTGTTACTGAGGTGACAATCAGAGATGATATTAGGATAATCAACCACATTGGTAATGATCCGAGAGGGGTTAATTTGCTTCCTATCCAAGCTGATAGTTTTGAAACCTGAATAAGGAATAGGATTATACAATTATTGAATGAAAAATTTAAACAACATAGTATTAATGAAGTTTATTCACTTATTAATATGTGGCATATTTGTATAGTTAGCGATAACACAGATCATAAAATATACTTCATCCTACCATGTGTTTTTATTGCAGTGTTCTCATATCAAGACATTGCATTTCTTCTCCTAAGCCAAGTGCACAAACTATACTGCAATGTTTATAACTTACAGATGTTTACAGAGACAACCTGGCTAGGATGATCTGAGGAATGGAAAACCTGTTTTATGAAAGGAGACTCAAAGAGCTTGGCTTGTTTAGCCTAACCAAAAGAAGGCTGAAGGGAGATATGATGGCTCTCTATAAATATATCAGAGGGATAAATACCAGGGAGGGAGAGGAATTATTTAAGCTCAGTACCAATGTGGACACAAGAACAAATGGATATAAACTGGCCATCAAGAAGATTCGACTTGAAATTAGACAAAGGTTTCTAACTATCAGAGGAGTGAAGTTCTGGAACAGCCTTCCAAGGCGAGCAGTGGGGACAAAAGACATATCTGGCTTCAAGACTAAGTTTGATAAGTTTATGGAGGGGATGGTATGATGGAACAGCCTAATTTTGGCAATTAATTGATCTTTGACTATTAGCGGTAAATATGCCCAATGGTCTGTGATGGGATAGTAGATGGGGTGGGATCTGAGTTACTACAGAGAATTCTTGCTTGGGTGACTGGCTGGTGAGTCTTGTCCACATGCCCAGGGTTTAGCTGATCGCCATATTTGGGGTCGGGAAGGAATTTTCCTCAAGGGCAGATTGGCAGAGGCTCTTGGAGTTTTTCGCTTTCCTCTGCAGCGTGGGGTACGGGTCACTTGCTGGAGGATTCTCTGCACCTTGAAGTCTTCAAACCATGATTTGAGGACTTCAATGGCTCAGACATAGGTTAGGGGTTTGTTGCGGGAGTGGGTGGGTGAGATTCTCTGGCCTGCGTTGTGCAGGTCAGACTAGATGATCATAATGGTCCCTTCTGACCTTAAAGTCTATGACTCCATGACTCTAACCTCAAATGTTTTAAGTCTGCTCAAAAAAGAACTAGATAAATTCATGGAGGATAGGTCAATCAATGGCTATTAGCCAGGATGGGCAGGGATGGTTTCCCTAGCCTCTGTTTGCTAGAAGCTGGGAATGGGTGACAGGGGATGGATCACTTGATGATTACCTGTTCTGTTCATTCCCTCTAAGGCACCTGGCATTGGCCGCTGTCAGAAGACAGGACACTGGGCTAGACGGACCTTTGGTCCAACCCAGTATGGCTGTTCTTATGTTACTAGATAACCTTTAGGGCCAAATCTTGCTCACCTTAGTTATGGGATAAAACAGTGGTGTTCTACATGGGAGCTCAACCCAGGCAGAATAAAGCTGGAAGAATTTTTTTGGCAGTCAGTTTATTCACTGAAAAATGCAGTTTTGGGCAACCTAACACTATCTGCGAATTTGTTTTCACTGGATAGTTTAAACTGAGAAACCTTTAAATTTTTTGGGCTGGAGTCAGAGCTCTCATAACTTTTAGCCTGGTAGTTGGGGCATGCAGCCAGGCTCAGTTCTCCTCACTACCTGATGTTGAGAAGAGATTTAAACTCAGCTCTAGCCTATGCTTTAAGAAGATTGCCTTAGCCACTGGGATGGGTACCTGTCAATTTCTCTGGTTGAAGCTGTTCTACTGCGTATAATTAATTAACTAACCAGTGGAATAGGACTTGAACTTGGGGCTCTCTCATCCTAGATGTTTATCCTAACATCCACATAGCTCCAGAATCTGTCTCAATCACAGTTTCTTGCCAAACTTAGGATGTGGGAGACCAAAATTCAAATCTGCTTTCTGGAGTCATGTTATTTGTTTGTATAGTTTCTAGTACAATGGAATTCTAAATCCCTCTTTGGATCCCTGACAGCTACCACAGTAATAATAACAAGTAATACAAACTGCGACAGGATTAAAAGATTTTGAAATGACTTCACTGACCAAAATATTTGTATTTTTTCTCCAGTTCATTGCTTGACTTTAGATTTTTTTTTTCAACAGCAGAAAAATATAAACTGTTCAGATAACAAAGGATTTGGATTAACTGGGAGTCATTTATATACAGTGAAATTCAGCAAATAAGTCTTTATTTCAAACTTCTGTGCACAAAGACTTAGATGCTGCTAGCTTCAGGCATATAATTTATGAAGTCTGTTAATTGAGGCTTGGATCTGTTTTTTTTAGTGTCCAATATGAATATTCTTGTATCTTCTCTGCATTTCAGTGTTCCAGGTTTAATTGTTAGCAAGACACACTTGTAAAATGACAGAATAACCTTGAATATGCCAGTAGGCTGTGTTTTTCTCGGCACAGGTCATGTTAATTGTTCAGAATCTTGTAGAAATTGCATTACCTCACAGCCCTCTGCCAGTGCAAAACCTCCACCAACAAGAATCGTTATCTCCCAGGGCATGCATGACTGAAATTCCTTCCAAGTAATCAGAGGAGTGTAATCAAAAATAGCTAGAGGAAAAAAAAAGTTTTAAAAAGACATCTCGATATAACTTCTCTCCAGATATGCAAGTGAAACATGTAAAGGCAAATCTTTATCACAACATTAAGAAGGCTTTTCTTCTCATCATCTTGAACTTCCTGGGGAAGACCCTTTGCAGCTCTGAATTGTCAATACACCATTGACTTCAGTGGAGCCATGATACTTCGCACCAGCTGAGAAGCTGCCCCCTTATGAAAAATAGAAATTGATGGGCCTAATGCAGCAAGATGGCTACTCTACTTAAATAGATTGCAGTGTAAATTCTGGGCTTCACTGAGACACATTTAGGGTCTGATCTTGTATTCCTTGCTCATCTAAAAAATTCACTGATTTCAGGAGGAGTTTTGAGTACATACAGAATTCCAGCTCAGGTCATATTCTAATCTGGGTAAATTACTTTCTAAGACAGGAGAATGGAATGAAAATAGACTCATTCACCATTTTATATTTTCCTAAGGTTAATGTAAATAAGGGCTGAAAATATTTTGTTAAGAAACAAACCCTAGTGTCTGATCCAAAGCCCACTAAGTCAATGGAAAGGTTTCCACTCAATTCAATGGGCTTTGGATCACGTGCCTACTTAGAGTGAACTTCTGCTGGCCTTACACTGATTCTGTTCTTACTCTGCAAGTACTACCACTTGATTTCCTTGGCAAGGAATTAATTTTCTGCTCATTGTGATGGTGGCAGAATTAGCCCCTTAGTGAGGAAAGAAAAAAAAAACGCAAACCAGTAACACCCCCACAAAAAATCCCACACTTGTTACCTAGAAAAATGTATATATACACAATTCTGATTCTCATTTATGCTACAGACACTTTACACAACTCTACCACTGTAAGGGGACCTTAAAGCAAGTATAAATTTCAAGGCCCCTTTCCATTTATGCCCTTTTTAAAACCTCTTTCCACGGCCAAAGCTATTTAAAGCCACCTATTGTAAATGAGCAGGAGCGGTGCCAGAGTTTCTGGCGCCCTAGGCAGAATTCGGGGGGCGGCATTTTGTGCGCTCCCCACAGGGTGTGCGGGAGCTTCTGGTTCCACTCCCATCGCGCCGCCAAAGAAGGACCCTCCGCTGAAATGCCGCAGGCGACAGCGGCAGTCATTGAGCTGCTCAATTGCCTGCCACTGCTTTCCGCGGCACATCGACAGAAGGTCCTTCTCCGGCGGCGCGACGGGAGCAGAACCGGAAGTTCCCATGTGCCCCGTGGTAAGCGCACAAAATGCCGCCCCCCAAATCCTGGCGCCCTGGGCGACCGCCTAGGGTCACCTAATGGAAGCGCCAGCTCTGTAAATGAGAATCCGGCCCATATATGCACATATCAGTGAACCCTTTTTTTGAACACATGAGCTAGTTTATGTACCATAGCAACAATAATATATAAAGTAACATTCAGTGTTACATGGACTTCGAGTTAATCTGGATTTACATGAGTGAAACTGAACAAAATATGTCCCAAAGAATTTTTTAACAATCAAATGTACTTCTCGCCACTTATCCAGCTATTTTTAATTTATTCTATTTGGTCTTCACTCAGTTTGGACACTGAAATGAAGCTCAGTATCACTTTCTCATCATAGGTCAGTTTTGCTTTCTGAAGGCTTGTCTTCACTATCAGGGTGATCGACACTACTGCAATTGATGCAATGGGTGTCAATTTAGTGGGTCTAGTGAAGACATGCTAAATCGACATCAGAGTGCATGCCAGTCAACTCTGGTATTCCAGCTCCCCGAGAAGAGTAAGGGAAATCGACCAGAGTCACGTAATTTAGGTTGTAGATGGAGTCGCGTAATTTAGGTTGAATTAGCCCGATAGTGAAGATGAGCCCTAGATCTCATGCACTAACTCAATGCTCTTGTGTTCTGGTTTCTAGCACTGCAGGGAGTTGTTTAAATGGGAACAAAAACTATTTGAATTGATATCATGAACATTTTTCGATTTCTATCAGGTTTTTCTAACAATCTCCATCGACTATCCACGTTTCCTTTTATTTAACAAAATCTAGTGTACCTGTTGGGCTTAAATACCTGATAGAGTTCCTAGACTAAACACTCAATTATATTCACATAAGGTCACTACAATCCTCGGTCTAACAAAGGTCCAATAAAAATATACCCAACTGTTCTCTCCATTTGAAGTCCTAGACAAAGTTTTTGCTGGAATAATGAAGAAGAGGAGGCCAATTAATAAGGCAGCTGTTGAATCTGTAGCAAAGCCTGGGTATCTAAGGAGAGATTAAATGTATTTTTAGTAAATAAAGAATAAAGGATATACAGCTCCAGGAAAAATAATATTCTGTAGAAACAGCATACAAGAAGAATATTATAAATACTAAAACTTTTGGTCTGTGTGTGACTGCACAGTAATTTGTCACATTCTATCAAGTTTATAAATCTGCAGTTATATGGTTCCCATTTTCACAAAATAATAATAATAAATAAATAAAATAAAAAATGGCCAGATTCTTGGGTGTAATATAGTTGCGTTGCACTTCTCGCAGCGGTAGAATCTAGCAATAGAGCCAAGGTAACTGGTCCCAGGAAGATCATTCCTGCCCAAAGAGGGATCCTCTCATGATCTAGAGATGACATGGAGCCTTTTATGGCAACCTCTCTCTGCTGCCACCATAGGAGGTATAACCATAGAGTCTGGGGTGCCCCTATGCTGCACTGATCTCTGGGTGCATTTACAGCTCCTTGGAACTGTTTGAAAGTGGTGCAAATTAGAGTAGCCCTTCCACTGCTCTGTTTACTACTGGGGATCAGCTCAGCACAGAGCAGCCCAGGATCAGAGGAATGAAAAGGTGAGCTTTATGCCACCTTAACACACAAATACTCACATAATTTATGCTGTGTGCTTCTCAGGCATAGGCAAGGATCTAGTCCATTGTGTCCAGTTCTGCACTTCTTACTCAGCCCAAACTCCCATTAAGTAGAATGAGAATTTTGCTTGAGCAAGACGGATCCGAGCCAATGTCTTGTCAGTATTTATTTATTTTTTTGCAAAGGGCCCTTGGGATCTCCTTATTTTTGGATTGATACAGAGTATTTTTCCTTCCAGCATCATGCCACATTTCCACATATTTTTGGTCCTATCCTGGTTTATATGTTCCAGGAATAATTTGACCCTTAGGTTTTATATTATGTTAGCTATTTCCTTGGAATAAACCATCACACTTTGTTACACTTTATAACATTGTATAATCCAACAGGGCAACCTAGGGTATCCTAAATCTATTAACAATGCTGAGTGAAACTCAAAGATATTTTAATATGAATATTGCACTGAAACCACCTCATAGTTCTTCTAAAACTAATTTTGTCCCACAAACTCTCATGTGAAAGGAACACTACTAGCTAGCTTCTTAAGGTTGTAAAAAGAGGAATGGTCCATAAATGCTGGGAGTTGCTTTAAAAATATTTTTGTTCTGTTGTCTGCTACCATGGAAAAGATTTGTTTTTGCAGGCTACAGTTTTTAGAAATAATATGTGGGACACATTAATGCCACTGCTACTGCAATACCCTTATGGCTGCATGTACAATACTCATGTGACAATATTGCTCAACCTTCCCGCTTCATCAGTTCCTAGAAGAACTGAACTTATTTGTAGCCCTCTTCATTACTTTAACATCATTCCATAAAAACCTATGTTCTTAAAATATGCAAAATATATTAAATGTGTACGTTTGTCAATTCAAAGCATTGATATTCCAAGCAGACATTTATAGGAGGATCCTATTCTGTACTCACTGGGAGTTGTACTGGAATGTAGGATTTGGCTTGTAATGATATAATGCCTGCAACTACTATGTCTAGGCAGCAGAAACATCTGTGAACAATAGTGAGGTTACAGAATTAGATTTTCTGATGCAATTCCATTATTCCTGGAAAATCTGCTCTTGGGACAATACTGCATACACAGAAATGGATTCAAAAGGAGAACAATACCTGAGCTGGAATTAAAAATTAGCAGCTGTCACTGCTGTTTGACATGATGGGCATGGGTGTTTCTCTAACTGTAGTTTTCCAAAGACCATGGTGTATTGAAATATATGATTTTTAAGCACCTATTTGCCTGACTTATGATACATGGATACAAAATATATATCAGCATGAGGTGCTATAAAAATAATTGTCCCATATATCAGGTAGGTATGGTCCTGTAAGGAAATCTCACAATGGGCTGAATTGAAGCATTCCTGGGAAATAGGCCCAGTAGCAACCTAATGTGAATGATTTTATTCAGGTTCTTGTCCCACATTCATCACTGTGTATCTGAACACCTTTCAGAAGTGCATGTAGATGGCCTACTATTAGAATTGAATAAAAAAATATAATCAATATATGTCATCCCTGCACGCAGTCCACAGTACATTATTATATTAAAATGAAAGTAATTCAACTCCCTGAAAAAATTCTTAACTCCCCTCTGAAACTGCAATATGCAAAACTGTATTTCTGATCAATCTAAGGAGGATTGTAAGAATAAGAATATAACTGCTCATTTTTTATGGAAATTATTATACAATCAATTAATTATAATAAGAGGCATACTGAATTGCAGGACATGTTGTTTCTTATGCTTTCATTGTAAAGCAGTACAGGCTTTGTATTTCAACAGGTTAGGTCAGCTATCATACAATACAACATGATTTAGCCTAATGTGAAATGAGACATGTTTGCAGTCTATTTCAAATGAAAACATTAAAGGACATCCACAAGTAACACACTTGTGCAGTACCTGTGAATAGTATAGCTACACTCCACTCCTCTCTTTTTAAGATCAAGATGGTTTGATAAACAATAAACAGAGAAGATAATATAGGAACATATCAGTGTATGCACCTTTAAAAAGCTGTTTACAATTGCTTTGTTAGTATCAGGATAGGTCATTAAGTGGTGCTCTCTGAACATTAAATGCTATTTTAAAGCAGGTAGGCATGTTCAAGTCAGCTTAATTGCTTGATTGGCTGATTGCTTGATTAGCTCAGCACTTTAAAATCTTCTTTAAAAAGATGTTGCTTCATGCAAGAGCAAGATCAAAAGCTCTTCTATTGTTGCTGTGGGGGTAGATTTTTTTTTTGAATTTTTGCTATTGTTTGGAGAAATATGTTTAAAAGATAAAAAACAATTTTAAAACTATAAGATGCATTATACTGATTATCTTTCTTTGGGTGTCACAAAATAACTCTACTTAACACTTTACTTTTTCAAAGAACTACAACCATTAACTAATTATTCCTTACAACACCCTGTGTGTGTGTGTGTGTGTGTGTGTGTGTGTGTGTGTGTGTGTGTGTGTGTGTGTGTGTGTGTGTGTGTGTGTGTGTGTGTGTGTGTTGATATATAGTAAGGAGAGAACTTACTATCCCAGCTGAGATACAGATATAGATCTGGGCATCATTACAGATAATACTTAAAGCTAGCAGAGTGAATGAGGTTGCCCAAGGAGAGGCTATATATAGAGACAAGATAGGACAGGCCCCTGGGGGAACAGTAACAGACAGCTGGAGAGTGGAAGAGAAGGAGGAGGAGGAGGAGGAGCTAGAGCTCCAAGAGGATATGCAGAAGAATTGGTTAGGGAGGTAGGAAGAGAACCAGAAGAGGTGAGAGAATCATGAGCTTGGGGAGGAGAGTTTTCAGTATAACAAGTGTTCAACATGTCAAAGGCAGCAGACAGACCAAGAAGGGTAAGAATGGAGTTGAGTTATTGATGAGGTGACCAAGAAATTTAGAAGAAAAAGGAAGATGGGGTGGTACCCAAATAAGCAAGTGGGGTCAAGAAAGGTTTTTTGAGAGCGTGAGATGAAGGGCAATGGAAAAGGAGGAGCTGAGGAGGTCAGGAGACAGAATAGGATTGAAGGACATGCAAATGAGAGGAGGTTGGACACTTTAGAACCAGAGATCATGCTAAAGGAGGAGAAAATGGTAGGCTGTGGGAAATGGGGCAGAGAGAGGGGGATTGTTTCATATTGGCTCACATTGATTTTTTTTTTTGAAGAAGTCAGTCAGATATTGGAGGTTGAGGAGGGATTTGAAAGCAGAGGATGCACTTGTGTGGAAGAATCATGCATAGCTAGTCTCTGGATTTTCTCAAGAGTCGTTCAGCGGAACACAAGCAGCAGCAGAGAAAGAAGATGCAAGGAGTGAGCCAAGCCTGGGCATGTGTGGGATAAATACAGCTGTTTGAGAGAAGTGCAAAAAAAGCTGAGAATGGATGAGAAGATAGAGTTGTGTGTGGAAACTATGGAGTCAATGTAAGAGTGAGGTAGGACAGGGAGGAGTGGAGGCAGGGCATCAGAGAAATGGGTGATAAAGAGTTATAGGACATTTTAATGTAGGCTACTAGATGGATTCCTTCCAAGCCCAGAAAAAAACAAAAGATGCACTATTTGGTGGCTGCATTATGGTCTGCATGAAGTTACTGATATTTATTATTTTATGACACACACGAGTGTGCTAGTTGCTTCACGGAAAAACTCCAAAAGGACGGCTCCTTGCCCCCAACACCTTAGAATTTAAATGGAAGACATAACCAGCAAAAAGAAAAACAAGGTGGTTAACACCCCTCCAGTCAGAGGGAGAAAAGGAATGGTGGGGAGGGCAAAGCAGCTCAGGGGAGTTGTTAGTGGATTATAGATTGTTGTAATAAGTCATAAATAGCCCCCTCCCCAACGGGAGAGGTGTTAACAGGCCACTTCACCTTGAATGGTTGCTTGAAATATGTGTTAACTACAGGTGCTAAACAATTTGTTCCACCTTGTTTTCAGCTGTGACGTTCTGTGGCCAGGTCTACATTACAGACCTATATCGTTATAACTATGTCGCTTAGAGTGTGAAAAATTCATACCCCAGAGTGACGTAATTATACTGTATTATAGTGACGTAATTATACATGATTCCCTCTGTGTAGACAGTGCTGTGACGATAGAAGAGCTTCTACCATTGACATAGCTGCCACCTCTCAGGGAGGTGGATTAATTATGCCAGCAGGAAAGACTTCACTTAAGTGCTACAGCGGTGCAGTTGCAGTATTTTAAGTGTAGACCTTCCCTGAGTTAGTTTCTCATATCTGAAGAAGAACGCTGTGTAAGCTTGAAAGCTTGTCTCTCTCACCAACAGAAGTTGGTCCAGTAAAAGATTTACCCCACCAACCTTGACTCTCTAATATCCTGGGATTGACATGGTTAAAACAACACGGCATACAGGCAAAAAGGAAGGGGAAGGTGGAAAGAGGCACAGGTTATGTACATGTGATTATGTGGTTATTCCATTTAGGTAACACACCGGTCATGATGGTTCAAGATGTTTGTTTTCTGTTTTGACCGAAACAAAGTGGTGCTTTCAAATGAATTCCTAGTAGGTGCTTGTCTACATCACATCTGGCACCACTTTCTGGAGTTTCAGCAGAGAGGCTAAGGACTGAAAGGACATGGAAACTGAAATACCTTTTCCTCCTGGAGGTATTTCCTCCAGGTTCAATTGGAGGCACACTGGAGAGGGGGGGAACAGTATGGAGAAGCTTGCTGTATTTGTTTGGTTTGGTCATCTCATTGGTTATTCACCAAACCACAACCCCTCTCTTCATTCGAATCCACCCTAAAACCCCATTTCTCTGCATTGCTGATAAGCAGCAAGTTAATGTAAACAAAGCACATTTTTACATACTCAAAAGAATCACCAAGATGTGCCCACTCATAACTAATCTCATTTCTCATATAACTACATAATCTCCACCCCCATCCACCCCTTTACTCATTCTCACTCATTGGGCATGTCTAAAATTAGACTGAAGCATGTCAAATGTCCACCATGTCCTTGAATTTGTTCTGTAAAATTAGTACATTTTAGTACTACTTTTCAATATTGTACAAAGAAATATTGCTGCCCGTGCTGTTCCCATATTGTAGATAAACAAAGATTTTCAGTGCTGTCAGTCTACAGTCTTTCACAAGTACTAAAGTTCACTTTAAATCTAGGAGAAAATGCAAACAATTAAATACAGTATAGTCATTGTTGGTATTTCAGCTGTTTTACTTACTGAAGAAAAAGAGAAGACCATCCAGGGATGAATCCAGGTTCTCTGGTAAACCACAAGAGGGCCATTAAAATGAACAGGACAAGGGTAATGATTTCTGGGTAGCTGGAGCAAAAGCACAATTTGTTAGTGTCTGGTTTCCTTACATTTAAATCTGTGCTTGTTTTGAAATGGCCTGATGTTTTGCAGTCTGTTTTACCTTATTGGTCCAAGCTTTGTGTACTCCTCTTTAATCACCTGCGCAGAGGCCTGTTCTCTGGCTGTTTTTTCCTTGCCACATCGGAACATTTCTTTGAAACTGGAATGTAAGTCAACAATAATGGAGTGTTACTCTTACAGGATAGTCACAGATCCCAACCTTTCCAGCTAATTGTACCAATTTACTAGGCTAAGATTTCAGTTCTACCAGCCAGTGCTCATTATCTCCTATTTAATTGTGCACACTCTGAACTTTACAGTACTGATTTGGAGTAACCTGAGCAGGCTGGAGTCTACACAAGTGAATGGGAGCTTGGCAGAGGCAGCAGCAAAATATAGCCCAAAACTCAGGCTTGTCATTAAGGTAGAGGAGGCAACCTAGATCACTGGGTTCTTTAAAGATGCAGCATGGTCTAGTGGCTCAAGGCATAGGACTAGGAAATGAAAAGCCTTGGGATCTATTCCTGTGATGTCCTGTCCCTTTAAATATTTGAGCCCTCTGCAGTGCAAAACCTCACTTTTGTGTTAGTTTCAGTTTTGCAAGCACAGCAGACAGTTGTCTTTCTATCAGTTCCCTCTGTCTTTGCGACTCTCTCCTTCTTTGCTGGGTCCAGAAATATAACATTGGCAAGGCAGGATTTATATCCCATGAGTGTTCAGTACTCCCATTACCTGAACAACAAAAAGAAAGAGTAAGCAGATAATAACGTGAAAAGGGGACAAAGTTCACCTGGAGGCACAGGGTGACAGACTGCTGTTTTTGCTTCTGGGAACCAGTTCGCTACATAGGGGGAAGTAGGCAATTAGAAGCAGATCAAAGGAAGAGGTTTCTGCTGTTGGAGCTGTTCAAACAAGACAGTGAAGTAGAAGCAAGCAGCCATCTTTGTTGACCAGGTGCAAGCAGGCAGGCAAACAACCTGTAGGCTGCACTACAGGATCGGTAGCCAGCAGAGGGAGCCCAAATGCAGCCAAAAGGAAGAATTCTGAATTTTGCAATGTAAGCAGGCAGCCAGCAGTGGGTGAGCCAGAGCAGATAGTGTACAATTTAAAAAAAAAAAAAGGAATAGAAAGAATTTCCCTGTGGAAGCAATGTCCAGGAGGTGCAAAGTTCAACAGGAGAGCAGTAAAATGGCATCTTTTATGGGCAATGTTGTGTAGTATACCTCATACATTCTGAGCAATTTGTAACCTGCAACACCATTACAGATGGACAAAGAATTTCAACCTTGCTGACTGTGATGGGTCTGAAGGCATACGGACTGTTATGTCTCCAACTATGCCTGGAACTGCCATGTATGCTGCAATTACTGCAGCATATTTTTCTCCTATCCCGTTGATTATAGTGGTTTCATGAGTGACATCAGGGAGGTGGAGAGTTTGTTGCTACTCTCAGGAAGTTGTCAGAGCACTGTCAGTTTGGAGAAACATTAAGTTATGCCCTGCATGACCAGTTAGTCTCTGGGTTACACAATGACCACATTGGAATGAAGTTACTCACTGAAACAGAGGTTATATTCAGTTCTATAATTGGAGGTATACCCATCTCCTACAACTGGAAGGGACCTTGAAAGGTCATTGAGTCCAGCCCCCTGCCTTCACTAGCAGGACCAAGTACTGATTTTTGCCCCAGATCTCTAAGTGGCCCCCTCAGGGATTGAGCTCACAACCATGGGTTTAGCAGGCTAATGCTCAAACCACTGAGCTATCCCTTTCCCTTAGCAGTTGATATAGCAGTTGCAATGGAAACCACAGAGAAGGATTCTCTGCAATTTAGTGTGCACTGAAAAGTTCATCTTGTGAATCTGCAAGACAGAGGACCACAGAAACATAAGGAATTTCCATGTGGCAGTTTGCACAAGCTGTGCCTGCTGAAAAGGACTGCTGGGCACACCAGGTCATTTGCAGAAGAAAGGACACATCAGCATGATGTTGCACAGTTCAACAACCAGTAATAGAGTAAACACATATAAAAGACACCTGTGACAACTGAACCTAAGAAAAGATGGAAGTTGGGAATTCATAATGAGGAAAAAGACAAGAGCTGTAGTGATGCTGATCAAGACCTAGCACTGCATGTGTTGTCAGAAGATGGAGTCACAGATGGGATCTAGGTCACACCCTGGACTGAAGGAGTTCCTACAAGAATTCAGCTTAATACTGGGGAGCTGCTATGTCATAGATTTCTGCATCCACCTATCTCCAGACTTTGTCACAAGTTCCACACAAAGGAACCTCCATGGTTTTGAAATGTTAGTCCTAAAAGGGATACCAGAGAATTGTTAGTCTTAAAAGGGATACTCCAGGTAAAAGTTCAACTAGATGGACTATCAGTTGTTCAATCACATACAAGGGTAAAACAAAAGTATCCATCATTATTTAGCAGATCTTGGCTTGAAATGCTCAAGGTGAATTGAACCGAGATCAAGGCGATCACAAAAGCACTTCAAAATACTGGACAGACACTTCAAGCTCTGTTTCAAAATCTTTGGACCAAGCAACATGTCAGTGAAGCTCACTGTTAAGTCTGACAGCCAACCATAATATTGCAACCCCAGAGTTATGTCTTATGCTCTGAAGCCTCTGGTAGAAGCTGATTTGGACTGTTTAGTGAACACTGGAATCTTGTTATTGGTTTCAAACAGAGTGGGCTACATCTCTTGTACCAGTGTTCAAGAAGGAAGACTCAGTCCAAATTTGTGGAGATCTCAAAGTGATGCTGAGTCCAGTTTTACATACAGACCAGTATCCTCTTACTGAAGATTTGTTTTCTATTCTTAGTGGTGAAGAGTGTTGCAGTAAATTGGATTTGCTCAGAGATTGATCCAGCATCTCACAAATATCTCAAAATCAACACACAAAAAGACTTACTTATTGCAACTGGTTGCCTTTTAGTATCACATTGGCACCTCCTCTGTTCCAGAAAGCCATGGATGAGATTCTGAAGGGACTGAATGGAGTTCAGTGCTATTTGGATGACATCCATGTTACAGGAAAGGATCACGAGGATCATCTTCGAAATTTGGATGCCTTTAACATTTGGAAGACTATGGACTAAGATTATGTTGAGACAAATGTGAGTTTTTCAAACCTTCAGTTGAATACCTTGGACATGTAATTGGTGCCATGGGCTTAAGGAAATTGCCAGAAAAGGAGCACCATCTTCAGGCATCATCAACAGAGAACATTTCACAGTTATATTCATTCTTAGGACTGCTTAAGTACTATGGTGAATTTCTGCCTAATCTGGCAACAGTATTGGCATCTTTACATGAATTGTCAGAAGCAAAGAAAAAATGGAAATGGACTAAAGGGTGTGAGTGTGCATTTAAGGAAGCAAAGAAACTGTTGACATCCGCTGAAGTTCTTATGCATTTTGATACTTCACTACTATTGCAATCGGCTTTTGATACTTCACCATGTGGTGTGGGTGCAGTTCTTTCCCACATTTTTTCTAATGGCATGAAGAAACCAGCTGCCCTTGCATCATGAACACTTACTACTCCTGAGAACTATGCGCAACCAGAGCAAGAAGCTCTCAGCGTTATTTTCAGAATTGAGAAGTTCCATAACTATCAATATGATAGATATTTTACCTTGCTGATGGATCATCACCCATTACTTTCAATTTTTTGGACGGAAACATGGAATCCCATCATTAGCTGCTGCTCATATGCAATGAGGGGCATTACATCTTTCAGCTCACTCCTATGCTATTCAATTCTGTAAAGAGACTTAGCACTGCAATGCCAATAAGTTGTCACTCCTGCCATGCCCAAGCTCCCATCAACCCAAAGGAACTTCAGATGAAGTATTTTTCTCAATTTGAGCAATAGGTTACTCATCACTAGCACAGACATCCACAAATGAACTGCTAAGGAGAATGTGTTTTTGCTTACAAAGGGAATGGTACTACATGGTAAGGCACTGGATCAACATACACAATTCATATCACATCAATAGGAATTATCTGTGAATCATAGTTGCATCTTATGGGGAATGTGAGTGAATATTCCAAAATCACTTCAAGGTCAGATTTTGGAAGCTCTTCATGAAGGTGATTTTGGCATTGTACGGACGAAGACCATAGCCTGGAGTCATGTCTGGTGGCTGGGGATTGACAAAGCTATTGAGAGGAATGTAAAGTGCTCTACTATGTGTCAGCAAATTCAGCATGATCCTGACCCATCTCATCTACAGCCTTGATCGTGGCCTCAGACTCCTTGGATACATATTCATGTGGACTTTGCTGGACCTTTAGAAAATTACATGTTCATGTAAGCAGAGTCAGGATGAGCTCTAACCTGACATCTGATGGTAGATTATGGGGAGTGCAGAGTGGAAGTTTCAAGTATTCACATTAGCATTTCAGTTATTTGCATGGGCACTCCCACCCCGCTTAGCATACCGCAAAGCAGCATGGGATGGTTATTTTCACAGCTGTGGGAGCCCCAATTTCGTTGTTATTGGGGCAGGAGGAATAAAATGTTGTCACCCTGATTGGGTAAATGGGGAACTACAAAATTGTCTTGTGATGGGGGGTTTCATTGTCAGCTGGATAGCGCTTGCTAGATGGGGCACATGGGTTCCAAAACCCATTGAAAGGAGAGAGGTTGGGGACAGGTATCTGTACTTGGTGACATAGGCTCCTTGTGTGAGCCAGAAGCACCAGTTCCACCTATGCCTCTCTCCACTGTGGAATGTCAGAGTTAATTTTTGATTCCCTTAAGAATCCTAGATGTAGGTTACTGAGCTGAATTCACTGGTACTGGGGCTCCCCTACTATGAGCTGGAATCACTAAAAGCTGAAATCACTGAAGAGCTGGACTTGCTGAGCTGAGAGCACTGTGCTAATGAGTGGGGGAGCCTGAAGCAATACTGGCAGAGCGGAGTGGAGCAGTTTGTGCAGCCACTGGGTGAGTGGAGCTGAGCAGCTCGTGAGGACGGCTGGAGTGGCTCACAGGACAGCTGGTGGACCAGAGCAGCTGGCAGAGTGGAGCAGCCCACAGAGCAAGCGGAGCTGAGCTGTTTGCAGGGACGACTAGTGGAAGCAGAACCCCACGGAGAGGCAGGGCAGTTGGCCCCGAAACCACATAAGGTGCCCCTTTCTACCCAGGCTGGGGAGGGGGACCTCTGCAAAGAGACTCTTGAACTCTGGGGCTGCACTGACCCGGGACAGAGACTTTTGAATTGTGGGACTTTTGGGACTGTGGGTGATTTGGGGGGTTGCTGGACTCAAGGGCCCAGAGAGAAGGACACGGCCCAATTTGTTAGGGTGGGTCTTTGCTCACGGTTTGACCTATGAACTTTAGTTGAGGTATTTTCCAAATTTAATGCTTGTTGTTTATCTTATGTGATTAAACCTTTTCTGCTACACCAAGAGTCTGTGCTTGCGAGAGGGGAAGCATTGCCTCCTTGAGGCGCCCAGGGGTGTGTGTAAGATTTTCCCAGGTCACTGGGTGGGGGCTCGAGCTGGTTTGCATTACGTGGTGGGGAAGGGACCCCTATGTATTGAACCCGGCCCTTGCTGCTATCGTCTCAGCCTAGCAGAGGGGTTACATTCAAAATGGCCAGAAGTTTTCAGAATGACTTCTACAACAGTCACTAAGACCATTGGACATATTTGTACTTTGTTTAGCAAGTTTGGTTTACTGGTACAGTTGGTGAGTGATATTGGACCTCAATTCTGTTCTGAAGAATTTCACAGGTTCCTAGCTTCAAATGAAAGCACATATGCTCTGTTCCATATTATCCTGCTACAAATTGACTAGCAGACTGCTTTATGTAAACACTTAGGCATGCCTTAAAAGCTAACAAATCTATTTTGAGTCATCAGCAAAAATTGGACAATTTCTGGCTTCTCTCCAGGAACCCTCCACATGCTACTACCCAGGAGTCACCTGCACCTCTTTTCCTGAAGCAGTATTTGCATACCTGTTGGAACCTGCTACGTCCTGAACTTTCTTCATGTGTAGCCAAATCCCAAACTATGCAAATTGATCAATCATATGAGACTTGTCATCATTCTTTTCAAGCTGGGGACTTAGTGTAGAATTGCAGCTACAGTTGTAGAACTTCTAAAATGGACAGGACCTGTTTTGTTCATGGTAGAACTATCCAGTGGTATTTTATGGAAATAACATGGACCAGTTTCAGTCTTGATGAGTACCACAGTCCAGGGATGTTCCAGTAAGTCTATCTGTTCTTCTAATTGAACCTCCTTCTCCTGCAACTCTTATTTTCGATGACTTGTTGGGAAAAAATGTGGTACCCAATGCAGTTGATTCCATACTAGATGCAGTTGATTCCTTACCAGTGACTGTTCCTGATATTCAGAACTCGGCTGGACCACCATCACCACATTGTCCCAAGAGCGTACAAAAACCAGTTAAATTGTTTAGTTAGTGAGTTGCTATTCCAGCACAGAATAATCCCTTGCATTTTAAGAGTCTGCTGTAGTCCACCCACAATTCTTAGTTAAGTTATATAGTGTTTATTTTTAGCCATGTAAACGATAATGTATGTGTGTTTGGAAAGTTTTTATAGTAGGTTGGAAGAATGTGATGTCTTGCCCCTTTAAATGTTTGAGCACTCTACCTTCCCCAATGCAAAGCCTCACTTTCATGTTAGTTTCTGTTTTGCAGCCTGAAGGATAAATCCAGCAGAATAGAGATCTTTGGTTCAGTCAAATCTCTTTGTGCCTATGCCTCTATCTCCTTCTTTGCTGGGTCCAAATATAACAATACCCAGCCCTGCCAGTGGGCCAAGATGTATTCTTAGGCAAGTCACTTTACTTCAGTCTCTCTCTGTCCCATCCCACTCTTTGTTACTCTACTTACATTGTAAACTACTTGAGGCAGGCACTATGTCTAGCTAAGTGCTTATGCAGAATCCAGCACAAGTAGGGCTCTAGGCTCTGCCATCAAAACAGTGATATTAATAACAACCACAGGCACATAACACTGGAGTACTGGTGTGTCTACCAATAAATATCTATAGCTAAGAGCCACCTCATGTCCGAACATTGGAAGCTCATGTTTTAGACAATCATCATTATGCCTGTGCAGTATTATTCATCATAGTATTTCTGTCAGAAAGAATAAAGGCCTCAAAGGTCAAATTGGCTTGTTTGCCCATGAAGGGGGTGCTTTCACAAAGGAACAAATGAAGCACACAACATATCCATCTAATTAAGGGAAGTCATCTATGTCTTCACTGAATCAGACTCTCTCCTGTTAATACATTGCCTTCTTTTCTAATGGGAAAGTTTTTACTGTGTAACTAGCCAGCACATTAATCAGAGTGTTCTGTAGCATCTTTTGCAGGGGACAAGATTAGCAATTTTGGCTTTCAGTCCACACTCTTGAAGTGAGCCACTCCACAGCATTAATAAGAACACTGCCAAAATGGCCTAGAAAAATGAAATGTTAATGTTTCAAACTATCAGTGGAGTGAGAAGGAAATTTAAGATGCTTCTATTTAAGATTAAATATAGAGGGCCTACTTTTCCACTGTCTTCACCTTAAGCAGCCTTTTATACGTGTGGAAAGCAAATGCTATGTGGGAAGTGTTTCACACTAAATTACCCTGACTCCATTTTTCATACTTTTGAGCACCTACTTCATACAGCTGTAAATAAGTATCCAGAGTTCAAGGCAATGGAGAATTGGGCCCAAAGAACTGTCATTCTATGAAAAAACGTGAAGCACAAAACTCAGGGGTGAAGCAAACCCACCCAAAAAACACACACAGGAATATCTGTGGACAGGAAACATTGTATTTTTCTATAAATATAATAGGTCAGTCTGCTCATCAAGTTTGTTAGCTAAACATTGTTCAAACATAGGATTAAATGCTGGCCTCATTGAAATCAGCCAGGAAACTACTGTTACTTCAATAAAAAGGTGACAAAGAGTCCTGTGGCACCTTATAGACTAACAGATGTATTGGAGCATAAGCTTTCGTGGGTGAATACCCACTTTGGCAGACACGTGGTGGAAATTTCCAGAGGCAGGTATAAATATGCAGGCAAAAATCAGTCTAGAGATAACAGGGTTAGCTCAATCAGAGAGGATGAGGCCCTCTTCTAGCAGGTACGAAAGCAGTTTCTCCTCCCTTGGTGTTCACACCTCAACTACTAGAAGAGGACCTCATCCTCCCTGAATGAGCTAACCTCATTAACTCTAGACTGATTCTTGCCTGCATATTTATACCTGCCTCTGGAAATTTCCACCACATGCATCTGACAAGTGGGTATTCACCCATGAAAACTTATGCTCCAATACTTCTGTTAAGTCTATAAGGTGCTACAGGACTCTTTGTCGCTTTTTACAGATCCAGACTAACATAGCTACCCCTCTGATACTTGTTATTTCAATAACATCAAGTTTTGAACCACAAACTGTAAAATCTGAATTCTTCTCTCAGATACTCTCTACTAATGATGTATATATATTCTATAGAAATGTACAACATATTTTACAAAATGGATCCTTGAATAAGTTTTCCCATGGTGTCCTGTTGGACAGTCCAGAGAAGCCATAACAACTGATAGTGTGAATTCCCAGCACTTCCAGAGAACTCATTTGTGCTATTTGACAATGAAAGGACAATAAATTGTTACCCTTCTACAGTGTATGCATTAGATATAGACATGATGTTCTTTTTGATCTGTATAGAATATCTCATGCATTATCAACCTGTCATTTTACTATTTGCTTTTAACATTTACTCACTTGAAACCAAGGAAAAGCCACTGGAGCCAGACCCAGGAGAGCAACATAATGATAATAGTGATGGGGATGCAGAGTATAAACCAGGATCCAAAATTGATGCACTGGCAATCTGGATAGCGTCTGAATGAAAATAAAATAGACTTACATTAGGCATTGCAAGAGGAATCAAACCCTATATAAAATGCCATCAGGCTCTGACGCACAGGAATACTCAGGGAAGACTGCTGCTATCAGCTGCCTCCAGTGGAGCAGGAATCTTCAGCCACAGACTGTCAATGTCACCTCACTCTCCTATCCTGTCCCATGATGACAATGGCCATTAAAGTAACTGGGCTGCTCATACCTCTGTGTCCAACCCTCATGCCATGAGCACTGAATATCAGAGCAGCAACAGAATACCCTATTGCTCCCTGGATCGAAAGAATTAAATATCTACTCTGTGGTAAAGGCTCCCCATGGCTCATGGGGATGGCGGTGGAGGAGGAAGGGCCATTAGGACTCTGGGGCAATGGAGGAAGAGAAGGAAGGGCCTTTCTGTGAGAAGGGGTGGTGGTGGAGGAAGATAGGGCTTTAGGGCTCTAAGATGGGCTATGGAAATGGGAAGGCAAGAATTGGAGGAAGAAAGGCCAATGCACATTTAATAACCATGATAATTGCTTATAAAATGTCCAAGATCATTTGCTGGGTTGGAGCCTGTGGGAGAGGTGTGTGGAGCCCTGCAATCTGGTTGGGGCCCCATATAATCTGAACCCACCATGCAAGTTTGCAGATAAAAGGGCCACCCAGCCACAAACAGCCTCCACCTGCAGACATCTAAGGAAAGTAGAGTTGTGGGATTTTCTGAAAGAAAAGAACTGGCTGTTGCAGGAGATGGAGACCAACTGGGGAAAGAGGTAAATGAGCAAATGTTGTATTTAAACCACAAGCTCTACCTACAGAGCCTTTAACTCCATATGGAGCAGAGAGGCAAACAGAAGGAGTTCGCCTGGAGAGAGCCTGCCGAGGCCCCCCTCTCGCAGGTGTCCCTGAGTAGCTTCTGCCACAGGTAAAGAAGCTCTTAGAAGGAAGAGACTATGGATGCTGAGCAATCCGCTGTTGTGACCTGCACAGGATGCGCCATGTTTGTCTTCCTTCCACAGGATAGAAGTGACTTTGTCTGTACAAAGTGCAAGCTGATCTCCATATTGGAAGAGAAGATTCAAGGTCTGGAGAAACAGATATCAACCCTGCGTTCCATAAAAGTAAATGAGGATTTCCTGGATAGACGTCAGGATCAGCTTCAGCGGCCACAATGTTCTGAAGATTCAGAGCAGGCTACGCAGCGGGGACAGAAGGCCAGCGAGGATAATTGGCGGCATGTGACTTCCAGAAGAGGAAAGAGTACCAGAAATGTCCATGTACCAGTAACACAGATACAGGTGAGCAACCGTTTTCATGTTCTCTCCGCAGGTACTAGTGCAGAGGGTGGAGTGGATGATACATCTGAGGGAACAGAGCAGAAGGAGACTCCACTGATTGGAAGACATGAGATGCACCGTCCTAGGGATGGGGGTTCCACGACCACCACTCCCAAGAGGAGGAGGAGGAGGGTGGTAGAGGTCGGGGACACTCTCCTCAGGGGGACTGAGTCATCTATCTGCCGCCCTGACCGGGAAAACCGAGAGGTGTGCTGCTTGCCAGGGGCTAGGATTCATGATGTGACGGAGAGACTGCCAAGACTCATCAAGCCCTCGGATCGCTACCCCTTCCTGCTTCTCCACGTGGGCACCAATGGTACTGCCAAGAATGACCTTGAGCGTATCACTGCAGACTACGTGGCTCTGGGAAGAAGGATAAAGGAGTTTGAGGTGCAAGTGGTGTTCTCGTCTATCCTCCCTGTGGCAGGAAAAGACCAGGGTAGAGACCGTCGAATTGTGGAAATCAACGAATGGCTATGCAGATGGTGTTGGAGAGAAGGGTTTGGATTCTTTGACTATGGGATGGTCTTCCAAGAAGAAGGATTGCTAGGCAGAGATGGGCTCCACCTCACGAAGAGAGGGAAGAGCATCTTTGCAAGCAGGCTGGCTAACCTAGTGAGGAGGGCTTTAAACTAGGTTCACCAGGGGAAGGAGACCAAAGCCCTGAGGTAAGTGGGGAAGTGGGATACCGGGAGGAAGCACAAGCAGGAGACTGCAAGAGGGGAGGACTCCTGTCTCAGACCGAGAAGGCGGGACAATCAGCGAGTTATCTTAAGTGCCTATACACAAATGCAAGAAGCCTGAGGAACAAGCAGGGAGAACTAGAAGTCCTGGCACAGTCAGGGAATTATGATGTAATTGGAATAACAGAGACTTGGTGGGATAACTCACATGATTGGAGTAACAAAGAATCCTGTGGCACCTTATAGACTAACAGACGTTTTGCAGCATGAGCTTTCGTGGGTGAATACCCACTTCTTCGGATGCAAGAAGACTTGCATCCGAAGAAGTGGGTATTCACCCACGAAAGCTCATGCTGCAAAACGTCTGTTAGTCTATAAGGTGCCACAGGATTCTTTGTTGCTTTTACAGATCCAGACTAACACGGCTACCCCTCTGATACATGATTGGAGTACTGTCATGGATGGATACAAACTGTTCAGGAAGGATAGGCAGGGCAGAAAAGGTGGGGGAGTTGCATTGTATGTAAGAGAGCAGTATGACTGCTCAGAGCTCCAGTATGAAACTGCAGAAAAACCTGAGTGTCTCTGGATTAAATTTAGAAGTATGAACAACAAGGGTAATGTCGTGGTGGGAGTCTGCTACAGACCACCAGACCAGGGGGATGAGAGGTGGACGAGGCTTTCTTCCAGCAACTAACAGAAGTTGCTAGATCACAGGCCCTGGTTCTCATGGGTGACTTTAATCACCCCGATATCTGCTGGGAGAGCAATACAGCAGTGCACAGACAATCTAGGAAGTTTCTGGAAAGTGTAGGGGACAATTTCCTGGTGCAAGTGCAGGAGGAACCAACTAGGGGAAAAGCTCTTCTTGACCTGCTGCTCACAAACAGGGAAGAAATAGTAGAGGAAGCAATAGTGGATGGGAACCTGGGAGGCAGTGACCATGAGATGGTCGAGTTCAGGATCCTGACACAAGGAAAAAAGGAAAGCAGTAGAACAGAGACCCTGGACTTCAGAAAAGCAGACTTCGACTCCTTCAGGGAACTGATGGGCAAGGTCCCCTGGGAGAATAACATGACGGGAAAAGGAGTCGAGGAAAGCTGGCTGTATTTTAAAGAATCCTTATTGAGGTTGCAGGAACAAACCATCCCGATGTGTAGGAAGAAAAGTAAATATGGCAGGCGACCAGCTTGGCTTAACAGTGAAATCCTTGCTCGTCTTAAACACAAAAAAACAGCTTACAAGAAGTGGAAGATTGGACAAATAACCAGGGAGGAGTATAAAAGTATTGCTCAGGCATGCAGATGTGAAATTAGGAAGGCCAAATCACACTTGGAGTTGCAGCTAGCCGGAGATGTTAGGAGTAACAAGAAGGGTTTCTTTAGGTATGTTAGCAACAGGAAGAAAGTCAAGGAAAGTGTGGGCCCCTTGCTGAATGAGGGAGGGAACCTAGTGACAGAGGATGTGGAGAAAGCTAGTGTACTAAATGCTTTTTTTGCCTCTGTCTTCACAGACAAGGTCAGCTCCCAGACAGCTGCACTCTGCAGCACGGTATGGGGAGGAGGTGACCAGCTCTCTGTGGAGAAAGAAGTAGTTCGGGGCTATTTAGGAAAGCTGGACGAGCACAAGTCCATGGGGCCGGATGCGCTGCATCCGAGGGTGCTAAAGGAGTTGGCCGATGAGATTGCAGAGCCATTGGCCATTATCTTTGAAAAATCATGGCGATCGGGGGAGGTCCCGGATGACTGGAAAAAAGGTAATGTAGTGCCCATCTTTAAAAAAGGGAAGAAGGAAGATCCAGGGAACTACAGGCCAGTCAGTCTCACCTCAGTCCCTGGAAAAATCATGGAACAGGTCCTCAAGGAATCAATCCTGAACCACTTAAAGGAGGGGAAAGTGATCAGGAACAGTCAGCATGGATTCACCAAGGGCAAGTCATGCCTGACTAACCTAATTGCCTTCTATGATGAGATAACCGGCTCTGTGGATGAGGGGAAAGCAGTGGATGTGCTATTTCTGGACTTTAGCAAAGCTTTTGATACAGTCTCCCACAGTATTCTTGCCAGCAAGTTAAAGAAGTATGGGTTGGATGAATTGATGGTAAGGTGGATAGAAAACTGGCTAGATGGTCGGGCTCAACGGGTAGTGATCAATGGTTCCATGTCTAGTTGGCAGCCGGTATCAAGTGGAGTGCCCCAAGGGTCGGTGCTGGGGCCAGTTTTATTCAATATCTTCATTAACGATCTGGAGGATGGTGTGGACTGCACCCTTAGCAAGTTTGCAGATGACACTAAACTGGGAGGAGTGGTTGATATGCTGGAGGGTAGGGATAGGATACAGAGGGACCTAGACAAATTAGAGGATTGGGCCAAAAGAAATATGATGAGGTTCAACAAGGACAAGTGCAGAGTCCTGCATTTAGGACGGAACAATCCCATGCACTGCTACAGACTAGGGACCGAATAGCTGGGCAGCAGTTCTGCAGAAAAGGACCTAGGGGTTACGGTGGACGAAAAGCTGAATATGAGTCAACAGTGTGCCCTTGTTGCCAAGAAGGCTAATGGCATTTTGGGTTGTATAAGTAGGGGCATTTCCAGCAGATCGAGGGATGTGATCATTCCCCTCTACTCAGCACTGGTGAGGCCTCATTTGGAGTACTGTGTCCAGTTTTGGGCCCCACACTACAAGAAGGATGTGGATAAATTGGAGAGAGTCCAGCGGAGGGCAACAAAAATGATTAGGGGGCTGGAGCACATGACTTATGAGGAGAGGCTGAGGGAACTGGGATTGTTTAGTCTGCAGAAGAGAAGACTGAGGGGGGATTTGATAGCTGCTTTCAACTACCTGAAAGGGGGTTCCAAAGAGGATGGATCTAGACCAGGGGTGGGCAAACTTTTTGGGGCGAGGGCCACATCTGGGTGAGGAAATTGTATGCAGGGCCAGGGCAGGGGGGGTGGAGTGCGGGATGTGGAGGAAGGGGCTCAGGACAAGGGATTGGGGCAGAGAAGGGGTGCAGAGTGTAAGAGGGGGCTCAGGGAAGGGGGTTGGGGTACAGGAGGGGTGCGGAGTGCAGGACGGGGCTCAGGGCAGGGAGTTGGGGTGCACGGGGTGCAGGGTGCAGCAGGGAGCTCAGGGCAGGTGGTTGGAATGCACAGGAGTGAAGAAAGGGGCTCAGGGCAGGGAGTTGGGTGCAGGAGGGGTGCGAGGTACAGGCAGAGGGCTTAGGGCAGGAAGTTGGGGGGCGGGGGGCAGGAGGGGTTTGAGCTCCAGCCCGGTGCCGCTTACCTAAAGTGGCTCCGGGATGGCAGTGGAGCACACCAGGGCCAAGGCAGGCTCCCTGCATGCCTGCCCTGTCCCCACGCCACTCCAGAAAGTGCTACGGCCCCTGTGTGTGGGGGGGGCAGATGGCTCTGCGTGCGCACATGGAGCCCTTTGCCTCCCGGCCCGGGGGCTGCTTCTGAGAGCAGCGCCGGGCCCGCAGCACCACCAGGGGTAATCCCGCGGGCCGGATCCAAAGCCCTGAAGGGCCGGATCCGGCCCGCGGGCCATAGTTTGCCCATCCCTGATCTAGACTGTTCTCAGTGGTAGAAGATGACAGAACAAGGAGTAATGGTCTCAAGTTGCAGAGGGGGAGGTTTAGGTTGGACATTAGGAAAAACTTTTTCACTTTTTCACTAGGGTGGTGAAGAACTGGAATGGGTTACCTAGGGAGGTAGTGGAATCTCCTTCCTTAGAGGTTTTTAAGGTCAGGCTTGACAAAGCCCGGGATGGGATGATTTAGTTGGGTTTGGTCCTGCTTTGAGCAGGGGGTTGGACTAGATGACCTCCTGAGGTCCCTTCCAACCCTGAGATTCGATGATTCTATGATTCTATACTATGGGGGCAGTCTCTCCTCTCCTTGCTAGGGTCAGAAGGAAAGGAAATTGGGACGTTTAGTCAGAGATCATAACAATTCTTTATACCTGAATCTTCTGTATTCCAATATTTTAAAAGGAAAGCCTCTGGTAATGTTCAAATAGGTCTTTGGGGCAGGGAGCATTTTCCAAAGTGCTGTGCAAGTTTATAATTAAAAAGATATGCTTTTCTAATTTTAATTTCATTTAATTCTAAGAGTAATAATAAAAAAAATAGATCCTGTCATTATAATGCCACCAGGGAATGATCCAAAATGTCTGCATCCTTCTTGAGATTAAAGTTCCAATCTTCAACCGTAACTAGTGCTGAGACAGCAATGTTTGAACTCATTGCTGTCAGGGAACAGGAATTAAGTTCAGACAAGAAAAGATAGCACGTTATTATACATACTCTATTGACTATATGGCTGTGTATTTCTTATTAAATGATTAAAAACACTCTCTAGAACATACCTTTTTCTTAGATAGTATGTGAGTGACTTTACTGTTACAATGACTCAGTTTCACGATTTATCCAACGTTTTGATATAGTACTTATCATCCTGGAACCTGATTTATACTCACATTAGTTAGCAATTTTTGCCAGGAAGAACAAGCTCTTTAACTCTCTATACTACAGGGCAAGTTCTGCTCTCAGTTACTCATTTACTGGCGTCAGATTGCAGTGTAACTTTGGGGATATTTGAGGCTATACTTCCGTAGTTCTAGTAACTTGAAGATTAAGGTTACCTAATCATTAGCCCTCTGGCAAGTATTGCTCTGAAAGACTGTTGGACTAATTAGAATTAAAAAATTATTTAAATGCTAATTAATCTAATATGTTGACCTAAGTGATGACACAGATTGGATTGTCCCATTGATAAAATCTTGCCTTTGAACAGAAATGGACTGGATGACCTGCTATAATAGCTTTTTTCCATCTTTAACTTCTGTGATAAGCTGTAATATGCATCCTATATTAAAGTGATTTATACTCTCAGTATTGAAAACAAAATTCCCTTCCTTCCAAGGACAGGCTATTACTTAGTAATGTGTTTTTATTATTTTTAGAACATTCTTAAGCATTTATATGATTAATTCTCGATAAGGCTTGACTATTCCTTGTGGAGTTTATATACAGGTCAAAGTAAATTACCTGAATATGTTTGCAATAATCTAGGGAATTTTCAGTGGGCCCAACAGAAGGAAAACAGAGGGTCCCCTCTGTAGGATCATCCCTGTCCAGTTGTAGCGGCAGGAGTCAACCTCCTCTGTGGCACCATCTCCAGCTGCCCCCTCCCTGGGACCAGGCATGTGTAGTTGGATAAGAAGTAATCTGGGGATAGCACATCATCCCAAGCCTACAAAAAATTAATGCAATTTAAGGCTGCATCACCCTTTCTGTGGCTTTCCTCTGCATTTGGTAATCTGCCTTAAAAGTGGGTCTTGGGAGAACCACCAGCTGAAAAACTCTCTTTACTTGCAAACTCAGTGCATTTGATATTGAAATCAGTGAGACACAATGAATATGAAACCCCATTATTCTATTTTAACTGCACTGTAACAAAGTGGCCAACTCTAGAACCCTGCATAAGGATGTAAGGCTCCTTTGCAGAATCATCCTGTTATTTGCAGGAACCCCTACAGACTTACAAAGGTCTTTCCTGCAGGGCTCAGTCTTATTCAGCACAGTCCTGTGCATTAAGGGCTCCACTGTGATCTCATAATCTACCCTGAGAAAGGGGCAGCATGTCATTGTGTTGCCCCAAGAGCAGACTCTGTGTTATAATTTGGTCCCTGCTTTCCCCATTGTTCCATGGGAGACATAATCTGCACCAGACCTTCTCCTAGTGCAGTTTGCTTCCCCTCCACCGTACTAGTTCAGCTGTGGTGGCCAGTGTATTGTGGGGTAAGAGCCAAGGCTCCACGCCCCACCTCCCCTCCCTGGTCACCAGCACAGGAAGGGTAGCAGCCCATCAGTGGCTGCTCTCCCCTCTGCATTGCTATGAGTGTTACAAGTAGCAAGCACAGGGGAATGAAAAGAATCTTCAAGCCTCCTTACTTCCCTGCCTGAGTATGCAGCAAGGGTCAAACACTGGTTCTGAATGAAAAGGGTTTCAAATGTTTTAGTCAGATCTCATATTCCATACAGCTTACTTCTACACACTTTCAGAGCCAGTACAATGCCAGGAGATCATTATTTAACAAACTCTTATTGTTAGAAAAATAGTAACATATGTGGAATGTGATTCATGCTGTTGGAACAAAGAAGAATGAAAGTCACATGTTCAGAGTGTCTCTGTGCCAAATCTACCTACCTACCCTCCTGCTTTGGTGCCAGAGCTGCTCATAAAACAGTGTACAATTTTTTTCATTTATTTATTTTTAGTAATGGCAAACATATTCTTTCCCCAACTCTTCTTGAAAATGGTTGGACTTTTTTCCTCAAAATGTCCAAACTAAAAAGCACACATGTTTGGTCAGAGACCAGACCCAGAAAATTTGAGTCTTAAAAGATGAAAGTTTGAGAAAAGTTTTACACAAATGAAAAAGGGGCTTTTTGATGAAAACTCTTAGACTATTTATGAGTTCCACTGTGTGCTACAGATTTGATTTTACAATCTATTAAATAGGTTTTAGAGTTTGAAAACACTATCTTTAGACTGGTGCAAATGAGTGGAAAATCAGCTATAGGGCTGAATCCTCCGCTGTGAGCAAGAGCAGGAATTGGCTGTGAGCTACCTGGAATGAGCTGGGGACCAAACTACCCCACAGTGCAAGTTAGAGTCGCCACAGGGCTGCGCTAAGTTATGCTAATTGGCACAGGAGCACAAGAGTGCAGGGCCGCCTTTAGGAACTGCAGGGCCTGATTCGAATAACTGGCAGCGGTCCGGGTCTTCAGCAGCACTTCAGCGGCAAGGGGTCCTTCACTTGCTCCGGACTCCCCACCACCAAAATTCCGCCAAAGACCCGGAGCAAGTGAAGGACCCAGTGCTGCCGAAGACCCAGACCACCACCGAGTATGTAAAAAAAATTTAAAAATTAAAAAGGTGCCTATGGTGCGAGGCCCTCTTAGCCGCGGGGCCCGATTCCAGGGAATCGGAGGAATCGGCCTAAAGCCGGCTCTGCAAGAGTGCACTGCACTTGGGCTCCACTCCAACATGTTTCTTTCTATCCCAGAGGCCGAGGAAGCAGGTGGCTACCTCACAGCAGCAGAATGCTCAGTATCCAGATATAAGACTGATTTTAAGTCCCATTCTGGTGATGAAGAAGAGGAAATAGACCTTAGCTGGGGCCTTAGCTGTTTTGGTTTGTCTGGGTTTTTTTAAATCTAAATGATGGTATATTCCCTGCTGTAAAAGTTTGATTTTCAATTACACCAATTTTAACAAAACATAGGGGCAGTCAGACATTATGCCTACTACTTAAAAATCACATTAGCCCCTTAGAGACATTTGGAACACAAAGTGAAACTGACAAAATGATCATTGATATCACTCAAAGAAATGCCAAATAGTATCAGGAAGATTAAATGGTGCTGTCACAGCTGCTTTGGAATTAAAAGGCAATAAAAACTTAGCTCCAATTCTATTTAGCAATGAGGAAAAGTCTCTTACGGCCAGATATTGTGCCATTGGTTACCAGGATTTACATTGAGTGGTACCTAACCCCTCGAATAAACCCATCTGTTTCAATGGGAGAATTCAAAGAGTAAGGTATTATTCAATTTGAGAAGGATGACAGAATCTGGCTGTCATTTTGCATTTGTAGAATGAGTCCTTGCAACCTTTTCCAATGCAACTGAATGCACGCAAATCAGATATCATGGAATTTCATTGTATGTCTTATGGGAAAACAACAAAGTCATGATGTCAGTCGTGATGCCAGGCATTGCCAAGCCATAACTCCAGACTATCACACACTTGGGGGAACCAGCTAAGAGTACAAAAAGTAGTATTTGGACTTATGGGTAACAGGTATAGAAATAACTTGATATCGCTTACGTATTGAACTGCTCAGCAAAAATCAAATTTGTTGATGTTCCTGTGATTGTAGTCAGCCCTCCAATGGTAGAAGAATAAGCAATACACAAGCACATCACTTTGCACATCATGTGGTCTTTCTGGTTTCTGTATTTTCTTCCTGTCTCAGCTGGGGGCAGAGTCTGCTCAATAAGAATACATATTGATTAATGTGTGAGAAGGGTTCATCTGACATTATAAACTCTACATAAAAACCAGTATCTTTAAGAAGCAACCAGCTTTCAGGATTTCCCAGCATTCCACAGGGCTGTTTCATTTGCTAGGAGTATTGTCATATGCAGCATTTGTTGGGGCCTAGGACTATGGTTAGGGCCCTACCAAATTTACGGTCCATTTTGGTCAACTTCACAGTAATAGGATTTTTAAAATAGTAAATTTCATGATTTCAGCTATTAAAATCTGAAATTTCATGGTGTTGTAATTGTAGGAGTCCTGACCCAAAAAGGAGTTGTGTGTGCGGGGAGGTTGCAAGGTTATTGTGTGTGGGAGGGGTTTGCGGTACTGCTACCCTTACTTCTGCACTGCTGCAGATGGTGGTGCTGCCTTCAGAGCTGGGCAGCTGGAGAGTGGCAGTTTGCGGCCAGGAGCCCAGCTCTGAAGGCAGAGCCACCGCCAGCAGCAGTGCAGAAGTAAGGATTGTATGGTATTGCCACCCTTACTTCTGTGCTGCTGCCTGCAGAGCTGGGCCCTCAGTCAGCAGCTGCCACTCTCTGGCCACCCAGCTCTGAAGGCAGCAGCGCAGAAGTAAGGGTGTCATGGTATGGGGTATTGCCACTATTCTGCACTGCTGCTGGTGGAGCGCTGCCTTCAGAGCAGGGTGCCTGGCCAACAGCCACTGCTTTCCAGCCACCCAGCTCTGAAGGCAGCAGTGCAGAAGAAAGGATGGCAATATAATGATCCCCCCAAAAATAACCTTGCAACCCCCTTGCAACTCCCTTTTGGGTCAGGACCCCCAATTTGAGAAACTCTCATTTCCCCTGTGAAATCGGTATAGTAGAGGGTAAAAGCACACAAAAAGACCAGATTTCACAGGGGGAGACCAGATTTCATGGTCCATGACGTGTTTTCCATGGCCATGAATTTGGTAGGGCTCTAACTATGGTGATAGAAATATTATAGAGAAGAGTTTTTCCCTAGTTTTTCTCAGTCCTTACACAAGTAAAATCCTCACTGCAATTAATAATCCAGAATAAGGATGAGTAATAACTGATTAATAACATCAGGATTTGGCCCACAGACATTTCAGATTCTGGGGAATCCTGACTGGATGGGGATGTGCACTGTTTGCCTTTCGGTGGAAGGTACTAATTTGACTCCATTATGGGTGGAACTAAAATTCCTCCTTAAAACATACTTAAGTCCTTATTCTGTGCCTATTTAAGTCAATGGCAAAACTCCCATTGACTTCACTATTGCAAGAGGTGGTTCAGCAGTGACTTCTGGAAGTTTTCTGCTCCATCTCAAGGCCCCAAACCTGCAAATACTTTACATATGTGCTTATCTTTATGTGTGGGCGTAATCACACTGAAGTCAGTGGGACTACCCAAGTGTGTAATGTTAAGCAATGCATAGGCATTTGCAGGGCTGGGGCTCAAATTTGTTCCCTAACCCAAGGTATTATATATCTCTGAACTGATTTGTCAGTATTTGAAGAAGGTTGTAATATGATCCTTGAGGCAGTGACAGTGTTATGTAGCGCCAAGCACATTGTGAGCACTCAAATAAATGAAATAACAATAAAATAATAAAAACTGCATGTCATGTGTATTTAAATATCTATCTATATGTGTGTGTGTACATATAAAAAATTAAACATTTAGATAACAGAGACAGGTGCTATGTAAAAACTTAGATTTGATTGCTAGGTTAAAATTATGTTAATTAACGTGTAGTAACTGCATGATTTTTTTTTCTCAAAATAATCACAGCTTAAATACCTTTTCCTTTTCAATCTCGCACACAGTGTGACCCTCACCATTGGTGTATCTGGAAAAAAATTCCTTACTGTAATAAATGAACTATTTTTCTTAAACAAATTATTAAAATATGAATGATGAAATCCATAAATTGTACCCATTAACTTCTTTTGTTTTCTCTTTCCAGTCACTAGCTTCACATTCACTAACACTTTCTGTAAAATATTAGGGGAATTAGAAAGATAAATACTTCAATTTAGCTGGTCACTTTCAAACTGAAGAATGAGGGTGGATCAATATCAAAACTGTATCTATGCCCACCATCAAGTTCCAATGCCTCATTGGTGGATCCAGTTGCGCAATTCATCTCTAAGGCATCGACTTCTGCTTCAGCACCTATGATCTGCTGAGCTACAGCCTCTACAATTGGCATCACCATAGCAGCAGTAGAGGTGTTACTAAGCCACATAGATAAGAAGCCACAGCTCATCATGAAGCCCAGCGTAAGCCTGAAATGAGAAATACTTCAGTCTATTACTGTTCCAGTCTATTACTGTTCCATTAACCTCTGCTACGAGCATCCAATTTAATACAAAAGGATAACTTTTTCAGCATAAATATGGGACTATAAAAAACGCCAGCGTTAAGGGCTGTTAATTTGATTGTGATTTTTTTAATATATAAAAGAAGAGTTATTCATACAAATAGTAAATACTGTAAAATTGTGTACAGATTAAATATATTATGCAGTTAAAACTACAGTAATGTTTTTTACTTATGATATCATTATCCATCTGGACAATACTTAATTCAAGGTATCATGACACATCAGACTGTTATAAGTTCAAATGGATATCTACACATGCTGCAGTCACAGCTCTGATTGCAGTGCAGGCATACATAAAGTCAGCACTGATCCCTGGATGGTATTAGGGGTCACCTGCAACACATACTGTCTTTCAAAGGAAACATAAAACTGAGGTTAGATCGTATCAGCGGTTACTGATCCTTGGTCTGGCGCTGATCTCACTTACAGTGGTTTTATACTGATGTAACTCTGTTGACTTCATTGTAATTACTCCTGTTTTACCACCACTGAAAGTATATCAGAAACTGATGCTCCAAGTCACTTTCTGTAACAGCAGATGTGTTAAACCTAGCATCATGAACAAGTTTTAATTAGGAATTTATCATCTGTCTACCAACATTTTTCTCTGCAATTTTAAATTAATACGGCCTGCTTCACTTCCTGTACTAAATTATTGAGTGCAGTTAAACAGTTGACATTTTTCACACCAAGAGATGGCAGCAGTTCGGCAGTGGGTAAATTGAAATGAACGAATATAATTTTGTGCAACCAGGTTGTAAAGGTTGCAAAGCACTTTGGAACCTCCCTGGATGAAAGATGTTACATAAATTATAAGGATTACTGAACTCAGCAGGAGCAGAATTTTTTTTTTAAAAATATGCAAAATAATTAGAGTATTTTTAAAAAAATCAAAATTACTCCCATGGTATTTCTCTCCCTAATAACTAAAGGCAACATTTTAATTTAAAAATAGAAGTCTGTTTTCATGATGGAGACACAAAAAAGTGATTGGGTTAAATTCAGGCCCTGGACAAGTAGATGATCTCTGCTTGTATTTCTGCCCATTTTTAATAGCACTGATAATACAGAGTTGTACTTTTTTGACTGTAGAACTTGCTAATTTACAGTCTGATCCAAAACACTAGAATGACACTCATGGACCTCACAGGGCTTTGGATTAGATCTTCAGTTAGTCTCTTGAAGGAATTGTGTAAGAAGTGGGTCTCCAGGACCAGTAGGAATTTGAATGAAGGAAAGGGAGGGGCTTTGAAGGCCAAAAGCTCTGGAAACAGATTTTTTTATACTGGAAAAATATACAACCTTAACAGAGCTAGCAGCAACCTTAAGAAATAAAGAAAAAGAAGACATTCACTGACAGCTGCTTTGAAATAATTTCTTATTGACGTCATATAGTTGATGGTCAGATGTTCAAATCATCATTCAATACATTGGAAAATTAACCTGTTCCCAGTAGCTTCAGAGATTAAGAGCTGATGATTCACTGATCTAAAAAATAACAGAGCATTTCCTAACCTATTCAACCTCAATTTTTCCTAATCTATTCCACCCACAGTATTTCAAGTGACACTTTGTATGAAATCTTGGATGACGGCTTCATTTATAACCAACAATAAAGCTAATATCCTTTTGCCATATAACAATGAGAGGAGAATCTTGTTTGCCTTACTCACACAATTCGTCCCTGTGGACTACATCCTCTGCTGCAAGTGAAATACAGTGCAATTGGTGGTGAGGCAAAGGTTGCTCTATACTATCTCTGTGTTTGTTTACTGATCTTGGGGCCAACAAAGGAGTGGCCCAGTCACTAGTGTAATTTAGAGTAGCCTCAAGGCTATTCTAAGGTATGCCATACTACGCTGTTCATAGCCCTCAGGGGCCTTTCTGGATGCCAAGAAAAACCAAAGTACAGTACAGCTTGGCCAGACCTGAGGATGGAGCCTACTGTCTGTCCATTCTGTTGAATTCTTGAATGAAATCCTGGCTCCATTGAAGTCAATGCCAAAACTCCCATTGACTTAAATGAGCCCACTATTTCACCTCGTGTCTGTGTTGAGGTCTAGGGCACAGTTCTAACCGGAACTCCAGGTCAGATGGTTCATAGCTGTCACAACAGATCATTTAAAACACAGCTAGCCTGACTGACTAAGAAGGCATCTCTACCCTGTATGATTTTGGCCTGCATACAAAGTGGTGGTATTACATCTCAAACTATCAAGGTTGTAGCCTCTCTGTATTTTACTGGTGACACTGCATCTAAAATACTGTGAAATGCAAAATACATAGTACAAAACTGGAGGGGATTTAGAGAAGAAGAAAAAATGGGCAAACCCAGCTTTCACTTCTGTGGCTTTGTAGTCTCCCCTGTCAGAGAAACTGCTGTGATTCCTATACGCAAGGGCCGGGCTCGGGTGCAGGCTGCTGCTCAGAGGAGCAGAGAGCTCAGCACAGAGAGCTTGTGTCTGGTAGTTTGCAGAAGGCATGTGAGAATTGGGCATGAGCTGGATGGGGCTGAGGGTGAAGCTCGAGGAACCTCCACTACTTAGAACCTTCTCATGAGGAGATGGTGGTTTAGTGGTGGGGCGAGAGGAGAGTGGAACTGCTGCAATCCTCATGGTTTCAGTATTGCCTGTGGAATGGCTCTACGTCCACTCTATGGCTTGAGGGCAGAATTCCTTTCTCCATAACTGCACAGGGGGCTACTCAGCAGAGTCCTCAGCACAGCATTCAGGTCATCTGCCAGATTACTAGACTTCAGCCAAAATGAAAGGCCTGGCAAGTGTGAGTGATTAGGAAAGATTAAAATAGCTAATGTGCAAAGCTTGGCTTACCAATGAGGAGGGGAGATGCAAAAGCTCGGTACAAATATTTGAAAGGCATGAACATCAAGGAAGGAATAGAATTCTTGACGGGGCTCAAGGAGGATAGTTAAGAGTAATAGGAGAAAATTGAACGCAGTAAAATGTAGAATAGCAGGAACATTTTTCTAATAATAAAACCTGTCAGGGAAGAGAATAGTTATTAAAGGAAGTGGTGGAAGGCCCATTAGAGAAATTATTGAAAACTAGGGCAGATAAAGCATTGGAGAATAGAGATAATTCTGCACTGACAGAAGGAGAGATTAGATGATCTAACAGGCATTTTCCATCGCTAATATCTGAATTCTTTTTGTCTGGCCTTTTAACATCTAGCTTTTAATGTCTGTTTCTTAAAGTAGGATTATGAGAATCTCATATTCTGGGGAGCCAGAATGACATAGCACATTTCCTGTCCAGTCTTACTAAGATGCTGATGGAGGCCTCCACCCCCCGCCCCCCACAGCCTTCTTGTTCAGAAGCCGAGTAGGGTTTTCACTTCATTTGATATCACTAGCTCATTATTAAGAGATGAATGTATGATGAGTATCTTCAGTGCCTTCACTGCATCATCTGACCATTCTGAGGCTATGTCTACACTAGCACTTTTTCGGCAAAACTTTTGTCGGTCAGGGGGTGGAAAAAACCACACTCCTGACCAACAAAAGTTACACTGACAAAAGTGCCGGTGTGGACAGTGCTATGTCAGTGGGGGTGGTTTAATTATGCCAGCAGAAGAGTTCTTTCCTGCTGGCATAGAGCGGCTATCCAGGAGACCTTGCAATGACCAGCTGCAGCGGTACACTAGTGTAGACATAGCCTGAGATGGAGAAGTTCAGTTCTGTTTGGGAGCTGCTTTCTTCACAGATAATGGCAAAGAGGAGCCTAGGTGTAGACAGCTGAGGCTTTCAATTTTCTTTTTGTAAAGTATGTTTTGCCCCTCTCCTCCACCAGTCTTACTGTCCTTCCTACCTTAAACTGTGAACTATTAGGGGTGAGGACTGTCTTACAGTATATTTTGAAAGTGCCCAGAACGCTGCAAGTACTTCTGAAATACAAATTACTAATAATAAGCATGTGACATGACTCTTCAGTTGTGGGCTTTACAACCAATCATTAAGAAATATGAATCTTAAATATATTCACAAATTCAACATATATTTGTTCTGAATATTACATAGTTATTGTGAATATCGGCGGCATTAGAAATAGAACTCATTCATATCCTAACTATCCCTATAATTAGAATTTCAGCAAAAGAATAATGTTTCACCCAGTATAGTTCAACCAAAGCATTTAACATATTTTCATTTTATTTCGGCAGCAAAAGGTGCTTGGATTTTTACTAAGGAACAAAACAGTAGCCCTCTGTAGGCAATTATTTCTGTAGTACCAAGTTTCCCATGAGCATTACCATTTTCCATATGTAGTATTTAGTACATACCATGCAGGATTCACACCTATTATCATCACCATTTTCAAAGCAATTCTCTTGTGCAAATTCCATTTTTCTATTGATGTGGCCAAACAAATTACTCCAATTAATAGCAAATGAAAATCTTTGAAATAAGCAGCTGCCACCTGAAAGCAAAAACAATTTGTTAATGAAATGGGTGCTTTTTACCTATCATTTTTAATATGACCAAATAAAAAATATCAGCCTCAGCAGAAACAAGTTAAGGCATGCATTGAAATATGTGCTGGAAAGGTCCCATTTTCATTTAATTAGGTCAGTGCTATTGCTTAAACCCATGTGAATCACTGGGTACATGGAGTTAAATAGGTGTGAAACAATGGAAGAAAGAGGATAATAAGTAAGGCTGTCAGTTAATCACAGTTAACTCACACGATTAACTCAAAAAAAGTAATCACAGTTTAAAAATTAACCAATATTAATTGCACTGTTAAACAATAGAATACCTATTGAAATGTATTAAATATTTTGGATGTTTTTCTACATTTTCAAACATATTGATTTCTGTAGAAGACAGAATACAAAGTGTACACTGCTCATTTTATATTATTTTTATTACAAATATTTTCACTGTAAAAATGGTAAACAAAAGAAATAGTATTTTTCAGTTCACCTCCTACAAGTACTGTAGTGCAATTTCTTTATCGTGAAAGTATAACTTACAAATGTAGATTTTTTTTTGTTACATAACTGCACTGAAAACAAAACAATGTAAAACTTTAGAGCCTACAAATCCACTCAGTCCTACCTCTTGTTCAGCCAATCACTCAGACAAACAAGTTTAGTTACAAGTTGCAGGAGATAATGCTGCCCGCTTCTTGTTTACAATGTCACCTGAAAGTGAGAACAGGCATTCACATGGCACTTTTGTAGCTGGCATTGCAAGGCATTTACCTGCCAGATATGCTAAACATTTGTATGCCTCTTCGTGCTTCGGCTACCACCAAAAAAGAAAATCAAACTTCTGCTGGTGGCATCTGATTCAGATAATGAAAGTGAACATGCGTCGCTCTGCTTGAATTGTTATCAAGCAGAACCCGTCATCAGCATGGACACATGGCCTCTGGAATGGTGGTTGAAGCATGAAGGGACATATGACTCTTTAGCGCATCTGGCACGTAAATATCTTCTGACACTGGCTACAACAGTGCCACGCGTAGACCTGTTCTCATTTTCAAGTGACATTGTAAACAAGAAGCGGGCAGCATTATCTCCTGCGAATGTAACCAAACTTGCTTGTCTGAGTGATTGGCTGAAAAAGAAGTAGGACTGAGTGGACTTGTAGGCTCTAAAGTTTTACATTGTTTTATATTTGAATGCAGTTATTTTTTGTACATAATTCTAAATTTGCAAGTTCAATTTTCATGATAAAGAGATTGCACTACAGTACTTGTATTAGGTGAATTGAAAAATCCTATTTCTTTTATTTTTTACAGTGCAAATATTTGTAATAAAAATAAATATAAAGTGAGCTCTGTACATTTTGTATTCTGTGTTGTAATTGAAATCAATATATTTGAAAATGTAGAAAACATTCAAAAACATTCAAATAAATGGTATTCTATTATTGTTTACCAGTGCAATTAATCGTGTGATTAATCACGATTAATTTTTTAAATCACTTGACAGCCCCAATAATAAGGTTCATGATGTAAGCAACCGAAGATCATCAAGCACATTTCACATATGACCTAAGCTAAAGGTGAAAGCCTGCTGCATTAGTCCATTTTATCTTTAATCCATCCAGCTACCTCCCCATTGCAAACACTTTGAGGTATAAGGATTTAGAACATGATCCTACAATGCCTATCACAATGATGCCTCGAGCTCAGGACTATTCACATGTTTAAATGTTTTTCTGGTTTGAGATCAACTGGTATCAATTTCCATTGATATCAAAGTAGGCTTATTGGGCCCTTAGCATTTCATATTTCTGATGTAATGTAGTGTAACATTAATAATACTTTGAATGTCCATAGCACTTTTTCATCTATTGATCTCAAAGCACTTTGCAAAGGGAGATAAATGTTATTATTGCCATTTCACAGATGGGACAACTTTGGCTCAGAGATGATGCCTGCAATAGTTTGTGCTGGCTTCTGCTGCAGGTCAGAGCATGAGGCAGAACCAATTGAATAGATCTCGGTCCAGAAAAACACTTAAGCTGTGTGCTTAATTTTGAGCATGCGAGTAGTCCTGAGCTTGAGGCCCCATTGTGATAGGTGCTGCAGAAACATATAGTAAAGACAGCTGATGAAATTGCAGCATTACGCAGTTCTTTCTTTGGGCATTCCACAGTTTATGGTTATATAATATGTGCAGCGTAAGAAGATAGGGAAGAAGAGGAAGGTTACCTCCTTGGATGCCATAATACCAAACATTGGGAACATTAAGGCAGGAAGTAAAGCTGAAACACCCAGTGGCAGAGCTTCTGTGAGCCAAAAGATCGCAACTACAAACAGCGTGTATGCACATTCTGCTTCCTAGAATACACAAGACATCATTAAAAATAAGATTGGATTCACTTAGCAAACAATCCTACAATGGTATAGGGGACCAATGCAAAGCCCACAGAAGTCAATAGAAGGACTCGCGCTGACTTAATTGGGTTTTGAGTCAGGGCCCAAAGCTTAATTGTACTTAGTATTATCATCAGAAGCAGATACTTTGATTTATAGCCTTATAAATAATAAAAAAACATTATGATGAAATATTATTTTATGCATTCATTATTTTATTTATGATTTTTCTCTGTTTATAAAGACTCACCATTAAAAAGAAACGCCTGCCATTTTCTCCAGGCACTTCATGAGACATTTTGAAACTACAATTATATAAGTAGATTATGCCAGGAACCTCTCTTCACCCAAGAATTAAAATAAATCATAACCCCCAGCAACTAAAAATATCCCTTTGATCTTTAAGATCGCCCAGACAACTCTTATGCAGGCAGTACGTGAAATCCTGGCCCTGCTGAAGATAATTCGATTTTGCCATTGACATCAATGGAACAAGGATTTCACCCAGTCTGCTTTGATACAGTTGTCCTTATATCTTGCAGTTTCAGCGTCTTTCATTCTGAATCCTGAAACACAGGATTCACTTTAGCTTCACCACTGAAATGCAGCCACCGCTGCAGCATATGAAGCTGTAGAAGGAATTGGGGTAGGTAGAATGAAATTATCAAAATTAGACTTTGGCCAAACCTGCTCTGAGCTTTGGGTTTGTACTGAAACAAAATGCCTTGTGTATGGAATTCTGTTAGGCATACTTTGCACAGCTCTGGTTTACACATCTGCTCTTGAAAAAAGTGCCTTTCTTACCATGCGAGGTCAGGAGAGGAAAATGGCATATGTATTGTTGGCATCCTTTTATCTACGAGAGACGGTGGGAATTGCAGGCTATGATGTAGATGGTTTGCAATGTCTCATGTGACTGAATAGTCCAATCTGAGATTTGCATGATCTTTGGCAATTATTGCAAATGTATATATCTTGGTTGGGAGCTGCTTGCTTCCTATGGGCTCTTTTCTCTTCAGGATGTAGGAGCCAGCTTCTGTCATGGACTTTGATACCCTGATGGAGACGATGGCACTACTTGTTACAATCATCATATATGGCTAATACTAAACGATGTAGCTTTGGGGATAAATGATGAGATATAGTTTTTACCTTAGGAAGGCTGGTTCAAATCCAACCCAAGGGACTAATGGTCAAACATTATTACTTCTACTGGCAGTTTTTGGTCTATGTGAAATAAGCTGAAGTGTCTGTATTGGAAAACTTCTACCACATTTGACACTAATTTGCACCTTTGTTCACAGATTGAGCAGAAACTGGACTGATTCCCACCAACTGGTGAATCCTGCAGAAAAAAAGAGGAGGTGGATTTGTGAGGCACTGTGGAGAAGGTTGCTATCTGATAGTGTCTGTTCCATGGATAACAAGACACCTTCATTCTCCAGGATCGTCACTCTAGCACCTTTTATTTGCAGTAAAAATATATTAATAGTTTAGAAAAGCAAGCAAGCAATGGTATCCTTTGCATCACTGTGTATGGTGTTTACACTGGAATATGTATGAAAGCATCTCATGTAGTTTCTCTAATATCAGCAAAATTTAGGCCCCCAAAAGTCAAATTAATGTCCAGGATTGCATATAGCTTTTACTGGGTTCAGTGAAATCCTTACTTGCTTAATGTAGATATTTCTGAAGGATTCAGTGAATGATTCCACCTCCCACCCCCCTTTTTATAATGGGAGCTTTCCACTGAGACTCAGTGACTTCTGAACTAGACTTTTACGTGCTATCATTTTTTCTACTGAGATCAGATCAGTGCCAAGAAGAAGTACCAGAAAAACCTTTATCCAGTGGTGAGCTGGAGCCAGTTTCCACCAGTTCCCAAGAACCAGTTGCTAAAATTAGACCTCCGTGGAGAACCGTTTTTTAAAAGGCCAGGGGGTGGGCAAAGAACTCTGGTCCGCAGGCCGGACCATCCTGTTGCTCCCAGGATTCCCAGCTGGGGAGGCTGAGGTTCCCCCAGCTCCTCCCCCGTTTTCCCCCAGCTGCAGCGTGGCCAGCCGCCGGCACCAGCTGGGCAGCTCAGCTGAGCTCCTGAGTCGTCCTGCTGCTTTGAGCTGCAGACAAGGTAAGGGGGGGGGGCTGCAAGCTCCAGGGCCACTGGGGTGGGGGTGCAATTTTCCCCAGGCCCTGCATGGGCCTCCAGCCCCACAAGTATGTCTCCCCCCGCCCCGGCCCCTCCCCCACTCCCCCCCGCCTTAAATCAGAACTTTTTGTAGGGAACCGGTTGTTAAGATTTTGGCAGCTCATCACTGCCTTTATCCAGTGTGATTGTTCTGCCTATGTGGAATTGGCATACCAGAAGCCATTCAAGCCTCAGGGTACGTCTACACTACTGGACTATTCCGAATTTGCATAAACCGGTTTTGTAAAACAGATTTTATAAAATTGAGTGCGCGCGGCCACACTAAACACATTAAATCGGTGGTGTGCGTCCATGGTCCGAGGCTAGCGTCGATTTCTGGAGCGTTGCACTGTGGGTAGCTATCCCGTAGCTATCCCATAGTTCCCGCAGCCTCCCCCGCCCCTTGGAATTTCCGGGTTGCGATCCCAGTGCCTGATGGGGTAAAAATAATTGTCGCGGGTGGTTCTGGGTAAATGTCGTCAGTCACTCCTTCCTCTGGGAAAGCAATGGCAGACAAGCATTTCGCGGCTTTTTTCCCTGGATTGCCCTGGCAGATGCCATAGCATGGCAATCATGGAGCCTGTTTTGCCTTTTGTGACTGTCACCGTATGTGTACTAGATGCCGCTGACAGAGGCGATTCAGCAGCGCTACACAGCAGCATGCTTTTGCTTTTGCATGACAGCAGAGATGGTTATCAGCCATACTGCACCATCTACCAATCCATAAATTGGTAAAAAGATGGGCATGGTTACCAGTCCTTTTGCACTGCTCCATCTGTTGCTGTCATATATGCCCCTGGCTGCTCTTAGCCAGGGGCGCAAAAGCCAAAATTGGGAATGACTCCCTGAGTCAATCCCTCCTTTTTGGTATCTAAAAATAGAATCAGTCCTGTCTAGAATTTGGGCAAGTGTACTAGAGAACTACTGTATCATAGAACCAGAGAGCACAGCTGCTCTGTGTCAGATCCAGCAGAAATTATGAGCTGTATGCTATTCACAGGGGGTGCTCCTGCAACAACCCCACCTGTTGATTCCATTCTTCCCCCAGCCTTCCTGGGCTACTGTAGCATTGTCCCCCCACTTGTGTGATGAAGTAATAAAGAATGCAGGAATAAGACACAGTGACTTCTTAGTGAGAAATGAGTGGAAGGCAGCCTCCAGCTGCTATGATAGTCCAGACAGGACAGTAAGGAGTGTGGAGGAGAGGAGCCCAGCATCCCTCTGCTAGTCCAGGGGCAATTGAATCTTTTCTTTACACATGAAGGGTGGGGGCTGAAGGAGCTCAGCCCCCTGTTGCTATGACGACGATGGTTATCAGCCATACTGCACCATCTGCCAGGAAAAATTAGGGCCAGGCGCCCTTGATTGACCTAACTGATGCTAGTCAGCATGGTTACCAGTCCTTTTGCACTGCCGCATGTGCCAATAGGCTGATGATGAGGACGGGTACCAGTCTTATTGCACCATCAGACACCCATGGCAGGGGGAGCAAGGATGTTGGTGTTGAGTGCTGCAGCATCACATCTATCTGCAGCATTCAGTAAAGATAGGGTGACATGTTAAAGAGTCAAGAGAGGATTGTTTTCCCTTTCACTTCTGGGGGTGGGTGGGGGGGGGTGCGTAAATTGCCGAGCTATGCCCTGACCCACCGCGGACACGGTGTTTGACCCTAGAAGCATTTGGAGCTCAGCCAAGAATGCAAATGCTTTTCAGAGACTGCAGGAACTGTGGGATAGCTTGAGTCCTCCAGTCCATGAGCGTCCATTTGATTCTTTGGCTTTCCGTTACGCTTGTCACGCAGCAGTGCGCTGAGCCCCTGCTATGGCGTCTGGAGATTTTAAAAAAATGATTTTGAATTTCGTCTTCTGTAACGGAGCGCTGATAGAACAGATTTGCCTGCCCTTACAGTGATCACGTCTGCATGGTCCATGCGGGAGCTCTTTCTTTATTTTGATTTTTAACTGCATTGCCACACGTGCTGATCGGAGCTCCATGCTGGGCAAACAGGAAATATTCAAAAGTTCACGGGGCTTTTCCTTTCTACCTGGCCACTGCATCCGAGTTCAGATTGCTGTCCAGAGCGGTCAGTGGTGCACTGTGGGATACCGCCCGGAGGCCAATACCTTCGATCAGCGGCCACACTAACCCTAATCCAATATGGTAATACCGATACTAGCGCTACTCCTCTTGTTAGGGAGGAGTACAGAAACCGGTTTAAAGAGCCATTAAAATCGATATAAGGTGCCTCCTAGTGTGGACGGTTTTGGCGTTAAATCGGTTTTACGCTCCTAAAACCGATTTAAACGCCTAGTGTAGACCAGGCTTCAGAAGTTACTGGCCTGAAATGACATAATACATTTATTTTAAGTAAAAAAATCAAAAAATGATCCCTTCTATAACCTTTCACTATATTTGTAGGTCACCCTTGTGGACTTGATATGGTATCTTTATATGACATTTATTTATAATACTAAAATGTAGGTAAGCTGGCCTGAAATTGAAGACACGGGTCAATGCAGATCAGGATTTTATTTAACTTTTTTAATCATTGAAGTCAGAGGGCCTGATTCTTGTTTACACTTGGGCCCCTTGCCCTACACGGGAAGTACAAAGTCCCTTAAAGTGGGTAAAATTGCATTTACTGAGACTGTAAATGTAGATTGTTGCTTAGATTGAAAACTCTCCAGGGCAGGGAGTTTCTTCTTGTTCTGTGCCTAGCATAATGGGGCTCTGGCCCATGAGGGGGGCACCTTGTCACTACTGTATATCTCCCAACATTTCAAGGGGCTAAAGCAAGATGCAGCACCACTCAGATTTGGCCCATCAACTTCACCATAGACAATGATGGAAGGGCAGCTGGGCCAAACCTGAGTGGTGCTGCTACCCTGTGGGCCAGGTCACAATGCCACTTGGTTTGGGGACCATCTTTAATGGGATGGGATCCCTGGGGTGCAGCCTGGGACTGTGAGACCACTGTGCCCCCTAAATTCTCTCCAGCCTGAGCTGTCTCTCACAGTGCTTTGCTAGTGACCAGTAGCAAACCTCTCCAGGAGCTGTGATCACACAGCACAATAGCATGTGGAGTCCCCACCCCCAGCTAGATTGCATTAATGCTCCCAGAGCCACTCATCAATCACACAGGGAAAGGAACCAGAGCCAAATCCCCCCCAGCTCCCAGCACTGTACCTCAGGAATATACTGTCTTGCACTGCTGAAGATGAGCAGTAAAAAATGTATCAATTGGTTTACCACTTCTTCAATGGAAAGTGGGTATACACCAGCCTTTGCAAAACCTGAGCAGATTTGCCACACACTTCAGGCAAACTCACAGGTAAAGATAAAAAGTTAAAGAAGTTTATTGACTACAAAAGGTAGATTTTAAGTGATATTAAGCAATAGGCAAGAAGTCAGAGTTAGTTACCAAAAGAAATAAAATATAAGCACGCAGTCTAAACTCTCAACCCGATTAGACTGGGCAACAACTAGACTAAGCAGTTTTTCTCACCCCACTGGATATTTCAGTCCTTAATATACAGATTTCAGCCTTGAAATCTGGGCCAGTCCCCTCAGTTGGAGCCTTCAGCGTGTCCTCATTGCTTGCAACGTAGGTGGGTGAATGAGAAAGGCCCAGCATATGGCCACTGTGTCTCTTTTATATACTCAGTTCTATGTGCTTGGGGAGCACAATTCCAGGCATGTCTGGGGCATTGCTGAGTCTCCAGGAAAGATTGAGCAAATCCCCTGGTGTGGCCTCATGCAGGTGAGTCATTGCATTGAGGCTCCCTTGCTGGACAATGGTTGTTGGTGGGTTGATTGACACCCTGCCCGGATGTTGGCTACTTTCCTTGCTGTTGCCTCGCGGGAGGTAATAGCTGGCTGATTCCCCAATTTACAGCATGTTTTAGTGACCACCGTACAACACATTTCTCATAACTTCATATGCACTAATGATATACATATACGGATAGAGAAATGATGCTCAGCAGATCATAACCTTCCTCCTGATACCTTACAAGGCATGCTTTATATGTAAGATCATGATTATATAAAAAAGAGGAATATGGGGGTTCTAGGACGCTCCCCAAAGATATAGAATGTCACAGAGGGTCCCAGAGCAAATTGCCCCATTCCCCCACCATCTTGGGTGGCTCTGATTACAGGAATGTTCCACTTCAGAGAGTCTGGGGGGTGGGGGTGTCAAAGCGGGATAGTCCTGCAAAACCCAGGACTGTCGTAAGGTCTGCCACTGCTATACAAATATTATGACTCGTTATATTTACTCCCCACTTTAGATTCTATTTACACAGCCAGAGTGGTGTAAAGGGGCCTTACTGCAAATGAGAGTCAGACTCAGAGTCTACATACCCTGGCCTACACTTGGCCCGACACTTGGATACAAGATACAGTCTTCTTTACACCATGCAAGTACTTTCAGATATTGCAATACGTTCTTCTTTTATCATTATTATTATTATAATTATTTTATTATTCAGATCAGTGCCAGAACTGTACATCTGCTTCACCAATGTAGTGAAGACGCAGTCCCTTTCTTGAAGAGCTTACAGCATAATTCCAACAAGTGAACAGAAAGCATAACTTAAACACATAAGGCTAACTCCCCTTACATAAGTAGTACCCCTGAAGTGAAGTTCCAGAGTACTCACTTGAGTGAGTTAGACAAGCAGGGGTAGGCCCTGGTGCCCAGAGGATGATGATGGCAGCAGCAGAAGGGGGCACTGAGCAATCCTGCCCAGGAACTGCTTTTGTAGCTTTTGTATTGGATGTATTATGATCAACAGTGCTCTGCTTCCTCACCTCAGCTCCCTCAGATAAGGACAGGATTTTGTCCTAAAATTCTCATATGTTCAACAAGTGCAGTGATTTAGCATTTGCTCTGAACTTCAGTCTTGCACACAAGAACAGTTTGCTTTTTAGTCTGTTAGCAGGCAGAAAGAAAAATATTAAGAAATTGACATCTTGTAAAGTTATGCAAAACACTATGGGGTAATAATAATTGGCTGAAGGTAATCCTAGGCATGTATCTGCATCCTGCAGATTTTTGTATTGAAAAAATGCATGGCAGCATTATCAAAAGTGCTGGTGGGAATTTAGGGGTTTTAACAGCTGGAGAGGTGATAGCTGAGGCTTCTGACACTCAGGGAGATGTGGGAAGGTTTTGTTTTTGTAACTGCAAAGCAACTGAAGCCTTTGATATGGGCAAATGGGTGCATCTGCTCTTTAAAATCCTGATTCAGTAAGATAATTGAGTGCATGCTTAAATTAACTTATTGCAATCAATGGAACTATGCACGAGTTTAAAGTTACGCATGCTCTTAAGTACCTTGCTGAATAGGGGCCTAAATTTGGGAGTGGATGCAGGATTTAATTTTTCATTCGTCAACCCAACAAAACTACACCTTACTTCATCCAATACAGAGGGACCAGATGGATTTTTCTGCTAAAAGGATCAGCAGTGAAAGCATTACCAATATTTAACTTATCATGAGACTTCAGAGTTGAGACTTCATAGATTCATAAATTCCAAGCCCAGAAATGATTATCTAGTTTGACGTCCTGTATAACACAGGCCATAGCACTTCCCCGAAAAAATTCCTGGCGCATATTTTTTAGGAAAACATCCAGTCCTGATTTAAAAATTGCCAGTAATGGAGGATCCACCATGACCCTTGGTAAATTGTTCCAATGATTAATTACTTTCACAGTTAAAAATTTACACCTTATTTCCAGTTTGAATTTGTCTAGCTTCAACTTTCAGCCATTGGATCATGTCATACCTTTCTCTGCTAGATTGAAGAGCCCATTATTAAATATTTATTCCTCATACAGGTACTTATAGACAGTAATCAAGTGACTTCTCATCTCTCTCTTTGTTACACTGTATAGATTGAACTCTTTAAGCCCATCACTATAAGGCATGTTTTCTAATCCTTTAATCGTTCTAATGGCTCTTCTCTAAACCCTCTCCAATTTATCAACATCATTCTTGAATTGTGAGCACCAGAATTGGACACAGTATTCCAGCAGCGGTCGCACCAGTGCCAAATATAGAGGTAAAATAACCTCTCTACTCCTAATTGAGAATCCATTGCTTATGCATCCCAGGATTTCATTAGGCCTTTTCGCCACAGTGTCACAGTGGGAGCTCATGTTCAGCTTATTATCCACCGCGACCCCCAAATCTTTTTCAGAGTCACTGCTTCCCAGGATAGAGTCCCTCATCTTGTAATATGGCCTACATTCTTTGTTCCTCGATGGCTACATTTACATCTAGCCACATGAAAATTCATATTGTTTGGTTGTGTCCACTTTTACTAAATGATGCAGGTCGCTCTGCATCAATGGCCTGTCCTCTTCATTATTTGCCACTTCCCCAATTTTTAATGTCATCTGCAAACTTTATCAGTAATGATTTTATGTTTTCTTCCAGGTCACTGATAAAAATGTTAACTAGCAGAAGGGCAAAAACCTATCTTTACAGAACCCCACTAGAAATACACCTGCTCGATGATAATTCAAGACATGACCTGAATGGGGCAGTTCACACCTCTAAAGAGTTATTTTAAGTAAAATGGTGCAAATTCTGATATTAATTAATTTAACATAAATTAATGTAATATGTTGAAGGTTGTTTTCACAATCATAGGCGATAAAGCCATTTTTGAAAAATGTAGATTCTGGAGAAAAATTACCTGGGTAGTTTAAAAAGAAGAACAATTATGCATCAATTTATGTTGTTGCACAGCCATATTCTCTGGGCCCTGAGGAAAGTATATGTTGACCAAGGAGAATTCTGGCTGCCTTCCAGAATTCATTGTACCACAATGTCACAATATGGAAGCCACTATCTCTGACAAGAACTCATAAATGACTAGGAAATGAGCTATAGATAAGTCTGTTTATTGTAGGCAGGGATGCTTTTTATTAAGGTTACAAAATTCACTGCTTTTTATTAAGGTTGCTCAACATTTCCCATTATAAGACCTTGTTTTCAGTTGCTTATTACTGTGCCAAACTTTAATTACTGAAATTTTCCATTCTAGGATAATGCTAGGTCATTTTCCATTTGATCTTTCTTGAATAGTTGCAGCCAAAGCAGTTTAGCTGTTTACAAGAATAATGCTGGTGAAAATACATTGCTTTGCCAATGTTAATAAATTCTGGTAACCTTTTTTTCCTCAGTTAGTTCAAGTGGCAGAGATCTGAGTGGTGGATCTAAAGGTTCCAACACTGCTGATGACCCATGTGGGTGTCAACATAATGCCACATAATGGAATTTCTGTTTGTTTGTTTTTTCAGTTTGCTTTTTTAGAAACCTAGGAAATTGCACACAAAAAACTATATTAAAAGAACATTATTAAAAATGCAAAGTTCAAGTATTCAGAAGTTAGGAAATGTCAAAATTAAGGTTGCCCATGCAACCTTAATTTTCCCCCTCCCCTTGTGCATATGCATTATGATACAGTTTTAAATGACAGGATCACATATTTTTCCTAGGACCCCCGGCTCTTTCAATGTACAGGATAGAACTGCTCTGAGGATGAATCAGGGAAGCGTAGTGAAAGAGACTGTTGTCTGTAGGACCTCTGTTTTGTTGGTTGCAGAAGTCAGAAGGTGTGTAGTGAATGAGGCAGGGATTGAAGTATGAAAAAGGAATGCCTTCTGGTCAAGGCAGTGGAATTCTGCCCTGGAGAACTGGAGTCTATCCCTTCCTCTGCCACAGAATTTGTAAGTGATGCTGGGCAAGTCACTTAAACTAAACTTTTCACAGGTGGTCACTAATTGTGTGTTCCTCATTTTCTGGATACCTGACTTGAGATCCAGGAGTCTAATTTGCATAAATTCTGAGCATTCACAGCTTTGACTGAAGTAGATAAGAGCTGCACGTTGAACATTCCACAGTGATGAGACTACAGAAAAGTCCATGAGGAAACTAATAACTCTGTCTTCAGAGCAGGGTTTGTATTGAGTGCAGTAAATAAGGCCTTGAACAATGAGAAGAAAACAAACCATTGAAACCCGCTCACTTAGTGAGCACCTTCCACTGATTGAGGAGGGGTCCTAAGGAAAAAATAATATGTGATCATGTAAAATCTATATCATAATGCATACACACAAGGGGGGCCCATTAAGGTTGCATGGGCAATCTTAATTCTGTCATTTTCTACCTTCTGAGTGCGCGACTTTGCAGTCTTAAAAATGTTCTTGTAATATAGCTTTTTGTGTTATGGTAAAACTACTGTAGTCATAGACTCTTGATTAGCTCTTTCATATATTCATTTTCCAAATACATTACAGAGAAGCCTTCTTATAAGAAACTATTAAAAAAACCCAGCATATTTATAAGAATCAGTTCTCTGTGTCCCAGACCATATTATACATCTCTTAATTCCAGAGCTTTTAAATGAATGAAATTTATTAAGTGCATTCATATATCCGCTTTATTGCTTGAAATTTTTAACCTTCTCCCTCTACCTCCTGCAACTAACTCATCCTGGGAGAAAAGGGAAGCTTATGCCATAAACAAAACTTAAAAATAAAAGTGTTCTGGATTGCTTGAAGCCCTCCTTTTAACCCACCATATAGGTACAGTACGGGCAGCAGCCTGCAAGCTTCATCATACTGCCCTACCAGTGTGCTCCATTCCTAGCAGTGAGCCCTCTGTCAGAGGAGGAAAGCTGACTGAGTGTGCATGTCTGGGAAGACTTTGGCTTCCTAAAACAGCCTGGCAGGAAGGATGCCCATTAGCATCAGCAGTGATGACGCAACAATTAGATGTTTTCTTTAATATAAATCTCAGCTCTTGCAGTTAAGATTAGCTGAAACATGGTGTGGTGTTTTTTTTTAAACTTTAAAAATGGTTGCTAGCAAATTGCTATCATTCCAACTACCATTAGGTGCTTTAAGTCCTGACAGCAACTGGCCAGCTCAGCCGGGTGGTGGAGAGGGAATATACTACTCCGGACACACCCGCCCCCTCCTCATCCCTCTTGCATAGCAACACTGCTGGCAGCGGAGACTCTGGAAGATTTTTTATAATGAGGATGCTAAAAGACATTGAACAAAACTGTAAACCCCGTATGTGAAGGAAAACATGCATTCGAGTGCTGCCGTATCTTCAGCCCCCCTAGTTCCAGTGCCTCTGGCTGGCAATGCTACCCACCTGGACTCTCTGCATTCCCCGGACACATTGCCACTGGCCTCTGGGCAAGTGTGCAAAAGCACGGAAGGTTTAGGGCCCCCTTTTCTGCTTGTACCTTTGCACTCTTTAAATCTCACTTTTAATACTGACATATTCAAACATATTCAAACAAAACGTCTGTTAGTCTATAAGGTGCCACAGGATTCTTTGCTGCTTCTACAGAACCAGACTAACATGGCTACCCCTCTGACATTCAAACAGAGACTCTTAATTTAACCCAAAGTTGTTGGCTTGAATTGGATCCAGTGGTTTGGGCCATGGGCCAAATTCTCTGCTGGTGCAAATGAGTGCTGCTCCACTGAAGTAATTGGATCTGTGCCAGCTTATACCAGCAGAGAAGTTGGCCCCATGTTTCCATTTCTCTATTGCTGTCTCTTGCATTTTAAAGCAGTGTCTCAGTTAATACATTTTGAACCTCGAAAGACATACTTTCCTTCCTAGAACATGCTGCTTTGATGGAGGTCAAGAAACAATTCAGATCAATACATTGCTGCTTTGATTAGTGACAGATGGACTGATTAAGAATACATTTAGCATACCCATAAAATTCAGATCACTTTACTGCTCAGAGAAAAAATCTTTTCATTAACATTATTGACTTCTAACAAATGTCTTGATTACACAAGAATGGCCACATTTCACAAATAATAAACATGTTATTGTTTTCCACAGAGGGACAAATTCAGTTGGGTGTTAGATGCTCAGTAAATGCAAAGACTGTAATCTAAAGCACTGATCTTATGTGCAACAACTGGACATTTTCTTAAGTGTAAATTTGGCTTTCGCTGTTAGATTACACAAAGCATTTTTTTCCCTTTAAAAATAGTTGCCGCAAATTTCATCTGAAAGATTCAGGCAGACACACTTGAGAACAAGTGCAGAGCAGGGGAAAAGATACCAATTGAAGGGAAAAGTTGGTTAAATGTAACTAGAGCAATGGACAAACATAAGGAATTCCACTTTTATAGGAAGACATGTCCAGCCTGCCCAGGTCTAAGATCAAATTCTTCTCTTTTCTTCTTTCTACACATATGAGCCAATGAAGCCTGTCAAGTGGAGCAGTAGCACTTGCTCTGTAGCAAACCTCTTCATCTCTGCTTTGGGCTGCAGGAACCTGGGCTTAGGCCCATGAGTGCAGCAAGGAGGGACTAGGGAATGTGGTCAGCTGCAGATTTTGTGGAATAGCTCAGATCTGTACTTAATGTTTTGGGACAGGCCAGTGAAACAATTTTTCACCAGTCCATCCTATTCAAATAAGGAATGCAACAGCTCCTACTCCAGTTCTCCAGTCTTCCAAAGAGACCGCTGGGTTAGACAAGAAAATTGATATTCCTGATATTTCTAAGGTAAAGAAGAAGCAGAACCTTCCTTTTAAAAAAAATGAAACACAGAGATCTCCTTTATACATCAGGAAGAAACAAAATAAAGGGCAAAACCCCATATTTCCTTTTTAGTTCATCTATACTGTAAAATATACTGCAAATAGATTGAGCAACTTCATTGTGTCCAAAATTAAAACAAACCAAACAGGGTGGGATTTTCAGAACAGGCAATGTGATTTGGATGTTCAGTTCCCAATGTTAGTGAGAAATCTCTTAGCCAGCTCAGCTTGAGAAAATAGATATAAACTATCAGAGGGGTAGCCGTGTTAGTCTGGTTCTGTAGAAGCAGCAAAGAATCCTGTGTTATATTATATAGAGAATGATTTTTGCAGCATGAGCTAATACCCACTTCTACCCTTCTTCGAATGCAAGAGAGACCACCCACATCCACACAAACTGCTATCTGCAAACATATGTTAGTCTATAGGATTGCTGCTTAGATATAAACTGTTTCCAAAATAATTGTCACTTTGCTGTTTACATTAAACTTACATTATATATTTCTGTAAAAACACTGCAATGTGATGAAAATAATCCCTGATGCAAACATATCTGAGACTCTAGCCATTCTGAAAGGATGTGGGAAACTAACAGACATACAGTATATAATAATTGCCTAGAACATCAGTTCACTTACTTTGGTTCGAATGATGAGAGGCAGTGGAAGTAAAAGCAATGGAGTGAAGAGAATCAGTAGGAACCTTCGGTAGATCCAAAGCTGACTGAAAATTTTCATTGCTGAGAGCTGATGGCACAGTTTTCTGGTTGAAACTACCAAAAAAAATCAGATGTCCTATAAATAGTTGACGCTGATTAATATTTCTCTAAACTATCACCTTTAGCCTTTGCAACAGACTGATTAGTCAAGCCAAGTTAAAAATAAATCTTTCTCTTTATTGTTTTAGTGTCTTTACTACCACTAGGCAGATAAGAATGGTGTTCACCAGTAAACCCAAGGCTAGAAATGTGCCCTGCATTTATGGTGTAGTAGTTTTCTCATTACTATCTTCTTCTCCCCCCACCCCCATAATATATACATAATATATTCCTATAACTGGAATAGGGCGTAGAAAGCTAGATCCTGCAAGGTGTTGAGAAAGCTCTTAACTACCATTGACGTGAATAGGAATTGAAGACCCCCACACTTACAGGAGTGGCCCCTTGCCAGTTCACACCCAAAGACAGGTTATATCTCTATGCTTGACATTTTATTTACGTTAAGCTCAAGCCTAGCCTGCTCTGTTTTAAAGGGAGCCCAGGAACTAACAAGATTCACAGAAAACATGTGATCTGGAAGAAGAAAGTTCTCTACCTATCAATGGCACTTCTAATACAGCTTTACTGTTAGTTAAAAAAAAGATTTCATTAGCATGAACACGACATAAGCTGGCATTTTTGAAAGACATAATTGAGAGCACATGCCTACAAAATGTAAAGTAGAATGGAGTGAAAGTCAGATCTCTGACTGTAATGGCCCATGGCCTCGTATGTGCTGTGAGAGATGCACTCAGCTCAGAAAAGCTTTGCCAGGCTCCCACTGCCACCGATCCATTTTAATTTCCTCGACTTGCTGCACAGAGTGATTGACAGCTGGAATTTACTAATATTCAGCCCTTAAATAGCAGTTTTCATCTGTAGATCACCAAGGAAGGTAAATATCATTATCTCCCTTTTACAGAGGAGGAAACAGAGAGGTAGAGGGACTCGCTTGAGGCTGCACAGCAGATGAGTAGCAGAGCCAGGATGTCTCCCACTTCATTGATGCCCATGATGCCTCCCATCAAATTAGTGGGGATGTAAAGAGGAGATGGCAATGTGCTGGGCCCTGATGAGGAGTCAGTTCTCTGAACAGCAAAGGGAGGGTCAGAAGCAATGGATATTGGGCAAAGACCATGACATCAATAGGATTTAGCCACTGGAGTGGCAGACAGTACTATCCACTTTTCTTTCCACGTATTCAAGAGCTCCCTTTTCTGAACTCATAAGCAATATGGGGTCAGAAATGACTCTCTGAGCAGCTGCAGGATTTAAGACATACGTACTCACATACCTACTAAGGGGGATGCAATCTGATGCACTTCAAACCTACACTTTTATCATTTTCCCTTTTTCTGATTCCCTCCCGATTAATTATCACTGCTGACCCTAGCAGAATTCCATCATGGAAAATGCAATTAGATTGCAAAACAATAAAGTTAAACCAATAAATAAAAATAAAAGCTAACATGCAGAACAACTGGAAGAAACAACTCTATAAGATTTTAATAAAATGTGATTTAGGAATCTGGAGACGAAAACACAGGTTTAGGTCTCAGCAGAGGTGCTACTAAAACATTTACAGATTCCTATGATCTCTTTAGCTTGAGTTTCTTAGGGTTGCTAGTAGACTGTAATTTTCTATTTTTCTTTCTAGCTGTTCCATGTGACTGAACTTACATTCAAGAGCTGCAAAGCAGCTGAGAAAGAGATAGCAGCATAGGAGAGTCCACTGGCAGCCTTTGAAGAAGCAGCTCACAGAAACCACATGAAGCCCCATTTTCTTCATGTGACCCTGTGATCCACTTGTCCATAAAGTGAGGGAAAACCACTTATATTTGGCGCTTAGCTATGGCCTCTATTGCTGACTGTAAAATAGTTGGCTTGCATCCAATATATTCCAGAACAGTGTTCTTGTAGCATAGTTCATTAACAAAACATTTTCACTTTTAAAATCTTACAGTAGGAAGGAGAGGGAAAGCTTTGTGAGCTATTGATTATAACACATTATATAGCTCCTGTGAAGCTGGCTGACCACGTCATGTCAGAATGTACTGAGGTCAATTCACTTGTGTATTAGTATGGATCAACACAATTAGTGTTTTGGGTGTTTCAACTTCATAAAACTAATGGGATGTTACATGCATTGTTTTCACTTATCTGTTCCTGTCATAATGTAATACCAAACATCCACATTGTAAATATCCCTGTAACTAAATAACTCAGACATCAAAGAATCCTTGGGGAATGCTAATGAAGGACTTTATTTGAAAAAGTGCTAAGTCCAAAGCAAATGGCCATTGTGGTGATGACCTGAGGTCAGAGACTCAAAATGCATTCCGCATGCAAAGGAAAAGTTCACGTGGGTAAAGCCCATGTCAGCTTGTCTTCTGTGAGAGACATAAATATGGATTCAAAGAAAGATTCATCCTCTTTAGACTGTTTGGAGTCTAATGGTGGAATAACTGAACGAGAAGATGGAGATCCCCTGAGTTATTCTGAGTAGCCCCGAGAGACTTTTGGGAAACTGGCAGATTATTACATCTCTGCTACTATTTGGAATTATAAACCGAGACTCACCTATACATATATTTTACCTGCTTTAACCTCTCAATAACTCTCCTTTTCTTTTCTTAGCTAATAAACCTTTAGCTAGTTTACTACAGCATTGGCTGCCAGCATTGTCTTGGGGTAAGTGACTGGTCTCTTGGGACTGAGAGATATCTAAATGTGATGTGATTTTTGGTTTAAATGACCTTTTATCACAAAGTCCAGTTTGTCTGGGTGGCAAGATAGACTGGAGAGGCAAAGGGGACTGTCTGTGACTCCATGGTAAAACCGTAGAGTGATCCAGGAGTTCACATTTGTTACAGGCTTGGTGAAATCTAATTATAGAACACATCACCAGCTTGGGGGTATCTGCCCTGTTTTCTGGCAGTCTGCCCTGAGGTAGGCACTCACAGTTGTGAGCCACTCCAGCCAGTGTAAAAGCTCCTTTTTAAGTTTTGCAGGCATGGAATTCCTCTCATGCCCGGATAATATGGTCATGGTTGGGGGTTAGATGTATCTCTGACCCCCTTTATAAGTCGGAGTGCACTCACCCTCAGGGCTCAGGCCTTGAGCATTCACGTCTCTGGGTTGGAATCATGCGATTCTCCCACCTTTAGACCAGGGGCTACAAGCCCCCTGTCCACCAACTGTGATTACTCAGCAAGCCCATGGGACTTCACCACACTATGAAGCTCTGTTTCCTCACTGGGAAGTGCTGACACCACTGCTACTCATCCCAAGTTTCCAGAATGATGTGATCCCACCACACCATGCTGGTTCTCCTGCACCAGAAGCGATGGGCATACTGTGGCAATACTGGGATTCGCCATATCCTTTTCCATGTGAGCTGAATGAGTTGTCATTGACCCTCCTAGTTATCCATCTTCAACATGCCAGAAAATTCAGCCCAAATTCCATCCACTTACTCCACTCTGTAACCATTTGTCCCACGATAAGAAGCAGTTGCAGAAACAGACCATCATCCCATTTCTGCATTTCGTCCACCCAGTTTAGCAGGGAATTACAGTGAGAGGCAAAGTCATCAGGAACTGCCATCAGCAAATATTTGATTGCAAGGGACAGCATCAACACCGCATAGGAAAGTGGCTCCTAGAACGTCTCCCTGTCTGCACAGAATCCTGGGATACACCATACAATTTCAGTGGTGATAACAATACTGGCAGAGTGGATGCGGGTATGCATGTATATACAGTGTTAAACTCATGTGCAGCATAGCATAAGGTAGACACTTGCAGTGGGTAAGGGGAATGTGCGTGAGCATGTACGTGGTCCAGTACTCAAATGTGTACATCAGCGTAGACATAGCCTGTGTGGTCTTCGTGCTAGAGTAACAGTCCTGCCATTAAAATAATCATTCCATATCATCTAGTTCTCAATAGTCACACAGTAAACATTTCCCCTGACCTGGTCACATACAGTCTCTGAATTAACACAGATGGAGTATTCCTAAACTATTATATATCAGCCAATGTCCTTCATGACAACACAAGCCTAAGACTGCATGGTGTTACTTTGTGGATGCACTACAATGCCGGGTGATCATAGGCTACAGCTGACAAACACTGATAATCCTAACCCCACTTTTCCTCCATTTTTTTTTATTAAATCCTCGACACCATTTCTCTTTCTGTGTGATATGTACCTAATAGTGTTCTTATTGCAGGTGGTTACCCAGATTCCCCTGGATGCACTTATCCTTTACAGCTAAATCCTCCTCACCTTATTCACACAACTCCCATTGGATTCAATGGATGTTTTACATTAGTGAAGAAACCTGCTTTTAGACCTTTATGATTTTGTGTTTGTTTTTTACAAATCTCCTTTTATAAAGTTGTGAGTTGCTTAACAGCGTTGTTAAAAAGTGTGTGCCCACGTGCCCTATGCTGTGATTCATCACTGTGAGATTCGATGGTTCCTGCTTGGCTCTTGCAGGTACCACCCATTCCTTTTCTGGTCAGCAGGCTTCCTTCCGGGCTGCCCTGGGTGCAGCATTCTCCACAGCCCACCTTCTAGGGGCTGCACTGAAGAATCTTTTAACAGGTTTCTCTGTTGCCCTCCTTCAAGGGACAGCAGTCCATCTGCCCTGGGTGAAGGGCTCTCAACAGTCCTCCTGCACTTAAATCCTGGCAAACTTTCCAGCCTAACACTTTACTGGCTCTGCTGCAGGAAAGCCTTCCTGCTCCCTGATGGTCCCGCACCCTGAGTGAATAAGCAGCAAGTATATCTTACAGAAAGCACTACATCTGGGCTGCCATCATGTGACTCTTGGTCATTAGACTCATGCACAGGCCAGAACATGGACCTCTAACCACTTACAAGCTCAGATCACCCTGTACCATTTTCCCCTAGAATGTGATGTTTTCATTGTTTATTAATAATTATTATTTGTTGAGTATTGACCATATACTTGGTAGTCTATGACTACGAGAGTCCTTTACAATCTAAGGCCCTTATCCTACATTGGTGGATCCTTACACCAGTGCAGACTCCTGTTGTGGTGAAGGAGATTCCATACAAACCAAAGGGTCTGCTTGTGCAGACATGATTGCTGAATCAGTGCCTGAACTTTTCAAGGAATTTACAATCTAAGCTGTTCAGACTTGTACCAGTTGCTGCAAGTTCACTCTGTATGTAATGAGGTACACACTTTTGTGGCGTGTACATTAACTTGTATGCCTCCCTACATTTTTATCAGCTCAGAGTGCTAATAATGTTCTTTGTTGACTTAGGAAAAACCTTCATTACACTTTTGTTTGTAATTTTGTTTTTCAAAATGGTACATAATTTTGCAGAAAAATCTGAGCTACAAGAATGTAAAATACAAAACTCAGAATCCAGAGTCATCCTGACCAAACACCATACGGTGCCACTGATTTTTACTACTTTCAATTAAAGTTGTGCTTTAAAAACAAATCAGTGGTGCAACATAGCCCAAGGTAGGCTTCCTTTAAAATAGGCATCATTCTGTAATCTCATAACGTGAGTGCACACTTTGAATTCACTTACAGCTACAATTTTATTGGATGGCAGAAAAAGCTTCTGATTATGTAAAATGGCACTATTTATTCTAGAAGGCTGTTTGTGGGGATCTCCTTCATTGAAGTGAAATCTGTTTTGTACAGTCATCCATCAACAAGAATATGAGTCAGTAGCATTATATTGGATCAATTTCTGTTGAGATGAGTCACCAGAAAGGGGAATTATTTACAGCAGCTCATCATTTGTTCACGTTAGTGTTAGAGCCCTTAACCATTGCAATTATTTCAAGTGATCATAGTTAATTTTAGGCAGCATAAGCCATACTTTCAGGCAGCATCAATTATTGCATCTTAACAACAAGATAAGGTTCATGATTAATTCAAATATATCCATACTGGCTTTGTCTGAGTTGTTAGATCAATTTATATTATATCAGAGTACAATATTTATTGGACACAACTCTGAGCTAATACCTTGGAATGATTAATATTCAGCACAATCAGTTAATCAGCTTCCTCTCTCGGAAACCTATGAGGATAAAGAATCTTGAGGAAGAATACTCAATTGATCTTAGTCAAACAGCAAAATTGAATCAAGGTAACAACGTTGAATCAATAAACAAACTATTCAAAAAGTTTCAGCAAATGAGTCTCATTGCAACTTTCTTGGTGGGTAAATTAGTAACTGCTAAGACATTGGTAGTTCAAGTTTAAATTACTGGTGGAAATTTTCAAACTTATACTAGGGGATCTTTTCGCACAACGCCTATTGAAATTAATGGGAATTGTGTGGCTGAAATCTTTTAGTCAAATTTCAAAGTGTGTGTGTGTGCACCAATTAAAAAATTTTTTAGGAGTAGTTACATTGTTAATAAAATTTCTTTGGAACATTCAGAATTCCAAGGCCCCTGGTAGGAAGTTTAAAATCCGTATACTGGAGGAATTAACTCTGATATTTTTTAAAGTTACCAAATTATTAATACACAGCAAGTTGTGGCTTCTATGGTCAGCACTGAAGGTTTCTGACACACTAGTTGAGCGAGAAACTGGATTTTGAAGGGTAAATTCTACTTGCTAAAAATCATTTGCATAGATTATATTTTCAAACTTCCACAAAAAGAACTTGAAGGAGAGGTCAAGTGTGTGTGTGTGGGGGGGAACCTTGAGAAAATTGCTATTACTTAAGTGATGAAAATCAGGCAATGTAAAATGGCCTAGTGTTCATAGACTTAAAACAGACTTAATAACAAGTAGTTTAATTTGCATGACTAGAATATTTGCAACCAGTCAGCTTACAATAAGTCTCCCCAGCTTCTGGAGCCAGGGCTGGCTCTAGCTTTTTTGCCACCCCAAGCAATAAAAAAAAATGTCCAGAATGCCACCCTTGACATTATGCCACCCCAAGCACATGCTTGGTTTGCTGGTGCCTAGAGCTGGCCCGGTCTGGAGCAAACCCCATAATGTGTAATAACAAGCAATGAGCAATTTTTCATCTCAAGAGCAGGTCTGAATTTCCTTGCTTTCAACATATTTTCACTTCAATAAACCTGTTTATTGAAGAATCTGAGTGCAGACTCCTAACAAAAGAGCTTGTTCCCATCAACATTACTGACGTAACAGCTGTGGATAATGTTACATTTCTTTTAAGACAGACCAGTGATCATGAGCAATATGTTTTAGGTTCCACATGTGAGATCACACTACGGATCTCTCTTTAAACATTCTCAATACATTTATTAAAACAGTACAATAAAAATACAGAATAACTACTTGATCTTTTAATACTTCCTTTTAAAACAGGCATGCAGTGCCAACTTCAGATCCAGAGCTAGGGCACCCCAAAATTTAGGGATCCACAGAGATTCTATTTGAAAAATTTGAGTTTGGATCCAGGTTTGGATTTTAAAAAGCCTGAAAATTCAGGGTTGCTGGTCCTGGATTTTGGGTTTGGATCCATCCTTAATTCCTTTTTACTAATCACTCATTTCAGTTTCAAAGGAAGCTGTAAATCAATATTGTACAACTATGAAGCCTTTACAGAAGGATTCAATGTCCTTCTTAATTATACATAAGAGGACTTGTAAAAATCACAGAAAGCCGTTATTAAAATGCTTTTGAGCCTGTTCTTAGGATCTTAAGAAGTAATTCTAGAAGACATTTTCTGTATATTTCTCACCTTCAGCAATTGTTCATTTAGGGCCTCATCCTGCAGTCCTTTGAAGTCAACAGGAGCTATGAGTGCACCACAGGTTCTTAATTAATAACAAACTTATTGAGCTAAACTGCAGGATTGGGGAATTAGTGTCCCCTGAGGAGTTGACCATGGTGGTAGAATCATAGAAGTCATTATGGTTCCTCATTTGGAAGAGCCTAGGGGTGGCAAAGGAGTCACTACAGAAACTCTGTGTCATCTGAGGATCCCCTTACACAAGGGAAATCCTCAAGTGGTCAGATCCTCTGGGTTTAAATCTGCTTTATGCTTGGGGGAATTACACACACCATAGAATCAGGCTCTGGCTTAAAACAAACTGCATTCTCTAGTTCCCATTAAAAGCAAGATCAGATTTGTTGTATGTTTCACTTTCTCCACAAAATATGAAAAGATGAAGAAAAAGGACAATTTCCTAACCTTTTGGAGAAGGTCTGTATAAACACAGCGAGAATAAAGTACAAAGGCCTGGTATTTTCCATTAGGTTTGGTCCTGTCTAGATGGTAATCATGTACTCTATAACTTGGCTTCAAGCCACTACCTTTACTCTCACTATTCTATGCACAGATTAATATTCTCCCAGCTTCCTTATATAATCCTGTAAAAGATTAACAGAGCCAGGTACATGGAGAGAACTATAGACCATCCCAACCATGTTTCCTGTCTTTGTGGTCCTTCTGAATTAATGTCTAAAATATATTCATTAATGTTGCACACAACCTTCCAGCTACTACAAGTGTCATGTAATTAACAAGTAAAATTACGTTATAAACTTTTGAGAATTGGGCCCCTGCCTTGGAAGTGTCTTGATTGTGTGGCCATCCTTTTACCCCTGGAAGAAGGCAAAGGCAGGTGCTTAGATGCTGTGTTATTGATGGCCAAATGTGTTGGAGTGCCCATGTCTTTTAGGCCTGGAGTCAGAAGCAGACAGTGGTGGTGTTCCATGGGTGGAATGCAGGTGTATATTTAACTTTACCCAGCTAACAATCAAGTGTTGCCATGCCTGATTCAACTCAGGATGTACGAACCAAGTTCCCACAGTAGACAGACTTCAGTATTGATGAGACAAAGGGCCAGAATGTTAGGGTGTTTTTTAAATAAACATTTAATAACTAAGGAGCTAGTGCAGAGTGTTGGCAGTGCAGTTCAGTGGACAGGGCATTGGGCCGTGTATCTGGAAGCCTTGATCTATTCCCAGCTCTAATATTGACTTGTTGTGCTACCTTAGGCAAGTCAATGAAGCCTGATTTTCAAAGGTGTTGAGTGTTTGCAGCTCCTGTTGACTTCAGCACCTCTGGCAATCAGGCATTTTAATCTCTCCAATTAAGTCTCTGTTTCCCCACCTGTAACATATGGATTCTCAACAACCTTTGTGCAGGATTTAAGATCCATGGATGACAGATCCTAATTACCATCTGCTTTTATTTCTGCTTTGATTTGTTTGTGGATGCTAAGGTTTGGCTACTGAATTTTCTTTAAATAATGTTGTTGGCCCTTTGACCCAAGTGGTTAGCCAATATTGGCATAGACAGTACACTTATAAAGTTTGCAGATGGTACCAAGCTGGGAGGGGGTGCAAGTGCTTTGGAGGGTAGGATTAAAATTCAAAATGATCTGGACAAACTGGAGAAATGGTCTGAATTAAACAGGATGAAATTCAATAAGGACAAATGCAAAATACTCCACTTAGGAAAGAACAATCAGTTGCACACATACAAAATGGAAAATGACTGCCTAGGAAGGAGTACTGCAGAAAGGGATCTGGGGGTCATAATGGATCACAAGCTAAATATGAGTCAACAATGTAACACTGTTGCAAAGAAAGCAAACATCGTTCTGGGATGTATTAGCAAGAGTATTGTAAGCAAGACACGAGAAGTAATTCTTTCACTCTACTCTGTGCTGATTAGGCCTAAACTGAAGTATTGTGTCCAGTCCTGGGCACCACATTTCAGGAAAGATGTGGACAAACTGGAGAAAGTACAGAGAAAAAAACAAAAATGATTAAAGGTCTAGAAAACATGACCTATGAGGGAAGATTGAAAAAATTGGGTTTATTTAGTCTGGAGAAGAGAAGACTGAGGGGGGACATGATAACAGTTTTCAAGTACATAAAAGGTTGTTACAAGAAGGAGAGAGAAAAATTGTTCTTCTTAACCTCTGAGGATAGGACAAGAAGCAATGGGCTCAAATTGCAGCAAGGGTGGTTTAGGTTGGACATTAGGAAAAACTCCTGTCTGAGTGGTTAAGCACTGGAATAAATTGACTAGGGAGATTGTGGAATCTCCATCATTGGGGATTTTTAAGAGCAGGTTGGACAAATACCTTTCAGGGATGGTCTAGATAATACTTAGTCCTGCCTTTAGTGCAGGAGACTGGATTTGATGACCTCTCAAGGTCCCTTCCAGTTCTATGAATCTATGACTGGAGGCCTGGCTGGGTTGTTTCTGTAAAGATAAGAAATCATTGTTATGAGCCAGGTATGTTATTATTTACAAAAATTTACAAAGTCCTGTCCCTTGAACACAACAGAAACAAAGAAGAGTTAGTCTCCGTGCTCTGAATTCTCAAGACTGCCAGTCCAGTGAAGTCTGCCTCAAGAAGCTCTGTTTCTTTGCTTCCTCCTCTCAAGAGTCACACTCAGCACCTTCCTCTGGTTTTTTCTGCCTCCCGCACACAAACGGCCTGCCATCAACAGCTTAACCCCTGATTTTACAACCAGAGAAACCCTTGAGTCCACATGGCTTAGCTCTGACGTGCCACACGACCTAGTGCCTCAAGTGATAGCCTCACAGCCACCAGCTATTTCTACCACATGAAGGGGCTTGATTGCCCCTTCTGGTGAGTCTGAAATAGAGTGCTTACGTACACCCAGGAGGTCTGTGATTGTCTTTGGATCCAAGACCCACTCTACTGGCAGCCATTCACTCTTTTCTGCATAACAATATTAAATGGTGTAGTTTGAACAACATGAAATCTTGTAGGAGCTGGATTTTATAATGTACTATGAGAATTAATGTATGATTTGATTTCATCCTGTCAGCCACCCTTTTTGAATAGCAGAAAAGAATGACAGACCAGAACAATCCTTCTGACTGATTATGGTCACCTTTTGTTTCAGGATAAGTTATAATGTCTACTATAGTTTCCTATATGTATTATAAATTAGGCACTCTAGTTAAATATACATTTCTTTGTTTTAAGGTTTAGTAAGTAAAATACAGGATTCTCTATTGTGTCTATGTTAAGTAGACTAGAGAAACATTGAAGGCAAGGTTTAATTTGCAATGCCTTTTTGCTCGATATAAAATACTACTGTTTGTATTCTCAATTTGTTTGTGTGAATGAGGATGTATGCATCAGGAAAAGATAAGGTGTAAAGGACATCAAAGAATCATCAACGCACATCCATAATAAAGGGCAGATTGACGACCCTGAGGTAAAGGCTGGCACCTCTGAGGACAATTGATTAAATCAAAACAAAGGACAGGATAACCCTCTCGGAGGTGTATTGGAATGTTTACACCAATTAAGAAGTAACCGATCACAAACTGACACAGCAAAATCCATAGACTTCAACAAAAGAAAAAACCTATAAGAACCAGGGTGCTTGGCCATGGAACTTGGGTTCGTCTTGCCCCACTCCAGGAACATCGGGTCGCGACTGACAAGAGCCCATCTCCACACTCGTGCTCAATCTAACTGGCCATTAGATTGACTCGAGCTACAACAGACTGGTAACTATGAACATCACTGGCAAGACTCGTGTGTGTGTGTGTGTGTGTGTGTGTGTGTGAGAGAGAGAGAGAGAGAGAGAGAGACTGAAAAGCATATGCTAATTTGTATTCTCAATAAATGCTGTGTATTTACCTTCCTCTATAAAGATCCCGTGTGCTTTGTATGAACATAACAATCTTAATGCCAAAGAGTTAGTCAGAGGCCAGATAGTGTCTTTTAACTGCTGCACATTAGACTGTTTACAGCTTCAAATGGTTAGGCACAAGCCACAAATAAAGGAGAGCTGCGTTTGGAAAAATACATTTTATCCCATAGCCAAACTGTGAACAATAGAAAAAGCAATCCTGGTTGGTGAAAACAAAAGGCATGCATATCATCAGCCTCTTACCTTCCTGATCAGGCTATTCATGTTAGATAATTACTTGAAGGGGGGGGAAATAGCAAATGGACCCAGATAGGGACTTCTCTGCTGTTAGTTAATCTAGTGGGTTTAACTACAAATGCTGGCACAGTAGTTGTTTGTGCTGTCCACAAACCAAGTGTAAGAAGATTAACCAAATTAGTTCTAACAATAAAGGGCATGTTGACCTGACTGATATTACTATGTACTGGGAGAACAATAGGTTCTAATGCCAAGATTTTCACAGAGGAAAGCCAATACTTTAAATGCCACCACACTGCAGTAGGATAATATCTATTTGAATTTACTTTTAGTAGATTGTCAGTGCACTTATACCTCTCACATAAGCACAGCACTGCACTGAAGTTAACCCTTCCTTCAGTGTCTCTATCACTTTTTACTATGTGTGTTGTGATCCATGAACCCGTTAACGCCTACTGGCAAGGGGGTTACAAGAATATCTGAATGCTTGTATGTACATTCTGGGTCACCAAAGAATGTCATCGGAGGGTGGTCTTAAATGAAAGCCAGGGTCACACTAATCATTGTGATATCACTGTGAAATGTGTGTACAGATACTATGTAAGAAGTTCAGAATGTATACTGAAAATCGGTCTTAGATTGTCTATCACAGTAGAGGTGGAGAAACATGTTTCCCGTCAGACAAAAGTTGTTTATTCATCTGCCTCACCATTGGCAGGTAAATTAAGCATTGTAAGCCAACACAATGGTGGCACATTTATATGCAAAGTTTAAGTCAACAAAGAAGAGCACACTGTGGGGAAGGAGAACTTTATCTTGAGATACACTTGGTTTGCTGACCTATGTTTGGGGAACAGAGAAGACATCTTGTCATCCTGCACTTAAGAAGTAAATGGTCAGCTTGTTAACATTCATGAAAATGGGTTCTCTGCCTACCTTGGTGGAAGATGCTGCAAAAGACTTTGGTGAGATACGACTTCTTTAGACAGTAGGTTGGCTTGTTAAGTTTAGTCTCTAGAAAGTGTGTTATGATTTTGTTTTATAAATAACCCTTCCCCACCCCTTATCCTAGCTCACCATCTTTTGAATCATTGTTAATAAATGTATTGTTGTTTACACTATTATAACGATGTGCTGTGATATTAAATGCTGCTGATCCTGAGTTGAATCAGACAAGTTGGTGAGTACATTGTTCCTTTGGGACAGCAGACCTAGTATTTCGGTGAGTGTTCAGTAGATAGATGGCTGAACACTATTGGGGGCAAGTTTCAAAGGGTATTGTTAACCTGCAAGGCAAAGTACGGGCTGGCACAGTCTAGAGGAGATTGCTTGCATGGCTAACAGGCTGGTGGTATCAGATCTAACACTCAACTAAGCACAAGTAAGTCTCCCTTTCACTGGAGGCGGGGGTACAAGGTGACTAACAGTCTTGGGTATTCCAAGACCGTCACAGTGTCCTACCTGCCTTTGCATGCAATACACATAATCCCTTACTAATTTTTCTCATTTTATGATTCAAATGTCCCTCCTGATTCAAAGTCTTTAAGTCTTTTGGTAATTCAACCACCTCCTAAGTACAACAGATGCATATAGAAAACACAATTCAATTTCCAACTCTGCCACTGACTCAGCAGACCTTGTGCAAGCCATTTAATTTCACTGTGCCTCAATTGTTCATGTGTAAAATGGAGATAATAAACCCCACCCTTTGATTGTCTTGTGTATAAGCAATTTGAGACATGGAATGTCTTTATTAGGTGTATTAAAAGCACCTACAAAAACGAGCTCCCATCTCAGCTGGGGCCAATTGTAATAATTGGAGCCAAGCAGGCCTACTTTAATTGTTAGCCTAACTGGTGAAAAGTGGGTAACATTTCATGAAATTAATACACCAGGCCTCCAGGCCATACCATAATACAAATAATAAATATTAGTATCCATTTTAGGATGAGTGTGCTATGGACAGTATGGTGGCCACATCTTTCTCAGTTATTTTTCCTACTTTCTTACATGGCATATACATCTCCTTTGGTTGTAATGTAAGAAATTATAGTGGGATTAGATAGTTTGAGTCAGATCTTTGGCCTTTCTTACACCCCTTTAACCTGTCATTTTGGAATTTCCCTGGCATAGTGGGCCATGCCCCAGCATTCCCCGTTACTCTCCCATCGAGGTGTCAGCATAGCAGAAGTGTCAGGATAATCTCTGACTACAGACAGCTTCTTTGTGATTGTTGTAACCTGGTCTAATTTAGGGCAGCCCTGAAGCTGCTTTACATTATGCCAAAGGCTGCATTGGCCCCAGCCAGCCCCACGTTGGGGAAAAGCTAAAGTGTCTTAAACCTACCTTCTCCCCTCCTGAGCTGAGTCAAGGAGAGCTGGTGGTGATTGTTGTGATTTTAGAAACCAAACTATGCAAAATGTTCACAACAGAACTTGAAACCACATAAAACTTGTCTAGTTTTGTGATAAAACTCAGACCAGGTACATTGATATTCACTGAAATTCACAATTTTCTTTTTCTTGAGCAGCAATGAAGTGACTGTACCCTTTGTGAGGAAAGTTGAAGCAGTGAAGAAAGTGTTGGTTTAGCCAGACAGAAAGCTGGCAAGTGCCCATCATTGTAAAGATCCAACAATTCAGCAGGAGTTAGGACTTTCAGATTCAATAAAACTAAGAATCCATGTTTTACTGACACTAGAAAGACAATCATGGCACAATTGTGCAGCCTATACAGATGATGTTGAAATGTTATTTTCTAGCAGCAAACACAGCCAGCTAATGGACTAGGGTATCATGGTTTATTTTAAGAGTTGGAATGACTCCCTTGTCTTTCATTGTGACATGAGCATTTTAGATGCAGATAGTGAGGAACAAGCAGTTACACTGGCAAAGACTTTGACCCCACTTGACTTGATGCACCTGAAAAAGGAGGCATGGAGCCATATGAATAACAGCCACAATTGCCAAATGTTAGATGCCCCCGTCAGCTTTCACAGTTCTTTGTCGTATGTCAACATCTGGAAAAGACTGATTGCTGATAAAAGATATTTACATTCCTTAGATTTCAACCTTCATGTAGACATTCAGCATCAGCACTGACCCCCATGTCAAAAGGAGGAAATAGATTCAGAATTGTGTGCTACAAGTGGAAAATGGAAAACTTTCAGATGAAGGACACAAAGATGATTGACATCACAGCAGTGAATCAAACTCTTCAAATCAAGCACACCCCAGGCTAGTCAAGGCTGTAAGATTAAGCACATGCATAAATGTTTCCAGGATTAGAGCCTAGGTTTCCTCTTGGCTTTATGCACTTTAAATGGCTCAGATGGGAGCAATCTTATAACATTTTCTATCAAATCTAAATTGTCATTTGTGTGAAGAATGTGTGAAAATCGGCACACAAATCCATGTCTATTTTTGCACACTCACTGTTAAAAAAATTAGGCACATAATGCTTAATTGCTCTCTAACTCACCATTCCCCTTGTGCGGTGGCCTAATGATTAACAATATTAACCTTCACTATAAACCATGTAGGAATATTGATCTATCAGCGTGTCTTTGGTTATACATTGTATTAAGGCTCCATTTATAAATATTTAATCAAGACTTGCTGATTAATAGATGTGATAAGCATGAGTAGTATGTGTTATAAACACATCAGTAGAAGATGTTATTGATTGTTGTAAACCAGTGATATTCTGACTCAGCCTCGTGAGCCGCAAATGGCTCTTTAATGTATCTCCTGTGGCTCGTTGCAGCACATGGTATTAAAACACTGTGATTTATTATTAACCAATCAGGATGCTTTCACTAGACGATTAACCAATTGTAATTAATAAAAATAATAATACTTGGTCAGTTATTTTGCTGTGAGAATAACATACGTATATATAAAAACTAAATATTTCCTCTGTTATACTGTTTAAATATAAATATATAGTACTATAATAAATGAAACAATTATCAGAGGGGTAGCTGTGTTAGTCTGTATCCAAAAAAAAAAAAAAGAAGTCCAGTGGCATCTTAAAGACAAACAGATTTATTTGGGCATAAGCTTTCATGGATTAAAAACCCACTTCTTCAGATGCAAGAAGTGTGTTTTTTACCCATGAAAGCTTATGCCCAAATAAATGAAACAATTCAGTCACACTAATGTGGCTCATTTAGTGTTGATCGCTAATTTGGCTCCTGAACCACTGAGGTCTGACTATCACTGTTATAAACCAAGCTATTGGCCTATTGGACTCTAACAATCTATATACAATTCATTAAAACATCATCATTAACCCTTTATAAAACTATTTATAAAATGGAACCTTAATAGCAGGACTGAATCTTTGATAGCAACCTGTCACTACAGTATCTCAAATGCTTTATATTAAAAAATGGTATTTGTATCCAAGTTATCACACCTTTTGCTCTTTCTATATTTTCACATCAAATAAAAATCATAATAAAATACAGTAGTTCACCACTCATAAATTTTACTCAAAAATAAAATTAAAAAATATCCTGTCATTAATTGTGTGATTTAGGGCAAGTCACTTAACCAGCCTGTATCTCATTTCCCCTCATGTATAAAATGAGGGTAATAATGCTTAGCTTGATAAAGTGCCTTAGGATCCTGGGATAAAAGTATTATTATGAGTGCTGCTTTATTGTTACAATTGACCAATCTGCACTGTACAGCCAGTGTTGGAGGAGGTGAGAAAATGCTATGTGCCTTTGATTTCAAAATCATTTTTAGAAATCACAGCTTTCCCTGGTTGGGAAAATATGTCAAAGAATAATGAAAATTCTTATAACACCATCAGAGTAGAGGTCTGTTTCTAATTTTGGATTTCTATGAGACTGGTGATATGAGAAATATAATGTGTTGTCTGAACCAATCTAAGCTATTGTGCAAACAAGCTGGCACTGTCAGGAAAAAATCTGGATTATGCATATTGAAAGGCATGATCCATATAGTATCGTCTTGTTTGCGGTTTAGTTGTTTTTGTTGCTGTCACAATGAATGAACATAACAATGTATTGTACTGGTCTCTGTATACAATTTTGCTAAAGTAGTATTAATTTGGAATGCCAAAAACAATCTAAAAGTGAATGGATTTATTTTAGTGTGCCTCACTACAGGGAATACAAAAGGGTGCTCTCATTTGACTAATAATTTGAAATCAGGTGCATTTAAAAAATAGAAAGAGACTAGTGAATAAAAGGTCTTCAGCATCGCTCCTGTCCCATTGCAGGCTTTGGGTCGCAAACGTATTACATAAGGAACACTGAGTTATGAGATCCAAGTCTTATTTGCCTAGAGGACTAGCTATTTTGTGTAATAGCAAAGGAACAGCACAACTAGGCATATATTTCGTACATAAAGAGAACTGAGTTTATTTTGGCATTTTGAAAAACAAAAACAAAAAAAAACCCAAAACCTAAATCATTCACCATCACTTCAGTTTCAAGAGCTTTTATCTCAAGCAAGAGATGGTTATTTATTTTATTTCTACTTTGCAAAAGTGGGGGAAAAGTCAGGGCATTTTGTGATCTTTCTTGCCAGGCTTGCAGAAGGATGGTGAAATGGCTGAGGTTTCTGTGAGACTGCCTGAGAGTCTGCAATGTAATTGCACAATTGTACAAAATCCTAAAATGAGCTCCAATGTAATGGAGCTGCTAAGCAGGGGACTACAACTCCCATCATCCCTCTCCCCATTGCACAACCCTTATTCCTGGCCAGGTAAAGAGAAAGGTCCCAAACCAGGAAGTGTCTGAACTGAGTTTGTGAGTGGCAGCTACATAGCAAGCCACAAGCTAGATGCAGAGTAGATTCTCCAGGAACTGTAGGCAGATCCTTGTGTAGAACAGGCTGTGACTGCCGGACATCGCAGTTGGATGAAGGTGTGTGAGGGACTTATGGGGGAGCAGCAGCAGCAAGGCAGAGAGTTAGTGCAGAGGGGCCACAATGAGAGACATTAGCCAAACCCTTACTTGGAAACCCACAAACTCCTATTTGCTTGACTAGAGACCCAGGCACAAGGCCTGAAGAGCCCTGGGTCTCTACTGAATCCTCACCACCACCACCAGGGAATCAAACAGCAATTGCCCTTACTCACTGTGAACTATAACTGTTTAAAGTCTCTGTACCTAGGGTATTTGCAACCTTGCCTTTCCTGACAGCCTTAGTAAAATGACCTTTCCTTAGCCATGCATCTGAATGGGTCCCACCAGGGCTAGAACCTACAAGGCCTACGTGCTAAAGCGTCTACAGTGATTGCCTCCAAGGTGCGATGGACCTGGCACCATAGGGGTTTCGTGTACTCCAGTATGGAGTAGCCTGAATAAGTTACACCAGTTTTGCTATGAACTGTTTGGGACAGTAAACATCAGAAGCTCTGTCCTTCTCTAGAGAGCAGTTAGGTTACTTTGACATCAGGGAAAATCATACTGTTCTTGTGTCAGAGCACATCACTGACCAGGTTCTGCTTTCCAGCCCCTTTCACCAAGAAACGTTGGCCCGGATTCTATATCCTTTTGAAATCAATGGGAAAACTCCCATTGACATGAATGCTGAAGGATTGAGGCCTTAGGGTTAAATTGTGGCCCCATTGAAACCAATCAGATTTTGCCATTAAATTAAAGGGGTTCAGGATGCTGACACTTAGTCTATTTTTTTCCTAAATATTTTTATGCCAGAGGTACTGAGAGGTGTTCTCATTGAAATCCAGGGGAGGCTGGTCATTTGCGGCTAAACCGTCACACTACAACTATCAGTTATGTGCTGTAGCCTGTGTAGTGCCGTACCTCCAGCTGCCACTGGGGATTGCTCATGGAGCTGAAGCTTCTCCGGTCCTGGAGGTTGCAGTACACCTGGCTTCACGCTGGTCCTGAGGGCTTGCAGCAGAGGGAGGAGGTACAGAGCAGGGAACAGGATACAGGATTCTGGGAGGTAATTCACTTCAGACCCGCAGAGGCAGAGCACAGGGCTGCCTGCATGTGCGCTCTGCTCACATGTATACAACTCAGTATTCCCCTGCAGACTGAAATTCCAACGGAGCCAATCAGAATAGGGAGGGGTTGAAATAAAATCCTGGGCCTGAATCACCCCTCCCGCACTTCGGGAAAGCCCATGTCCATCTGCAGCAGCTCTTTGTGGTTGGGGAAGATGCTCATGCCTGTATCTGAACTTTATTTATTTATTCCGGATGGACATAAGTCACAATCCTGGTGATAATCGCTTTATTTGCGAAGCACCATTCTCCCTAAGCTCCACCCCCCTCCAATACAGATGTTAAACATAATGAAAACAAAATGCAATAATAATGATTGCAAATGGAAAAATAGTTTAACCTCAGTTAATTGCTGCTTTAACGCTGCTTAGGTCTCCCTTAGCAGACAATTTTGATTTGTAGTTTGCAAGCAGTTTGTTGTGAGCGTTTGATATTTGAAATCCAAAGTATGTGGTTAGCTGTGAATAGCTACGTGTGTTACATGGTCTGCTTCTGTTACCTGTTTTCTCTGAATTTGTACACAGGTTCCCCTTGTGCAAATACGAGCATTTGCTGATTTATAACTCACTTTCTGCAGATATTTTCCATTGTTTGCTGTTTTCCCAAATATTTCCATGTAAACACATTCACTAGCCTATTCATGAAGAGCAAACACAAAAGAGGCACAAACACCTCAAACAAGCACCACAAACAAGCAAATTCATTTCGAAGTTAGACTGGAGATTCACAGTAGTAATCCAGCTCTAGTTTTCAGTTATGGTCAGTTTCTTGACCCTGGGTCAGTTGAACTGAGCCTTTCCTATCAATAGTGCCTTGCTCACAGCACCTGAAACAGCTTCACTGCAGGAAGAATCCACTTCTCCCTCTCTTCCCTCCCACCCCCATCTCCTCTTTTGCCTCCTTTGTTTTTCCTTTTAGTCTCTCATTTAACTCATCCTAGTGTTTCCTTCCCTCTCCCCCTTTTGTCGCTGCCTGCCCCACTGATTGACTGATTGAAGCCTCTTACGCAGCAGCACTTGCTGTGGAGGGGGAACTGAGACACTATATGAAATCTGGGGGACACCTGAGGATATTATGAATACCAATATTGTAAAATTGCAATGAGTCATGCCAGATATGCCATGTAAGAGATCTGCAAAAATGTTATAATTTGCCAGATTTGATAATCTCACTTGTGTGTTTGTATCATCTTTGCATTATGAGTTATAGATATGTATGTGTGTCTGTATTTCAAAACTTGTGCGATGCTTCGGTTGACACCCACAGTTAGTTTGGCATCAGCACAGCCTAGCCTGCTTGATGGCCCATTCAGGACCATCAGCTATATAGTAACGCCTCACTTTAAGGCGTCCTGGTTAATGTTGTTTCGTTGTTACGTTGCTGATCAATTAGGGAACATGCTCATTTAAAGTTGTGCAATTGTTTGGCTGCCTGCTTTCTCCACAGCTGGCAGCCTCCCTACACCCCTCCCCCCCTCAACAGCGCCTCCTGCCCACGGCAATCAGCCGGCTTGCGGCATTTCCGGAGCAGGAGGGAGGAGCGAGGACTCAGCACGCAGGCTCCCTCTCCCTCCCCTGCCTCCCCAACGCCACAAGCCAGCTGATTGCCCCAGGCAGAAGGCAGGGGCGGAGGGAAGGGGAGCCTGTGCACCAAGTCCTCACTCTTCCCCCCTCCCTCCTGCCCCCTAAACTCCACAAGCCAGCTGATTGCCCCAGGCAGGAGATTGGGGGGAGGAGCGAGGACTCCATGTGCAGGCTCTCCCTCCCTCCCTTGCCTCCTGCCCGGGGAGGAGAGCGCGCGTTTAGGAGAATGGAGGGAGGGGGGGGGGTGAGTGAGGGCGGCATGCAGAAGGGGGGGGAGGGGGGGAGAGGGGGGAGGAGGGAGGGGGGGGGGGGGGGGGGGGGGGGGAGGAGGAGGAGGGTGGGTGGGCTGAGGTTGCCCCCCCCCCCCCCCCTTGCAGAGGGCAGAGTAGGGAAGCTGCTGCTGCTGCTCTCCCAGTGCTTTCCCTCCCCTGCCTCCTCCTTTGCCTGCCCATCAGCAGCACCAGGGGTGTGGGTGTGTAGGGCCTACAGCACTGTATGTACAGTATGTTTGTATACACACAGCACGTGCACACTTCCCCCCCCTCTCCTCCTGTATTAAATTGTGTTTAAAAAAAAAAAATGTTTTTGTATGCAGTGCCTTTTGTGGCAAAAAAAAAAAAAATCCCCCCCCCCCCCCCCCCATTTATTTTAATTTTGGGAGAATTGGATTCACATCATAACATCAAAATTTTCATTTTTTTCAACACAACTACAAAGTAGTAAGTTAAGAGTTAACTGACAACTGAACTGAGAGATACTGAGAAGATACAAGCACGGCATGCAGGGACATGACTATGAACAGAACTCTAAGGCTTTCAAGCCATGGGCTGGGCAGCTTGTGGTGGAAACAAAGGAAGCACAGGCCGCATGGCAAAGAAAAAAAAATGCAAAGGCATCTGCTCCTTTCTCCATTCTTCTTACCTTCTTTCTGAGGAACTTGGAGGACTGAAACTCTGAGAACAGCTCTGAAAAACCTGAATCCACCATGTGTGTGTGGTTACAGAGAAACAGAGAACTCAAACCACAAAACTCACCAATACTGCTAGGAACCTGATTATATATTTTTGATGTATGTATTAACCTCTCTTCTTGTTCTTTCCTTTTTCTTTATAATAAACCTTTAGTTTTAATCACTGAAGGATTGGCTGGCAGAGTGGTATTTTGGGTAACATCCAAACCTATACTGACCTGGTAACGTAGCTGACTGTTTGGGGGTCAGAAGAACATTTTATACTTGTGAGCAGAGTTTTAAAATAACTTTTCACTGTACTGGACCTAGGTGCTGCCTGGGAGCCAGAGAACTGGAATGCAATCAAGGGGGCTGTGTGAGTTCTTCTTTGCTTCTTGATAACCAGTGTGGGGATCAGAAGCACAGTTTGTGACTAGTTGGGGAATTTAACTTCGGTGTTACCCACCAGTATTGGGAGTATCTGCTCTCCCTTTTGCAGCCTGCCCTGACCTTGGCATTTCTAGTGAGGGCTGCCCCAGGCACCACGGGTCACAGGAACCATTGCAGAGAGATTCAGGGCAGAATTTCCTTTGTCCCGCTGACAGAAAGTGGTGTTTCCAGCTAACCTCATTTCTCTTCAGTGCAATTGTACCTCACCAAGACAGCCACATGGATAATATAGTTTAAGGATAGAGGGAAAGGCCCATGGGATGTGTTGTGTTCACCAACCTTTCAAACACACATTTTCCTTCACTGTTGTGTGGAAATTAACTAGACTTTAAAACATGTGCATTTGTCTTTGATGTAGATAAGAAAAACCCACCCTGTTAATTTTCATTCATTTCTCAGATGTGAAAAAGAAAAGCAGCATTATATTAAGTTCTAATTACTCTTGGGAGGACACTTTTTTAACTTGAATGGTACCATGTGGAGTTTAAAAAATCTTTTCAATAGTTTACACAGTTTTTCTCTCTCTTTCTTTCCATTTTTCAGTCCATAGCCAATGTAAAAGGTAGCATCTCTCTAACAACTTTTTAGATTATGGGGAACAGGAGTGGGCCAGAGATGTTTGAGAATTTGGTACTGTTACTGGGAATTATTGCATGCAGGGTGATTACACTAACGTGGGCCAGGGACCAGGGAGGAACACTTGGCAATTAACGTAAGAATATCGACCTAATATTTGACATACTGAAAAATGTTTCTAATAGCAAAGTCAATTAGACAATGGAATAGTTTGCCAATGGAGTTCACTGGGGCATTAGATAAGATGAGACTAGATAAAACAGGAGAGTAGTGCAGTGAAAACTCCTGCTTGAGTTCTGAGAATAGACTATGGGTATGTCTGCTGTGATTCTCTGTGTGGTTAGACACACTCGTGCTCACTCTGCTCAAGCTAGCATGGTAAAACTAGCAGCATGGACATTGCAGCATGGGCTGTGACTTGGGCTAGCCGCCCATAGCCAAGCTCGTCCAACCCGCTGGATCTGAGCCCAGGGAAGAGCTTGTGCCACAACATCCCCACTTGCTATTTTTAGCTAGAGGCTACCTGCTCTGAGAATCAAACCTCCCCGCTGCAGTGTAGACATGGCCTCAATGGGCCCGCAGGAGGAGTACCACTAGAGTTGATGTAAAGACAAAGTGACATCGCAGACTCAGCATTTTGCAGCTTGCAAGGGTGATGTCAAAGCACAAGCCTCTGTGAAATTACTGGCTCAGTACTTCTAGCTCACTCTGCCAGTGCCAAGCTGCAGGCCTTTAGGATTGCAATGACTTCAGTTAGAACTGCTGAGTGCTCAGAACCTCTGTAGAACAGGCTATTTATTTAGATGCCTGAATACAAACTTGGGAGCCTAACTTTCAACACCTCTTTGTGAAAGTCTGGGCCTTCTTGTTTGTTACATCATTAACTTATGAGTAAGGGAACCCAGGCCACTGAATATCACTAGGGTAGGCAATTCTCTTGGTGAGTCTGCCATAAAACTTCATTTCCTCATTGGTTCTCAGCATTAATTTAACTAAGAAAACTGCCATGTGAACTGGAAGACAGCAGCAGATAACAGGAGGAGATCAATCTGGCAATTTGTCCTTTGGGTGCCTATCATCATGCTGCTGCCATTATGCAACGTGATGAAGTGACAAGCTAAGATGATAAAATGCCAGTACTTTGCCAACCATTTTAAATGGCTGGACACCTGCCTTTTCCAGATGCTTCACAGATGCAGCCATGTGGAACCTTCAGCAAATAAAGTCACACAAAAAATTAACCTTACAAAGAACTTGCAAGGTTCACTTCAGGTTTTCTCAAGAGCAGCCAAAAATAAAAAATGCTGTAGATTTGTCACTCCCAAATACCTTTACACTTTTTCATGCAAATGAAAAATTTTTAAAAACCACAGATAAGGACACTGCTTTCTCCTAAATAATCTGGATTTTGGAAAAGAAAACAAATATTTCCCAGCTGCTTAATTTTTGCTACCATGGCCTCAATGGACAAGTTGTAAGAGCTCTTCCTTCCAGAGAAATGCCTAGCAGACCTATAGCTGTATGACAATATATGGGTATCTAAATCCTGTGCTCTGCTTTGTAAATTCTCCCCATAATTATATGGAAGTGACAGGAACAGCATGCCTGTCATTATGCAAAAGTGAGTGAATCCAAAGAACAACTTCAAACAAATTCATTTTTACATGAGCCATTTAGACTATTGTAAGCTGTTTCTAGAAAAAAATTTCCTACTACTAATAAAAGCAGCTCTGGTATCTTTAGGTACCTCTTAACTATTGGTGTGGTTTCACCTCAACTGTAAAGAGAGGGACTTATATCTGTTCTGTGATTTGGTGCTTCAGTGTCTATAGCCCAAAGTTACATTGGCCTTTTGGCTGCTATGTACCACATTGCAAACTCATGCCTAGTGTGCTGTCCATTAGAAGTCACAAGGATCAAATCCTGCTCCTTATACTCACACCTCCAGTCCCACTGAAGTCATTCATATAAGTCAGGCACACAAGATTTGACCCTATGTTACTTTTGAGTTGATCACTTTCCCATTTTTTCCCTTCTGTGAATTACGTAGCACCTAAAAATCCCAACTGAAATTGTATCTCCCCTGTACTAGGCATCTGCAATCCACCACACATTGCTGGAGGTGCAGCAAAACTGGGCACGGCAGGCCTGACGCTCTCCTCACTCCAACCAGATTTACAAGAATGTAACTCCATCAACTTCAACTAAAGTATTCCCAGTTTGCCGCCAGTATGAGAAGGGTATTAGGACAACCCTTTGTATCCAAAAGAAAGAGGGTTTAAGCAACATTTGACCTAGACTACAGCTAGTTTTCAATTTCAGTCCAAAGCAACATCTGTGCCAATAGCACAAAGAGAAAGAACTTCTGGCTCAGAAAAGTGGATGTTCAGTTATCAAATGATAGCATAAAATACTTTGCAGTTCTTTAGCATTATTCACCTATCTCCAGCTGCTTCCCAGAGATGGTTAAGTGCCACTACTTCCATTATACTGATGTGGTCACAGAAGGTATGTCTACACTTCGAGCTCAGGGTGTGATTCCTAGCTTGAGGAGATATACTCATGCTAGCGCTCATCAAGCTAGCGCACTAAAAATAGTATTGTAAGTCTGGTAACATTGGCACTAGTAGTGGTGGCATGGGCTAGCCACTTGAGTACATACTCACAGGGTCCTGACAGGTTTGTACTCAGAGTAGCTAGCCCCTCACCACTGTCCATGCTACTGTGGACACACTACTATTTTTGGTGTGCTAGCTTGATGAGAGCTAGCACAAGGAGGTCTCCTCAAACTGAGAAGCACAGCCCCAGCTCCAAGTGCAGATATATCCTATGGCAGAAAGAGAGAGATGAGGGCCCAAATTTTCAAAAGCAACTTGTAATTGTGGGTGACTCAACTCTTGGATGCCCAATATGGGTTGCCAGGTGTCTGTTTTTTGACCAGAAAGTCCAGTCAAAAAGGGAACCTGACAGTGTCCACTTAGCAGTGCTGACTGGACACTCAAGGTCTGGTTACCTGCAGTAACTGGCTTCCGCCACCATGGGGGTGGGAAGAGCAGTAGGTGCTGCTGGAGCCTGGAGGAGAATTCAGGAATGGATCCAGCAATGAGAGGTACTGACAGCTCCCACTTCTTACCCCAAGCATGGCTCCCCCGCCCCTTCCCCACTCACCCCTATGGCCCTGCTCAACTGGCCAGGGGAGCGAGGTGGAAAGAGCAGCAAGCGACAGCGGGGGTGGGAAGAGAAGCAGGGGGCGGAGCCTCAGCGGAAAGAGACAGAGCAGGCAGGAGAGGTTCCAGTGTTCAGTGTCCAGTTTTCACACATTCGAAAGTTGGCCACCCTACCAACACTAGATATCTAGGATTTGATTTTCGTAGGGTCTATGCACCCACAACTCCTACTGAAGCCAAGTGAAACTGGAGTGCCTAAGTCAAGAAAAGTCAATCCCAAGCAGCCTGCTTGTCAAAGGAGCTGAGCATCTGCAGTTCTTCTAGACTTCCCCGGGGTTGGCGGGTGCTCAGCACTTCCTAAAATCAAGCTCTAGGTGTTGAAAACTGTACCCAAAATTATAGGCCACTTGAAAATTTGATCTTAAGTGACTTGCCCAAGATCACACAGTGACTTGCCCAAGATCATTTGTAGGGAATATAATCCTGATCGCCTGACTCCAGTTCTAACCTTCAGATAATACTGTCTCCCTGTCCCAAATGACCCTGGTGTTCACAAAGTCTTGTTATTTTGAAAAGTTATACCTAAGAGACTAACTTTCTGAGAGGTGAAAAAGCCTAGGTGCATTTTTTGTTCTTGGTCAACACTGAGTCATGCATACAGTAAATTAAAACAGCAACAATAATAATGTAAAGGAAAAACACATAAAACGCTGAGATATGAATAGTGTGGAGATAACTTCTTACATTATTGTACCAATTTCTACAATACCCCAGCACTAAAAATGAGATTAAAGCCTCTCCTTTACTTCCATTGTGTCACCTACTATATAAATTGTGGCTACTCAAGACAGAGAATGAGGTTGCATACTTAGGCACAATTATTGTGATGAACAACAGCAAGTTCATTTCCATATTTCTGCAGCCACTCTAGACAATGATTGGGGCCCAAAGACGGGAAATGCAGAGCTATCTGAGGGATGAGTGGGAGAATGTATACTAGCACAAATGAGGGACCTGAAATGTCTCATTGTCAGCCCTTTCAATGTGCCGCAGCCATTGAATGAGGGAGAGAATGAAAGAGCTCCTATTAATGTGTTCCAGACTTGCCTAATGAGAACAGGCACGCAGAAGGGTCATTTCACTCATATTCACCAGCGGGCTTAGAAATGGACAGAGACATACTGAAAGTAAGAGACAAAATGTGAAATGTAAAACAGATGAATAGATCTGGTTAGCCCTTCACTATCCACTGGGGTGAGGGTTATGGCAGCAGAAGACAGGAAAAATACTCTCCAAGTAGTAATAGTTGACAAGCCTATGTGATGCATTTCTAGCAATGCACTCAGTTAAACTTTAAAAAGCTCAACTTCCTGCTTGCCCAGTCGGCTCCACTGAAAATTCACTCACTGTTCTGGCATTTGCAAGCTGTTTGTGCTTTTAAATGAAATCAATTTTCCTTCATTTAGCATAGTTTGTTGCAGATAATGTTGGAGAAATGGTTAGAGAGATGGTGAGAAAAGAAGATAAATCAGAAGAAGCATTTGTTTCCAGGGAAGCAGCCACACCCAGCTTTCTTTTACATTACTTGAAAGCCTGGAAGGATTTAGACATCTGGTGCAAGTTTCCCTTTTCTCTGCTACCTGAGTGAGCTAGTGAAACAGAACATGTGATACACAGAGCATAGCAAAACACTGAGGTGTAAATTAGTGTCTCACCCTGTCCCCTGGCCATTTTGGAAAGAGTAAAACCAAACATCAGGCCTAGTTCAGAGAGGATGTGAGAAGTGTACCTTCAACCAGAGCAGCATTCAGAGGATTGTTAATGGGCTGTGCCTTTTGCAACCGGCAGCTGTCTGTCCTGCAATGTGCTATGCTACTTTTCTTATATAGGCCTGATCCAGAGCCCATGGAAGTCAATGGAAAGATTCCCATTGACATCAATTCGTTTTGGACCAGGCCCATGGCTGCAAGAAGTACTGCTTTCCCCCTAAATGCATGATGTTACAACGCATCCATTTACCATCTTCACCCGTCGGCAGCTAATTCTGCCTGCTCAAAGACACCTAACACATGAAAATCCTCTTTGGACTAGGGACCTTTCCAAATATTGAAGAGAGATCACCCAGGTGGAATTCCTATCTCTTCCTTTCATTGTCATGGACCCCGAATGCTGGACTATGCACTGACTGTTGCTCCAGTGAGTTGTTACATGTAGCATTAATTATTAACACAGCCAGGCAAAAACAAAACAAAAAATCAACCCCACAAATGCCAATTTCACACACAAAAAAATTGGAATAATTTTCATTCCAAACAAAGCAAAATGTTGAGATTTCAGTTTCTCTAGGTACAGCATGATGTGGGTGCCATGATGCCTCTTATCAGTGTTTCCCAAACTTGGGATGCCGTTTGCGTAGGAAAAGCCTCTGGCGGGCCGGGCCGGTTTGTTTACCTGCTGCGTCCGCAGGTTCGGCCAATCGCAGCTCCCACTGGCCGCAGTTCGCCGCTCCAGGCCAATGGGGGCTGCGGGAAGTGGCGCGGGCCGGGGGATGTACAGGCCGCCATTTCCAGCAGCCCCCATTGGCTTGGAGCGTGAACTGTGGCCAGTGGGAGCCACAATCAGCCAGACCTGCAGACACGGCAGGTAAACAAACTGGCCTGGCCCACCAGGGACTTTCCCTAAACAAGCGGCGTCCCAAGTTTGGGAAACACTGCTCTTATGATGGTAGCAGCAGGGAGGCTCACCTTAGGAGGGTACATGGTGTGTATGGGGAAGTTAGAAACACTTGATTTTCTTTTATATATTGTGCCTCACAAATACCTACAGCCTCTAGGATAGTCAACCTCCAAGAGGCAGATGTTCTGCAAATGATGCAGTAATGCTGGCCAAAAAAGGTCTTGTCTGTTCTATTATCTCTTTCCCAGAAGTTTTGCTTTTGCAGCATCGCCTAAGGGAATGATGTGATTCAAAATACCCACTCTGTACACTGGTCTCTGAACAGCCCTTGTGTTTGAGGTATCAAAAATGTTGGCTCCTCTTTGGATGATGTTATGCTGGGTGTTCGGGGGAAGCAGTGCCTGGACAGTCTCTGTAATCACAGAACATGTGCACAGCTCGTTTGCATTGGGAACTGCAAGAAATCTGTGCTGATTTGTTTGTAATCACTCACCAGAGCAACAATTACTTCACTGAAGAAATTAACACAGTTAATTAACAGAGAAAATCCGAATGTTAAGAGCTACAGCAATAAGCACATTTTAAAGAGGAACTTCATAGTGCCCCTGGTAACTTTCTGAATTGCATTTTCCATTTTGCAAGCTATGATTTGATCCTGTACTGAAGTCCTATTTGTTATCAAAGTCTGTTGCCATAGAAATGATTGAAATATCACAAGTTAAGTATTATGACCTCTATTTCCCAAACAAATAAGCAGCTTTTCCCTGTGCAAAGGGACTGGAATGGTACTTAGGCTGCTCTCAGATCTGCGCTCCATTTTCCAACTGCTCTGAGCAATGTGCTAAGCTTCTAAACAAACAGAAAGGACAAGTTTGAAGGTGCAGCCTTATTATACACAAAGAAGTTGGAGTTTTGGCCATTGCAGTTATCTGGAGCCCGATTCTGCCATGCCCAACACATGCCGAGTAGTTGTCACATTGGAATCACTAAAGAAGAGGGGCAGAATCTGAGCCTTAGGACATGGTTGAGGCCTTCATGAGCAGAAGGGGTGAAAGTGAAGCATGAGTACCCTCCATACCCAGCCACAGGACCAGCAATCTTGTCTAGTGTGGGACAGGGTGGGCCCCACCTCCTCTAAAGAGGTTAGTATCATTGTAAGTGTTTACTTAGGAGTCACAACCTTTGAACAGACAGCTACCAGGCCCAGCAACTGCATGGATGTGCAGCGCAGAGAAGGGCACCTTGTTCCCCAGGCACGTGAGCAGCAAGATAAATGCAAGGTGGGACGTCACTGATTCCTCATGGTGAGATAAAGGTAACTGCTTCCCAAGAACAAACACTGCCTTGGTCACTTGCCTGTGAAAGTAGATGCTTTATGCAGAGCAAAAACGAGCTGTTTAAAAAAGCTTGACTTTATTCTTGTGTTCCATGTAACACCAAATGCATTCCTACAGATCTAAATTTTCAAGGCCAAAAACATTCCTAGTGTTTGAAAACAGCTATGTTTTCCTGATTTATTGGGGCTGAAAAGCAGACAGCTTCTGTGCTCCTATAGAAAGGGAACGGAAAAGGGGCAGGAATAAAGGTTATTGCATTTCCTCTTCTCTTTTTCACTGGGGGTTGTTGTTGTTTTTTTAAACACACTTCCTTAGCATTTGGCATGTAATATGAAGATCAAACACAGCCATTCTTCCCTGCACATTGCACAGTTTTAGTGCTCTTGATTTTAAAACCACACCTACCCGGGTAAAAGAAAGTTGGAATTCTGCTCAGTTTTCAGTAGCAGCTAGTATTCCTCTAAAATGCATGCAAATAAGAGGCCCAGCAATTTCCATAAGACAAGGAACTAGGGCTATATCCGGCCACTCCTTCCTTCAGTGACACTGCTAAACTGTTGACAAATAAGCAGGGGTTACAAGAGCTTCCTTATGTAGTGAGCTTAAAAGACTAAAGTTAGGCCCTGACTAAATGGTCTCCTGCCATACAAGCTACAGCTGCGAATTTACAGGCTAAGCAGAGTTGGACTTGGTTAGTGATTTCATGGCACATCTCTAAAAAACAAGCAGCTGCTGTAGGAAGGGGTGCTGGGGACTGGCACTTCTCCCTGAGTCATTGCTGAACCACTGAGCTTCAGACATAACCAAATTCCTTCTCACAGAATAACGATGGCATTTTCGAAAGTGTGTTAGCACTAGTATCTTGGTCAAATTCTTCCTGCCTATATTCCCAATATGGTCTCAGCAGCATTCTGTATTCACCCAATGTCCTAAACTACTGCCTAGTGTTACTGCATGCTGATAAACAATATGTTATGTTCTGCCCAAGAAGTAGCTACGCTCCAGTGACAGCTGAAGTGATTTCTCCATCTATGGTTGTATTTTGGGATCTTTATGGATGGAAGGCCCTTTATTAATGGAAGGTATCATGTCACAATTGCCATCTCACTGAACAATATATCAAGATATGGCGTTCCTACATAAGTATATTTTTGTTTCATAACATTAAATGTATTTAAGATGGTTGGTTAAACTGAAAGCTCCTCAGGGTAGAGACTAGATCTTCTCATGTCTTGTGTAGCACCAAATTTGTTAAGCCCTGTCTCTGCTTAACATAAGTAATGATAATAAAATGTTTTTGCTTAGAACTCTAACATGCAGACTTCATTTCTCTCCTCTGTTCCTAATGCCCTCTTTTGTCCTCCTTGCATATCTATATGTAACTTATAACCATACAATTATAACTCAAAGATCTGTAGCAAGGCCCTCTGATTTGGACCCAATATACTATATCATTTTTGGCTTACATTTTTGCCAGTAATTTTGATGGTCATATGCTTTCTCGTCACAGTATTGGTGTTGCAATAAGAAGTTTTCCAAATGACAATCAGGTAGCATAGCAGTGGAACTCAGTCCTAGGTTTGCAACTGGTACGTGCACTGCTCATTAGATGAGATGAAAATTTTGCTTAATGAACAACATGCACAGTCTTGCCTAATCCTTAAAGTGAAGCCTGTGTCTATCCCAGATAAAGACAGCAGTGTGACTGACGGTGTCCTTCACTTGTCTGATAATGTGATAAGAGTAATTAGCTGCCGGGAGTTACTCAGTGGCTGCACAACAAGCAGCAGGTGAGATTTCTCTGGTCATGCATTAGGCGGGGGCTGTATCTCTTCTAATCCACAGACAGGGCCGGCTCCAGGAACCAGCGAAAGAAGCAGGTGCCTGGGGTGGCCAACAGAAAGGGGCAGCACTCCGTCCGTTGTTGGGGCGGCACGTCCGGGTCGTCGTCGTCGGCACTTTGGTGGCAGCTCAATGGCTCCATTTCAGTCTTCGGCGGCAATTCGGCAGCGGGTCCTTCACTCCCTGTCTTCCTCTTCGGTGGCACTTCAGTGGCAGCTCAATTGGGTTTTTCTTTTTTTTCCTTTTTTTTTTTCCACCGCTTCGGGCGGCAAAAAAGCTGGATCCGGCCCTGTCCACACACAGTGATTTATGTGATCTCTTAATCCAGGAACAAGTTTAAGGGTTTTGCAGTGAAAAATCTGAATAGTCATTCCTAAGTTCTTATCCAAACTATGCTTAGTCCTGCCATCAACCCCCACTCAAAGTTCCCTTTGACTTCAGTGGGAGATCTGCACATGCACCTACAGCAGAATCAGGCCCAGACTAATATTGCAACAGGTAGAAGGTTTCTGTTCCCAGACAAAGCTGGTACAATAATGTCCCTCTCTCTATATAAAAAAAGTATTTTTCCCTTTCACTATCAATACGTCAATACTTAGCTGCAAGCGCTATATGTAAGTCAATAGAAGGCAATAAAACATTAAATTTTGCCCTCACATACACCCAAAGCATCCCCAGGGAAGTCAGTGGGGATGTACTTAAGAATCGCCATACTGGGTTAGACCAAAGGTCTATCTAGGCCAGTATCCAGTCTTCTGACAGTGGCCAACGCCAGGTGCCCCAGAGGGAATGAACAGAGCAGGTAATCATTAAGTGATCCTTTCCCTGTCATTCATGCCCAGCTTCTGGCAAAAGGTCAGTGTAAGTCAGTGCAAACTCTGACACTTCACTCATGCATGTTGGAAATGGCTACACATGCTGTACATGGAAAAAAAAAAGTACTGTATCTAGTTGGTAGCTGTAATACTAGTTGGTTATAATTAGAGCTGGGTGAATGAGTCACATTTTTCTCCCCCCATGAATATTCACTCAAAAAAAAATAGAATTGCTTTGCCTGTTTTCACACTATTCTGGGACATATTTTACTTCATGCACAGAACAGAATCGTTCTGTGCATGGAGTAAAACAGACATTAGAGGCCTACGGTAAGGTCTCCCCACTTCTGCAGTTTGTGATGACACTAGTATCTCAGCTTTTATGTAAAAAGTGAGTTCATAACCATGAGAGTTAGAGAGCATTTTAAAACCCTGACCTGTAGCAAAGTTCTGGGGGGCAACCCAGACTGGTAAAGAGTTGCATCACCTTTTACCCTGTAACCCTGAGTGCCTTATGATGTCTCACCACTGTGAGTCTCTGCTTTGGCTGTCCACAGGCAGCAATAAGCATGCCATTAATGTCTATATAGACAGCCCTGGTTCAATGCTTTGGATTCAGGAGCCTGCCTGCAACACCAGACTTCCACTGGTCTCCACCAGCCTTGGTTAATCACTGGTAAGGTGACGCTACACTCTCGCCAGTCCCGAATTTGCACAAGAATATTTCACAAGAGTATTAATGATCAGTGTGTTGTTAGTTTTAGATGATACCTCACAAGGTGTATTTTGCATAAAGATTATTATAATAATGTGTTGTAGAGTGTGACTATGGGGTGGTTTTGGTCACACCTGCATGTAACCAATTCAGTGACGTCTGCAGACAACTTGAAACAATAGCTCTGAGACGTATGAGTTTCCCTATCTATCTCACTGGAGTGAAACCCAAGACCCCTTGCTCCTTTGCTGCCACACTTGCCTTTCTAGCAAGGGAGAGGGACCCTCCAGATGTTACCCATGAAGGGAGGGGGGCTCTTATTCCCCCTCCTGGGAAGAAGGGGATTACAAATGCTGCCAACTCTGCCACTCTGAGGGGATGGGACCCCCTATCACTATTGTTATTAGCTGAAGAGTGAAACCATGGAGGCCCGGGGCATATCAGTGTCCTTAGAGAACTGGATTGCCTTAATCTCATCCCGGTTGAGCCCCTTCACACTGCTTTAGAAATATAAGGGGGTTGAAAACCCAGAAGACATGGATCTATGCCGCCCCCATTTCTTGCAGAACATGGCATAAGTGTATGCTGGGGATGGGAGAGGGCCATGGCTTGAGTGTATTACCATCTGGATCATTTCAGCTGTGAAGGGCTCACAAGGGTCTTTACAGCCCAGCATAAATTAGAACAGCCTTGAGGCTGCTCTAAATTACACTGGCAACAGAAATGCATTCTAGTCATGTAGAGTCTAAACATTCTCAACCTGAATCTTTGTTCCATCAAGACTCCCTTTGAAGGTATAGTTAAGTATGACGTTCAAGAAGTCAGAAGAAAGGATGCTGAAGTAGGAGTTAGGTTCTGTTCCTGGCTCTATGCCTTGCTGTGTGACCCTGGGCAAGTCCCTTAACCAATTTTTGTGACTCAGTTACCTCATCTATAGAATAGAAACAATAATGCTTATGTATTGCTTTGAGAGCTATTAATAAAAAACAGTATAAAAGGATTAAGCATTATTATTATTGCACAAGAAAACGTAATATATTTTAACTCTCCCTTGCTTTACAAAAGTGTTTTACATAAGTGTTTATGCTGCCCACTGAATTCCCATTTACGTCAATGGGAATTACACAGGTAGTTCAAGGGCAACATTTAGCATTATGCTGTTAATCAATGTGACTGCTCTTTGATTAATTAAAGGAGTATTAAAGCAGGCTGGAAGTTGGTTTAACTTGCTTCCACTGGGCTCCCATATTGCCAGGTACAGCTTTGCAAAAGGGAAAAAAAGATAAGGATTCAGGTAAATAATTTTTGGCAAATTATAAAATTGATTGGGTCTATGTGAGTTCTTAAAACTCCAACTACTTTCAATAATGAGAATTCAAAAACATACCAGAACCTGGATCCATAGAGACGTCCATCCAATCAAGAGTTAGGAACCTATATTCAAACAGGAGGCAGATGGAAAGTCTCAGTGAAGTTGTAAAATCCCAGCATCTATGGGCTCTAAGCTGCAAGCAACTTTATCAACAGGAAATCAAGAGCAGGTGCTTCTTTCTTGGACTGTGCCTAAAGTAAAACCTCCTTCTACCCACACGGGAGGGATATTAAGAAAGCAATGGGCCCACACAGGTAAAGTGAGAAAGACTGTAATTACATACCGGAACAGTAGGGAACCACCTCTTGGCAATGTCTTGCAACTCTTTTCCGGTAATTTCTTTCAGGCTTTTCATCTTACGAAATCTCAGTTCTAAAGAATTAGCCCTTTCATCTCTGCCCATGTTAGTAGCAGGTTCTAGGGTGGAATGAATTGTTCTGAATGGAGGATCATTATCAGTATAACAACAAAGGGGCCCAGGTTCCTTCCTTGGAAGATTTCAAAACTCCACAGGCAATCAGTTTCCCTGGTTGAAACATTTCCAAGTTTATTGACAAAAAAAGAACACCACATTTTCCACAAAAATGTGCTATTTTTTTCAGTCAGCTCTAGTTTTAAGCCATTCCAAGAAAGAAGTTGCATGAAATCTAGTTTGCACTGTAATTGCGTAGCCCACTTCAAAGTGTGGCTGTGAGGACTGTGACATGCCAGGGCTTTACAAAGTGTGCTCTGTGGCCCAAAAGTTTGGAGGCCAGCACTATACGCTCTCTAAGCACTAGGCTCTACAGACTTCAGCCTACGAACACCCACCTAGTCCAAGGAAGTAACAGAACTTTTTTACTATGGCTGCCAGAAATAAAAGGTGCAAACACCCTAAACACATGTGGTTCAGAGGCTTCAACAAAGAGGAGAAACACAGTAGTTCCCAATGAGGCCCCAAGAGATAGGGCTGGTTCTAGGGGTGGGAGGTCATGGCAACTTCCAGGGAGCACCATACTAATGAGCTTTTTTCCCCCTTTCTTTTGTTTTGCTCTGCTGTAATTGGCCGTCTATGTTTTTGGTTTGGGGCTTTTTTTTTTTTTGGTTCAGCAACTCCAGGGGGACCCTGAAAACATTTTCTATCCTGTTTGGCAAAATGGCTAGGGTGATTCCTGCCTAGGGGCAGTCCAGTTCAGGGGTGTGAAGGTAACAGAGTCTCATGTGTAATCCCTAGAGATTTATTATTATTTGTTATATTACCATAGCACCCAGGACCGCATTGTGCTAGGCCCTGTACAAACACAGAACAAAGACAGTCTCTGCCCCCACAGAACTACATTCTAAGTAACACTGACCATCTGCATGCAAGCTGCAGCCCTGTATCCTCTCACTGAGGCAACTGCTGGCATCCTGTCAGCAACAGGGTTGTCTCTGTCCGTCTCTCGGCTGTCCTGTCACAGCTCCTCAGTGCCTGACCTTTCCCTAGCAACTGGCTTCCAGGTAGCTGCCTCCAATCTGCCACTCCTGTTCTCACGCAGCCTCTGGCTGCTACTAACCGGAGAGTCTATTTTGCCTGTACTGGAAATATTATGGCTGTTGCAGTGGTGCCCAGTGATGAGCTAGCTTGTTCATTACAGTATTATTTATCTCACACTCTACCCAGAGGGAAAAGGGGAACCTCCAGCTGCAATGAGACTCCTCTTCTCCTGGCAGAAAGGATGGGAAGCTGATGAGCTAGCAGATCTTCCTTTAGCATGTGCTTAACTTTAAGCATCTGAGTAATCCCTCTCAGTTGCTATTATTTGTGATTGTTTAATGATTTTCATAAGGAAAGTACAATAAAAAGTGCAAAAAGGGTAAGTGATTTACAGCTTCTCTGTGTCACTGTGACAGGGGACTCTACTCACTGCTATGACTGCACCACCTCCTGGCGGTTCTGGGGATTAGATCTGCCAGGCCAATGACCCTTCCTGCGGATGCAGTTATACTCTGTCTCTTCCTCTGTCTGCAGCCCCTCTCTTGTTCCAGGAACTGCAGCTTCTTCTTCATGACTCAGCCTACAGCCAGGTCACTATATAGTTTCCCCTTCGAGGGGGTACCAAAGTCCTACTGCACAAACAGTCTCAGGTAGTCTCCAGCACCGCACTGTTAGTGCCACTTCCCCAGTGGCCAATAGGGGAACCCAGGCCTGCCCACCACTTCTGGGTTCCTGTCCAGGGACCCTTTACCTGGCAACTGTGATCTGCTTTCTCTCAGACCCTGTTGTGCCTTCCCTGGACTCCTTCTTACAGCTTCTGGTTCCCTCCCAGGTGTACCAGCTCCAACTCCCTACGCCCAGGGAATAACTACAGACTACTGAACCCTGTCGCCTCAAATATAGCTCTCAGAGAGTGACTGCAGACTACTTCCTTGCAGCCCCTTTTCTGTTGTCAGCTTCCTGGCTTTATAAACCCAGTCCAGCTCCGCCCCCCTCAGCCAGACTTCATCAGCAAGTTAGGCCTTAGCACTCCCTGTTTTTCCTCCAAGTTCAGCCTGTAGGTTAACTGGCCTAATTTACCTCTTCAGGCCTTGTGTGGGGTGGACATCTCATCATAGTTCCCCAATATCTCCACATTTCACAGATGAGCCAATAAGATTATGCATTACAACTTTACAACTCGTCAAAGCTGCAAAGTCAGAAACTACAAAATCATACAATACACCTCTACCCCGATATAATGCAACATGATATAACAGAAATTTGGATATAACGCGGTAAAGCAGCACTCCAAAGGGGCGGGGCTGAGCACTCTGGTGGATAAAAGCAAGCTCGATATAACTCGGTTTCACCTATAATGCGGTAAGATTTTTTGGCTCCCGAAGACAGCATTATATCGGGGTAGAGGTGTATTACACAGACATAACATGTTAGGGTGGGGCTAAAAACAAGCAAGCAAACAAACAAAAGGCATACACAAATAGTCAAAAAAGAGAAGAGAAGACAGGGAGGAAGAGAGAAGGAGGGAAAAAGCAGAGAAATCATGTGGAAGGCAAGTCTGGCATTATTTGAGCTATGTCAGCATTCTTTAGCCAAATGTATCAAGAAATGGGGTCTAAATTTCTTCAAATTGACATAATTGCTCTCTACGATGATATGCTATTCTTTCTTTTGCTGCTAACTCAGACAGGTCAGAATACTACTGCTCTATTCTTAGCATAAGCGTGTTCCTCCATTTTTGTAAAATCACATGCTTGGTAACTATTGAATCCTGCAAAAACCCTAGTCTTTGTGATGGATGTGAACCCATAGTAGTAGGTACATAACCTAGGATATAATTTTCAGCTGAGATTTGGTTGCTGAAATCAAGCACTATTTTCAGACCCACATCTTGTACAACTTCTGTGTCATCCAATACATTTTCAATAGACTCTTTTGCTGTATCAGGCATAGCCTGAGATCCACAGAAGCATCATTAATAGTCTATTATATGCTCTGCCATTGGGGTTCTTTCAAAGGCTGTGATAACTCCCCTTCCCATGCTTTCATGAAGAACTTCAAACCAATCGAGCTCCTCTTCATTACTAAAGCACACGTAGTGGACATGGGCCTGGGGAGTTTATGAAGCATTTCCAAGCTTCCCAGTAGCACTGGGGCCTCTGAAAGTCCTAAGGCATCCAGACCAAACTGATACATTAACAAGTGTCTTAGTTCTATATACTACCACTCCACTGAAGGTGGCAGGTTATGTCATTGCTTTCGTATTAGAAAAGAGACAAAGCCCTCATCCTTGACTAACTGTGAAATTCACATGATGCCCTTGTTCAGCCATTTCTTCCAAACTATAGGGTTCCCCCCCTCCACATTTTACAAGTCTCAGTTACCCAGCTAGGTGCTTTTGCATGATGGCAAGGATGAATTTGGTACCGCTTTGCCCAGACAGTCTAGACTCTTTGCGTACCCACCGCTGTAGGCACCTTATTTTTCTCAATTGGCCAAAAAGAAGAATTGAGCAGAGCTTCAGGGAGACTTGGATACATTAATACCTATTCATTTTCTACCCAGGTGGGAATAAAGGTGTTAGCATGCTGAAACCAATTTTACATGTGTGACATGCTAAAAGTATAACAGTAATTTTGTAGGTCTGGGAACTCAAAGCCCCCGTTGGCTATAGGGAGCTATTTTTTGAGTGAAACTTGTGGGCACTGACCAGGCCCCAACAGAAGCCTAATAATGTTCTTACATTTTCTAAAATAAGAAGGAGAGACATATAGAGACAGGCTGCTTAGAATATAGAGGAGCCTAGGCTGAAAATTCATTTTTATTGTTTTAACCCTTCCTCACATGCTCAGAATTCTACTTATTTGTATCACTAATTATTTGAGAGAATACAGGATCTAAGTTTATCTTCACTAGTTTCATAATGTTTTTGGTACTTTTATACCTAGGCATTTAATAACATCAGTTTGCACATGGAATTCCCACTGAGAAAATTTTCAGTACCTGACAACTGGGAGATTTCCAACAGTTCCAATTTTTTCCAATTTATTTTGTAACCAGATATTGCTCCGAATTTTTGAAATAGTGATAGGAGGGCTGCAATAGTGGTTTCTGGTTTGAATATATATAAAAGGGCATCTGGCCCATACTCTGTGGAACCAACATATATGCCTCAGATATCTGGATGAAGCTGTATAGCTATTTCCAGGGGCTCAAGAGCCAAATGAAAATGTAATGGAGACAGCAGACACTCTTGCTTAGTACCCCTGAAGGTTTCCATGGTTGCATTGTTGGCTGTAATGTGAGAGGTTGGGTGCGAATATAACATGTGAATCCAGGGACTGAAGTTGGGTCCAAATCATATGTTTGTAGGATAACACATATAACTTCCAGTCTACCCTATCAAAGGTCTTTTCCAGCCAACGCTAAAATGGCCTGTTGGTTTCGGATGATCATATTTCACTGCTACACTATCAATAAGTTGTCAAAGGCTATCAGAGAAACAATGGCCTCTGTCAAATCTAGCTTGACCAGGATGCACGATAGAGCTCAAAGCCTTCTCCAGTCTCATTGCCAGGACTTCTGTCAGTAATTTGACAGCATTATTAATGTGAAATTGGCCTGTAATTGGAACATGGTGTGGCATATCTTCCTGGTTTAACTGATGTTAGGCCTTCCCTGAGCATAAAAGGAAGGTTGACCTCCACAAGTGACTCAAACATTTCAAGCCTCTTGTCAGACAGGAGGCCAAGGAAGCATCTATATAATTCAGCAGAGGAAGCCAATGGGCCTGGGGGCTTTCTTCACTTTCAATTGCTATTTTTAAAATTTTAAACTCTATTTCTTTGTTTTATTTTAGTCATCAGTGGATCTCAAAAGAGGCCAGTATCATTATTCCCATTGTACAGATGGGAAAACCAAGCCAGAGAAGTGAAGTGTCTTGCCCAAGGTCACCCAGCAGGCCAGTGGCAGAGCCAAGAATAGACTGTAGTTCTCCTGAGGTTTAGTACAGTGTGCTAGCCCTTAGGACACACATTGTCCTCCCCCCTTAATGTTTTAATTCTTTGACCTCTGCCTGTTTTTGATTCTGTATGATTTTTTAAATATTTGGTGCGACAAAGTTCCTCCTCTACCTTGGTGGGTCCTGCGCTTATTGGCAGATTTGCTCACCTCAGTGATTTTCCTCACAGCCTGGGTCAACTCCTCCTGTGTCTGATCAGGAGTTGGGAGGTTTGGGGGAACCCGGGCCCGCCCTCTACTCCAGGTTCCAGCCCAGGGCCCTATGGATTGCAGCTGTCTATAGTACCTCCTGTAACAGCTGCATGACGGCTACAACTCCCTAAGAATTTGACTAGTGCCTATTAAAGTCAACAGAAAAAACTTCCATTGACTTCAATGAGCTTTGGAACAGGTTCAAGTGCTCTTGTCCTCCAGACCTGTCTAACCTTTTCTTTTATTGGAGGCAGATCAAAATGGGCATGTTTTCACAAGTAAGTGGAAACAGCATGAATCGGCTCTAAGCTGTTTTATGCAACCAGAAATATTTATGCCTGGGATGCACCTGACATACCTGACATGAATGTTACCTGGCAAAAAAAGTTGTCATACGATAGAATATGTTGTTGGAGTTTCCTTATTAACTGTGCCAGCCTAGGAGACGTTCCAAGGAACTGTGATTCTAAGGCACCCATCCCCCATCCCAGACTCCAAATCTGGGCAAGCCTATGACACTTTGCTGGTGGGAGGAAGGTAGGGAAAGAGCTTACACTCTCATTTCCCTACGCTGCTGTGTAGGGCTCCATAATAACCGAGTCCGTACAGAGCAAAGTCTGTTCCAACCTCTTGTTGGTTTTAGGTAAAAAAACATGACAAACTTGTTTGCACAGCAAAGTCTATTTTTCATAATTATCTTGCTCTACTCTGCTTATCAGTTATACCCCCAATAATTTGGTCTCTAAATAGTCCAAATTCATATGAATTTGCTTTAAAAAAAAGTCCATGATGTCACCAGGCAGCCTGTTTCTTGCAAAGAAAATGTGCATTCCTCAAGTGATATTCTTGTATGGAAAAAAGCACATTACACTTCTAAGTTTTAAATGAGACTCTGCAGTCCCCTTTTGCTCCTATGAGAATTCAATGTAGGTCTCCATGCTGCTGGGCCTGCCCCATGAAGCAGTGTGGAGGATTTCACCCTCTTCGGTTTCTCTGCAATGCCATTTGCTTCTAGGAAAATCTGTTAACACTACAAACTCTCCTTCCTGTTCCTTTGTATTCAGGTGGATTCATTTTCCACTCTTTTGCCAGAGATTTAGTTTACTTCTTATTCAATATAATAAAGATGTGAAACACAGACTTGCTGGTATTTCCTGGCTCCTGTCATATGACATAAGCCAGGGTTACAAAAAGTTTAGACTCCTATCACATGACAGGGGACCAGCATTCTCTGATTCCATTGGCTACTGTTACACAAGTGATATCAAAACCACCACAAAGAATGAAAGTGTTAATGCACTAATTTATTTTTACGATCATAACTTTCTTTAAAAAATTCTTTATTGCAAATAATTTTCCATGTTTATTCTAAGACCAAAAACGAATATTTTTGTGGAAAGTTACAACAAAATTAGTTGATCTGTTTTAGAGTATGATGTGAGTGTTAAAAATGTTATGCATTCAGACATCAAACTTGCCATGAAATTAGTTCTCACTGAAGACAAGTGGCTGTAATATTTAGCAATGTACTCAGTAGTCAGGTTGCCTTGCCAGTCAAGGCTGATTCCCCATTCTGGCGCTTTAAATGCAGAAGGTGGGGGGCCCGCAAGGATTCCAAATATAAATATTGGCCACTCCAGGCTTGTATTAAACTCCCAAGGTTACAGCTTTACTCTGATCTTGGATGGGTAGATGCTGCCACCCAAGTGTAAAACCCCTTTGAGAACCCAGGATGGTGCACTTGAGAATTCCTTCTTGTGGGGTACCCTCAAGCCCTTTCACCCCCCTCCCTCGCCTCCCGGGAACAGCTGAGAAAGAAAAACAAGGGAAATCAGCTGTTGCCACCTGCTAATTAAATAACATGTGCACAAACCTCTTAGGACACAAAAATCCAATCCTGTTCTTAAAAAAAGGTAAATTTTATTAAAAACAAAAAGAAAGAAAATACCTCTGGAAACTCGGGCTATTGCTAGATTAAAAAAAAACACTTACAAGGATTAAGCATCAAGAATAACTTTCTTGAGGTCCAGCATAAAGGTTACAAGCAAAACAAAAGCATTTGGGGTTAGCACAGAGGAGTCCACAAGCCTTAAAGAAATAAAGAGATAAACCTAATTGTGTCTTCCTAGACATTTCCTGATCTACTAACATATCTGGGATTTTATATGAGTAGTTTCTAGGTATGATACCAATGATTTTTCATACCTGGCCCCAAGTTTCTTACAGCATAATTGCTCTGTGTCTGCTTCTCCCCAAGAAGAACAGACAGACAGACAAAGAGGGAGTCTTATTTCAATTTTAAAAAGTTCTAGCCTTCCCATTGGCTCTTTTGGTCAGGTGCCCATTCACTTCCTTTTACCTATGCATCACAGTGGGACTTTTAACCCTTTACAGGTAAAGCAAGTAGAGAACAGCTACTAAGAGGAATTTTATAGCTAACTGGCTGGCTGGGTCCATAAAAGGGAGTTAACCTCCCCCTTCATTTATCACACCTGGAGAGAAGGCACAATATCTTTATTAATTGTACAAGGATTCAGCTCAGTCTTAATGTGTTCAGGCTTTTGAACACACATTTTGGAAGTGTTTTAAGTGAATTCACAAAAAGGCACTCAATTTGATTTAAGAGCATCAACAGAGGGAACTAGTGTGGAATAGCTCTTGGGCTTTAAAACCAGACCCCAGCTTACTTCACAAGAGCCTCCTCATGTAGACAAGCTACAGCATTAGCATAACAACCTTACATTATCTCCTTTTCATAGTCACTGCAATGCTACAACTTGATAGCTCAAAAGGGAGAATGTTAAGGAACTTACTTGCAGCCAGCTGAGTCAATGCTAAACATAACTGGTACTGTCTACCCGGACTGCAAGGTTGTGTTTAACATTGCGTTAATTCACACAGATCTTCAAGGCTGGCATTCTAACATGACCTAATTTGCTAGTAAAGACTAGCCCTAGACCACCACTTTTCACTGTGATACAACATTGCATAACATTAGATTTTGAAAAACTTTCCAAGGTCACTTGATTTAGGTTATGTCTACATTGTGCACCTTACAAAGGCTGTGATGTTGCAGCCACGCCGTTGTAAGGTGTGTAATGTAGCCACTCTTTGTTGCTGGGAGAGAACCCTCCTGGTGACAGGACAAAACCACCCCAAATAAGGGGTGGTAGATCCATCACCAGGAGAGCATCTCCCACCAAAAATGTGCTGTCCACACCGGCACTTTTTGTCATTAAAACATATGTCATGCAGGGGAGGTTTTTTCACACCCCTGAGCTACGAAAGTTTTAATGACAGAAGTGCAGTGTAGACATGGCCTTAGTCTACTGTTTATTTAGTGTATACTCATCTGGTGTTCTCAGGAGAAGTCTGCTAACAAGACACAATTGATCTAGAGTGATTATGTTGCACCTTCAACCAGGTGCTGACTGGATTTGGTAATGCCGATGTATGTAATGATCCCACAATTTTTCAATATACACTGAAGGTTTTCCAAAGAGATCTGTTTCTGAAACCAAAGAGAGTATCTAGGAATCCTCAGAGATACACACATTTGTGTGAGGGAAAATCCAGTGTTATCCAAGGCCATGTAGACCCAGACCTCATGTCAAGCGGCCAGAGCCGGCCAGACTAGAAAAAAGGGGTAGCGGGGAGGGGCATCGAGGAAGCAGTGGAAAGTACCTAACAATCCCAGACTGAACAAAACAACTTTGTCATATCCCTTGCTGTCAATATGTAACCACATAAAATAGATAAGCAATAACAGGAAAAGCCTAATATGGAATCAATTTACTCTTGCTCCAATCAGTTTTAGCCTTGCAATGTTTTGTAACCAGTTATTAAGAAAATGATGAATGTAACTTGTGTATTAAGATTGTAGTTTTAAGCTTTATAAGGTTGTCTGTAACTAGCTTCGGGGAGGCCGTTTCCATAACGGTTCTCCCCTGTGTGCTGGTAATCAATAAAAGGGCCTCAGGCTGATCTGATTGAAAACACAACGCATGGATCGATTTTTTTCCACATCATTTGTATTTTTCTACAATAAATGGCTTAATATATTTCTGAACAACAGCAAGAAAGATTCCCCTTTTGGAACCCTACAAACAGGTTTTCAATTTTCAACAAATCCTTTTCAGGTCTCTTTTAAGGCTGGAATTTTCAAAGGTGTTTAAGGGAGTTAGCAGCAAAATCCCATTAAAATTGAAATGGAAGTCAGGCACCAAACTCTCCTTGGCTTTTATAAACCCTAGGCTAATTTTTTTCTTCAAATATATCCAAAATATGCTTTTTGTCATGACAGGATTACATTATTTTAATCTCTGTTTCCAATATTCATTTTTAAATATTTCATTCCCATTTAACTTTAGTGTCTAGCAATAATTTAGAAGTTGCATTTTTGCAAAGCTCCTGCCATTTCTGAAGGGTAGTCTGAATAATGTCTTTTTTTTAAAAGATAAACCTTTTCAAAACATGCTTCCACTTCATTTATGTATCTCTACTACTTTCCCAGCTGTTACTCACACTGCCAAAATAAAATACATATGTCAATTGTCATAAAAAACTTTACCTTTTTGCCTCTTGTATAATTAATATCTTTTTTGTGATATTCTTTATACTTAGGGGAAAAAACTTTAAAGGAGACTTGAGAAGTTTCAATAGACAATTTCTCAATAAACATTTTGTTTTTGAAGATTATCTCCAAAATACCAGGGGAATGTCTTTTTTTTTAAAAATAAGCACCCCTCCTCCTCCTCCTCCCCCCAAGAATAATGAATCTGCTGGAAGTTCTTACTGTTCTTTCTAATGGTTGGTTAGAGTCTAGACTGCCATTGGCTTCACCTTAGGCCTCTAAGGGTACGTGTATGGTGGGATAAAAGACCCGTGGCTGGCCTGGGTTAGCTGACTCGAGCTCACGGGTCTTGGGCTACAAGGCTATAAAACTGCAGTGTAGACATTGGGGCTTGGGCTGAGACCCTCCCACCGTGCGGAACCTCAAAGCTTGGGATCCTGCCCAAGCCCGATCATCTACCCAATCATCTACACTGCAACTTTTAGCCCCTCAGCCTGAGCCCCACAAGCCTGAGTCAGCTGACCTGGGCTCTGAGACTCGATGCCAGTGGCTTTTTAATGGCAATGTAGACTAACTCAGACAACTATGAACAAATGGGTAACAGCTGGCAGAATCATCAGTGTTGCCAAGAGTAAGGTTCCCTTTTTCAGGAAGGATTTAATTCTCCAGATTTGTGGAGTTTTACTAAACCTTTCTATTACACTAACTGCTTAGAGTACGTTCACTATAAAGCGTAAAGAACATAAAAATCACACATCACTAATAAGTAAGGATATAATTTAGTCATGGAGGTCACGGATTCCATGATTTTAACAAACCTCTGTGACTTCTTCAGCTTCAGCCCCCCTCCTCCTCTGATGGTGGGCTCAGGCTGTCCATCCCCCCGGCAGTCAGTCCCCGCCCCTTATTTTTGGTAAAAGTCACAGACAGATTGTGTGCTTCTGTGAATGTTTATTTATTGCCTGTGACCTGTCCCTGACTTTTACTAAAAATAACCGTGACAAAAACTTAATCTTACTAATAAGAAACATTTAAGCAATATCAAAACAATCCATTGCTACTCTGTTTGAGGAATTGACAGAGCTTGGCCTTTGGGATCGTCAAATCTACTGTTTGTTGTGAGCTGCATGATCATGTGGATTCCATAGGTCAGGATCCATAATAAAACTATTGACGTTACCAAGCCCATCCAGATTCCAGGAGAGAAGAAAGATGTACAGTCGCTTGCATAGGAAAACAAGTTATTATGAATATTGAAGCCTTGAATCTGAGAACAAGAAAAAAATAGGTGAGCCCAAATGAATTTACACAACAAAATCTACTTTTAAGATCTATATATTCACTACAAAATCCAGGCCTGAAAAACACTGTGCCCTCAATTTCTATTGAAGAGGACTGAGCACTAACTCCTTTTCAGGATGATTTTTCAATTTCTCTTTCCTTCCAGGAAATTTCAGATGCATGAGTTATTTGTTTTACAAAAAGGAAGTTGTGCTTCCAAACTTCAGAGACTTAGGAATATTTTAAAGGTAAAATTCCAAGGGAGGCATGAGACCAATGTAACTTAATAACTGTTTCAGATTTGCCAACATAAATGTTCAAAAATCATGAGTCAGGCTCCCATAATCATGAGGTTGGCTTAAAAATCATGACTTTTTTTAAAATAACACATTTGGGGCTCTTTTTATTTATTTTATTTTATTTCATTTCAGTGTTTGAGCATTAGTGTGTGTTTTTAAGCTTTTTTCCACAACTCTGAAAGCTAGAAACTTACTTGAGGAGTAGGGGAGGGGAAAAAAAAAAGAACTGAGATTCTCACATATTCACATGACTCTGGGAGATGAGTCTTTAAGGAAAACACCAAATACCATGAGACTTGTGATAAAAATCACAAGAATTGGCAACACTGCATATTTTTGTGAGTCAGTTATTTGAATCACCTTTCCCCATCATGCAAATATAAGCAAGAAAGCAGAATTCCAAAGATAGCTAATATATTTTGCTCCTTATATAATTATTTCTGTGTATGTAATTCTGAAATACAAATTTACCATAGAAACAGCAAAATGGACATACAAGCGGACACATCACTACCATTCATTGACCTGCCATGAACTACGGTGTGATTTTGTGGTAGTAACATGGTGGTTGTACTAGAAATACTTAGGTTTTCATATGAAAGAGTGATCTGGATTTCTAGCTAGTAAGAATTAAGTCTTTGTCCCTTTTGTCCATAGGCCTTTTGTGTCCCCAATTCACCAGGGGATAGTAAGGGTGAGCATCCCCCAGAGAAGCCATTTTTGTTTTATTTTTCCCAGGGCTGTATTTATTCATTTGTAATGAATTTGTCCAAATTTATAAAGTAATTGCTTAGTGAAAAGAAATAAAAAAAATATTTCACAGCTCTAGGAGGCAGCTTGAGTTGCAAACCTTTGCAACCCAGATTATCTGTAGCGTTTGGAAATGTGCATGTGCCGTCTCTCAGTCAGTTACTACAATGGCTTAGCCAAAATAATGGTTAGTGCAATTCTGCATGATCTGCAAAACTAGAGCAGATGAGGCGGACTTGGCCCCTGTGGAGATAAAGACGTTTTTGGAGGTACCAGCATACTTGGGCCTCTTTCCAGAATTAAAGACTGTTCTCATTGTTATCATAGTAGTTAACCTGTGAAATCTGACTGCTTTGCACTATATCCAATTGTATGTTTCTGACTCAAGCAGGATTATGGAAAACAAACATTTGGGTTGGGGGGCTGAGTTTGTACACAGCTTTAGTAAGTGATGCATTTGCCAGGGCATTTCATCGTTAAGACACTGTTTAGACATCACACTAAAGCTGGAATGGGAGCCACACAATATGGTTTGAAAGATGGATAGAAAAAAAGCAGATGATACTTCATGTCATTTTGGTTCTCAAAGGATTGAGCTTCTGTGAAACAATACATGCTTGTTACCATTCTTCCAGGACACTCTAGGGTACTAAACAGAGGTATCGATCAGTTTTTACTAGGGCAATTAAATTTGTAGGCGCTACAGCCAGGAAGACTGAATTTTATTGTATGTGGTGGTATTATTCCTTATTCAAACAGGATTATGCTTAGCAAACCTTTAGGTGGGAGCTTTAATTATACATTCTTGAAATGCTATGTTTACTTTTAGGAAACAACTGTAGTTTATTTCAGGTTCCCTTATTGCTTTTCTGATATTTGATCATTACTATGCGGGTGTTGTTGGATCCCAGCTGGCAAATAAAGATGTGACTCCCTGCAGATTTGCCACCTGTGTAGAAGTTAAAAATACATAGATACATAATCCTAGTTAGTTACTTTTATATAAATCTTTCGATAAGGATTCCAGCCCACTGTAGGGTTTAATTCTAGTGTTTCAGTTAGTATTATTGTTATAGGTTTGCCTATTTTGTATTTACTGTTTTTTATTTTTAAAATGAAATTGTATTTTGTGCAGTGCCTTGTACATTTTGAATGGCGTTTCCTAATCATTTGACCTTTAACAAAACCTTAACATAGATTTGTTATGTCGATTGTGATGGGTATCCTCAAGGGCAACATGTAAATGCTGAGGTTTGAAATAGTTTAGTCTTGAAAATCCTAAAATTCCCGGCCTCGGTGTCTTGGGCATTTGCCCTGAGCAGCAAAAGGGGCTACTAACAAGTATGACAGACACTGAAGAAAAATGCAAAGCGTGGATGCAGCTTTCAAAACAACAACAAGCTTTCATTTAGTAGACTATACAGAAAGCACTAAAGGGAAAGGAAGAAGCACTTGGTAAAAAGAACTCAAAATACTAGAACAGTCCACCATTGATCTATACACTGGCGCTGGTACTTCAGCCATCTGTGACTGGTACAGATTAATGACCACATTCTATGCTGGACTCTGGTCTGCAGTCATTGCTCACCTCCCAGAGAACTGTGCTTTTAGTGGAGCTTGAGCACCCTGAACCCTAATCTTATGAAAAGAGCTATACTGGAATCGTCAGAGCTTCACTGGATATCAGAGAGAATACAGTGAGAGGGTGGAGGGGTTCTGGTTGTTCCAGACAAGTCAAACAGTTGCCCAAAGAGTTTGGGAACTAGTAGCCTAGAAACCAAGAGCTGAGAAAACTGCAAGGAGTGTGGCGCATTCACCCGCTTGGGAGCTGGGTCTTCTTCATTCATACAGCCTACTGGGGAACAGCATCTAGTGACCTTCTGAACCAGGGTCTCTGTCGTAGGGGAAGATTTGGGGTTTGCCCAAAAGGAGAAAAAAGAGGGGCCTGAACATTGCTGTGATAATCTGTGCGGAACTCTGGGTGAAGTCATAACCCAGTTGGCGGGGCATTAACCTCATCACACACCTCTGCTGTGGCTATCAAGCCGAGAGTCAAGTTTCACCACATCATAGAAGAGACTGTTGCCATTTGAAGTGGGGTTTTGTTTATGTGTATACGTATAGAGTGCATAGGTTAATATGTCTTTTCATCTGGGTGTAGGAAATAGCATAACGATTGCTTTAGTATATTTTAAAACCTTGCAACTCTTCAGTATATTTGAAACCTGCCAACAAGTTCTCTCCCATTTTTAGCCGTTTCTGAGACAGATAAAGCTGTTTTGTTTGATTTGGTGATTTGTGTGTGCGCCCTTTGAAACAGTTTAGGTCAAGATAAAGCTACTACCCCAGTTAGGGGTATGTTATTTATTAGGGGTCTCTCTGGTAACTGGGTGGGAGCACTCCTCCTCACAGATGGATCTGACATGGGTAAGAGCAGCAACTGGGGAGGAGGTACCATGACAAGAGGGTGAGGCTATTTGGAAGCTCCCTGGCTATAGTCTCCAGTGTTCAGGCTCAGTCCCGGTGTCTCACTAATAGCTGTGATGTCCCTCAAGAGGAAGGGTAATTAGGTTGCAGCCTTAAAGCCAATCCCAGAGTGTTCTGGGGACCTGGTAGGCAAGGGGGTGCTGGTACAGCTTCGCTAGATAGACCAGGGGGAAGGAAGTCTCCTGGAATTACTAATGTCCCATCCCTTCCCACAGCTAGGGACCTACACCCAGCCTGTTCCCCCAAGTAAAGCTGAGAGCAGTGAGAGACGGGTTGCTTCTTGTCTCACCAAGATAACGTAGATTGGGGTCGGGTTCCATTTTATACTATGTCTTCCCCTATCCCCATTACCTTGATTGAGTGTATTACTGTCTATTGTTTTTTTCCCTTTCTGTAGATGACTTTATAGTGATTTGTTTTTTTCAGTTGTTCTCATGTTGTTGTTCAGAAGCTGCCTGCCCCCTCTTTCCCCTGCTCAATAGCACCCATAGTGGGCAAATAGGTTTCTTTTAATGTTTTTTTTAGAGTTGAACTAAAAGTACAGGTGTTAGGAATATATGCTGTTCAACACCTACTCTAGCAAGTAATCATTCCTGGAATTGCTTCTGAAATGGCAGTGTACTCACTTGGAACTCAGAAAGGTAAACATCCCAGTTCTTTGCTTCAGTGTTGGCTGGAATCAGCTTTGCACCATAGAGACTGCTGGTTCCCACCAGCTGACAATGAAATGAATACTCCGCAGGAGCAGAGATGATAGAGACATTAAATCTAGCGACCATTTGGTTGTCATGTGCAATCTCGACAGAATCTAAAGTAAACCATTTTCGAGCAGAGCCTGTATAGAACTTCTGGGTCATTAGAAATCTACAGAGAAGAAAAACAGAATAAATAGAGTCAAACTGACAAGGAAAAAGTTATAATATTCATTGGTGTGCATGCTTAACCCACAGTAGAATCCAACAGGGACCATCACTCAAAGAAGAACAGATGGCAGACGAGATTAATCATCACTAGCTCTTTTCTCAGGAGACTGCAGTTAGTATCTCCTCATACAGGAGGACAGGTCATGAGTGAAGTGACTTTGTGAATCTTGTTTTACCACTTGTTACAGTTTTGTATAATAAGCAATGTTTTTGTAATTTGAATAAGCATTTATTGTTTCATTCTGCAGGGGACTGTTATAGTGCCATATTTCATAAATAAACCAGCAGAAGCTGAAAGATTGTCAGCAGAACTGCAGTATTTTGCAATAAATATTTGTATGGAATTTTTTAAAGAAAAGTATTTTTACGAAGGGTACAGACATGAAAACCACTTTGATTTATCATTGCAACTGTTTCTTGGGCATTTGCATGTTCAAATACCTGAATTTAAACCTGGAGGCACAATTTTATCACTCTAGGTATGTTTAGAACCCCCATCACTAAAATATGAGCACCTTCCAAGTATTCTAAAATAGAAAAATATTGAGATAATATGTGTAACGCCAACAGACCCCGGTCATCAGCAGGCAGGATTGTACCTAGGACCTCTGGAGCTTAGTGCATGAGCCTCTACCACATGAACTAAAAGCTGACTGGCTGTTAGCTGCGGCTGTAGAGCAGACTCATTTTACCTCTCGCTTTAAGTGTTCTCATTGCCACTAGATGGGACAGAACACCACACCCAGAAGGTGTGTGGGTTACGTATTGAAGTTTCCCTCCTTTGGTGGACCTGAATCCTATTGCAAATTTGTACCATGTTGCATTCAGGTATTCCAGTTCTCTCATATTAAATATATTTTCTGTGTCAGCTGAGAGGGTTGCTATTGGAGATTTCACACTCTTCTTCTTATTTTACCATGCCCTCGGTATTTTAATTCTACCTAGTTTAAATTAATTTTGTTTGTCTAGTGCTAGCTGAAGAATTTTTTCAGTAACTTGCAATCACAGTCAGAGTCCTTGGGGTTCTCCCCTGAGGGTGAGTATAAATTTGGGTATTCTAAGCTGTCTACCCACCGGGAGTATTAGATGTGGATTTTGAAAATTTTAGGTGATATTTAGGTGCTGCTGCAATAGGTGCCAAACAAATCTGTAAATACAAGTTACAAAAAAAATCAAAAACAAAAAGCACATTAAAAATAAAATATGTGTAGGTAGTAATTTTTGTAGTAGATAAATAGGTAGCAAGTAAAATGGACACAACATATCAATTGACTAACAAAGATGTTATGGCTGAAGTATCTATCTCAGAGCCAAAAACAGTCCTTAGTTTGAGCAGGAAACACCTTATTATAGTAGAGATTCAGGTAATGAACAGGAATTGAATCTCTTCACAACATTTTTATTATTTGTTATTTGTATTACAGTAGCACCTGGGGTGCCAGTCACAGACCAGGACCCCATTGTGCTAGGTGCTGTACAAGCACAGAACGTTGTGAACTGTTGTAAGTCACTTATCTCAGTGCTGTAATCACTATAAATAGAGTGATTGTCCAATAAGATGCCCCAAAAGATGAAACAGGGCCACAACTTTCAATAAAACACACTATCACTTTAATGCCCATCCCTTTAAACATGCCCATCCCTTTAAACATGGGCAGCAGAAAACATCAGCGAGGAATTAACATCTTTCCTTTTGGTGGTACACAAGGAAACTGTTCATAATGGAAGACGGTGACAGTTTAATACTTGATTCAAGGATTCAATTAATATGGGGATCTAATAATCATTAAAATATGGTTCTACTGGGAAAGTAGTCAACTACCGCTTTTGTCCCTCAGATTTCAGATCAGATTTTCTCAGCGTAAATTTTTCCTAACTGCTAGTCTTGAAAACTCAATCCAGGATCTGAGTGACAAGCTGAGTACTTTTTTCCATGCATCTATCACCTTTAATAACAATCTGCTGGCCAAATTATGCCCCCACATTAACTGCTGTGGACCCTCCTTCAGCCCTAAGTGTCTTTGAACAAATTGGAATTTAGTAAATAAGTCTATTTATGATCTACAAGAAGGAAGAGAACAAGCTTGACACTCATATCCTAGACTGAGTTTTCAGGACTAGCAGTTAGCCTCCGTGGGGCTAAGAGGAGTAAAATGAAATAATACTTTTTCTGTCACTGAAGTGAGAAGATATGATTTTGAATATACACAGACCTTAAGAATTGTTGAGGTAGCATTTGCCATTTTACACATTGTAGCTTTTCAGAGCAAAACCACACTCTGAACTGTAAATAAAATTATCAGGAGAACCATTCTCTTCAGTGGACTTCCTGTCCCTCTTTTCTTGGCTGTCTCAAGATCTTATGAGACTGGAATCTATCTCTTATGCAGTCTTGGAAGCAGGGGCGGCTCTAGGAATCTGGCCGCCCCAAGCAGGGCGGCAGGCAGCTCCGGTGGACCTTCTGCAGTCATGCCTGCGGGAGGTCCATCGGAGCCACGGGACCAGCGGACCTCCCGCAGGCATGACTGCGGAGGGTCCGCTGGTCCCGCGGCTCCGGGGGACCTCTTGCAGACGTGCCTGCGGAGGGTCCGCTGGTCCCGTGGCTCCGGTGGACCTCCCGCAGGCATGACTGCGGAAGGTCTGCCGGAGCCGCCTGCCGGCAAAATGCTGCCCCAAGCGCACGCTTGGCACGCTGGGGTCTGGAGCCGGCCCTGCTTGGAAGAGCAAAAAACTTCTTTTTAACAATGCCCAAATAACCAAGCCCGAGATAATCCCCTGTCATCTGTACTGTATGGTGAAGTTTAAAAGACCTTATGAAATTCTCTAAATTCTGTGGCGGTCACCCCTCTTTCACTTATTGTTCTACCTGAGGCTGTTCAGATAGAGGGCGTCAATGTTTTATTATATTGTTGCATGTTTCTATGAGCTCTTTCCCCATTTTATTAATAGCTCTTAGAGCCCCAGTGGCGGAGAATGTAAGCTTTGTAGTTTAATACCCTTTCTAATTCCATCCTATTTTCTTTTACCTTAGATGGGGCTTGCTACTTTGTTTTCAAGCTGCCATCCAATAATTTCAATTCTGCTTTCAATTATTTACTCTATCCAATTATTTTCTTCCCCTAGATTTCATCTCCTTAGGTCAACTCCTAAAATGTATCCCAAACTAATTTCAGGTGAATTATGTCCTTATCTAAATCATAGTATTTTTAAGGCCAAATTCTGTGCTCAAACATGTGCATGCAACTCCCACTTCACTGGGAGTTACTCACAAGCCTCCAAGGTAGGATTTGGCTCTAGGTTTCATAGTAACCTTTCAAGCACAGGCAGACCCAAGATTGTTCCAAAGAGGAGATCTAAGGACGGTGGAACTTGGGTGGAGGACAGTGGCTCATCCATTCCTGCCAGCTTGTGGGGCTCCTCTGCAGGAACTCCTGGTGCTTGGCTCTTAACAGTATGGGATAAGCATAACTGAGGAGAAGCCATTGTCAATACAATGCCCCCTATGGACCTTCCTGATTCACTGTTTCAAACATTTAAAATGGGGGTTTTGTGCAAGACAATGGGTGTGCAGCCAATTAATCTCCTACGAAGCTGTACTGCTATAGGGGATAGGTCTGGATTCATGTAGCTGTACTATGTTCTACCCATGGATGCTTAAGATCTTTGGGGTTTGCATGTCACAACCCCTTCTATTCAGTGAATCAGAAAGGAAGCCCTTGGAGGGAGACATGGAGGAAATTCTGTTAAGTGAATCTTTTAGGATATCCTGTGGGCTTTCCCCTCTTCCATAGGTTCAACAAAGTGGTTGTCTCATACAGGGCTGTGAACTTGTAGTATAAGTAAAGAACAAGGAAGCCTTAGGGCTTGTCTATACAGTGAGTTAGTGCATGGCAATCCAGGATGTTAATCTACAGCACACTAGCTTGCCACATTCTAACTGGCCACGTTACTGTTAGTGTGCACTGCAAATTCAGGGGATCTAGTGCATGGTAGTAGAGTCCACACAACCAGTTGGTATGTAGCAAACTAGTGCACTGTAGATCCATGTCCTGACTTGCCGTGAACTAACTTGCCATGTAGACAAAGCCTGAGTTCTAATCCTAAATTAGACACTTATTCCATCACCTTGGGGAAGTAATTTAACCTTTCTTTCTAACCTTCCCTATCAGTGAAAAGGACTGATAATAATTACCTCACAGCATGTTCTGAGAAGTGCTTAGTTAATGTCAATAAAGTGTTTGAGGACAACAGATGGTAAGTACAGTATGTATAGTTAAGCGTTCCCATACTTATTAGGAAGGGTTTACATTTGCAATTTAGGATCTGATTAAATAGGAGCATGATCCAAGAGAACCACTGGCAGTATGTCTGCCTCCTTTGTGGCAGGCTCCAAGAACACAAAAACATATTCTAGATTGGGGAAGAAAACATGCTCCTATTTTGGGTGTTCTCCAGACAGCATTAATTTACACTAAAATCTTTCCAGGTTGCTTTACATTTCTTCTTCTCTAGATGAATCTGGGATTCATGGTCATATTAAAGTTATCTCCAAATAATTAATAAAAAGAACAAATTTTAGCAAACAGATGATTACACATAGGTCTGAATAATCCTCATTAAGTCCATATGCATGTATTAATGTCACATTTGATTTTATTCACTGCCATTGAAATCTGAGATTAACTTTTCACATTCCAGAGTCTTCTGTTTCTATATTAGCATTCCCCTTGTTTGGGATTTACTGTTGTGGGGTCTAACAAAACTGCCTCCTCCCCGAAAAACAGTCTTTAAAAACTTTAATTCTCTTCACTTAAATTAATTTTCCATCTTACCAACATAATATCAATCCAGGTACATCTTTTAAGTTCTTTAAGATTTATAGTATTTTGCAGGAATCTTCACCCCCTATATATTCTAGGAAACATGGTTATGCTGGGGGATTGAATGAAACCTTGTTGAAGTTGATGGGTTTGACTCTTGCCCTTCATTCAGGATAACTGTAAGAAACAGTTAGGCACCTATATGGAATAAAATAGCTGATACAATAGGAACCACCACCTAAAATACAGGCCACGTGCAAGGCTAGTCAGAAACTGAGCTATGTGGGTGGAAGATAAATGCAAATTCAGAGGACTGGGTATTGTTTTGGGTGGAGAGGTGTGCGTGTGTGAGGGCTACGGAGAGGGTGTCTGCACTTGTACATGCAAGAAGCTGCCAAAGACTAGGCAGACAGAAGTGGCAGAAACAACACAGAAGCACACAGAAAAGGGTAGCACCACAAACAGTCAAAGAAGTGTTTGTAGCACGATCCCGAGAAAAAAACGAGAAAGGTTTTGGGCAAAGTGCTGGCTTGAAAGTGATTTGGAACTGAGAGCAAAGAAACTGTCTCCTGTTGTTTGCTTTTCATTGTGTTCAGGGAAACAGCCCTTTGTACATTCCTTGTAAATAAATAGGATTGAATCAAAGAAAAACCTGATTCCATCATTAATTTCTCTTCCTAACACAAACAACCTGCAAGACCTCATATGCTGGGTAATCACTTGGGTGAAAAAGAGGAAAAACTTTAATTCCAATAATCTCCCCTGTGCTATATTCCCCCTGACAAACATCTGGCTTTCTTAACAAAACATGTCATATTATTACTATCAACTATCACCTCTACATGATGACTGCACACTTCTCTCTATATCCTGACTTTCCCCCTCCTTTTAAGCTCACATCTCTGACTGCCTCTATGACACATCTCCTTCGGGATGTGTCTCTGCCAACCTGAATTTAACATGTCAAAAATGGAATTCAACATATCTTCCAAAATGTCTCCACTTTCCCCCTTCTCTGTAACCCTTGGCAAAACCCCAATTCACCCAGGCTTAGAATTTGCTGCCATTTTCTTCTCTATTTCCACTTCCAAAAACCTTGCTCAACCCTGATAATCTCCTACCTTAACTACAGCAAGATTCTTCTCTTTGACTTCCCTAACCTCTTCCTAGTCTTCCTCTGTCCATCTTCAACCCATCCAAAACAACTGCAAAAATCACCTGTCTTGTCTGCTGCTCCAGACACTTTTGATCCTTTCCAATTTACATTCAATTTAAACACCTTGTCTGTAAGTCACTGTACAATCTAGCTCCTGCATACTCCTCTGCTCTCATCTCTCTTTGCAACCCCAAGCTATAGAACTCTATGGGAATTAGAGAATCATAGAAATTTGGCTTCGAAGGACCCTCAAGAGGTCATCTAGTTCATCCCCCGGATTCTGAGGCAGGACCACATATACCTAGACCATCCTTGACAGGTGTTTGTCTAACCTAGTCTTAACCTCCCATAATGGGGATTCCACAACATCCCTAACTATCCTTATAGTTATGAAAAATGTTCTAATATCTAACCTAAAATCTTCCTTGCATCAGATTAAGTTGATTATTTCTTGTCCTACCTGCTGTTGCCATGGAGAATGACTGATCACTATCCTCTTTGTAACAGCTGTAACATATTTGAAGACTTATCGGATCCTCTCTTGGTCTTCTCCTCTGAAGACTAAACTCACCCAGTTTTTCTCATGGGTCACATTATCTAAACCTTTTACCACAGTGGTGTCCAAACTTTTTCTCTGGCACCTCCCTTTACTAGTAATGGAATGTGTCCATGCCCCTCCCCTGGGCTTAGCTGTGGCTGGGACAGGGGCTGCAGGCAGGAGGCAGGAGTTGTGGACAGGAGCAGGAGCCAGCGGCTGGAAGCAGGGGTAGGGGCCAGGGCTGGGAGCCGAAGCGGCGCTCCCTCCCTGTCCTAGGGTTGCCAGGTGTCCGGTTTTCACCTGGAACACCCAGTCGAAAAGGGACTTGGGTGGCTCCAATCAGCACCGCTGACTGGGCCATTAAAAGTACTGTTGCTGTAGGGCTGGCAGGCTCCCTACATAGCTCCCTGGAAGCAGCCGGCATGTCTGGCTCCTAGGTGGAGAGGCAGCCAGGAGGGCTCTGTGCGCTGCCCCGGCCCTGAGCACCGGCTTTCTGTTTTCTGTGATTTATGAAATAATGACCCATTGAAAGATCTTTTTAACTCATTAGAAAGGCTTGTTCAAACAGGTGTTCTTACAGATAACTGGGTTAGAAATCCCTCTAAGTTTATCAGTCAGGCAAACTAAGGTACCAAAGAAGAAATTTCATAAGTAAATTAGGTAAAATGAGATATTAAAAACAAACAAACAAAACCAACCAACTACATAGCAAAATCAATTGTGGGAAAGTAACTTTTCCCTCCCCACAAAGGAACTTCTTTGTCTCACATCCTGTAAAAGGTAAGAGGTTTTAGGAGTTAGACTGGGAATGCGCAAACTGCCAACATTCCACTTCTTACAGAAGAAGAGACTGGGGTGCCATCTTTTCATCATTCATAAAAGGTGGTAAAATACACTTTCTTTCTGTATTCTGTATAGCGCTGTATTAATCTTTGACTAATAATCTGGTTAAATAATGCCAACTGAGCCAGTTATTTGAAATCATGAATAATTATTAAATTTAAATATGCAACAGCAGTCACCCACTCACAGAAGATGTTCAGCACTTTGCAGCACTGGGCCATTACTGACTTCTTTTGTTTCATTTTGCAAAACACTGAATACACTGATAGTGCTCACTGAATAATAAGACTGCAATCACGGCGATGGATATGAACTACTGTTTAGATATTAGACTTACTTACACATCACTATCCCTACTATATTTATTCTGGCTTGTGGAATAGTCCTACAATGGATATGATTAAGTTGATGATTCATAAACCCAAGATCAGCATGGGAAATGGGTACACTTTTGACACTGCTAGCAGTAGGAGAGTTCATGTGCCAATGTCCTATGAACATAATTGTTTTGCTACACTTTTTTTTAATTAAGAGAAGACCTTATCTGTGGACATCTAAAAGGTTTACAGATCTTTAAAGTTACATGTGCATCCTACACTATATATAAGAGTCTAGCCTATTGGTTCATGAATCTTCCATGCATTGTAAAAAGAGCCAGCATAGAGAAACAAAAATTGGTTAACTTATAACATTTTTGAAAGATATCAAAATACCTCTACGACCCATTGTAGACTTATTCCAGAACAGAAATAGTGAATAAAAAATTTTCACTTGATCCTCTTCTGTTTATGTCCTAATTTACAGATACTCCTCAAGTAGAAAGGTTTTATGAATAAACTATAAAGATACCTTATTTTTAGGTTGTTGATTCCATCCACTAACCCAGTATAGTTCAATGACAACCTACGAATAAAAAAGTATTTTAAATGTTACAGTGTGTCAGTTTAAATTAGGGCATTGCAACTTAAAATCAAACTCAATTTTCTAAATCAATAGATAACTACAAAGAAATTACACAGCAAAAAGATACAGTAAACAGGACAAATATGACAAACATTTCAAGCAGAAATGCTTCATCTCCCTCCAGCAGGTGTTTTAAAAGAATGGAAAATAGAGAATGCAATGACAAGAGACCTTGTTCCATGAACATACTCACAGCCGGATTAATACCATGTATTGGCACGGCTTCACTGTTGGGAAATCTTACAATGAAACTGTTGTCTCACTAATGCTAGTGGAGGTTTCAGTAGTTGTAGAAGAGAGACAAGATGCTAACAGAAGCTGAGAAACAGCAGCTCAGAGGCACTGAGGAAAGTAAAGATAACAATTCTAGCCAAAACTCATTTTAACTGTACTCTCATAAGCAAACAAGGAAAAACAATAAAAGGAAAACAGTCATAAAAAACAGAAACCAAGATTAAATGATTCCTGTGGTGTTGCCTCTGTCATTTTCCTACAAGAAAATGAAACTTGAGGTATTTTATCCACGGTGTTTTATTAAATTAATATTAGCCTGTTGAAATTGCACTACTTCTGATTAGCTGTTAGAATCACATGCATTTTGTGGTATGGATCTTTGTCTGACTCACGTTGCATTGGCGTCTGAACAAAGAGATGAACTGAAGTCCACCTTACGGGACACAAATGTTAAATTTGTCAAATCTGCATGAACTGATTTGTTGGCTGTGAGGCTGAAATTACTGGCATAAAAAAGGATGCATGTGCTGGTTCCATTGGTCACATTCAGTGGATAGTATGCATCTGTCACTTGCGCTTCAGTGGCCATGAGTCGCCGTCTTGATTCCAACACTACATTGGGTCTTCTGGGAATCTGGGATAACAGCACATTAACAATTAAATTACTAAACAAAAAGAAAATTGGGACTGGTACACATAACTTTTCAGCTCTATATTTTCAGCTCAAACTGAATCCAGCTCAGGATTGCAATCACCAACAGTTATTAATATCTTATGGCTCTTCACCAAACTCATTTCATATAGACCACTGGTCTTAGTCCAGTTTCCAGTGGGCAGGTATCCTCATCACAAAACCAGTCCCACTAACACTAGCTGGGCAACCTTGTTACAGTCTTAGCAATAGAAGACTACATGGATATGGAGCCTATCCTGTCTTTTCACCTCTCCAGGTGGCTTTTCCAGGTCAGTGCTGAATTTCCAGCACAGTGGCTGGGCATTGTGGGGAAGTTTGTGCTGTCACTGTCCATTGCTATACCTGATGTGGGTAAAGAGAGGACTCCATTCTCAGGCACTGCTGATTGAGAATGTTTCATGAATCCTAGTTCACACTAAGGAAACTTTTAAAATAAAGATAAACAACAACTGATGAAAGGGTGCAAAGAAAAAACCCAACATACTGAAAAAAGAAGAATGGCTACATTCTATGGTCTCCACCAGCCTTGGAATAGTAGTGTCCTTAGTGCTATTACCTGAGAGAATTAATTGATTTTTTTAAAATGTTGATATAAGTTCATTTTTTTCTCTTATTGAACGGCAAACAAATTTCAGTTAGCCAGGCTGAAGAGTTGGGTTTTTCTGTTTTGTTTTTTGGCATGCCATTAGTTTAAAAATTACTTAAATTTTATATTTTTTATTTTAAAAACGGGCTACTAAATCATTGGGGATTAGGCTCCTCTGATGTTTTTTAGAAAAACAATTTTTTAAATGGCCAGGGGGGCAAGATGTTGAGGTTTGAAAGTATATAGGTTTACTGCACATGCACAGCACTAGCTCCTTAGCAGGAGGCTTCCCAGAATTCCATTTGCTAGATAATATATTCTAATACGTGTGCAATAGACGTCCCGGGTGAAATCTTGGCAAAGTTTCCATTGACTTAAATGGGGCAATGATTTCACTGCTTGTTTTTAGGCACTCAGACAATACTCTACATCGGCGGTTCTCAAACTGTGGGTGGAGACCCCAAAGTGGGTTGCGGCCCCATTTTGATATGGTCGCCAAGGCTGGCTTAGACGTGCTGGGACCCAGAGTCAAAGCCCAAGAGCTTCAGCCCTAGGCAGCAGGACTAAGGTTACAGGCCCCCTGCCTGGGGTTGAAGCCCTTGGGCTTTGGCTTTGCCCCCCCAGCCTGAGGTAGTGGGGCTTTGGCTTTGCCCCTCCCCCAGGCCATCAGGGCTTAGGCGGGCTTGGGCTTCAGTCCCCCCTCCTGGGGTCCTGTAGTAATTTTTGTTGTCAGAAGGGGGTCACGCCACAGTGCAATGAAGTTTGAGAACCTCTGCTCTACATGATCCAACTGTGGCTGCAAGCTGTGTCAAATCTCCCTTGTCTTATTAATGCAAAGTTCTTATACAGCCTCTGCACTTCTAACAGGTGGTGTCTATGCTGGTGCCACATATGAAAGTATGAAGCAAAAAATTAGGGGTGTGGCAGGGACTACGGGATCTCTATTTATGTGGATCCATTAGTTGAGAACCCTTCCAAAAGGAGTGTCAAAGGACGATGGCCATTACTACAGCATATTGGTTGGAATAGAGGTTTCATTATAGCCTTACAACCTGTCTGTAGACTGTAGCCTCAGAGAACTCTGTCTCCCTAAGTTCCTGCTTAGTTCCCTGCAAATAAATTAATACACCCCAAACTGGGGGGAAAAAGAGTTAAGGAGCAGTCCTGGGCACAGGTGACTTCACCCCACCAGCCCTGTTGCTCCAGCTGGAGGAGGAGCTTAAAAGAGAGCCAGGCCATCTGAAAAAGGGGCAGACAGGAGAGACCTATCTTGGGAATCCCTCAGTAATGGTACAGCAGGAGTCCTGGCTGCAAGGGAGAGGGCCTACTGGAGTGAGTAGCCTTTCCCTAGGACTAGGGAACCCTTCACTCCAACTTCTGATGGATTATTTATGGGGCTTTGATCACACCTTGGACAGGGAAAGTACGTGGTAGGAAGTGGCCCAGGGAGGCACTCCGGGGTGTTTGCTGTCACTGCCTCTTGTAAGCCCCGGGGTCAGAGCCCTGTGGACAGGGAGGGTCTGAGCTCCTCTACCACCTTTCGTGAAGTGGGCACAAACCCCTTCAGAAATACGGGGGGATAGAGACACTGTAAGCTTTGAGTCAAGGGTGCAACACCCACAGTGGATGGAGGTGGGTTAAAGACACTTTCTTTTTGGACTACATATATTTTGTTGGACTTTGTTACTATGGAAAGGGAAAATCAATTGGCGACCTGGGCAGAGGGCTGAATCGCTACCTGAAGGGGGGACTGCTAGAGCTGGGATTCAGTGACCTAATCACCAGGAAGCAGTGGTAAGCCCAACCCCATCACAATTGGCTTTGTGCAGGGAGAGGATTATTTTACCCAGTACACACAAGCATAATGGGCTAAATTAAAAAGCTTTGACTAAATTAATCTAAATCATGCCCTCAATGTTATCTGTTCCCTCCCTCCTCATCTTAATACAGAGTACTGTAACTCGGATCCTTTTTGATCAGAGCAGCTAGTTTAGGACCATGGGGAAGTTGCAGTTCGAAGTAGAAATTGCAGGAGCCTGGTATTCTTTGATGTATTGTTTATTCCTTGTTTATTTACAAGGAATGTACAAACTCCCACTCCTCTGAATGCAGGAGGAACCAAGAACAAAAAGAGCAGTTTCTAAGTTTACAGCCCAAGGCCTTGTTAGCCAACAGATCCAAAAGCTCACTGTCTAGCTTTTCCCAGCATCACGTTGTGCTTACCTGTTAGTTCTTGGGGTTCTTGCTTTTTGCCTCTGCCTCCCTCTCCATTTCTGTGTTTTCTGCCCTCTCTCTCACTCAGACACACATACCTGGTCATATGTTCAGTGGAACCTCCCACCCTGTCCACATGGCGATAGCTTCTAAACAGACACTATTAGGCCTTATTTTAGGTTCAGCCCCTTCCGTGTTTCTTAAAACTATCTTAAGTGAAGGGTGCATTAACCAGGGCCGGCTTTAAGTGCGGGGTCCAATTTGAACAGTTTCAATGGGGCCCCAGCAGGGATGACAAAAACAAACAAACAAACAAAAATGTAAAAAAAAAAACACGTGGGGCTTGTACTCACCGGGTGGTGCTCCGAGTCTTCGGAGGCACTTCGGCAGCGGGTCCTTCGCTCGCTCCGGATCTTCAGCAGGCCTGAAGGACCCGCTGCTGAAGACCTGGAGCGAGCGAAGGACCCGCCGCCAAATTGCCGCTGAAGACCCGGAGTGCCGCCAGGTGAATAAAAATTAAAGAGGCGCCTCTAGCCAGGGAAGGGATTCTCGCTGGGCGCGGGGCCCCCTTAGGCGCGGGGCCCGATTCGGGGGAATTGGTGGAATAGGGCTAAACCCGCCCCTGGCATTAACACATCAGTTTGAATGAGGTTTTTTATCTCATCCCATAACATTTCTCCCAGCTCATAATAATGTATTAAACCACATATTTTAAATGAAGAAATATGTTTCCCCTAAAGAGGAGAATATTACAGAAGAAAATATTCAGTTTTAATATAAAACTTTGAATCTATCCCTAGGCCCCTCCCCCCAAAATGTAAAATTATTTTATTTTTGTATTGAGAAAAAGATCTGAAGACTAAATTGGATTTTGTCTAACAATTGACTGTACATTATGGGAGGATGGGCCCAGCATATCACCTAAAGAGGGGTTTTTAAACCACTTGCTAATAACTGAAAACAAGACTATAGGAGACAATGACTAAGCTATGGGGATTAGTTGAGTATGTCTGAAAAAAATATAAGTGATACATTCTCAGCAGACTAAAGCTTTATTTCCACTGCTGTACTGCCAATACTTTAACCAGGGGGTCTCAGAGAGATTTTTCCCTTTATCCTCTGAAAAAGCCCATAGATCAAAGGTGCATTTGCCTGCAGAATCTATCAGTTTGTTTCCCTATCTCATGCCCAAGAAAGGAGGCAACATCATTTGGCAAACAAAAGTCTTTTAAATGCACTTTGCTGGAACGCTTACACTTTGTTGTTGAAAATAGAGACAATATATTGATAGTATAGCACAGCATTCAAGTGTTTGTGCTATTTAAAGGAGGGCAGAACAAATAACTTTTAGGGAAACCTGGAGGTGCCCTGTCTCGGGAAGGACTCAAAAATATCTACTCTTATGTAATATTTTTATGAGTCCCAGGGATAAGTCATCTGTGGCAGGAATGATTTAGCAGGACAGAAAGAGGGAATTAATTCCTTCACTAGCAAGAAAATCAACCCAACCTTTCCTTCAAGTTGATGCTGGAATTTTAAACAAAGGGTCCCTCCAGAAAATCACTACCTATTTCTATTTCAAACATGCATTTATTGTTCCTTTGTTTTTTAATTTTAGGATCTATACTCTGCTGCAACAAACATGTTTCTCTGGTTACAATCATCCTACCCAAATCTATACATTTAATGATAACTACAAACAACAAAATCCTTACTTGGAAAATTGGTTAAGATTATATTGTATTCTCTTAAATGAAATTTAGTCTCCATGTTCTAAATCTTTAAAGGATATTATTTTTTTTTTACCCTTTATCTTTCTATTGGGCTTATCAATAACAATTCTGATCTCACATGCCCAGTGAACCATCACTGTAGCTGACTGAACAAGGCACATAATGAAAGGGATGCACTTTGCATTGTCTTAGATCAAAATTAGGCTGACCTGGTAGAACTGAGTGTGGACTGAAAGTAAGAAAGGACCCAATTCTTTCCTTTGATCTGCATTGTTTGACTCCTAATTCAGAATAATCTGTGGTTTTTTTAAAGGAAGAAAGAGCCTCCATGGAAAACATTTGACCCACTGACATTCCTCTCTCCTTCAGAATGGAGCAGATCCTCACATCCACATAACTGGTATTTTTCTGGTGGCACTCCCAAAACAGTGTGGTTCATAGAGCTAGGGCAATGGGGTCCTGGTCTATGATTAGGGCTCCTATGCACGGTGGTGCTACAAATAAATAATCAAAACGGAGATTTGGGGCCAAAATGATTATATTACGCTTATTGTACATGTGCAAGAGAATACAACAGAATGGAAATTGCTTATAATAAATGTAAAGAGAAGTACAAAAATAGTGGGGAAATAGTTATATAAGAAGATTCCAGGATTGTCACTGTGTGTGTCATTTTTTAAAGTCCAAAATGTCTGAGTCAGTAAGGAGCAATGGAAACAGCTGGTGAAGGGTTCTTTTGCTTCAGAATATCAGCAGGTTGAATCATCACCGGGATTCACAGTCTGTTACCATACAATTTTTAAATTCTCAGCCATTTGACTTTACAAATTACACCTGTGCAGTTTACAGCTGCAGTTAGTCATATCTAATACCATGTGCCAAGAGTTGTAGACCATTATGATCTCAGAGATAACCAATTACTACCCTAAGCAGCAGTTTCGTTTGGTTATCTGAGGGAGACTGCGCAGATCAAGGATTACTTGGCTCAACGGCAATGCCCAAGCAACAGCACAGGCTTTCAGCCACTAGTACAATAAACAGTTGTAACAGGATAAAAATTCTCCACTGTATCTAAGGATGGGGTTTTTCTGGGTATTTGTCCAAAAGGCAATACTACTTTTTCTTCCCCGAAAATAAAAGTTTCTCCATATTCTTTTTTCTTTGGATGTTTTATGGCCCACATAATTATGGCAATGAGAAAAGGTCCTGGTGGCACAGGAAAGAGTATGACACAAATGAAGAAATGGCTTCTAAAGTGAGAGTTAACAACGGACTGGTCCTTTCATTGTTCATCCTCTGGATTAGATTTTGGCCACCTCTCTGAGTAAGCTGCCCTGCCATACCCCGGGAACTTCTGCACAAGGGCTGACCAGAATTCCAATGGGAAATTTAGTCCCTTCTCCCTCTCCCAGCAGTACGCACTACAATACTGTATTTATTCATTAATTTATTTAACCATTTAGAATCCAGAAAAGTATTTAATTGTAATAGTCTATAAGAGCCATAACTTAAGGTTGAGACTTCTCAAAGCTAAAGAGGGGATTTAGTCCTACAGAGTTCCCCTGGAAATTAATAGAACTTGTGTGGTTAAATCCCAGAATCAGCTTGAAAATCATAACTGGAGATCTTCTAGTTTGTGCAGGTTATAAAAAAGAGATATTGTGGGTCTGAGAATAAATGCATCCTAAATGATCTGCACTCATGTGTGTTATCAGACCCAAGGTTGATACCAGAATGCAGTCTCCTCAAATAGGGGCAGAAATATTCTATTTTCCTTCTGAACTAAGCCTCTGGAATGTAGGCAGCATTAGAAGTAGCCAAAAGGCTATTTTGTAGGAATGCAGGCTAGGGAGAAACATGTATTGTGTATGGATTTAGGTCACTTTAGAAATTCAGGCTTTAGAAAATCAAGGCAAAAGTGTATTGCACAATTTGCCTAAGTTGTTTCGACTTTGGGGCCAAATCCTAGTCCTTACTCAGGCAACACTTGCAATGGCTTCAATGGGTGCTTTGCCTGAGTGAAGACTGGAATTTTTAGCCCTAATTACCATTGTGTGAGGAATACAACCCTCCCACCCACCATCTCCAATTATAGTGTACTGATGTTTTCTGTGTCCAGTGAAGTAATAACTAGAGATCCAGTTCTGAATTAGACAACCAGAAAGAAGTACCTGGTTAAAACCCCACATAATTAAATCCTCTGTATGACTCATGTACTGTATAGTTTAAATACTGACAATGCTTGGCAGAAGTGTGCACTTGGAAATTCCATCTGCAATGATACACACACACAGTCACCAGAATACAGTGGTGTGTAGGAATTCACTGACACATGGCACTTTTATGAGTGCAAGGATCCTCAGAAGAGGAAACTTTGTACCAAAGAATGAATGAACTCATGCTTCACGCAGCAATCTGTGTGGATCTGTGACCCAGCTGCACATTGTAGGGCAGTAGAATTGAGTGCATTCACCAGAAGAAGGAGAGAGAATTGAGGCAACAATCCTATTTACAAGTGCACAGCAGGAAATGTGTTTTAAAAATAGGATTTGCTGAAATTGGAATGGGCACTTTAGCTCCTCACACAGATGAAATGAAACTTTCAGAAAATGTACTGCTTCTGAAAGTGCACTCTTCACATTCATAGATGCTTGAAGCACAGATGGTAATAAATCATTAGAAGGTTACTTGCTAGCATTGTGAAGTGGATCATACGTACTTTATTTCATATCTGTGTAAAGCAGCTTCTAATAACTGCAATTGCAATGAATTCATGTCACTTCGCCTTGCAGACTCTCAGGATGAAGCAGTTCTACCTCTTTCCTCATCCTTACCTAACACTCTCATCACACTCTATCCTGCTCTGTTCTTCCTATATAAGTTTAGATGAGTCACTAAGGGCAAAAAATGTGGTCTTCTTAAGCAGATATCTTGGATATATAAAGGAGAAGTGTGTGCATACACCTGCAAAGAAGCAGGGAAGAATGTAGACCTAGTATTCCCTTAACCACTAGTCAAGAGGCCTGGCTAATGCTTGCTTCAGTGCTCCAAGAAGACATGGGCAGATCACCTGCTGACCTTATCATATTTCCAGTCCCCACGCCCCACCCCGACCCCAAACACATACACTCCCAGGAACGAACAAAACGGCTCAGGGACCTTTGCTCAGAATCGATTCTGCTCCCATGCTCCTAGGACCCTCACATTATTAAGGCTAGAATTTTGATTTTAGCACCTAAGTTTTGTCAACCAGAAATAGGTGTAACAATACAGGGATATGAGGCAATGGCTGTAAAGCACTTTGAGATCTTCAAGATGGAAAAATGCAAGTAATGATATGGTGGCTGTTTAGTGGCCTGTGTGAAATGAGTTTGGAGTGTCAGCCCACTTCTCTACAGATTGGTGTGCACATCACAGAAACTTCTTGGGTGCAAGGGTTCACCCCAGTAGATCTTTTTGCAGAATGGGGCCTCTGAGATTTCTTTACAATAGCTTGCAACAAACTGCAGAATTCCCCTCCACTTTTTGAAGAAAAATTGTGACGTTTCCTGTTATTTTCTCCCTACAATATTCAGTTTTGCAAAAAGACTGAAGGCGTAAATCTCAGTTATCCTATACAGTTTAGTCATAAGTTTATTACATCAGAATTTTGCAACTGACTTTAATGGAACCAGGATTGGACCCTCCCAAAAAAAAAAAAAAAAAAAAAAAAAAGCTTGCTTGGAGGAACTGAATAATGTTAAAGATGCATTTTGTGAGGGGGCTGTTTTTTCCTATATTTCCCAATTTAAATTGCATTTGGGACAAACAGAACAAACAAATGTAAACTATTCCACTCAAAACAATTAGTGTTTTGGTTTACTATCAGATTTTTAAACTAATATTTATGGGTTTAATTGTTTTTTTAAGATATTGCAGTGGAAAACCAAACTGCTGTTGAAAGGAGTATTTAAACAACATATATTGGTCAATAGGTGTTCATTGTTGCCACTTTTTAAACAGTGAGAATAATTAACCATTGGAACAATTTACCAAGGGTCATGGTGGATTCTCCATCACTGACCATTTTTAAATGAAGATTGGATGTTTATCTAAAAAACTTATGTTCTAAGAATTATTTTGGAGAAGATCTATGGCCTGTGTTATGCAGGAGGTCAGACTATATCACAATAGCTTTGGAATCTATTAATCCTGACCCAATTTTCTCACAAGCAATGGGATTTTGACCCCTGCTGTAGGTAATTTTCCCACAACAATGAGAGAAGCTGCAACTTTTATACCATTTTTAGAATTCCCAGAGGAAAACATGCTCTGACTGGCTGCCTTCCCTACTTCCTCGCCTCCTGAGGAAGAGCAGCCAATCAGAGATGCTGTAGGAGGCAGGCAGAGAGTAATCTCCTTCCCCATTGGAACTGAGAGAAGTTTTTTTTTAATAGGGATAGAGGGGGAGGGAATTACCAATACCATTTTCCCAGGGAAGAGGGGTTAGAAAAAGCATTGCAGATCAGGGGAGCCCTACTCCCACCTCTCCAATCCTGTACAGTAAAAAATGAGTTCACTTCTCTCTGCTCTTCCCACCTTCCCTTCCCCTCCACGAGGGTTCATCTTCACTACAGAGTAGGTGCAGGCTCCTAACAGTGCCCTTGTCCCCACTCCATCACACACAAAAAACCTCTCACCAGAGTTTGGTGGTGCTTCCAACCCAGGCTCGCTGACATAGTTGGGTTTACGTCTTAGAGCCAGAGTGAAAGCAGAACCTGGGCCAATAACTCACCCACTTTGCAGTGAAAATGCAAGCTAAATCACATCCTCCATTGTCTTCCCACTATTCCCTCTCTACGCACAGCAGGACAGACATTCTTCCATAATTCACTGGGAAAAACTCTACGCATTGCAGTGTAGAGAAGGACACAGTCCTGGGTACGGCTTTACAGTGTAGATATTCACATCCCAGCTAGACTAAACTAGGTGCTCAGACCAGGTGCCAATCACCCAGGCGAATTCTGTAGTGAAGACACACCCTAATGCCACACCACCGGGCCTGGGAAAGTGTGGAAGGCCACTCCTATTAGAACTGCCCACTACTCCAGATCCGGAAAAGTGGGTGAAGCACACCTGGAGCTGCCCCTTCCCAGTTCAGGTAGAGAGTGAAGAGCTTCTGCGGTTACTGGAGGAGCAGAAATGTACCAGAGAAAGGGGTTGATTTGCAGCTGGAAGGATGCAGAATTGATTGCAGCATGTCACTGGGAGTTGCATAATTAATTGATGTAGGTGTGCAAGGGCCAAATTGCATTACTCACTATATATCTGTGAGAGTTGCCACCACTAATTGTCAAAGGCACATTTTATGAGCAGGGGAAGTTCAAAAATCAGAGGGCAGACCAAAACCACTATTTAATCCTTTTTATTTTATGATTTTTTTAGGCCAGTCTCATGATTTTTTCAAATGTTGGGGTCGGCAATACTGTGTATTTCACTTTTTATTTTAAAAATCCTTTTTTATGGAATGTAATTTGAAACCTCTGTAAATCATACGCCACCATCTTCCATTCCTTGGGGGCCATCTGTAATCATAAATGGTAGACTGACAAGGTGCTATGAGGCTATTCACATTCTCTAGGTCAAATTCTGCCCATAAGTTACGTTATGTTCAGTGTGATCCCATCATTGTTACCAAAGACAGAAATATTCTTTTGGGGCTAAATTTTGCTTTCAGTAACACTGGTGTAAATCTGGAGCAAATCCACTGTAGTAAATTCTGAGGTAGTCTGAATTTACATCAGTGTAAGGAAAATCTGAGCTTCTGTCCTTTGCAACACTAATGAATCATAGGGCAAAGGACAATAATATTAGTAAATAGGACCTGTGTGACAAGGTCGTCCAAGAGAACTTAATTAAAGCATGTATTTTGCCACAAAAGAATGTAAATAGAAAGGTGCTTGCCTTCTGTTCTGTTTTCTTATGCTCGGTAGCACAGTTGAGTTTACTGACAATATAGTAAAATTATGTAAGTTAGAGTGTAACTAAAAAACCAACCCCCCACACAAGAGAGACCACAACAGCATGTTTGGCAAAGCTAATCTTATAACTAACAGACTTGCCCTTTGGAAGGAGACTATTCAGAATTTCTTTCTACTTGATATACTTTCCTCACCCCACATTTCTCACATGATGGCCACAAGTGTACTGAAGTTCAGTTAACCCTTACAGCAACAGATGACCAAATGTACGAACTCATCTCCTGTCTCAACAGAGTAGTTATCCCACTTCCCTGCCAGCTCCTGAGCCATCATCTCAATCAAACAAATCTCCTTCTACCTTCTCAGGTCTGTGTTCCCTGTTCCCCAAAATTTAGCACCAAAGCATGCACCCCTTACTAGCAAGCTGACCATAACCGTAGGCTGCTGGCTACTGATCCTTGTTTGTGGCTACTGATCCTTGTCTTGTAACAGCAGCATTACATTTTGGAAATCTAATAGATGACAGGTGACTGGGGCCCGAAAATAAAGCTCAGTTTCTTGCCAGCATGCCTGTGTGTCTCACCTTTACTACACCAAAAAAACCTTGTGTCTACTGTTCTTCTCACTCCTGTACCCAGTCCAGCCTCCCATTCTAGATAGCTCCAAGCCTGGCCTCTGGCATGGACATCCCAACATGCTGGTTCTCAGCCTGACAGAAAGGTCAGGAACAGTAGCAAAGAGAAGATGATCATAAGAAAAGCATAGACTGGGAGAAGAGAGGCATTCCCAGCAGTAAGGAGGTGATGGCTGAGTCTGAAGACAACTCCCAAGAGTCCAGCCCAACTCTGAGACAAGAAATCCTCCTTATTCCATTCCATGACCTTCCCAGTGGGCTTGGCTGAAAGTCTGCCCAGTTCTTCTTTGCGTAGATGCAGACATGTATTCCACTTAGGTGTGTGCATGCCCAGTGCGCCACAGCATTTTGGCTAGTGGTATTCGTTGAGGGGCGGTGCCTGCACCCCGTGGCTCTGCCCTTCCCGGCTATATAAGGTGGTGCTGTCCTGACTTTCCTCAATTCCTTCTCATCACCAGTGGCTAGAGTCAGAGCTCTGTGTGGTTGTAGTCTCACAACCTTGCGTTTAGTCTTAGCCTAGTTTATTTTATATAGTTAGTAACCAGTAGATAGCGTTAGTTGATAGTTAGCGTTCCCAAGTGATAGCTTTTCTTGACTAACTGTTTTTCCATCAGAAAATGCCAGTTTGTCAAAATTCTGTGGGAATATGTCAATTTTTAGGAAATTTTATTTTAAAGATTTAAATGAAGCACTTTGTTATTTTTATATTGTAATTCTTTTCTAAGATAAATGAAAATATAAAAATAAAATTACTAAACATAATACTAAAGTAAAAATAAAGCCTTATCTAATGAGTCACAATGTGCTTCAGAATGAACATGCCAAATCTGTGTGTTTGGCTAGCTTGTCTCTAACCACCAGATCACACATTCCCCACTGCACACACACACACATCCAGGAAAAGAACCCAGGAATCTTCATTCCCCACAGTCTACTGATGTCTGGGAAATAGTAACCCACTGGCAAAGTGTGTGCTGCATTCCTCTCCACTGGTTGGTCAAAATAAGGGATAGCAGTCACTTCTTTAGCTCAAGTGCTAGAGGCCTATGCTGGGGATCTGACAATACAGTGTCCTTCAAACCCTACTACCAACCCATGGGGTAAGGAGAGTGTCATCATTAGGGCCCTACCAAATTCACACCCATGAAAAACACGTCACAGACTGAAATCTGGTCTCCTCCCATGAAATTTGGTCTGTTGTGTGCTTTTACCCTATGTTATACAGATTTCACAAGGGAGACCAGAGTTTCTCAAATTGGAGGTCCTGACACAAAAGGGAGTTGCAGGGCGGGTTGCAAGGTTATTTTAGCGGGGACATGGTATTGCCACCCTTACTTCTGGGCTGCCTTCAGAGCTGGTCTGCCGGAGAGCAGTGGCAGCTCTGAAGACAGCAACGCAGAAGTAAGGGTGATAATACCTGCCATCCTTACTTCTGCATTGCTGCTGCTGGTGGCTCTGCCTTCCCGACCAGCAGCCGCCGCTCTCCAGCTGCCCAGCTCTGAAGGCAGCATCGCCACCAGCAGTAGCACAGAAGTAAGGGTAGCAGACCGCAACCCACCTACAATAACCTTGTGACCCCTCCCACAACTCCATTTTGGGTTAGGATGCCTAAAATTACAACACTGTGAAATTTCAGATTTAAAATAGCTGAAATAATGAAATTTGCAATTTTAAAAATCCTACGACCATGAAATTGACCACAATGGACTATGAATTTGGTAGGACCCTAGTCATCATGGTTGCACAGGATGGATTTTTTTTTAAAGCAACTGGTTTATTTAATACACAGAGTGAGAAAGCTTCTTTTAGAACTTGTTTTACAGTTAAACATTAAAACTTATGACACAAAGTTCAACACCACACAGGTTTCTCACATATTTTGATTGCTTGTGTTGCTACATTGGCATGTTTGAAGGCTGAGTATGCTACTGATTGGTAGTGGCTTATAATGACAGATCATCAGAGGCGGGGATGATCATGGACAGCTGGAAGAAATAAATAAAAACCTACTCATTTTTGACCGCTATTGTCACTCTGTGGGGAGTGGATAATGGGAGAAAGACACTGAGGCTGTAAAGAGAGATCTGGTATCTAACTAGCTGAGCTAACATAGCTATATTTATTTAGTGCTTAGATTGTGCCCAGCTAGACAGTCTGTGAGCCACCACAACTGCTTTAGGCAAATGAGTATAAATGAAAGTGAACAATAGTGTTGAATAGAGCTGGCCAAAAAATGAAAAATTATTCTCAAACAAAATTCTGAACTTTCAGGGTGTTTTCATTTCAAAGTGCTCAAACATGAATCACTTTCTCTTTTAAAAAAAGTTCATAATTTTTAAGAACAATTATCGAAATATTTTAAATTTAAAATTAAAATTTAAATTTAAAATTAAAACCCAATTCCCAGTCAACGCAAAATGTCAAAGGCTGTTTTGATAACATTTTTGATGATACTTTTGATAAAAAATTGTCAACAAATATTTTAGAATAGGCAAAAAAATTGATTACATCAACATTTTCATGAAAAAATTCATTAAAAATATGAGAGGTTTTCTCATTGTAAAATTGCCTTCCAGAACTCATTCTAGTGTTGAGACAAAAGAAAGACAAAGTACTGCAGGTGGCTGCTTAGCCAAAGTTGGGGCACTGTTCTGTCAACATGTGTGAGCTATTTCAGCCTATCAGTTGGAATAGCTATCATCCCTCCTAAACAGCAGTATCTGAGCACTTGAACTGAGTCCAGTAGCCCTTTCTTGCCACACTCAGCTCTCTCTCACCCAACGGTTCACTTCTTCAGAGCAACACTGCAAATCCCAAAAGTCTTGAGTTAGACCCCTACACGCGTGAAATTATTTAAAAAAAAATCTCATGATTTTTGGTCAAAGATTAGATCATTTGAGGAGGGGTCTGTCCTTGTAATTTTTTTGAAATGCCCCTGTGAGATAGGGTAGCCTAATGCTTTGAGGAGCTGGATACATTACAGCAGGTTTCTGTAGTTTATAAAATTCTTACGTTGCATATGGTCTCATTAATGAGTGAATGTGATACAAATGGAGTATTAAATATAGTCCTCTCTTGCGCCCACCCCCCCAACTTGTTAGGTTTATTTACACTGAAGCATTTTTCTGTTCCTATTCATTTCTCACTTTCTTTTCTTTCTAATGAGCACCAGAGAACACTGCCACTTGGGAATCAGTTGGGTTGTCTTAACAACAACTTGACAGAAAAGGCCAAGGATAATTGCCCTGATCTAATCATGATATGCCAGGTGAGACTTGTGGAAGAAAGCAGAATCTGGGGCCAATCAGAAAGGAGAGGATCCAAAGAAACTCAGTTCCTGAGTCTGAGCATGGGCAATTAAAACATGGCAGGCTTCCTGAACCCAAAAGCTAGGAGTGGGTAGCCAAGTTTCATGTGGTGGGGCGAACCCTTTGAGGGCAGCAGGTTGAAGACCTCTGCTGGGAAACTTAAGTTTTTACTTCAGGGTTCTACATTTGTAACATTTGTGCATGTTTTAGCCCAGCTTGCGGAACTACAAATAAAACTGTTGTTTAACCCTCCAGAGACAGAAGCACCTATGGCTCTGTTTTACAAAAGCCAGACCCTCCGCTTCAGGCTTCCTTGCAACACCTTGATGCTCTCAATGTGCATGTGACAATTACAGCATTACCAACTCTTGTTAATAAAGTCAAGTGAAGTGATTATGGCCCCTGCTGCCAGAGCAAGTGGTGGAGGTCCTATAACTGGGTGGCAAAGGGTGCCTCTGTTGTGCCCTGTTAATAATTCCTCCCTTCTTCAGGGCTCTCCTGTTCCATTTACACCAAACACAGTCTCACAGGCCCTTCAGACCAGGCTTTTACCCTTTTTCATTTCCCCAATACCACAAACTAAAACTGAAAACAACAGCTACCCTACTAGTCTTGAGTTCTGTCCTCAGGTGTCTCTTACCACCAGGCCTTCTGCCTCTAGCAGCCACTGCAGTTTCCTCATGCTTCTTATAGTAGAAGCACCTTACCCCATCTAAGGTGTTAATCAGGGTTGGATAAACCTAGCCCTCCAGCATGTAAGGGTAAGCCACCCTGTTATAAGGCCCAACCAAGATCAGGATCCTATTGTGCTAGACACTTCATGTAGTAAAGAGAGAGTCCCTGCCCTCAAGAGCTCACCATTCAGTTCAAAGAATGGTGGTGAGTTTGTGACACAGGAGTTGAAACCCATCAGACTCATTTCATGCGAAGGCCACCAAATATCCATTAAGATGGAAACAATTTTTAAATTTTTAAATAAAATGCCCCAGCCAGTTCTCAACTCCCATTATTTAGAGTATAAACACAAAAAAAATAATAAAACAAATATTAACTCAAGAGTCTAATTCACTTCTAAATACATTTTTGCAATGTAAAGCCTTTCCACTAATTGCTCCAGTGTCCTTATATCTACTTTCATACCTATATATCTCTTTTTTCACACAGCAGAACTGAACCCACAATTTTCAGTTCTACAGCACAGACCTTCTTCCACTTCAGCCATAGGAGTAACTTGGGGAAGGGACGCATGCTGTTATCCTCTAGGTGAGCCAGAGGGTCTCCTGTGCTCCTATCTCCCATTCCCCTCTCCCACTCCTTTTAAAAGTGTATGTGACCATAAATGTATGTGACCAGGGGAGACACTGAAAGTGCAGGCTGTGAGTTAGGAGGGAGATTCAGAGCTGGTTGAGAGACTCCATGTTGATTTCCCTGGTCTGCAGTGATCCTGAAGAATCCACATGTTTGCTACTGGAATTATCTCACCCTGAGGGGAGAAGGGAAAATCTCCTCCCAAATGGAACAATGTGGGTGGAATTCTATGAACTTCCCTTTGTGGAGTGTTCTGCCTTTGGCCCGTTGTCAATACTGTTACACATTACCCATTCAAGTTCTTGGCTCAGAGAGATAGTCTATAAATATGCTAATGTCCTGGGCCCAAGATATTGAAGATGTAAATAATTAAGGTAAGTGACTGTCGTCATCAGATAAGAGGAGGTTCATTTCTGCATTTCCTAGTGAAGTCAATAGGAATATAATTATTAAACACAAGATGAACTTCAGAGAGGCTAGAAAACACATGAACTGATAAAGCACTACAGACGTTAATGTCTTTGCTGAGAAAAGCAGCACTGCAGCATCTAGGGTTAAAGGTTAAAATACTGACTTGCAGTTATTTACGTGGATATCATACTAGAATATGAAACAAATCATGGGATATTGCTAAAAATATTTCTTTCTCCCTCTTCCATTCTGATTCCAAAATAACCAAGCTGATTTTTTCCCCCTGTAGTAACATGCAACCAGTTTCAGCCAGCTTGAAGCAGTTCTTTGCTAATTATTTTAAACAACACTTTGAATAGAATATGGAAAAATCTGGCTGAGTTAGCTGGGCAATAATTAAGTATACTTTCTACATCTACAAGTTAAAGTTTATTTTTTGAATGTAAAGGAGTGCTCAAAGCTGGAGGGAAGGGATAGGAAAACCCAACTATTTCTTCCTTCTTGTAGCTAGCAGCAATATGTCTCAATATGGCCTATAAATCTTCCCCCCAGGTTTGAAGACTATAAATGAGTAAGTGAATACCCTACTACACACACACACACACACACACACACACACACACACACACACACACACACACACCTCAATCCCAGCATTTAGATGGCATTTGGGCCATTCTCCTAACACTTATTGTCCTTGATCCCTGGCAAAACTCCCATTACTGTGATGTCAGAGATTACTAAATTTGATAGCAGATACTATCACTTTAATCAGAGAGAGAAGAGGTGAGGGTGCCAACTGCAAGTGGATGAGGCAGCAGTTGCAAAGCATGTACAATCAATTAAAAAAAAGTCACTGTACAAATGGAATTTTCCAACCCTGTCACCGGCCACAGATGATACAACTATTCTATAGGCAATATGTAACCATCGCTGTGCTCAGTTGAGAGGCACAGCCTCCACTTCCTGTATGTTTTCATAGCCAAGAGTAACACATTCAATACACAGCAGTTTTTGAAATCCCTCGTGTCACAAAGGTCAATGAGGAATTGCATCTTGAACCTACAGTCCTTGCACATGCAAAATACCTATTGACACCACTGGAAATTTTATGTGCAAAACAACTACTAGGATGAGGCTGATATACAGGACCAGAAAGTCTGAACAACAAGCTTCTTGAAATTTTCCTCAATACAACTCACAAGAATTATTGTGTGGCTCTGATTTTCATGTGGGACACAGAGGTGGGGAAGTGTAGTTCCATCAGAAAAAGCTGACCTCTTCTAATAGAAAATTATTTGTCTGGCTCGGATTGAAACTCTCAAATTACTGCAAATACTAACTTTCTGTGAAGAAGCTGCTCCTCTTGACTCTACTTCGTGAAGCTCCAGCCTCTAGCTGTTGCTAGGCAATATGCATCTACTGCAGTCCCCTCTCTCTAGTCTCTCGCTACCTTGTGGCCTGCCAAGGAGTTCCTGGCTGAAGCTGACAACTGAAATGGCAATAGCAGTGGCTCCAAGAGATGAACTAGGTGATGTGGCACCCATAGAGTGGGCCTGGTGCCAAGTGTGGCAAGGCCTTTCTAACCCCCCTAACTTCTTGGGACCTTCACCTGAGCGGATGGGGTGACTCCAAAAAGACACAGCTGCCCTCCCTCAGTTAGGCACATACAGGCCTCCAATATGGGAGATATCAGGACCCAGGTAGAAACATTGAGAATTATTCCGTCACACAGGAGAGACTGGGATTCCCTTTCCTGATCCAAAAATAAACCACCGTGTTTGCTGCTGAGGACTGACTCCCTTGCATAAGCAGTGACTGAAGGATGACTCTATGACACTGCACTCCATATTCTTCACAGTGATATTTTTATGACATGATTATGGTGTAATTATGATGCATTTTGTACAAGGTGTCATTGGAAAAGTTATGATTTAATTAACATGATTATCCTATTTGCATGCATGTATCATTTTTGTATCTGAAGTTATGAATACTGACTATGGATCTGTATTTCAAATGTGATTACTCTGGAAAACACCCACAGCTAGCCTTTCAGGTATCACAATGATGAAGCTAGACAGTGCTAATGGCTAATCAACAAAGACAATGGGCTATGGAAAAGCTTAGGCTTCCTGTAAACGTTTCAGCCGGCCTGTAAGTAATAGCTGCTTTGACTCAGCAAGGGCATGTGATCAGACCACATGATACTGAACTCCATTTTAAGTACCTGTATTTTTCCACAAACTGGGCTGGGAACTGTTTTTGGAACAAAGGATTCCCACCATATGTTAAAGCTATATAAGGTGGGGTGTAACATCATCTAGGGGCATCACTCACCACACAAGGACACTCCTGGAAACACCTGAGGAACAAAGACTGAACTGGGGAAAGTGCTGGTCCCAGGCTAAAAGGATTTCTAGCCTGTGTATGGAAACCTGGTGGACTGCTTGTTCATCCATAAGGGTGAGAAATTGCTAATTCATATCCAATCTTTTTAGTATCTTAGGTTTGTGGTTTTGTTTGTGGTTTTGTTTATTTACTAGGTAATCTGCTTTGATTTGTTTGCTATCAATTATAACCACTTAAAATCTATCTTTTGTAGTTAATAAACTTGTTTTTTGTTTTATCTAAACCAGGATGCCTTTGAGTGAAGTGCCTGGGAAAAATCTCAGCTTGGCTAACACAGGCTTGTTGCATATCCTTCCCACATCGAGGGGAGAGTGAACTATTTATGAGCTTACATTGTAGAGATCTCTGTGCAGTGCCAGACAGTATAATTTTGGGTTTATACTCCAGTGGGCAGGGGGTGTGCCTGGGGAGCTGGGGAATTGGCTTGTGTTTGCTATTTGCACTCAGGTAGCTCAGTTTGGGTGAGTGGCACCACCTGCCGTTATGTTGGGTGTTAACAAGTCCAGGTGAGGCTGGCTGTGTCTCCAACCAAGATGGTTGACTACAGAGCCAACCCAGCTGTGTCTCTTAGAGAGGCACAGTGGTTCCCACAGCTCCCAGGTTGCACCCCGGGGATGACAACTCTTCACATTACCCATGTGACAGAATCTAATATCCAGAGGAATCTTGAACTAGCTACCAAAACTAGTAACTTGTTATTTGCTCATGCTCCAAAACGTCTGTTAGTCTATAAGGTGCCACAGGATTCTTTGCTGCTTTTACCAAAACTAGTTAAACTAGTTCAGCATAGACTTGCTGTTCTGAGGTATTAGCCATCTAGCTCCAGGCTCATGACCCAGAAGATATGGCAGAAACAAGCAGACAGAGAAAGCCTGGGTAAATCTCTATCTCCTGGTGGAGTTTCTATATGTTGCTTCCTTGGCTGTGGTCATCCTGGCCTCCTTTTACCTGCTCACCAACCACCTCTCAGCCACAAGAGACCTCTCTGGCTGCACTTACTAAACTGGTCTTCCCCATCAATAGAGAAAAAGGACTTTAATCATAGGAGGATTTTGATTTCTACCATGTTAATTCACTTTCTCAGAGAGAGACTCTTGTCTGGAATCCTGCCCATGTTTTATTGTTGATAAGCATTTCTCATAATTGCTTTAGCAGTGCTTGAGGCTATGGAAGCTTCCACTAGAGAGAAAGGTCTGCAGCAAAGAGGTATTACCACTAGTCATGAATTGCTTAGCAACAGCTAGGAGGCAGAATTACCTGCAAGGGAGCCGAAAGGAACAACTGTTCAGCTCTGGAGTAGGTATTTCCTTTGCAGAAAGTGAATTTACATATATAATACCAATCTTTTTATAAGAAGAGTATCATGATTGAAGTCACTTTCCTTTAAGGGTAAGGAATGGTGTCCCTAGCCTCTGTTTGTCAGAAGGTGGAGATGGATGGCAGGATTATCTGTTAGGTTCACTTCCTCTGGGGCACCTGGCATTGGCCACTGTCGGCAGACAGGATACTGGGCTGGATGGACCTTTGGTTTGACCCAGTATGGCTATTCTTATGTTCTTATCAATGGAGAAGAAAAACTTGGTGAAGGCAAATCTCTTATACCGAATAGTAATTAGAAGTGGAAGCACTTCCCAATTCCTTTCCAACAAAACAATATCAAATTAGCTGATTAATGAATGAATGCTGCACGTGACTAGAACATTCATGGAAAAGTACCATGAGATATTAGCTTATAAATAGGAGTGAATGCCAAAAACATTATGCTGGCTATAGTGTAAAGAGTTTTATTTAAAGCTAGATGCTGGTGACATTCTTCAGAAGTAAAGAATAATGTAAAATTCCTTTTCACTTAACCAACACTTTTGTTATATATAATGATCAGCTTCTTGGTTGTCACTGGGGATTGAATCTGTAATCTCTATATAGAGCATAAACCTTTACAGCTTGAGGTGAAGGAATAAATTTGACTTTAGCTGACAGTTGAGTACATTCATATCTTCATTGGACCAAGCACAGACAGAGAAGCATAACACATATTGAGCATGGGGTTACACATAGGAAATGGATAGATGAATCTCCAGTAGGTGCTCTATTGGCTGCCTCCCATAGCCCTCTCTGGCAGCTGATAAACCTTGAAAGTACTGCAGTAATTTAATATCACTTTTACTGTGCAAATAACTTGAAGTGTTTTTACATGGACTTGCATTTAGAATGTAGAAGAGTTTAATAATTTATGGAATGTAGAATAATTAAAAATGACTGCATTACTTTAATTATTGACTAAAGCCCCAGTTGGCTGAACTGAATCACTTTAAAATTCCTTTTAAATTACTCTCAATATTCCTCTAACCAACCCCAATCTTTTCTTTCACAATCTACCACATGCATATCTGCAATTTGCGAGTGACTGCTTCCTTCCATTTCATACTGGAAAGAACTGTGACAACTTGTAATTCAACCAGCTTGCCAAGAGAAACAGGTCACACTGAGGAAAGTGACCTGTTCTCATCATTATTGACCTCTCTACTAATCTGTGTGTCATCTGCAAACAGTCCAGTGTCTGTATCTATTTGATTACTGTTCCTTTTCCTCGGACTACCATCAAAAAGTGCAATCAGTTCTGGCTAAACCTCACGTATCTGGAACTAGATTTAGACCACCAATTCATTTCTCTGGACAACTAACATCCATCAGCTAATTAACAACTTCTGGCTAATAATGACCTGATCTAGGTTTGAACCCTCTAGAGATGAAAGACCTGATAATCCAGTGCTTCATTAAGGTCCTTCTTATGCAAAAGACAATAATTAAATGGGAAAAAATCTAAATATTATGTTTTTAAAAAATTGCAAGTTATAAAGACCACTAAAAAGGTGGCAAATTCACAAATCTATTAAAAATACATGTCGGTAATTGAAAATCCAGGCAATCCTTTCTGCACAAAGTCTTGTACAGGACTGACTGCTTACTTGTGTAATCCTGAAAGTCACGTACAACATTCATTAGCAAGTATTGTTATACGCCAAAAATTTGACAGCTCTAGACACGGAAGACTACTCACCCTTGAAGGTCTCATTGCAGTATAAATTACTGAAAACTGAATTCCTTGTTCTTGTAGACTCATAGTCAGTCTTCCAATTATTTTGTCTGTAAATACAAATTTGTACAGCTTACCAAACTCTAAATTGAGAACTAAAAATCTATAATCATAATACAAGTAACAGCATAGATAGGTATTTAAACTTAGTATAATTATTTAAAAGCATCTATATGACACCACAAGTTGCATGATAATTTATAATAATAGAAATGTAAGGTGGGAAGGGACCTTGAGAGGTCATCAAGTCCTGCCCCCTGTGCCGAGGCAAGACTAAGTAAACCTAGAGCACCCCTGACAGCTGTTTGTTGAACCTGTTCTTTAAAACCTCTTGTCAAGGTTCCTTCCCCACTCTGAACTTTAGGGTACAGATGTGGGGACCTGGATGAACAGCTCTAAGCTTAACTACCAGCTTAGATCTGGTCTCGCTGCCACCATCCAGATTTCTGAATTATCTGGAAAACTCTCAAATACTAGCTCCCTTTTCTGGATAGTCTTGAGATTTCTTCACCAAATTCCTGGTGAACACCGATCCAACCCCTTGGATCTTAACACAAGGAGAATTTAACCATCCCCCTTCCTTTCCCCCATCAATTCCTGGTGAGTCCAGATCCAGTCCCCTTGGATCATAAAACAGGAATGCAGGGGCAAGATTAGAAAGGCACAAAATGAGCTCAAACTAGCTATGGGAATAAAGGGAAACAAGAAGACTTTTTATCAATACATTAGAAGCAAGAGGAAGACCAAGGACAGGGTAGGCCCACTGCTCAGTGAGGAGGGAGAAACAGTAACAGGAAACTTGAAAATGGCAGAGATGCTTAATGACTTCTTTGTTTCGGTCTTCACCGAGAAGTCTGAAGGAATGCCTAACATAGTGAGTGCTAATGGGAAGAGGGTAGGTTTAGAAGATAAAATAAAAAAAGAACAAGTTAAAAATCACTTAGAAAAGTTAGATGCCTGCAAGTCACCAGGGCCTGATGAAATGCATCCTAGAATACTCAAGGAGCTAATAGAGGAGGTATCTGAGCCTCTAGCTATTATCTTTGGAAAATCATGGGAGACGGGAGAGATTCCAGAAGACTGGAAAAGGGCAAATCTAGTGCCCATCTATAAAAAGGGAAATAAAAACAACCCAGGAAACTACAGACCAGTTAGTTTAGCTTCTGTGCCAGGGAAGATAATGGAACAAGTAATTAAGGAAATCATCTGCAAACACTTGGAAGGTGGTAAGGTGATAGGGAATAGCCAGCATGGATTTGTAAAGAACAAATCATGTCAAACCAATCTGATAGCTTTCTTTGATAAGATAACGAGTCTTGTGGATAAGGGAGAAGCAGTGGATGTGGTATACCTAGACTTTAGTAAGGCATTTGATACGGTCTCGCATGATATTCTTATCGATAAACTAGGCAAATACAATTTAGATGGGGCTACTATAAGGTGGGTGCATAACTGGCAATAACTGTACTCAGAGAGTAGTTATTAATGGTTCCCAATCTTGCTGGAAAGGTATAACAAGTGGAGTTCTGCAGGGGTCTGTTTTGGGACCGGTTCTGTTCAATATCTTCATCGACGACTTAGATATTGACATAGAAAGTATGCTTATTAAGTTTGCAGATGATACCAAACTGGGAGGGATTGCAACTGCTTTGGAGGACAGGGTCATAATTCAAAATGATCTGGACAAATTGGAGAAATGGTCTGAGGTAAATGGGATGAAGTTTAATAATGACAAATGCAAAGTTCTCCACTTAGGAAGGAACAATCAGTTTCACACCTACAGAATGGGAAGAGACTGTCTAGGAAGGAGTACGGCAGAAAGGGATCTACGGGTTATAGTGGACCACAAGCTAAATATGAGTCAACAGTGTGATGCTGTTGCAAAAAAAGCAAACTTGATTCTGGGATGCATTAACAGGTGTGTTGTGAGCAAGACATGAGAAGTCATTCTTCCCCTCTATTCTGCGCTGGTTAGGCCTCAACTGGAGTATTGTGTCCAGTTCTGGGCAACACATTTCAAGAAAGATGTGACGAAATTGGAGAGGGTCCAGAGAAGAGCAACAAGAATGATTTAAAGTCTAGAGAACATGACCTATGAAGGAAGGCTGAAAGAATTGGGTTTGTTTAGTTTGGAAAAGAGAAGACTGAGAGGGGACATGATAGCAGTTTTCAGGTTTCTAAAAGGGTATCATCAGGAGGAGGGAGAAAACTTGTTAATCTTAGCCTCTAAGGATAGAGCAAGAAGCAATGGGCTTAAACTGCAGCATGGGAGGTTTAGGTTAGACATTAGGAAAAAGTTCCTAACTGTCAGGGTGGTTAAACACTGGAATAAATTGCCTAGGGAGGTTGTGGAATCTCCATCTCTGGAGATATTTAAGAGTAGGTTAGATAAATGTCTATCAGCGATGGTCTAGACAGTATTTTGTCCTGCCATGAGGGCAGAGGACTGGACTCGATGACCTCTCGAGGTCCCTTTCAGTCCTAGAATCTATGAATCTATGAATTATTGGAAACCAAACAAAGTTCAAAGGGTTAGTATACATAAGATATATGCACAATATGTACTATACTGAGAGTAATAATTCTACTTTGCCTTTGTGAATTTTGGTTGTGATACTACTAACTCTGAATTCAATGGAAACTTTGCTATTGACTTCAATAGGAGCAGAAGCAAATCATTAATTAGCCCTGCTGTTAACATTTCTGAGAAAAGAAAGTAAGTCATTACAAACTACCAGGCTTTCCAAATTCAGTGTCTTGCCATAGTTTTGCAGTTGTGTTCAGTAAGGGAGTCCAAAGAATTTTCTTATGGAACATTCATCATTCATAAAATCATAGATAATTATGACAATGTACAGCCTATCTCAGTTTGCCACCTGAAAATGCTAGGAAAAATCTCAAAAAACATTAGCTTTTTCAGAATGATTGATGGAGAAGTCAGTCAGTGGGCTAATATTTCCTGTCTCGGTACGTTTACTGCTTCTTATCTACCAAGCAAACCCTTCCAAAGAATGGATATTTCACAACCCAGCCAAAACAGGCTTCTAAGTGAAGAATCCAAAACATGGATTCTAAGTGGACAAGCTACAGTAACTGGGTTTAATTTTCATTTATCAGTATTTGCTCTCATTTCATTACCCCTTTAACCTTTTCTATTTAGTGAAATTGTGCTCTCACACTTAGGCAGCTTTAAGTAACTGTTTTTCAACAGGATTTTACCAGGTTTGCACAACTAAGCCAATAACTATTTCAATCAAGAGGGGCAGTTATCTAAAGGTGTTTTTTTAAATGATAATCAAAATTTATCTCCTATAAAAAAAACCACACATAGACTTTCCCCAGCAACATAAATGACAGTTTACATTTTATATATTTGATCTAGGAGTTCTGAGAAATTACATCCTGCAGATGTATATGCAGTAGGCACAGGGAACAGTTTCTTTTTAAAAAAACCAACAGCTTGAGCTACCATTTGCAGCAGGTATAATACAAGGTAAATGCATGTGTTTGTGTCTCATTTAAGATAATCAAAGAACTTCTGAGATAATAATACATTATTTAGCATTTCACTGAAACAAGGAGACAAGCGTAGCTATAGCTACCAAGAATATCAATGACTTTTGGCTTTCAGAAAGGTCTAGAGACAATCTGTTTATTCAGAGGAGTTGTCATGTGAAAACACTCAGGACAGTATGTTTGATAAAGACTACAATTCACCTGTTACCAAAAAAATACAAAAACCCCACGACACACACACTATCCATTTCTTCTAAAGTATCCTTAAGAATGTTTCTTAGATTATAAACTCTTCAGTCCAAGCACAGTGTCTAGCTCACTGTTTATACAGCACACAGCACAATGCAAGCCCTACTTACTATTTATGAAATTAAAATAATAATGTTTAAAAGTTAAAACACAAAAAAGCTGGCAGCAATACAACTAGAATCCTGCAACCATATATTTAGTACCTAACAGATATACAAAAGTTATCTCAATTAAGAACCTCCACCAAAACTGATAACAGAAAATAATTCCCCTGCTCCCTTCTGGAAGGTCCAGAACCTGCAGTCTCTACTGAGGCTCCCATTAATTTCAGTGAACACTTGATTTAAATAAGAACCACAGGATCAGCACTAGGACTATCATATGTTACTTCCTAATCTATCTTCATTTCCTCACTGGACTTTTACACCATTGGGGTGGGGAGGAAGGAAGAGAAGAACTGAGGGACAGGAAAGGGAATGGAAGGAGAGAAGTCAAAAGAAAGAGAAGGGTCAGAAAAAAAATAGCAAGAGAGGAGAATAGGAAAGTGAAGGAAGGAGAAAGAGGTGAAATAATGGAGAAAAGTAACAGGTAAGAAATAGGGCTTAGGAGGAACAGACTGGGAATAAGAAGGAAAGGCGGAATAAATGAGGAAGCAATTAAAGGCCTGATCTCACATCATTAAAGTCTATGGGAGTTTTGCCACTGACTTCAATGGGTGCAGGAACAGGCACTTAAGGGAGAAGAATCTAACTGACAGCTGATATAGAGGAAAGGTTCTACTGAGAAGGAAAGAATCTTAGCAAAAGGGAAAATGGGGGGGGGGATCCCAAGTGAATGTCATATACTCTGCCTCAAACAAGAGAGAAAGAGAAAATACTGAAAGGAAACAGAAGGAACAAAAGACAAAGATAAAAATCAGGGGAAAAACACAGTATCTTGAAGACGTGAAAGAAGTATGGCCCAAGAGAGAAAAAAATGATCTTTAAAAAATGAGAGACATAGTCAATGGGATCTTTTCACAGTTATTACCTATACACAGAGAGAAAAAGAAATCTTAACCAAAACCATAGGTCTGGATACTTGGAATTTTGGGGAAGTGTAGTGGGGCAGCTGCCCCACTCCAACAGAAAAAGGGCTGGAACAGGCCAAAGAGGCTGCACAGACCAGCAATCAATCAGCAAAGGCCTGTGGAGAGCCAATCAGGGTAAAGAAAGAGGCAGCCAATCAGGGCCAGGCTGGGCCCTATATAAAGACTGCCTAGCAAAGGAGAGGGCAGCCTCTCCCTGATTAGTAAGGGAGGAGGGCCAGCTCCTGAGGTAAGAAGGTAGCATCTTGGACAGAGCAGTGCTGGGCAGGCTTGGGGAGCAGAGGAGAGCTCTGTCTCAGTTACCTGCCAGACTGTGGCCCCTGTTAAAAAGGGTCGAGAAGGTGCATGGGGCCAAAGGGGAAGTGGCCCAGGAAAGATAGGCAGATGAGAGGGGAGAGAAGGAGGGCAGAGGGAGGCTGCCACTCGAGGGTCCCTGGGTTGGGACCCAGAGTAGTGGGTGGGCCTGGGTCCCCCCTTGCACTGCATCTGGCCATGGAGGAGTGTGGCCAAGACTGACTGCAACTTGCCCCTGAGGTGAGAGGCTAGACTTTGGGGTTGTGGTTGGTCACTGAGACAGGTGCAAGCCAAAGGCTGTCGTTACCCCCCCCCCCCCAGGAAGGGGATGAGAGTAGAATAGTGGGTGCTGCTGAAGGGCAGTGTCCTGAAGCAGACACCGCCGAGCGGGGAGCAAGGCAGTTCCCAAATCAGCAGAGCAGGCAATGGGTGAGACATAACATGCAGAGAGTGCTCCACAGCTGACAAGAGCTAATTCCCGGAGGAACCAGCAGGAGGTGCCAAAGGTGGTGAGTCTGGACCCTGTTACATGTGGTGGAGAATGCGGGCATAGACGATCACCCCTGATACAAGGGGCAGGGCAAGGAGTATGGGACTATTGCCTGGATCTGAAATTGAGGAACTGAAGGTGGAGAAAATGGTGAACTGGTACTGGAGAGCCTGTGTGGCCTGGCTCGCTGAGCAGCAAGGGGGACTGCTTCAGCTGCTGCAGGGGGAGGGCACATGGACCTCATTGGAAGCCAGGCACCTGGGGCCAGAGGCCAGTGCCGGGGCCTAAAGACTGTTTCGCCTGTGGGTGACTGGGACACTACAGAAGGGAGTGCCCCTAACAGGTTGGGGCACAGAGACCCTACCTGGACAAGGAAGGAACTGAGGGAGCTCTCCCTGTGAGGGTAGCAGGGGGCCCCCAAACATGTTGGGCCTGTAGGAAACTGGGGCACATGAAGAGGGAGTACCCCTATGGGACTCGCAGGGCCCAAGCTTGCCCTGCAGGAAGGGCTATGCCAGAGACAAACTGTGGGAGAGCTGTGGCCAACAGACACTGGAAATGCTTCCTTTGCCACAAAGAGGGCCAGTTAAGCCGGCCCTGCACCCAGAGAAGGAGGGGCAGGCTGTAGGATCGGCCTGGGTCTGAAACTGCCCTGAAGGAGGGGGTGGTGAGAACCAGGGCCCTAGAAAGGGGATTGTCTGGGATAGGGAGGCCCCAGATAAAAAGTGGAACCCATGTGGGAGCTGAGCAGGCTACAGTGGGCACCCAAACCCTTGAGGAAGGGAGCCGGCTGCTCCAGTGGCAGGAGAGACATCTTGCAGGCCCAGCTAAGAGGGAAGCTGGGGAGATAAGACCACATGGGGGGGAGTCTCTAAGGGGGAGGGTGTGTAGAGGGGTGGCTGCTCCACTCCTGGAGAACAGGGATTAAAAGCAGCCAAGCTAAGATGACTGGGGAAGCAGCCACAGCTGGGGCCATGCCTAATCAGGGCCCAGCTGGCCCTGATAAGAGGGCTGGGGGTCAGAAGCTAGAGGAGTCTCGCTCTAGACCTGGAGTGGGAAGGGCTAGCTGCCTGGGAGCAAGGTACCTGAGGTGGAGCAGTGCTGGAGAAGGGGAAAGGGAGCTGGGGAGCTCCAGCCTGGGAAATCCCCAGGCTGCAGGCCTTGTTAAAGGCCAAAGCTGGTACAGGGGTTGCAGAGGTGCAGCCTGGGCTTAGGCAGAGGCAGCTGGTCTGACTCCCTTGCCAATGATGAGTTCTTTACAGACTTTAGTCTGCCCCAGTGAGTGGGGGCTAGATGATGACTGGCAGTAGCCATTGAGGCAAGGTAGGTTTAGAGGGCTGGAGGTTCCCCTGGGAGGGGAGACCCAGAGTGTGGGCTTACCGCTGGGGCAGAACCCCAAGATAAAGGGCACCAGGGTCCGTGAGGGACACGGGGCCAGCAGCAGGCGAGACACCGGCCCGCAGAGGGTGCTCCATATGCTGGAGAAATAATTCCCAAGATGACCAGCAGGAGGCACAAAACTCCTCCAAAGCCAGGATGGGAATGGGGGCAGATCCAGCTGCTGGGGGTGGGAGAGGAGGAGAACCATCTCCCCTGGTCCTGGGGGCCACAGCAGGGAAAACCATGTCCTCTGGCTGCCCAGACAGAGAGAGCTCCTCCAGCCACAGGGTGCACAGAAAGTGCCCCTCCAAAAGCGGCCACATTTTTATTCCTGTGCATGCCCCTGTGAGGAAAGTAAAGAATTTACTGTGACATGCATACAAGTCTTTTTGAGTTGCTGTTCACTGTTACAGGTCTGCAGTATTTCTCCTGATTTTACTGTTGGTGTTGTCAGAAACAATACACAACATTTATTTACGGCATTCTTTTCATGTTACAGGGATGTGATAAATGGCATTTGTTGTTACTGGTCCAAACACCAAATAGTAGCTATCAGTTGTCAGTAAATAATAAATACAAATAATTAATGACCCTGCAAGGAATTGTAACCTCAAGAGGTCTCCTGATAGCAGTAACATTTGGTAAATGGATTGTGTTGTGCTGCCAATAACAAACAGATTTGCTCGAACATGGAATGCATGATTTGGAAAGCTGTAATGGGAACCCTTTATATAATGCAGTTATTGGAAGAGAACAGTGAGATTCCTATATGATTTTGTCCCATCAATTCCATAGACCTTCAATGGGATTTTTTTCTTTTTAAATCAGCATTTTAGTAACTTCATTTTTTTAAGTTTAAATTCACTGTCACTGATATTTTCAGGAGTTATTGGGCAGTGCTTTGGTATCACCATGGTTGGCAAAAGCATCACAAGGACTGAACATGAATTGTGGAGCCAGTACACACTTCTACTTTTATACAGCTGATGGCACAATTGAAATGCAGGCCAGGGCCTAGCTTTTGCTGCTCAGGTGTGCAAAGGAAGCAGAAACAGGCCATTTCTTTGCTGGAGCAGTGAGTCCCCTGTACACATAGAGTGAGTATAGCTAATTCCTACATCATCCCACCACTTCTGCAGTTCCAGAATAGGAGAGATCTGAGGGGTTGTGGCCAGAAAGTGCTACACTCTGGCAGTCCCCATCTGGCGGAATGTCCCTTGGGGTCTGCTACCAGCTGGTGGAGTTTAGAAAAGCTCTGAGCCTCTAGTTCTCCAGTGTTTTGTGCTTTTTTTTGGCTAGTGATGCTACCATAGTGTCTCAATGATTCAGAGACAGAGAGCTAATAATTTCTTTTAAAAATCAAATTCACTTTGTCCTATGCAAAAATAAAGCACCATTAATTTCAGAACTAAGGTGTTCTTCCTGATTTCCAAAAGCTGCCTCTGATTTTAGATCTGCAGTTTTTGGGACACATATAATTGCAGGCACATTGTATAGCCACTTAGCCACCTACAGTAGTGACTTGATTGTGTGGGCAATCACTGGGGCCCATGAGATTGCCCCCCACAATTATTTGCAAGCTTCATAATAGGAGTTCTAATTTGGAGCCCAAGTTAAAACCCTGTGAAAACTAGTGCTGCCTATTAATTGTTTTACAGCTAGCTTACATACCCTAAGGAAAAGAAAAGGTTTTTAATACAGAAATGTATGCACTGATGCCCCCTTAAAAAGCATTGTGTGGTACCTATAAAGACAACAAAAAATTAAACTTAAAATCAAGCACTCTTTGAAGGGCCCCGTTATCATTTTACAGAGGCAAGAGAAGCATTTCCCAATCTTTTCAATCACGTGTACCATTTTTCTAGCCTAAGACCACAATCTTGTCCTTTTGAGCTGACACCTCCTATTTAGTTGTGTGCACTGTAATGTACAGACATATGAGTGGGTCGGCTAAAATGTACAGAAGTAAATAGGAGACACGGTGAGCAGAAGCTTATCACTGAAGCAGGGATGGAATTCACAGTATCAATCACAAAAAGACCAGTCATATTTAGGGCCTGATCCAGTAAAGTCAACTGGGAGACTTCCATTTATTCCAGTGGACTTTGGATCAGGCTGTCAGTACCTAAATGCTATGGTGATTGGCTATAGACAAGTAATATAGGTGCTGATAGATTAAAAGAATCCTAAAGAATTAGTAATAATATCATACCTATTGTTGGGAATCACTAGAAGGTATAGCATGCACCCTCAGGAAAATAGGATCAAATCATGAAGCATTGGATACAGCAGCCACATTGCTTACCATTTGCAGCGAAAGCCTTTGCAGTAGAAATATCATTTAATCTATACAAAAAAGGAAAGATAATTAAAATATTGCATGGACCAGAATAATATTCTCAAGAAACTTCTGGAGTTTTGGCATGCCCTTCCTATGCTGGTCTGCAAAGCTACTACTCCCTCCTTATTCAATCCTTCATTAAAGTCCATTTCTTTTTTCTGCAAAGCCCATAAGAAACTAGTCAACTAAGAGATGTATTTATTTTACTCCTGAAAAACTCAAACTTTGCTCCACCAAGCTGTTGAATTCCCCAGAACAAGAAGCCATGTTACTGGTATTAACCTGGTCCTTCCCTCCCCAGACTCCATCTCATTAAGTTTTGTCCCCTCTCATTATGTCATCTTGTCTGATATTAGCTTAGAAGCTCCTTAGGAGAGGGCTCTTGCCTGTACCTATATTGTGACATGCTATATATCATTATGCTATCTTAGGGTCCAGTTATGTCTTTGATAGAGAAAGAGTTATACTGGAGCTATGGAGGAGCTCCATTGTCCAAGTGATGGTGCATATATTGAGGCACCAGGGAAACGAACTAAGCAGAGTGACTTGCTACACCTATGCAAATGGTGTATCCAGACCTTCTCTCTCTAACACTCTTATGGTGGTGCTTGATGGCTTGTGTTGGATATATACCTATCTCATAGAGCTGGAAGGGACCCTGAAAGGTCATTGAATCCAGACCCCTGCCTTCACTCACAGGACCAAGTACTGATTTTGCCCCAGATCCCTAAGTGGCCCTGTCAAGGATTGAACTCACAACCCTAGGTTTAGCCAGTCAATGCTCAAACCACTAAGCTATCCCTCCCCACTGCAAGCAGGATAGGTTCTATCTTTACTGTGCCCACACATGCTTTTACTAGGGTTCCTAATGGTGTTGGCAGTGCTCCTCAGCACAGCAAACCAACTTATAGCTGCCTTCTGTGCAGGTCCACTGGGGCAAGAAGAGACTACCCAGCATCTGCTTCCCCCTTTTCCATGGGACAGACATAAGTTGGCCTTCAGGGCACAGCAATAAGCAAAACTCAACATTGGAAATAGGAAGTTAATATTTTAAAAGTTGCTTCCTGTTGATCTCAACATCTTGCAGTGTGGTTTGCAAATGTTTAGCATCAACTTCAAAGTACACTAGTTGATTGATTGTACTGAATTCTGAGAGCTATAAATGTGAAAGCAAGTGTTCAAAGGCTTGAGGGTGTTACAGGGTAGATTTCAATGAGCACAGATGCAAAATAAATTTCAATGAAACTTTAGATTTTTCACATGTACAATTTACTTTTATGTTTAAAAGCATTTCCATGTGCTCTTGCCTCTCTTGACATCAGTGACAGAAATGTTTACAGTAATTTATCACTGCTGTCACTTGGAAGAGAATGGAAATGCTGGTTAGAAACATGTCAAGTGGTGGTGAAATTGACAACAGAACAAGTTATCAGATTAAATAAAATAATCAAAGTCCTGTCAAACTCAATAATTTGTATGACTATATTGAGATAAAGCACCTAACAGGAATATTGACAGCACCTGATAGGACTACCTATAAACTTCATAGCTTTTTGTTGAAACAGAAACACAGAAATATACAGATTGCCATTCCAGCTCAGGAGAATGGTCCATATAGTTCAGTATCCTATCTCCAACAGTGCTATACCAGACACTCCAGAGAGAGGTGTAAAAGCCCCAGAATTAACAATCATGCAATAATATGCCTATGAAGGAACTTTCTCCCTCACCCCATCAGAGAGAAGATGGCTTAGTCCTAGAAGCATGAAGGATTTGATAAAAGCAGCAAAGAATCCTGTGGCACCTTATAGACTAACAGACGTTTTGCAGCATGAGCTTTCATGGGTGAATACCCACTTCTTCGGATGCAAGAGAAGAATCCGAAGAAGTGGGTATTCACCCATGAAAGCTCATGCTGCAAAATGTCTGTTAGTCTATAAGGTGCCACAGGATTCTTTGCTGCTTTTACAGAACCAGACTAACACGGCTACCCCTCTGATACAAGGATTTGATAATGTCCTTTGAAATTGTATAATTTCTAATTTATTTAATATTTATAATTTCATTAACCTGTCTAATGTGACTAAGACTGATCTCAATATTGATATAAACATCCAATCCTTTTTATAATCCTGCTAGGTTCTTAAACTCTGGAATACCTTATGGCAGTGAATTCCACAGGTTAATTACATGTTGCTTAAAATAATTCCCTTTATCAGTTATAAATGTGTTGCCATTTAATTCCATTAGGTGCTCCATGTTTCCAGTATAATGACACAGATAAAATTTGACTGACCTTCTCTACACCATTCAATTACTGTCCTTCGTAAACGGACAATGTGAAATAATACAGTGTGTGTATTTAGGACAAAATATTTGATAATAACTTTCTTAATCCTGTAACCCTATTGTTTTAGGGACAGATTTTTAAAGGTTTTTAAGTATTGCTGTGCTCAGCATTACAACACCTAACTGATTTAGGATCCTAAATCCAATTTTCAAAAGGGATTTAGGAACTCAGACACTTTACTGCCAATGTGATTCAGGCTCCTAAGTGCGTAAATTCCTTTTGAAAATAAGATTTAGGATCCCAAATCAGTTAGGTGTTGCAACACTGAGCATAGCAATGCCTCAATAGCTTTTACAAATCTGGGCCCAGTGACTTATATACATGGTTAATACACATGGAATTTTCAAGAAGGCTTGAAAATATACAGAAATGTCCATTCCAATCTTTATTGCAACAAGCTCCATACCTGCTGATTGGCTGTAGCCTTATCACAAATATGTTGGGCTTGGATGTGTCTACTTCCAGCTTAGATACCTCAAACTCATCTACGTCTGTTAGCTTCCAATCCATTGATTCTTGAAGATAATCCAAAAGGTAACTGGTAGCCTGACAGTCAACAGCCGATAAAACTAAAGAGGATGATGAAGACTCAAGGAGTTCCTGTAATAAGTATGTGGAGAATTTAGTCATCTGCTTCATAGTTAAGACACTGGCAGATTGCTATATTCTTGATTATGATATTCAAATCTACACACAAATCCAACAATGCAATTTTAAAAAATGACAAGTAATGAGCACTGGTAGAGATGGTTGAAAATTTTTCAAAATTACTAAAGCTTTGCAAAGCTTACATTTTTTTCTATTTTTTCATCAGTTTATAAAGTTATTGAAATGTCTGAAAATTCAAAATGTTGATGAATTTTTTTTGCAAAATTTGTTTGAATATTTTCACAAAGATAATCCTGCATTTTTCAACCAGTAATGTATTAACATTTTTGCCAACAGGTTTTATTTCTCTTTAAATTGATAGCACATTTTATTTAGCACATACTCCATATGAAGCCTTGTAAGCATGATAGTGAAAGCATGACAGCTCCTGGTCTGCATTCCCCAGAACATATACAGTGCTAGTTTCCTCACACTTCTACACCAATGTGTCTCAATGTGTCACAGTAATTCTGTCTACATAGCTACTACACCATGAGGAAGTGCATTCATACTGCCAGTCTAATACATAAAGGGCATCAAACAGCTGTCAGACAGGAAATTAATGCCCTTGTAATTGAAACTAATCAATACAGGTAAGCACAAGTTAGAACAGTACAATTCAGTACCAGATAGCCACACTACCATGTCTACACACTTTGCATGTTAAATAACCATTCTTGATAAGTGCTATGAGTGACTAATTCGTAACAAATAATTTGACAAATCTTGCCTATTTTGGGATCACAGAATCTCATGCTGTTGCTATTTAAATTTTTATAAGTATTTTCATGAATTTCAATTACTTCCGGGCTTGCTACTCAAAACCTGAATCACAAAACTCCGACTGAGTTGGCTCAGCCGGGATTGATCAAACGGTATAATATTTGTTATTTGATCAGGTGAGCATGACTCTTATTCAGGTGTCTGAGCCAAACTCTCATGGAAAGTGAATTTAAAAAAAACAAAAACCAACCCTCTTTCTGCATGAATGAATAAATAATGCTAATGTTCTGAAGACGCTGTTTCTGTGTCACTG